>NC_091993.1:96501092-97155080 GCF_044704955.1 Pristiophorus japonicus | reverse complement strand
CCAGGGTCCATCTTAGAGTGACTGTCCACTCCCCAGGGTCCGTCAGAGCAACTATCCACTCCCCAGGGTCCGTCAGAGCGACTGTCCACTCCCCAGGGTCCATCAGAGCGACTGTCCACTCCCCAGGGTCCATCATAGAGTGACTGTCCACTCCCCAGGGTCCATCAAAGGGTGACTGTCCACTGCCCAGGGTCCATCATAAAGTGACTGTCCACTCCCCAGGGTCCATCTTAGAGTGACTGTCCACTCCCCAGGGTCCGTCAGAGCGACTGTCCACTCCCCAGGGTCCGTCATAGAGTGACTGTCCACTCCCCAGGGTCCATCATAGAGTGACTGTCCACTCCCCAGGGTCCGTCAGAGTGACTGCCCACTCCCTAGGGTCCGTCAGAGCGACTGTCCATTCCCCAGGGTCCATCTTAGAGTGACTGTCCACTCCCCAGGGTCCGTCATAGAGTGACTGTCCACTCCCCAGGGTCCATCATAGAGTGACTGTCCACTCCCCAGGGTCCATCATAGAGTGACTGTCCACTCCCCAGGGTCCGTCAGAGCGACTGTCCACTCCCCAGGGTCCGTCAGAGCGACTGTCCACTCCCCAGGTTCCGTCATAGAGCGACTGTCCACTCCCCAGGGTCCGTCATAGAGTGACTGTCCACTCCCCAGGGTCCATCCTAGAGTGACTGTCCACTCCCCAGGGTCCATCTTAGAGTGACTGTCCACTCCCCAGGGTCCGTTAGAGCAACTCTCCACTCCCCAGGGTCCGTCAGTGCGACTGTCCACTCCCCAGGGTTCGTCAGAGTGACTGTCCACTCCCCAGGGTCCATCTTAGAGTGACTGTCCACTCCCCAGGGTCCGTCAGAGCGACTGTCCTCTCCCCAGGGTCCATCTTAGAGTGACTGTCCACTCCCCAGGTTCCGTCATAGAGCGACTGTCCACTGCCCAGGGTCCATCATAGAGTGACTGTCCACTCCCCAGGTTCCGTCAGAAAGACTGTCCACTCCCCAGGGTCCATCATAGAGTGACTGTTCACTCCCTAGGGTCCGTCAGAGCGACTGTCCACTCCCCAGGGTCCGTCAGAGTGACTGTCCACTCCCCAGGGTCCGTCAGAGCGACTGTCCACTCCCTAGGGTCCGTCAGAGTGACTGCCCACTCCCTAGGGTCCTTCAGAGCGACTGTCCATTCCCCAGGGTCCATCTTAGAGTGACTGTCCACTCCCCAGGGTCCGTCATAGAGTGACTGTCCACTCCCCAGGGTCCATCATAGAGTGACTGTCCACTCCCCAGGGTCCATCATAGAGTGACTGTCCACTCCCCAGGGTCCGTCAGAGCGACTGTCCACTCCCCAGGGTCCGTCAGAGCGACTGTCCACTCCCCAGGGTCCATCAGAGCGACTGTCCACTCCCCAGGGTCCATCATAGGGTGACTGTCCACTGCCCAGGGTCCATCTTAGAGCGACTGTCCACTCCCCAGGGTCCGTCATAGAGTGACTGTCCACTCCCCAGGGTCCATCTTAGAGTGACTGTCCACTCCCCAGTGTCCGTCATAGAGTGACTGTCCACTCCCCAGGGTCCGTCATAGAGTGACTGTCCACTCCCCAGGGTCCATCATAGAGTGACTGTCCACTCCCCAGGGTCCGTCATAGAGTGACTGTCCACTCCCCAGGGTCCATCATAGAGTGATTGTCCACTCCACAGGGTCCGTTAGAGCGACTGTCCACTCCCCAGGGTCCGTCAGTGCGACTGTCCACTCCCCAGGGTCCATCAAAGCGACTGTCCGCTCCCCAGGGTCCATCATAGGGTGACTGTCCACTGCCCAGGGTCCATTTTAGAGTGACTGTCCACTCCCCAGGGTTCGTCAGAGCGACTGTCCACTCCCCAGGGTCCATCTTAGAGCGACTGTCCACTCCCCAGGGTCCGTCAGTGCGACTGTCCACTCCCCAGGGTCCATCAAAGCGACTGTCCGCTCCCCAGGGTCCATCATAGGGTGACTGTCCACTGCCCAGGGTCCATCATAGAGTGACTGTCCACTCCCCAGGGTCCGTCAGAGCGACTGTCCACTCTTACCAGGGTCCGTCAGAGCGACTGTCCACTCCCCAGGGTCCATCAGAGCGACTGTCCACTCCCCAGGGTCCATCATAGGGTGACTGTCCACTGCCCAGGGTCCATCTTAGAGCGACTGTCCACTCCCCAGGGTCCGTCATAGAGTGACTGTCCACTCCCCAGGGTCCGTCATAGAGCGACTGTCCACTCCCCAGGGTCCGTCTTAGAGTGACTGTCCACTCCCCAGGGTCCATCATAGAGCGACTGTCCACTCCCCAGGGTCAATCATAGAGTGACTGTCCACTCCCCAGGGTCCATCATAGAGCGACTGTCCACTCCCGAGGGTCCATCTTAGAGTGACTGTCCACTCCCCAGGTTCCGTCATAGAGCGACTGTCCACTCCCCAGGGTCCGTCATAGAGTGACTGTCCACTCCCCAGGGTCCGTCATAGAGTGACTGTCCACTCCCCAGGGTCCGTCATAGAGTGAGTGTCCACTCCCCAGGGTCCGTCATAGAGTGACTGTCCACTCCCCAGGGTCCATCACAGAGTGACTGTCCACTCCCCAGGGTCCATCATAGAGCGACTGTCCACTCCCCAGGATCCATCTTAGAGTGACTGTCCACTCCCCAGGTTCCGTCATAGAGCGACTGTCCACTCCCCAGGGTCCGTCATAGAGTGACTGTCCACTCCCCAGGGTCCGTCATAGAGTGACTATCCACTCCCCAGGGTCCGTCATAGAGTGACTGTCCACTCCCCAGGGTCCGTCATAGAGTGACTGTCCACTCCCCAGGGTCCATCATAGAGTGACTGTCCACTCCCCAGGGCCCATCATAGAGCGACTGTCCACTCCCCAGGGTCCATCATAGAGTGAGTGTCCACTCTCCAGGGTCCATCATAGAGCAACTGTCCACTCCCCAGAGTCCGTCATAGAGCGACTGTCCACTCCCCAGGCTCCATCAGAGCGAATGTCCACTCCCCAGGGTCCATCATAGGGGGACTGTCCACTGCCCAGGGTCCATCATAGAGTGACTGTCCATTCCCCACGGTCCATCTTAGAGTGACTGTCCACTCCCCAGGTTCCGTCATAGAGCGACTGTCCACTCCCCAGGGTCCATCTTAGAGTGACTGTCCACTCCCCAGGTTCCGTCATAGAGAGACTGTCCACTCCCCAGGGTCCGTCATAGTGTGACTGTCCACTCCCCAGGGTCCGTCATAGAGTGACTGTCCACTCCCCAGGGTCCGTCATAGAGTGACTGTCCACTCCCCAGGGTCCATCATAGAGTGACTGTCCACTCCCCAGGGTCCATCATAGAGTGACTGTCCACTCCCCAGGGTCCGTCAGAGTGACTGTCCACTCCCCAGGGTCCGTCAGAGCGACTGTCCACTCCCCAGGGTCCATCAGAGCGACTGTCCACTCCCCAGGGTCCATCATAGGGTGACTGTCCAGTCCCCAGGTTCCATCATAGAGCGACTGTCCACTCCCCAGGGTCCATCTTAGAGTAACTGTCCACTCCCCAGGTTCCGTCATAGAGCGACTGTCCACTCCCCAGGGTCCGTCATAGAGTGACTGTCCACTCCCCAGGGTCCATCATAGAGTGACTGTCCACTCCCCAGTGTCCATCATAGAGTGACTGTCCACTCCCCAGGGTCCATCATAGAGTGACTGTCCACTCCCCAGGGTCCATCTTAGAGTGACTGTCCACTCCCCAGGGTCCGTTAGAGCAACTCTCCACTCCCCAGGGTCCGTCAGTGCGACTGTCCACTCCCCAGGGTTCGTCAGAGTGACTGTCCACTCCCCAGGGTCCATCTTAGAGTGACTGTCCACTCCCCAGGGTCCGTCAGAGCGACTGTCCTCTCCCCAGGGTCCATCTTAGAGTGACTGTCCACTCCCCAGGTTCCGTCATAGAGCGACTGTCCACTCCCCAGGGTCCATCATAGAGTGACTGTCCACTCCCCAGGTTCCGTCAGAAAGACTGTCCACTCCCCAGGGTCCATCATAGAGTGACTGTTCACTCCCTAGGGTCCGTCAGAGCGACTGTCCACTCCCCAGGGTCCGTCAGAGTGACTGTCCACTCCCCAGGGTCCGTCAGAGCGACTGTCCACTCCCCAGGGTCCGTCAGAGTGACTGCCCACTCCCTAGGGTCCGTCAGAGCGACTGTCCATTCCCCAGGGTCCATCTTAGAGTGACTGTCCACTCCCCAGTGTCCGTCATAGAGTGACTGTCCACTCCCCAGGGTCCATCATAGAGTGACTGTCCACTCCCCAGGGTCTATCATAGAGTGACTGTGCACTCCCCAGGGTCCGTCAGAGCGACTGTCCACTCCCCAGGGTCCGTCAGAGCGACTGTCCACTCCCCAGGGTCCATTAGAGCGACTGTCCACTCCCCAGGGTCCATCATAGGGTGACTGTCCACTGCCCAGGGTCCATCTTAGAGCGACTGTCCACTCCCCAGGGTCCGTCATAGAGTGACTGTCCACTCCCCAGGGTCC
This sequence comes from Pristiophorus japonicus, assembly GCF_044704955.1. NCBI lineage: Eukaryota > Metazoa > Chordata > Chondrichthyes > Pristiophoridae > Pristiophorus > Pristiophorus japonicus. The sequence continues at coordinate 97,150,555 of NC_091993.1, read as the reverse complement.
ATCTTAGAGTGACTGTCCACTCCCCAGTGTCCATCTTAGAGTGACTGTCCACTCCCCTGTGTCCGTCATAGAGTGACTGTCCGCTCCCCAGGGTCCATCATAGGGTGACGGTCCACTGCCCAGGGTCCATTTTAGAGTGACTGTCCACTCCCCAGGGTTCGTCAGAGCGACTGTCCACTCCCCAGGGTCCATCTTAGAGTGACTGTCCACTCCCCAGGTTCCGTCATAGAGCGACTGTCCACTCCCCAGGGTCCATCATAGGGTGACTGTCCACTCCCCAGGGTCCGTCATAGAGTGACTGTCTACTCCCCAGGGTCCGTCATAGAGTGACTGTCCACTCCCCAGGGTCCGTCAGAGCGACTGTCTACTTCCCAGGGTCCATCATAGAGTGACTGTCCACTCCCCAGGGTCCATCATAGAGCGACTGTCCACTCCCCAGGGTCCGTCAGAGCGACTGTCCACTCCCCAGGGTCCATCATAGAATGACTGTCCACTCCACAGGGTCCATCAGAGCGACTGTCCACTCCCCAGGGTCCATCTTAGAGTGACAGTCCACTCCCCAGGTTCCATCATAGAGCGACTGTCCACTCCCCAGGGTCCGTCTTAGAGCGACTGTCCACTCCCCATGGTCCATCATAGAGCGACTGTCCACTCCCCAGGGTCCGTCATAGAGTGACTGTCCACTCCCCAGAGTCCATCATAGAGCGACTGTCCACTCCCCAGGGTCCATCATAGAGTGACTGTCCACTCCCCAGGGTCCGTCATAGAGTGACTGTCCACTCCCCAGGGTCCGTCATAGAGTGACTTGTCCACTCCCCAGCGTCCGTCATAGAGTGACTGTCCACTCCCCAGAGTCCATCATAGAGTGACTGTCCACTCCCCAGGGTCCATCTTAGAGTGACTGTCCACTCCCCAGGGTCCGTCAGAGCGACTATCCACTCCCCAGGGTCCGTCAGAGCGACTGTCCACTCCCCAGGGTCCATCAGAGCGACTGTCCACTCCCCAGGGCCCATCATAGAGTGACTGTCCACTCCCCAGGGTCCGTCAGAGCGACTGTCTACTCCCCAGAGTCCGTCATAGAGTGACTGTCCACTCCCCAGGGTCCATCAGAACGACTGTCCACTCCCCAGGGTCCATCATAGGGTGACTGTCCACTCCCCAGGGTCCGTCATAGAGTGACTGTCCACTCCCCAGGGTCCATCATAGAGTGACTGTCCACTCCCCAGTGTCCATCATAGAGTGACTGTCCACTCCCCAGGGTCCATCATAGAGTGACTGTCCACTCCCCAGGGTCCATCTTAGAGTGACTGTCCACTCCCCAGGGTCCGTTAGAGCAACTCTCCACTCCCCAGGGTCCGTCAGTGCGACTGTCCACTCCCCAGGGTTCGTCAGAGTGACTGTCCACTCCCCAGGGTCCATCTTAGTGTGACTGTCCACTCCCCAGGGTCCGTCAGAGCGACTGTCCTCTCCCCAGGGTCCATCTTAGAGTGACTGTCCACTCCCCAGGTTCCGTCATAGAGCGACTGTCCACTCCCCAGGGTCCATCATAGAGTGACTGTCCACTCCCCAGGTTCCGTCAGAAAGACTGTCCACTCCCCAGGGTCCATCATAGAGTGACTGTTCACTCCCTAGGGTCCGTCAGAGCGACTGTCCACTCCCCAGGGTCCGTCAGAGTGACTGTCCACTCCCCAGGGTCCGTCAGAGCGACTGTCCACTCCCCAGGGTCCGTCAGAGTGACTGCCCACTCCCTAGGGTCCGTCAGAGCGACTGTCCATTCCCCAGGGTCCATCTTAGAGTGACTGTCCACTCCCCAGGGTCCGTCATAGAGTGACTGTCCACTCCCCAGGGTCCATCATAGAGTGACTGTCCACTCCCCAGGGTCTATCATAGAGTGACTGTCCACTCCCCAGGGTCCATCATAGAGTGACTGTCCACTCCCCAGGGTCCATCATAGAGCGACTGTCCACTCCCCAGGGTCCATTAGAGCGACTGTCCACTCCCCAGGGTCCATCATAGGGTGACTGTCCACTGCCCAGGGTCCATCTTAGAGCGACTGTCCACTCCCCAGGGTCCATCAGAGCGACTGTCCACTCCCCAGGGTCCATCTTAGAGTGACTGTCCACTCCCCAGTGTCCGTCATAGAGTGACTGTCCACTCCCCAGGGTCCGTCATAGAGTGACTGTCCACTCCCCAGGGTCCATCATAGAGTGACTGTCCACTCCCCAGGGTCCGTCATAGAGTGACTGTCCACTCCCCAGGGTCCATCATAGAGTGATTGTCCACTCCACAGGGTCCGTTAGAGCGACTGTCCACTCCCCAGGGTCCGTCAGTGCGACTGTCCACTCCCCAGGGTCCATCAAAGCGACTGTCCGCTCCCCAGGGTCCATCATAGGGTGACGGTCCACTGCCCAGGGTCCATTTTAGAGTGACTGTCCACTCCCCAGGGTTCGTCAGAGCGACTGTCCACTCCCCAGGGTCCATCTTAGAGTGACTGTCCACTCCCCAGGTTCCATCATAGAGCGACTGTCCACTCCCCAGGGTCCATCATAGGGTGACTGTCCACTCCCCAGGGTCCGTCATAGAGTGACTGTCTACTCCCCAGGGTCCGTCATAGAGTGACTGTCCACTCCCCAGGGTCCGTCAGAGCGACTGTCTACTTCCCAGGGTCCATCATAGAGTGACTGTCCACTCCCCAGGGTCCATCATAGAGCGACTGTCCACTCCCCAGGGTCCGTCAGAGCGACTGTCCACTCCCCAGGGTCCATCATAGAGTGACTGTCCACTCCACAGGGTCCATCAGAGCGACTGTCCACTCCCCAGGGTCCATCTTAGAGTGACAGTCCACTCCCCAGGTTCCATCATAGAGCGACTGTCCACTCCCCATGGTCCATCATAGAGCGACTGTCCACTCCCCAGGGTCCGTCATAGAGTGACTGTCCACTCCCCAGAGTCCATCATAGAGCGACTGTCCACTCCCCAGGGTCCATCATAGAGTGACTGTCCACTCCCCAGGGTCCGTCATAGAGTGACTGTCCACTCCCCAGGGTCCGTCATAGAGTGACTTGTCCACTCCCCAGCGTCCGTCATAGAGTGACTGTCCACTCCCCAGAGTCCATCATAGAGTGACTGTCCACTCCCCAGGGTCCATCTTAGAGTGACTGTCCACTCCCCAGGGTCCGTCAGAGCGACTATCCACTCCCCAGGGTCCGTCAGAGCGACTGTCCACTCCCCAGGGTCCATCAGAGCGACTGTCCACTCCCCAGGGCCCATCATAGAGTGACTGTCCACTCCCCAGGGTCCGTCAGAGCGACTGTCTACTCCCCAGAGTCCGTCATAGAGTGACTGTCCACTCCCCAGGGTCCATCAGAACGACTGTCCACTCCCCAGGGTCCATCATAGGGTGACTGTACACTGCCCAGGGTCCATCATAGAGTGACTGTCCAATCCCTAGGGTCCATCTTAGAGTTACTGTCCACTCCCCAAGGTCCTTCAGAGCGACTGTCCACTCCCCAGGGTCCATCTTAGAGTGACTGTCCACTCCCCAGGTTCCGTCATAGAGCGACTGTCCACTCCCCAGGGTCCGTCTTAGAGTGACTGTCCACTCCCCAGGGTCCATCATAGAGCGACTGTCCACTCCCCAGGGTCAATCATAGAGTGACTGTCCACTCCCCAGGGTCCGTCATAGAGTGACTGTCCACTCCCCAGGGTCCGTCATAGAGTGACTGTCCACTCCCCAGGGTCCGTCATAGAGTGACTGTCCACTCCCCAGGGTCCGTCATAGAGTGACTGTCCACTCCCCAGGGTCCATCACAGAGTGACTGTCCACTCCCCAGGGTCCATCATAGAGCGACTGTCCACTCCCGAGGGTCCATCTTAGAGTGACTGTCCACTCCCCAGGTTCCGTCATAGAGCGACTGTCCACTCCCCAGGGTCCGTCATAGAGTGACTGTCCACTCCCCAGGGTCCGTCATAGAGTGACTGTCCACTCCCCAGGGTCCATCATAGAGTGACTGTCCACTCCCCAGGGCCCATCATAGAGCGACTGTCCACTCCCCAGGGTCCATCATAGAGTGAGTGTCCACTCTCCAGGATCCATCATAGAGCAACTGTCCACTCCCCAGAGTCTGTCATAGAGCGACTGTCCACTCCCCAGGGTCCATCAGAGCGACTGTCCACTCCCCAGGGTCCATCATAGGGGGACTGTCCACTGCCCAGGGTCCATCATAGAGTGACTGTCCACTCCCCACGGTCTATCTTAGAGTGACTGTCCACTCCCCAGGTTCCGTCATAGAGCGACTGTCCACTCCCCAGGGTCCATCTTAGAGTGACTGTCCACTCCCCAGGTTCCGTCATAGAGAGACTGTCCACTCCCCAGGGTCCGTCATAGTGTGTCTGTCCACTCCCCAGGGTCCGTCATAGAGTGACTGTCCACTCCCCAGGGTCCGTCATAGAGTGACTGTCCACTCCCCAGCGTCCATCATTGAGTGACTGTCCACTCCCCAGGGTCCATCATAGAGTGACTGTCCACTCCCCAGGGTCCGTCAGAGCGACTGTCCACTCCCCAGGGTCCGTCAGAGCGACTGTCCACTCCCCAGGGTCCGTCAGAGCGACTGTCCACTCCCCAGGGTCCATCATAGGGTGACTGTCCACTGCCCAGGGTCCATCTTAGAGTGACTGTCCACTCCCCAGGGTCCATCATAGAGTGACTGTCCACTCCCCAGGGTCCATCTTAGAGTGACTGTCCAGTCCCCAGGTTCCATCATAGAGCGACTGTCCACTCCCCAGGGTCCATCTTAGAGTAACTGTCCACTCCCCAGGTTCCATCATAGAGCGACTGTCCACTCCCCAGGGTCAGTCATAGAGTGACTGTCCACTCCCCAGGGTCCATCATAGAGTGACTGTCCACTCCCCAGTGTCCGTCATAGAGTGACTGTCCACTCCCCAGGGTCCATCATAGAGTGACTGTCCACTCCCCAGGGTCCATCTTAGAGCGACTGTCCACTCCCCAGGGTCCGTCAGATCGACTGTCCTCTCCCCAGGGTCCATCATAGAGTGACTGTCCACTCCCCAGGTTCCGTCAGAAAGACTGTCCACTCCCCAGGGTCCATCATAGAGTGACTGTTCACTCCCTAGGGTCCGTCAGAGCGACTGTCCACTCCCCAGGGTCCGTCAGAGTGACTGTCCACTCCCCAGGGTCCGTCAGAGCGACTGTCCACTCCCCAGGGTCCGTCAGAGTGACTGCCCACTCCCTAGGGTCCGTCAGAGCGACTGTCCATTCCCCAGGGTCCATCTTAGAGTGACTGTCCACTCCCCAGGGTCCGTCATAGAGTGACTGTCCACTCCCCAGGGTCCATCATAGAGTGACTGTCCACTCCCCAGGGTCCATCATAGAGTGACTGTCCACTCCCCAGGGTCCGTCAGAGCGACTGTCCACTCCCCAGGGTCCGTCAGAGCGACTGTCCACTCCCCAGGGTCCATCAGAGCGACTGTCCACTCCCCAGGGTCCATCATAGGGTGACTGTCCACTGCCCAGGGTCCATCTTAGAGTGACTGTCCACTCCCCAGGGTCCATCATAGAGTGACTGTCCACTCCCCAGGGTCCATCTTAGAGTTACTGTCCAGTCCCCAGGTTCCATCATAGAGCGACTGTCCACTCCCCAGGGTCCATCTTAGAGTAACTGTCCACTCCCCAGGTTCCGTCATAGAGCGACTGTCCACTCCCCAGGGTCCGTCATAGAGTGACTTTCCACTCCCCAGGGTCCATCATAGAGTGACTGTCCACTCCCCAGTGTCCGTCATAGAGTGACTGTCCACTCCCCAGGGTCCATCATAGAGTGACTGTCCACTCCCCAGGGTCCATCTTAGAGTGACTGTCCACTCCCCAGGGTCCGTTAGAGCAACTGTCCACTTCCCAGGGTCCGTCAGTGCGACTGTCCACTCCCCAGGGTTCGTCAGAGTGACTGTCCACTCCCCAGGGTCCATCTTAGAGTGACTGTCCACTCCCCAGGGTCCGTCAGAGCGACTGTCCACTCCCCAGGGTCCATCTTAGAGTGACTGTCCACTCCCCAGGTTCCGTCATAGAGCGACTGTCCACTCCCCAGGGTCCATCATAGAGTGACTGTCCACTCCCCAGGGTCCGTCAGAAAGACTGTCCACTCCCCAGGGTCCATCATAGAGTGACTGTTCACTCCCTAGGGTCCGTCAGAGCGACTGTCCACTCCCCAGGGTCCGTCAGAGTGACTGTCCACTCCCCAGGGTCCGTCAGAGCAACTGTCCACTCCCCAGGGTCCGTCAGAGTGACTACCCACTCCCTAGGGTCCGTCAGAGCGACTGTCCATTCCCCAGGGTCCGTCAGAGCGACTGTCCACTCCCCAGGGTCCGTCAGAGTGACTGTCCACTCCCCAGGGTCCATCATAGAGCGACTGTCCACACCCCAGGGTCCATCATAGAGTGACTGTCCACTCCCCAGGGTCCATCATAGAGCGACTGTCCACTCCCCAGGGTCCATCTTAGAGCGACTGTCCACTCCCCAGGTTCCGTCATAGAGCGACTGTCCACTCCCCAGAGTCCGTCATAGAGTGACTGTCCACTCCCCAGGGTCCGTCATAGAGTGACTGTCCACTCCCCAGGGTCCATCATAGAGGGACTGTCCACTCCCCAGGGTCCATCATAGAGTGACTGTCCACTCCCCAGGGCCCATCATAGAGCGACTGTCCACTCCCCAGGGTCCATCATAGAGTGAGTGTCCACTCTCCAGGGTCCATCCTAGAGCGACTGTCCACTCCCCAGAGTCCGTCATAGAGCGACTGTCCACTCCCCAGGGTCCATCAGAGCGACTGTCCACTCCCCAGGGTCCATCATAGGGTGACTGTCCACTGCCCAGGGTCCATCATAGAGTGACTGTCCACTCCCCAGGGTCCATCTTAGAGTAACTGTCCACTCCCCAGGTTCCGTCATAGAGCGACTGTCCACTCCCCAGGGTCCGTCATAGAGTGACTGTCCACTCCCCAGGGTCCGTCAGAAAGACTGTCCACTCCCCAGGGTCCATCATAGAGTGACTGTTCACTCCCTAGGGTCCGTCAGAGCGACTGTCCACTCCCCAGGGTCCGTCAGAGTGACTGTCCACTCCCCAGGGTCCGTCAGAGCGACTGTCCACTCCCCAGGGTCCGTCAGAGTGACTGCCCACTCCCTAGGGTCCGTCAGAGCGACTGTCCATTCCCCAGGGTCCGTCAGAGCGACTGTCCACTCCCCAGGGTCCGTCAGAGTGACTGTCCACTCCCCAGGGCCCATCATAGAGCGACTGTCCACTCCCCAGGGTCCATCATAGAGTGACTGTCCACTCCCCAGGGTCCATCATAGAGCGACTGTCCACTCCCCAGGGTCCATCTTAGAGCGACTGTCCACTCCCCAGGTTCCGTCATAGAGCGACTGTCCACTCCCCAGAGTCCGTCATAGAGTGACTGTCCACTCCCCAGGGTCCGTCATAGAGTGACTGTCCACTCCCCAGGGTCCATCATAGAGGGACTGTCCACTCCCCAGGGTCCATCCTAGAGCGACTGTCCACTCCCCAGAGTCCGTCATAGAGCGACTGTCCACTCCCCAGGGTCCATCAGAGCGACTGTCCACTCCCCAGGGTCCATCATAGGGTGACTGTCCACTGCCCAGGGTCCATCATAGAGTGACTGTCCACTCCCCACGGTCCATCTTAGAGTGACTGTCCACTCCCCAGGTTCCGTCATAGAGCGACTGTCCACTCCCCAGGGTCCATCTTAGAGTGACTGTCCACTCCCCAGGTTCCGTCATAGAGCGACTGTCCACTCCCCAGGGTCCGTCATAGAGTGACTGTCCACTCCCCAGGGTCCGTCATAGAGTGACTGTCCACTCCCCAGGGTCCATCATAGAGTGACTGTCCACTCCCCAGGGTCCATCATAGAGTGACTGTCCACTCCCCAGGGTCCGTCAGAGAGACTGTCCACTCCCCAGGGTCCGTCAGAGCGACTGTCCACTCCCCAGGGTCCATCAGAGCGACTGTCCACTCCCCAGGGTCCATCATAGGGTGACTGTCCACTGCCCAGGGTCCATCTTAGAGTGACTGTCCACTCCCCAGGGTCCATCATAGAGTGACTGTCCACTCCCCAGGGTCCATCTTAGAGTGACTGTCCAGTCCCCAGGTTCCATCATAGAGCGACTGTCCACTCCCCAGGGTCCATCTTAGAGTAACTGTCCACTCCCCAGGTTCCGTCATAGAGCGACTGTCCACTCCCCAGGGTCCATCTTAGAGTGACTGTCCACTCCCCAGGGTCCATCATAGAGCGACTGTCCACTCCCCAGGGTCCATCTTAGAGTGACTGTCCACTCCCGAGGTTCCGTCATAGAGCGACTGTCCACTCCCCAGGGTCCGTCATAGTGTGACTGTCCACTCCCCAGTGTCCGTCATAGAATGACTGTCCACTCCCCAGGGTCCGTCATAGAGTGACTGTCCACTCCCCAGGGTCCATCATAGAGTGACTGTCCACTCCCCAGGGTCCATCATAGAGTGACTGTCCACTCCCCAGGGTCCGTCAGAGCGACTGTCCACTCCCCAGGGTCCGTCAGAGCGACTGTCCACTCCCCAGGATCCATCAAAGCGACTGTCCACTCCCCAGGGTCCATCATAGGGTGACTGTCCACTGCCCAGGGTCCATCTTAGAGTGACTGTCCACGCCCCAGGGTCTATCATAGAGTGACTGTCCACTCCCCAGGGTCCATCTTAGAGTGACTGTCCAGTCCCCAGGTTCCATCATAGAGCGACTGTCCACTCCCCAGGGTCCATCTTAGAGTAACTGTCCACTCTCCAGGTTCCGTCATAGAGCGACTGTCCACTCCCCAGGGTCCGTCATAGAGTGACTGTCCACTCCCCAGGGTCCATCATAGAGTGACTGTCCACTCCCCAGTGTCCGTCATAGAGTGACTGTCCACTCCCCAGGGTCCATCATAGAGTGACTGTCCACTCCCCAGGGTCCATCTTAGAGTGACTGTCCACTCCCCAGGGTCCGTTAGAGCAACTGTCCACTCCCCAGGGTCCGTCAGTGCGACTGTCCACTCCCCAGGGTTCGTCAGAGTGACTGTCCACTCCCCAGGGTCCATCTTAGAGTGACTGTCCACTCCCCAGGGTCCGTCAGAGCGACTGTCCACTCCCCAGGGTCCATCTTAGAGTGACTGTCCACTCCCCAGGTTCCGTCATAGAGCGACTTGTCCACTCCCCAGGGTCCATCATAGAGTGACTGTCCACTCCCCAGGGTCCGTCAGAAAGACTGTCCACTCCCCAGGGTCCATCATAGAGTGACTGTTCACTCCCTAGAGTCCGTCAGAGCGACTGTCCACTCCCCAGGGTCCGTCAGAGCGACTGTCCACTCCCCAGGGTCCGTCAGAGCGACTGTCCACTCCCCAGGGTCCGTCAGAGTGACTGTCCACTCCCTAGGGTCCGTCAGAGCGACTGTCCACTCCCCAGGGTCCGTCAGAGCGACTGTCCACTCCCCAGGGTCCGTCAGAGAGACTCTCCGCTCCCCAGGGTCCGTCAGAGCGACTGTCCGCTCCCCAGGGTCCGTCAGAGCGACTGTCCACTCCCCGGGGCCATTTCTCTGCTACGCCTACAATTTTTCTCATCAATTTCTGTTCCATTGCTTGCCCTTTTCAGGCTGCTCCGGTTATTTTTCAATGCTATTTTTATCTTTCCAGGCTTATCCATTTCATTTTTTTTTTAACCCAGGCTGCTCCTGCTCTTGTGTTTGTCTCTCCACCAGGCTGCTTTGTCTCCTGCTTTTGCCCCAGCCTGTTCCTGTTATTAATTTTTCATTTCCAGGCTGCTCGCACTCAGATTTTCTCTCCTGTGTTCCATAATATTTGGTCGCTGCTCTTTCCCCTTTCTCTCCAGGTTCCCAACTTCTTTAGCTTTCCCTCACTCTCCCAAGTGCTTGCCCTGCCTGTCTGTCACACATTGGAGTGAATTTGCAGCTCCCTCCCACATGGGCAGTAACCTGGTGGCGCAGATCACCTGCCCGGTATAGAACCCGGCCAATTTTTATTCCATTGGTATGAGTGGGTGATCTGCTCTGACAGATTACCCTCCACAGGGTGAAGATAAAAATTTACTCCACTATTCTTTTCAATTTAATTGAACCAACCAGTAATGACTTTGACAAATCATGCAACTTTACCTCATTCCTCGCAGGAGCTTGATAATAACAAATCCTATTTTGTATTAGCAATCCATGAAATTTATGATAAATTCTTTTAAAACGAGGTCTCTATTATCTCTCAGTGGTTTTAAGAGCTGAACTACTGGCTATTTATGACCCATGTTGAAGAACCAACACGGAGGTGTGAAAATGGGTTTCTCTGAGAGATTCATACCTTCATCAATGGCTTTAAATGTTGTAAGTAAAAGTCTTGGTTACATTTATTGTGAAGATTGATATGTCACGTAAGCGAAGGCAAGCTTAAAACATTTTTTTTAATATATTTTTGCTTCAGAACTAAAGAGCTCTGTTCCAGCATAATTAGATGTGCCCATTCGTAGGCTTCATTTATTCTTTTAGTATTTAATAAAACTGTATGAACATTAAAGTCTGCATCTACTATAATGTTATTCTGCCACCTTCTGAAGTTAAGGAAGATCATAAGAACATAAGAAATAGGAGCATGAGTAGGCCATTTGGCCCCTCGAGCCTGCTCTGTCATTCAATAAAATCATGGCTGATCTGATCATGGACTTAGCTCCACTTCCCTGCCCGCTCCCCATAACCCTTTACTCCCTTATCGCTCAAATATCTGTCTATCTCCGCCTTAAATATATTCAATGACCCAGCCTCCACAGCTCTCTGGGGGTAGAGAATTCCACAGATTTACAACTCTCTGAAAGAAGAAATTTCTCCTCATCTCAGTTTTAAATGGGCAGTCCCTTATTCGAAGACTACGTCCCCTAGTTTTTGTTTCCCCTATGAGTGGAAATATTCTTTCTGCATGCACCTTGTCAAGCTCCCTCATTATCTCATAAGTTTCAATAAGATCACCTCTCATTCTTCTGAACTCCAATGTGTATAGGCCCAACCTACTCAACCTATCCTCATAAGTCACCCCCACATCTCCTAGTCAATCTAGTGAACCTTCTCTGAACAGCCTCCAATGCAAGTATATCCTTCCTTAAATACAGAGACCAAAACTGTACGCAGTACTCCAGGTGTAGCCTCACCAATACACTGTGTAATTGTAACAGGACTTCCCTGTTTTTATATTCTATCCCCCTTGCAATAAAGGCCAACCTTCCATTTGCCTTCCTGATTACTTGCAGTACCTGCATACTAACTTTTTGTGTTTCATGCCAGGTCTCTCTGTACTGCAGCACTTTGTCATTTTTCTCCATTTAAATTATAATTTGCTTTTCTATTATTTCTGCCAAAGTGGATAACCTCACATTTTCCCACATTATACTCCATCTGCCAAATTTTTGCCCACTCACTTAGCTTGTCTATATCCCTTTGCAGATATTTTGTGTCCTCCTCACAATTTGCTTACCCACCCATCTTTGTATCATCAGCAAACTTGGCTACATTACACTCGGTCCCTTCATCCAAGTCATTAATATAGTTTGTAAATAGTTGAGGACCCAGCACTGATCCTTGCGGCGGCCCACTAGTCACTGTTTGCGAATCGGAAAATGACCCATTTATCCCCACTCTCTGTTTGTTAGTTAATTAGTAAGTTAGCCAATCCTCTATCCATGCTAATATATTACCCCCAATCCCGTGAGCTTTTATCTTGCGCAATAACCTCTTATGTGGCACCTTCTGCAAATTCAAATACACCACATCCACTGGTTCCCCCTTATCCACTCTGCTCGTTACATCCTCAAAGAACTCCAGCAAATTTGTCAAACATGATTTCCCTTTCATAAAACCATACTGACTCTGCTTGATTGAATCATGCTTTTCCAAATGTCCCGCTACTGCTTCCTTAATGACAAATGTTAGCCTAACTGGTCTATAGTTTCCTGCTTTTTGTCCGCCTCCTTTTTTTAAATAGGGGCATTACATTTGTAACAACACATCATGAAACCAGTAAGCTGAAACAGAATGAAGATGGTTCTCTGTTTGATCCTTCATTCAACAAATTTGCCTAAGTTTCTGAAAAAGTGAAGAAAACTGTCTGGGATGGGGGAGTGAAAGGTTACTCATCAATGATGCTAAACACCCTTCCGACCCACCCCACCGCCCCCTCCCCCCTCCCAAATAACGTAACGGAGAGAAAAGCAAAAACAGAAATGTAACAACAAGGACATCATTTAGTGGGAAAAAACAGACCCAAATCCTGAGAGATAAAAGATCTGATACCTGCAGATTTTCACATGAGCACCATCGAAATAATTGCAATTAAGGATGCCATTCACATGCCTGAATAGAATTATCAAATTAATCCTTTAACAAGCCATTTCAGTCCACTGTTTTCATGCTAGTTAACGGTGATACTGAAATTGATAGTGATGTTCATATGATATGAAACTACTGCTAAATCAATAACTTTTTACTGAACTAATCAACAAATGCTTTGATATTTCTATAAATATCAGCATAAAGATAACACTTCCTATGTATTCATAGGATATACAACACAGAAACAGTCCATTCAGCCCAACCAGTGCATGCTGGCGTTTATGCTCCACTCAAGCCTCCTCCCGTCTTTCCTCATATAAACCAACTTAACGCTCTATTCCCTTCTCCCTCATATGGTTATCCAATCGACCCTTAACTGTATCTATACTATTCACCTCAACCACTCTTTGTGGAAGAGAGTTCCACATTCTCACCACTCTTTGGGTAAAGTAGTTTCTTCTGAATTCCCTATTGAATTGTTTGGTGACTATCTTATATTGTTATGCTCTTCCCCACAAGTGGAAACATTCTCTCTGTATCTGCTCTGTATCTGTGCCTGTAAAATATTTTACTATATTGTTTTAAGTTACTTGATAATTTAATTTCATAGTTCCTCTTTGCCTTCCTAATTGTTTTTTGACTTCTCTCCTAATCTATTTGTATTCTCCCTTATCATCTTCTCCCTTGCTGTCCATTTAATTAACATCTGCATCTTTCCGTAACCACAGCTTTTCCCTGATGGCTTTATTCATCCATGAAGTCTCATTAGTGTTTAGTTTATTCTTGTTTTTCAGCAGAATATATTTTTCCTGGACTCTGTTGAATACTATTTTAAATGTTTCCTATTGCACATAATTGTTTGCCAATATTGTTGCCCATTTTATTTTCCCCAAGTTCTATTCTCAGCTCCTCAAAATCAGCTTTTCTCCAATTTATTACCCTGGTCTTCGTCTTACTTATGTTCTTCTCAATTATTATCTTAAAGCGTATCACATCTATTGCCTAGATGTTCATTTATTTTTATTTCTCTTATCTGCTCTGGTTCAATCCTCATTACAAGATCTAATAGCGAATCCTCCTTTGTTGGGATTTTTACAGAAGCAGTCCTGTACACGTTGTAGAAACTCTATTCCCTTATCCCCTTTACCTTCCTCTTCTGTCCAATTAATATCAGGGCAGTTGAAATCCCCCATGATTATTATATCTTTCTTTACTAATTTCCCTAATTTGTTTGCATATTTCTTCCTCCACTTCCCTTCCACCAGTACGTGGTCTATAGACTAGCTCTATTAGTATGTTCGAGCCTTTATTATATTTTATCTCGATCCACATGGATTCAATTTCAGTCTTGCTGATAACTGCGTCACTTGTTTCTACAGCCATTAAGTTATCCCTAATAAGTACAGATACTGTACCTCTCCTTTTTCTTCTCTATCTTTTATAAATATGTTATACCCTGCAATGTTTAATTCATAGTCCTCATTTTTCTAAAGCCATGTCTCAGTAATCCCTATCATGTCTGGTACTTTACAACGCATGATTGCCTCCAATACCCCTGTTTTATTACAGACACTGTGTGCATTGCTATACTGACAGTTTAACTCATTTTTAAAGCAGTTCCTCTCACTTTATTTTTAACCATCCTTTTAAACTCCTGTTCTATAACTATTTATTTCCTGGCCATCAATGTCCTCCCTTACTTTACTCTTTTCCATGCTCTCCTTTCCTGTTTTGTTTATATTTAGGCTGGTTTCATTTCTTGTAGACCCCCCTCCCTGTCTTACTAGTTTAAAGCCTTTGCCACTTTCCTATTTACCCTTTCCGCTCTGACACGGGTCCAATCCCGGTTCAGGTAGAGCCCGTCCCATCGGTATAGCTTGTTCTTGCCCCAGTACTGGTGCCAGTGTCCCATGAAAAGGAACCCCTTTTTTCCACACCAGCCCTTTAGTCACGTGTTAATTCTCCTAATCTGACTGCTTCTATGTGGCTCGGTGAATAATTCAGAGATTAATACCCTCGAGATCCTGCTTTTTAATTTAGCTCCTAACCTGATACTCCCTCAGCAGGGCCTCCTCCCTGTTTTTAACAATGTCGTTTTTTCCAACTTGAATCACAACAACTGGATTTACCCCCTCCTTTTCCAAATTCCTCTCCAGCAGCCACGAGATTTCCCTTACCCTGGCACTGGGTAGGCAACACACCCTTTGGGATTCTTGTTCTTGGCTGCAGAGTTATTCTGATTTTTCTAAGTGGAGCATTAGATGCTAAGGCTGTAGTGGGTAACTATCATACCTGACAAAGACTCTGGGATGGTTTTCAACTGGAGGGTAAATTGGGCAGAGGTGGGCAGGGTGAGTGTTATGCCGGGCCATATGGGACTCACTAGAGGCCCTAATCATTGTCACAAACGAGCCTCATCTAAATATTTTGAGTGAACTGCTAGCACTCAGCAACCTCACACAGTCAGCTCACAACTGACGGGCTGGGAATTCCTGCAGCTCCTTCAGGAAGCCGAGCCAGATTCAGGCCAGGGAGGCAAAGGTTGTTGGGGGAGAGTGTGGAGATTAGCTCACTGAATGGCCTGCGGTGGGCCTGAAGTTGTTTTGGAAGCATTCATGTTGTTCCTAACCCCATAAAAATCACTTAAAAATTATATTGGAACCGTTTGCTGAGCAGCCTCCAGCGATCCATTTCAGGGCCGCTGCTTAGGCCGCTCGATGCTTTATACCAATGGGTAGACATCACCCCTTGCTGCATGGAAATGGTGTCAGGGTCGGACACCATCATAGGATCCTGATTTGAATATTTAACAAAGGCTACTGCCTGTTTTGGGCAGGAATGTTAGGCGCCCATTTCAATGTCCACCTCAATATCGTGTTGGATGGGCTTTGGGCGAGCAAAGGGTAGGCAATTTACTTTTCAATTTCTGACTACCAGCCACTCCCACACCATCCATGACTCCCTTCTCCTCTATTAAACTAATATTATGGACTCGGGGATAGAAATTCGGTGCATTTGTGCCTCCCATTTACGACCCGGGGAGGCATTAACAAGGTGTAAATGCCTTACTGCCCGGGCGCAATGCTCGCAACTGTTGCAGAGCCACCTAGTGGACTACTGATGTAGGAACAATAAAGCCATGTGCTCTGCACAGTTCTTACCCGGTAGCCATGTTGTGCTCGGTGTTTACTGTTTCTCAAGATACCACAAATTGGGGATGAGGATGAGATTTTCGGATTCCCAAAATGAAATTCTTCTTGGAGGATAATCCTGCCAATCGACGGAGAGACTGTTAGAGATTTTTCATTTTACAGAAAAGCTTTCAAATCTGAGCTAAATTTCGAGCACACGTGGCTGAACTGTTGACATTGTCAGAGTCCACATGACCATGCCTATGGGAATAATAGGATGCTTGGGTGAGTTCCATCACAACCGAGAGACTTTTGGAGCATATGTGGAGTGGCTAGAAATGTTTTTCACCGCGAATAGTATCGTCGAAGTCCCCGATGATGTAAACCATAACCAGCCAGTTTTAGAAATGAAATGGGCTATTTTCTTGACTGAAGCAGACCCCAAAGTGTATGAAACCCTGAAAAATTTGCTGGTTCCTGCCAAGCCGAAGGACACGCCACTGAAGGAGATTCAGCACTACAGTTCTGAGCCCCTGGAAATTGCTGAAAGTTATCGTTTTGATACACGCGATCAATTAAATGATGAGGGTATCATTGAGTACATTGTAGCTTTAAAAAAGCTAGCCATTCCCTGTCATTTTGGAAACTTTCAGGACCAAGCTTTGCCTGAGCACTTTGTTTGTGAGTTTAAAAAATGAACAAATCAGAAGTAAATTGTTGACAACCCCTAATTTGACTTTTGATTTAGCTTGTCAGACAGCTATGTCGATGGATAGGGCCGACCAATACTTCCGAGAATTTTGCACTATTTCCAGTCGTCAGACGACTGAGGTGAATCGGCTGCAGGCTAAAAGTAAAAGGCAGTTGTTCCCCAAGGCCTCAGCAACTGGCCAACGGAACAGTTCATTGAAGTCGTGCTATCAGTGCCTGGTACAAATCACTCAAAGCTGTCCATATTTGAAGGCAGAGTGCAAGAAAACTGGGCATCTTGTGGCAACGCTAGAAGTAGAAATCACCAGACACTGCATAGTGTCGAAGAGAAGCAGCAGGAGTTTCTGGAGATTCACGTCATCAGGAGCACAAAGGTATCTAACAGCGATTCGCGAAGTATCGTCATCCAAGTAGATTTTACAGGAACCAGGATACCCATGGAAATTGACACTGGTGCATCTGTGAGCATAGTACCGGAATCGCTTATTGCGACAAGTTGCGTAATTTTCAACTGGAGAAATCGAAGATAACGCTGCGAGGCTACTCAGGAGAGCAAATCCTTGTAGTAGGGAGTGTCACCATACCAGTGAAAGACAAGAATCAGTATCAGAGCTTGCCTCTCATAGTAGTGGCAGGAGACAAGCTTGGCTTGATAGGTAGAAATTGGTTAGGATCACTGAAGCTAAATTGGAATGAGATTTTTCGTGTGGAAGCAAAATTTGCATCGAAAGATTATGTAAGCCTGCAGCTCTAGGCCGCACAGTGGAGGAAGGGAGGGATCGTGGGGTGCCGGGTTTGGGAATTCAGGAGAATCATCTTTACCCAGAGAGTGGTTAGAATGTAGAACTTGCTACCATATGGAATAGTTGAGGCGATTATCATAAATGCATTTAAGGGGAAACTAGATAAGTACATGAGGGAGAAAGGAAGAGAAGATTATGCTGATGGGGTTAGATGAATTAGAGTGAGAGGAAGCAAGTGTGGAGTATAAACACTGGCATAGACCAGCTAAGCCGAAAGGCCTGTTTCTGTGCTGTAATTTCTTTGCAATTGTTGGAGCTTTAATTTTCATGACTCACCTCTCTGAAAATTCATCAAGTTACTAATGTGGAAAACAAAGTCTGGGACAAGGCTGTGAGAGAATTGTGGTTTTCTACATTTCTTCATCTATAAAAACAAATCACTCTAGAAACTACTAATGCAGTCATGAGGAGATCGCCCCCAAGGCACAGGGCTGTGATCTTGCAAGGTGTTTGAAAATGTTATATTATACTTCACTTCACTCCTTTTTTATAAATTAGAAACACACTGCAGCATCACAACCCTGGGGTTTTAAAGTCTCGTATAGTCGCAAATATAACAGTAATTTTCTAGCACAGTTTAAAAGTTTGGTATTGTATCAAGCACTTAGAAAAATTGCCCACCATTTTTCATTTATTTTTACTTTCAAAAGAAAACAGAATAGATGCACATGGAGAAAGATGAAAAGAATAGGATTACCCTCTGTCATGTTTGTAACCTTCATATAACTGTAACCTTTATGTAACAACACTGTACATTGTATACACCTGAGAAATGCACACCTTGACCACAGGGGGTGAACTTGTGGGAGACACTCCTCACCTGGTCATCCAGGTATATAAAGGGAGGTCCCACGCTGGGTCATCACTTCTTGGTCCTGTGAATAAAGGTACAGGTCACAGAATGACCTTGTCTCCAGTATGTGCCTCGTGTTGATTTGCTGTAGTGTGTAAGGACACAACATTTGGCGACGAGAAACGGGAATCAACGACTCAAGAGAATGGCCACCGGTAACACGGAGGAACGGTACTGTGTTGGTGAGGACTGGGACGATTTCGTTGAGAGGCTCCAGCAGAGCTTTGTCACAAAGGACTGGCTGGGAGCGGCAGCGGCTGACAAGCGAAGGGCGCATCTATTGACCAGCTGTGGACCTAAGATGTACGCGCTGATGAAAGATCTGCTCGCACCTGAGAAGCTGGCGGACAATACCTTCGAGGAGCTCAGCAAACTGATCGGTGAGCAACTCAAACCGGCGAGTAGTATACACATGGCCCGACACCGATTCTATACACACCGACGTCGGGAAGGGCAGAACATATCGGACTTCGTTGCGGACCTTCGGCGCTTGGCCAGTCTCTGTAAGTTCACAGACGCCTGCAGGGGGGAGATGTTACGGGATTTCTTCATTGAGGGCATTGGTCATGCCGGAATTTTTAGGAAGCTAATTGAGACCAAGGACTTGACCTTGGAAGCAGCGGCGTTGATGGCTCAAACCTTCATGGCGGGGGAGGAGGAAACCAAGATCATAAACGCACACAACTCTGCTCCCAACGTGGCGATGGAGCAGGGAGCTAACATGGTAAATGCGACTCAGAACCCCGCAGGCAGGCAAGGGCAATTTGACACCAGCCAGGCAGTAACAGACTCTAGGATGGGTCCTCAACAAAAACAATGGCAGGTTGAACGGACATTTACACCATCTTAAAGGACAATACGTCCCGGGATAGGACCATTGACACTCACAAACAGAGTGCTCAAGAGTAATCAAAGAGACAATCAGAGAGGAATGCCTGGTAACATCTCTTTTGTTCACAACAATCTCAGCTCATGCTGGAGGTGCGGGGGCAAACATGCTGTGAAGACCTGCCGTTTTCAATAATTCATCTGCAGAAATTGTAACTTGAGTGGACATTTAGCCAGGATGTGCAGGAAGCCCACAGCGAGGCTGGTTTATGAAGTGGATGAACCACAAGAGGGGTCTGCAAGGCAGGGGTATGTCTGGGACACAGCAATGGACTCTGAAGTTCAGCGGGTCCAGGTAGCAAAAATCCACAGCTTATACACAAGAATGCCACCTATGATGATGAGAGTACTGTTAAACGGCATCCCGGTACACATGGAGCTGGACACAGGAGCCAGCCAGTCACTTATGAGTGTCCAACAATTCGAGAAACTGTGGCCACTCAGAGCTAGCAGACCCAGACTAGAACGCATTGACATGCAATTACGGACCTACACCAAAGAGATCATCCCAGTGCTAGGCAGTGCAATGTTGGTGGTCACACATAATGGATCTCAGAGCCGACTGCCACTCTGGATTGTCCCGGGAAATGGTCCCGTGCTTTTGGGGAGGAGCTGGCTAGCCGAGATGAACTGGAAATGGGGGGGAAGTCATTTCATCTGTGGAGCAAAGTTCATGCTCACAGGTCCTACAAAAGTTCGAGTCATTATTTCAACCTGGCGTCGGGACTTTCAAAGGCACCAAAGTAAGGATACGCATCACCCCGGACGCCACACCAGTGCACCTCAAAGCCAGAGCTCTTCTGTAAGCGATGAGGGAGAAAATCGAGAATGAGTTGATCAGGTTGCTAAGAGAGGGCATAATTTCGCCCATTGAATTCAGCGACTGGGCAAGCCCCATCGTCCCTGTTCTAAAAACGGATGGCTCGGTCAGGACCTGTGGCGACTACAAGGTCACTATCAACCAAGTGTCCCTTCAGGACCAATGCCCACTTCCGAGAGCGGGGGATCTTTTTGCCACGCTGGAAGGCGGCAAGCTGTTCACCAAGTTGGACCTCACTTCGGCCTACATGACCCAGGAACTGGCCGAAGAATCTAAGCTACTGACCACCATCACCATGCACAAGGGGCTGTTTGTTTACAGCAGGTGTCCGTTTGGCATTCGTTCAGCAGCCGCTATCTTTCAGAGGAACATGGAAAGCCTGCTCAAATCCATCCCCGGAACAATCGTATTTCAGGACGACATCCTTATCACGGGTCGAGACACCGAGGAACACCTTCACAACCTGAAGGAGGTGCTTCGCCAACTGGACCGGGTAGGCCTGCGACTAAAGAAGTCCAAGTGTGTGTTTTTGGCCGCAGAGGTCGTGTTTTTGGGCAGGAGCGGTGCGGCAGACGGGGTCCGGCCCACCAAATCCAAAACGGAGGCGATCCATCGCGCACCCAGGCTTGGCAACACATCAGAGTTGCGTTCATTTCTGGGACTATTGAACTATTTCGGGAACTTTCGACTGAACTTAAGTACATTGCTGGAGCCGCCACACGTGCTCCCGCGTAAGGGTTGCGATTGGTTTTGGGGGGACTGTCAGGAACGGGCTTTCAATCGGGCGCGGAACCTGCTTTGTTGTAGTAAGTTATTGACCCTGTACGACCCCTGTAAGCAATTGGTTTTGACATGTGATGCATCATCCTATGGGATCGGGTGCATGTTGCAGCAGAGTAATGATGAGGGCCAACTCCAACCTGTGGCTTATGCCTCCAGATTGCTCTCCCAAGCAGAAAGGGGGTATGGAATGGTTGAAAAGGAAGCACTCGCGTGTGTCTACGGGGTGAAAAAGATGCACCAGTACCTTTTTGGCAGAAGGTTCGAGTTAGAAACGGACCACAAGCCATTAACATCTCTGTTGCCCGACAGCAAAGCTGTCAATGCCAATGCGTCAGCTCGCATACTACGATGGGCTCTCATGCTGGCTGCGTATGACTGCACCATATGGCACCGGCCAGGCACCGAAAATTGCGCTGACGCGCTCAGCAGGCTTCCATTGGCCACCACTGAGGGGGCAGCGGAGCAAAGCGCGGAGATGGTCATGGCTGTCGATGCCGTTGACAGCGCAGGCTCCCCCATCACAGCCCACCAGATCAAAACCTGGACAAACAGAGATCCCCTCCTATCTCTGATTAAGAAATGAGTCCTGACTGGGGATTGGGCGCCTGCACATGGAGCATGCCCTGAAGAGATCAGACCATTTCACAGACGGATGGATGAACTCTCCATCCAAGCCAACTGCCTATTATGGGCAGCCGGGTAGACATGCCCCAGAGGGGTAGGGAAGCATTCATCAGGGAACTCCACAGCGAGCACCCAGGCATCGTGCTTATGAAGGCCGTTGTCCAGTCACATGTATGGTGGCCGGGAATTGATGCAGACCTGGAACGCTGTGTTCACAGGTGTATGACATGTGCCTCGCTGGGCAATGTCCCCAGGGAGGCCCCACTCAGCCCGTGGCCCTGGCCCACCAAGCCGTGGTCACGCATTCACGTAGACTATGCGAGCCCGTTCATGGGAAAAATGTTCCTCATTGTTGTTGATGCGTACTCGAAATGGATCGAGTGCATCATATTGAATTCGTGCACGACATCCACCACAGTGGAGAGTCTGCATGCGGTCTTTGCGACCCACGGCTTGTCGGACATCCTAGTTAGTGACAACGGCCCGTGTTTCACGAGCTATGAATTCCAGGAGTTCATGTCGGATAATGGCATCAAATATGTCAGGACAGCGCCATTCAAGCCGGCTTCCAATGGCCAGGCAGAACATGCGGTCCAAATCATAAAGCAAGGCATGCTCCGGATTCAAGGGCCCTCCCTTCAATACCGTCTATCGCGCCTCCTACTGGCCTACAGGTCCCGACCACACTCGCTCACGGGAGTTCCGCCAGTGGAACTACTCATGAAACGTACACTAAAAACTCGGCTGTCCCTCATTCATCCAGTCTTGTCAGACATTGTTGAGGGCAAGCGCCAGTCCCAAAATGAGTGCCACGACCGTAACTCAAAGGGGAGATGGATAGAAATCGATGACCCTGTATTTGTTCTTAATCACGCTGTGGGGCCCAAGTGGCTCGAGGGTACTGTAATTGGTAAAGAGGGGAATAGGGTCATAGTGGTCAGACTCAACAATGGGCAGATATGCCGCAAGCATCTGGACCAAGTAAAAAAAAGGTTCAGCATGGACACTGAGGAACCTGAGGAAGATCATGAGATGCTGCCCACACCACTTCCAGTGAACGAGCAACAAGAACCGTCAGCAGCATGCACAGTCCCTGCGGTCAGCCCGGATGAGCCGGAATCACCACAGGTGACAAAGACGCACGCCAAGGCTCAACAACCAGAGCCCCAACTGCGGCACTCCACGAGAGAGCGTCGACCGCCTGAAAGACTCAATCTTTGACCCAAAGACGTTGGGGGGAGGTGATGTCATGTTTGTAACCTTCACATAACTGTAACCTTTATGTAACAACACTGTTACACTGTATACACCTGAGAAATGCACACCTTGACCATAGGGGGGTGAACTTGTGGGAGACACTCCTCACCTGGTCATCCAGGTATATAAAGGGAGGTCCCGCGCAGGGTCATCACTTCTTGGTCCTGTGAATAAAGGTACAGGTCACAGAGTGACCTTGTCTCCAGTATGTGCCTCGTGTTGATTTGCTGTAGTGTGTAAGGACACAACACCCTCCATATAGGAGCCAGGACATTAGTAATGTGCAATAAATACCCTCGCTATTACTCACGCAGTTATTTTTGCTCCATGTGAATAAATCTTCAAATCATTCTCAAAGTTTCTTTGTGGAACTAGAAAAGAGGACAGCTACCATTTCTCTCCAAGTTAGATTTCTTATCGATCACTCCCCAGAACAAACAGCTAAAAGAGAGTGGAAGGAGAGGGAAAGTGGAAGGCAAATTATAAGTAGTCACATCCAAAAAGTCATAACAAATGACCCCTATATTTTTAATGAACTCAGGAATCAGTGTCAATTCATGCAGATCTTAACTGAAGGTGTTTCCATGGGGGAAGGGAGTGAGTTGCGACGATAGAGAGAAAATGTGTGTAAAGCCTGTACAGATTTTAAAAATGTGAATGATAACCTAGATAAGTTCCTTTCTTCCTTAAGTGGAGGTCGCAAAGTTGAAATAAAGACTTCATCCCTGTACTTAATGAAAGCCCAAGACAATCACAGACTTATAACAGGAATGAAGGTAGACACAGAGATTTTGATGGGCTTAAAAATAACTGACTCTGACAGAAGTAAATGTGACATCATTCTACTGTGTCACATACAATCAATCTGATTTTAATGATGCTAGCTGACCCTGTCTCTAATGTCATGAGGATAGCACTTAGAATTATTCACTTCCCATAAAACATTGTCAGTGAAACGAAACATTCTGATCAAGCTCTGTGGGCTTGGTAACAGAGTACTAGGCAAATACCAGTGTGTGTTTTCAAATTAATAAACATTTTTTTATATATGAGTGTCCCAAAAGCATTTATGGACGAAAAATGGAAAACAGCAGTTGTAATGAATATCAGAGCATCAAGGAACTTCATTAGATTATGAATGGTTTTTGTAATGGAATACTGCAACTATCAGGTCACAAATTTAATCTTTACAGATTGACATCCCTGAGTTAACATTGGGTGAATGGAGATTCTTAAAGATTTATAGATAATTCCTTAACTTCATCTAATGCTTATAGTAACTCTCCTGTAACTAACAGTGAGCTGAACTTCTGCACCCAGATCACATTTTACAGATGTCCTTTTAGCCCTTTCCAGTTCAGATTCAACCAAACTCTTCTAAAACCATGAGATAATTGAACATTTTTGAAGTGAAAGAAGAGAAATATATAATAGGCATTTACATTTTATTCCACTTAAGAATAAATACTCACTATCCTTGGGCCACTTCCAATCAGGTAACTAATTTCAGCGCTACAGCTCCCTGGGCCTCTGAAGCAGTTATCTCCTTGGACACTTTGAACTCCTGATGTCAGCCTGAAAAAGAAAACCCACTGTATCTTTGATTTGGTTGCTGAAAGTCAAATGTGAATGCTTTGGCTCACTATTGGTTGGAAATCTGGTGTTTGGGACCCGCTTTCAGCCAATAACAGACCAAGCATTATAGAAACATAGAAACATAGAAAATAGGTGCAGGAGTAGGCCATTCAGCCCTTCAAGCCTGCACCACCATTCAATAATATCATGGCTGATCATTCCCACAGTACCCCTTTCCTGCTTTCTCTCCATACCCCTTGATCCCCTTAGCCGTAAGGGCCATATCTAACTCCCTTTTGAATATATCAAATGAACTGGCATCAACAACTCTCTGCGGCAGAGAATTTCACAGGTTAACAACTCTCTGAGAGAAGAAGTTTCTCTTCAACTCAGTCCTAAATGGCCTATCCCTTATCCTAAGACTGTGTCCCCTGGTTCTGGACTTCCCCAACATCGGGAACATTCTACCCACATCAAACCTGTCCCGTCCCGTCAAAATCTTATATTTTCTATGAGATCCCCTCTCATCCTTCTAAACTGCAATGTATAAAGGCCCAGTTGATCCAGTCTCTCCTCATATCTCAGTCCAGCCATTCCGGGCATCAGTCTGGTGAACCTTCGCTGCATTCCCTCAATAGCAAGAACATCCTTCCTCAGATTAGGAGACCAAACTGAACACAATATTCCAGGTGAGGCCTTACCAAGGCCCTGTACAACTGCAATAAGACCTGCCTGCTCCTATACTCAAATCCCCTAGCTATGGAGGCCAACATACCATTTGCCTTCTTCACTGCCTGCTGTACCTGTATGCCAACTTTCAATGACTGATGAACCATGACACCCAGGTCTCGTTGCACCTCCCCTTTTCCTAATCTGCCGCCATTCAGATAATATTCTTCCTTCGTGTTTTTGCCCCCAAAGTGGATAACCTCACATTTATCCACATTATACTGCATCTGCCATGCACTTCCCACTCACCTAACCTGTCCAAGTCACCCTGCAGCCTCTTAGCGTCCCCCTCACAGCTCACACCGCCACCCAGTTTAGTGTCATCTGCAAACTTGGAGATATTACACTCAATTCCTTCATCTAAATCATTGACGTATACTGTAAAGAGCTGGGGTCCCAGCACTGAGCCCTACCGCACTCCACTAGTCATTGCCTGCCATTCTGAAAAGGACCCATTTATCCCAACTCTCTGCTTCCTGTCTGCCAACCAGTTCTCTATCCACGACAGTATATTACCCCCAATACCATGTGCTTTGATTTTGCACAACAATCTCTTGTGTGGGACCTTGTCAAAAGCCTTTTGAAAGTCCAAATACACCACATCCACTGGTTTTCCCTTGTCCACTCTACTAGTTACATCCTCAAAAAATTCCAGAAGATTTGTCAAGCCTTTCATAAATCCATGCTGACTTGGACTGATCCTGTCACTGCTTTCCAAATGCACTGCTATTTCATCCTTAATAATTGATTCAAACATTTTCCCCACTACTGATGTCAGGCTAACCGGTCTATAATTACCCGCTTTCTCTCTCGCTCCCTTTTTAAAAAGTGGTGTTACATTAGCTACCCTCCAGTCCATAGGAACTGATCCTGAGTCGATAGACTGTTGGAAAATGATCACCAATGCATCCACTATTTCTAGGGCCACTTCCTTAAGTACTCTGGGATGCAGACTATCAGGCCCCAGGGATTTATCGGCCTTCAATCCCATCAATTTCCCTAACACAATTTCCCACCTAATAAGGATATCCTTCAGTTCCTCCTTTTCACTAGACCCTCGGTCACCTAGTACTTCCGGAAGGTTATTTGTGTCTTCCTTTGTGAAGACAGAACCAAAGTATTTGTTCAATTGGTCTGCCATTTCTTTGTTCCCCATTATAAATTCATCTGAATCCGACTGCAAGGGACCTACATTTGTCTTCACTAATCTTTTTCTCTTCACATATCTACAGAAGCTTTTGCAGTCAGTTTTTATATTCCCGGCAAGCTTCTTCTCGTACTCTATTTTCCCCCTCTTAATTAAACCCTTTGATGTCCTCTGCTGAATTCTAAATTTCTCCCAGTCCTCAGGTTTGCTGCTTTTTCTGGCCAATTTATATGCCTTTTCCTTGGATTTAACATTATCCTTAATTTCCCTTGTTAGCCACGGTTGAGCCACTTTCCCCATTTTAATTTTACTCCAGACAGGGATGTACAATTGCTGAAGTTCATCCATGTGATCTTTAAATGTTTGCCATTGCCTATCCACCATCAACCCTTTAAGTATCATTTGCCAGTCTATTCTAGCCAATTCACACCTCAAACCATCGAAGTTACCTTTCCTTAAGTTCAGGACCCTAGTTTCTGAATTAACTGTGTCACTCTCCAGCTTAATAAAGAATTCTAACATGTTATGGTCACTCGTCCCCAAGGGGCCTCGCACAACAAGATTGCTAATTAGTCCTTTCTCATTACACATCACCCAGTCTAGGATGGTCAGCTCCCTAGTTGGTTCCTCGACATATTGGTCTAGAAAACCATCCCTAATACACTCCAGGAAATCCTCCTCCACCGCATTGCTACCAGTTTAGTTAGCCCAATCAATATATAGATTAAAGTTGCTCATGATAACTGCTGTACCTTTATTGCATGCATCCCTAATTTCTTGTTTGATGCTGTCTCCAAACTCACTACTACTGTTTGGTGGTCTGTACACAACTCCCACTAGCGTTTTCTGCCCTTTGGTATTCCGTAGCTCCACCCATACCGATTCCACATCATCCAAACTAATGTCCTTACTTACTATTGCATTAATTTCCTCTTTAACCAGCAATGCCACTCCGCCTCCTTTTCTTTTCTATCTAACCTTCCTAAATGTTGAATAACCCTGGATGTTGAGTTCCCAGCCTTGGTCACCCTGCAGCTATGTCTCCGTGATGCCAATTACATCATACCTGTTAACTGCTATTTGCGCAGTTAATTCGTCCACCTTATTCTGAATACTCCTCGCATTGAGGCACAGAGCCTTCAGGCTTGTCTTTCTAACACACTTTGCCCCTTTAGAATTTTGCTGTAAGGTGGCCCTTTTTGCTTTTGCCTTAGGTTTCTCTGCCCTCCACTTTTATTTTTCTTCTTTCTATCTTTTGCTTCTGTCCCCATTCTACTTCCCTCTGTCTCCCTGCATAGGTTCCCATCCCCCTGCCATACTAGTTTAACTCATCCCCAACAGGACTAGCAAACACTCCCCCTTGGACATTGGTTCCGGTCCTGCCCAGGTGCAGACCGTCCGGTTTGTACTGGTCCCCCCTCCCCCAGAACCGGTTCCAATGTCCCAGGAATTTGAATCCCTCCCTTCTGCACCACTCCTCAAGCCACGTCCTGTGAATCCTACTCTGACTAGCACGTGGCACTGTTAGCAATCCTGAGATTACTACCTTTGAGGTCCTATTTTTTAATTTAGCTCCGAGCTCCCTAAATTCGTCTTGTAGGACCTCATCCTGTTTTTTACCTATATCGTTGGTACCTATATGCACCACGACAACTGGCTGTTCACCCTCCCTTTTCAGAATGCCCTGCCCGCTCCGAGACTTGTTTGACCCTTGCACCAGGGAGGCAACATACCATCCTGGAGTCTCGGTGCAGCCGCAGAAACGCCTATCTATTCCCCTTACAATTGAATCCCCTATCACTATCGCTCTCCCACTCTTTTTCCTGCCCTCCTGTGCAGCAGAGCCACCCATGGTGCCATGAACTTGGCTGCTGCTGCCCTCCCTTGATGAGTCATCCCCCCCAACAGTATCCAAGGCGGTGTATCTGTTTTGCAGGGGGATGACCGCAGGGGAACCTTGCACTACCTTTCTTGCACTTCTCTTCCTGTTGGTCACCCATTCCCTATCTGGCTGTGGACTCTTCAACCTGCGGTAAGACCAATTCACTAAATGTGCTTTTCACGTCATTCTCAGCATCGTGGATGCTCCAGAGCACATCCACCCGCAGCTCCAGCGCCACAATGCGGTCTGTCAGAAGCTGCAGGTGGATGCACTTCCCGCACACGGTCGTCAGGGACACCAGAAGCGTCCCTGACTTCCCACATAGTACAGGAGAAGCATAACACGTGTCTGAGCTCTCCTGCCATGATTTAACCCTTAGATAAACTTAATTTGGCAACAACAATGTTACTTACTGATAAAAGAAATGTTACTTACCAATCATCAGCCAATCACTTACCCCCTTGGCTGTGACATCACCTTTCGATTTCTTTCTACTTTTTTTTTGCCTTCTCACCCTGCTGCAGCTGCACCGGCTGGCCTCTCCGACCACGAACTGCTGCCGGGCCTTTTATAGGCCTCCCCTACGCTGCCTCACAAACGACTGCTGCTCCCCGCTGGCCTCTCCATAGAGTAGAAGTAGAAGTACATCCATAGAAGTAACAACGTGAGTGTCAATTCCAAAATAGATGGCATGTCATTAGAGGCAGAGGACAAAAGTATGTTCAGTGTTTAAACAGAAACTATATTTAAAACAATCAATAAAATGGAAGCATAGCATATAAAGAAAAAAGAAGAAAAGCAGAGTAGAAGTAGAAGTACATCCATAGAAGTAACAACATGGAAGCAGACCATTCGGCCCAACCAGTCCGTGTTGGCATTTATCCGCCACGCAAGAAAATAGACCAAATTACATTTACCCACTCTGTTCAAATTGATAAACATTTTTCGGGTTTTGGGGTTTTTGGGCGAAAACGCAAGGATACGTGAAAATTACTGTTTTCACTGCATTACCGATTTAAGGCCCAACTTTCGGCACTTGGTGCGCATCGCAAAGGAAGGCATTGTACAATTATTCGCGGTGCAAAAATGCAATCCTCGCCAACTTTAGTGCAGGGCCGGGAGCGTTGCGAGAGAGGCCGTGGGTGTGGGGGGGGGGGAGAAATTCCCAAAAGCATTCAGAAAACATAACGAAGACACTTACCTAACAAATCGCTGCAAACAACATAAATAACAACTTTAACTTACCTTTTTTTCAGGTTTTCCAACTTACCGCTGCTGGCAGGGCTGCACCGCTAGGTTTTACCTGCCGATGTTCGGGGCGCGGCGTAATGGTCGGGTGAGTGCTGAAACTCGGATGGTAACGCAATCGGAGTCTTTCCACCCCCGGCACAGCTCTCCCCGGCAGTGATTCCAAGCACCGCCACAAACAAGGAACTGAGGTTTGCGACCAGACGAAATCCCGGTTAGAAATCACCAGCAAATCCAGCCCCATATGTTTCCAATCCTTCATTTCTATTAAGATTATTATTAAATACTTGATATAACTGGGAGCTTTTAATAAAATGAAAAGATCCACTGAGTTGCAGTTTTTGCTTTCGAACCTCTCCTTACACTGGTGCTGGTATTGAAACAAACTCAAATTGTAGTCCTGTATGATTCCACAGGAGGTGTAGTTCAGGGATGGCACAGATCGAATTCAATCATCGTATTGAATACTTTTTTTTTAGTTAATGTAAAAGACTTTAAAACTGTAGCCATGAATCATCTTGGTTCTGGTAACATAACTGCCCAGCCAGCATATACCGCTGCTTTGGTAGTCATCTGACCCTTTTACTGTAATTATTGCAAGTTTGCATTTTCTCCATTAAATTAAATGAAGGTGTAATAGATTCACCATATAATGACTACATTTTCAATTAAATCAATAAATAATGGGCAGGCCTGATTAAAATGAACCAACCTACCATTTTCATATTTTTACATGTTAATAGTGTGCTCTCAGACATACATTAAGTTGTAACCTCCCATGTGTGTTTTACTCTCTGTGAAAAGGTGATTTGTGCAACAATAGGTATTCAGTGTACATTGTCCATAGTGTACACTATGGCCCCCACATTGGTGGCCTTATCATCCACTGCCATCTGCTACCGCCAACCGCTGCCGAGTATTCCTGCCATTTTCTTCTACTCTCAGTTTCCACTTGGGCTGGAGTGGGCGGGAGGGGAGCACTGCCGGGAACCGCCCGCTGACGTCCTCTGACGGCCAAGTCGCGTAAGTGGCCTGCCGAGATACCAGATTGGTGCAGGCGGGAGTTGGCGGGAGTCGGCGCCAGCAGAGGGGAGGACCACTGCGTTCCGGTGATTTTTTTTTGGTGATGTTTTCGGGTCTTCCGCCTTCCCTGGGCCTGACCCCATCCTCGACGGCACTTGGGCGGCAAGCTCCTTTGATTGAGAGCTCCTGCCCGCTGCCCAGATTGACGACGTAAGTCGTTATTTTGCCGTCCTCTTTTAGAGGACTCTTTCAGGCAAAGTAACGCGGGGTCTCTCGGCGGCTATCGGTGGTCGATTGGGTGGCAAATGGGCGGGCCTTGCAGCTCATGAAAACCGGGGCCTATGAAAAAAGTGGGGAACATAGGAACAGGAATAGGCCATTCAGCCCCTCATGGCTGATCTGTATCTCAACTCTTTTTACCCGCCTTCGCTCCGTATCCATTGGGAGGAATATTTGAATATGAAAGCAGCATATGGGGGCCGATTTTCAGCAAGGCCTCCGCCTGCCCAAATGTCGCCGAGGTACCGGACAGTACTTTGGGTGGGATATTCATGAAGAAGGTCCCTCGATGATCGGCGGGCAGCAAATGGCAGATATACACCGCCAATCTGGGTGGCAGCGGGCGGGAGGTCACATTCTCGGTGGCATAGGCGCTTGCTGCCCAAGTGCCACCGAGGATGGAGTCGGACCCACGGAGGGTTGAAGACCTGAAAAAAAAAATCACAAATGAAAAATACAAAAACTATCCAAAGACCTTCAGGGGACCCCGTGCAGGGAAGTCGCAGTTGAAAATGTTTTTTTTAAATGTTCACTTACCTTTTTTTCAGGTTTTTCAGATTTACCGTCGGGGACATACGAGCCTCCAGCCAACGGTCCACCCCCGTTCTGCAGCCGAGTCCCGCCCACAGGAATCTGGGAGCTCAGCAGGCGGGAGCTCAGTTACATCACTCGGCCGCCCGCTGATATTTCAAGAGCATATACAATAATTATATGAGTCATAATTTGCTGTCAAAATAACGTGAGGCTAATGGCACTTGCCGTTATTTAAGTACAAACTTCAGGCGAGGACAGATGCGCAATTAAACATAGAAATCCAAACATTGCTGTCCGAGATACTGTAAGATAGCACCTATACAGTTCAGTCATAACTATGCATAAAACATTCTGTTAAAGTTTGTGGGCCTTTTCTATTTGTGTTTCCTACATTATAAAAGCAACTACACTTCAAAAGTACTTCATTGGCTGTAAATAAATTTGGCTCGTTCTGAAGTCTTGAAAGGCGCTATATAGATGCAAGTCTTTTTTTCTTTCTTTCATGCAACTTCTTTGCAAACACCAATTAAAAATGGGAGAGGGGCAAAGAAGAAATGAAGCAAAATTGAATTAAAATGAGTGCAAGTACTCAGACACCGGCAACAGTACCTCACAATAACATCTAATCACCAGAGTATTCTGCAGTTAAACATCAAACTGTGATGCCCACTGTTAGGATCATTAAACTGGTATCAATTTATTATGGAGGGGACATGAAGCTGCTTAAAATATCAATTCTGCCTTAATTGGCTTAGATTTATTGGCCTTGAAAATCCATGGGGCAGATCCATTACTTTAATTTCATTGTAATGAGGATTATTCTTTAACAAAATCAGTTATTTTGGGCTATTTAATCTTCAAAATTGCATCATGAATGATTGTCTCTTAAATTCTTGACACCCTGGCCAATATTTTTGAGTCAGTCAAGTCATTAGATGAGCATTGCAGATACTCAATGTCAGATCTTGAGGCAGGTTGCTGGAAGCAAGGGATCAACAGTAACGTCATCACCTTCAAAATTCTTGCTATCATCACTAATTTCATTCCAGCTCAGTTTGGCTCAAGTCTTCGCTGGAGGTTAAGGTGATCAAAGAATCATCATATAGTTAGACTGAAGAATATCAGAAGAGATGATTCCCGCTTGCTGAAGTTGCTCCCAATCGCCCTGCAGCTCAGGCTCAACTTCAATTTTTTGAGCTCCAGCAAGTTCTCCCCCTTCTTTACGGATGAAAGCAGTTGGTAATGTTGCTTTGAGTCGCAAGATCCTAACAGCAACAAAATTCATGGCAGACAGCAAACTGGTCGAAAATTCAGTTCTGACTCCGTAAGCAGCTCATTATTTTGCCAACAAGAAACTCCCAATAGTGACGCTTGAGAAGCCTGATAACTGACAAGTTCAACACAGATAAATGTGAACTATTACATTTTGGTAGGAAGAATAGGGAAGTGGTATGAGTCTAGGTGGGGTAGAGAAACAAAGGGATCTCGGAATACAAATACACAAATTGCTAAAAGTTGCGACACAGGTTAGCAAGGCCGGAATAAAAAACAAGCACCAGAGTTTATTTCTAGACGTGTAGAATTAAAAAGTAGGGATGCTATGCTAAACCTGTATCGAAGCTTGGTTAGTCCACACTTCTGTTCGCCATGTTATAAAAAGGATATAGAAGCACTGGAGAGGGTGCAGAGAAGATTTACAAGGATGATACCAGAAATGCGAGGGTATACAAATCAGGAAAGGATGAATAGGCTGGGTCTCTTTTCTCTTGAAAAAATAAGGCTCAAGGGTGACTTAATAAAAGTCATTAAAATTTTGAAAGGTTTTGATAGAGTGGATACAGAGAGAATGTTTCCACTTGTGGTGGCGGGTTCCATATTCTAACCACTTTCTGGCTAAAGACGTTTCTCCTGAATTCCCTATTGGACTTATTTGTGACTATCTTATATTTATGACCCCTAGTTCTGGTCTCACCAACAAGTGGCAACATCTTTCTCTGTCTAGCCTATCAATCCTTTTCGTAATCTTAAAGATCTCTATCAGGTCAGCCCTCAATCTTCTCTTGTTTGGAGAAAAGTGTCCCAGCCTGTTCAATATTTCCTGATAGGTATAACCTCTCAGTTCTGGTATCATTCAAGTAAATCTTTTTTGCATCTTTTCCGCGGAATGGCTCTATATGCTTTTTATAGTTCACAGTGCTCCAAGTGTGGTCGAACCAAGGTTCTATACAAGCTTATCATAACTTCTCTGGTTTTCAATTCCATTCCGCTAGATAGACCCTCAATGTTATACAGTGTCAGACCTGCACACACCAGTACTGTAACCCAGTGTTATACAGTGTCAGACCTGTACCCACCAGTACTGTATCCCAGTGTTATCCAGTGTCAGACCTGTACCCACCAGTACTGTAACCCAGTGTTATACAGTGTGAGACCTGTACCCACCAGTACTGTACCCCAGTGTTATCCAGTGTCAGACCTGAACCCACCAGTACTGTAACCCAGTGTTATCCAGTGTGAGACCTGTACCCACCAGTACTGTACCCCAGTGTTATCCAGTGTCAGACCTGTATCCACCAGTACTGCAACCCAGTGTTATACAAGGACAGATCTGTACCCACCAGTACTGTAACCCAGTGTTATCCAGTGTCAGACCTGTACCACCAGTACTATAACCTAGTGTTATCCAGTGTCAGACCTGTACCACCAGTACTGTAAACCAGTGTTATACAGTGTCAGACCCGCACCCACCAGTACTGTAACCCAGTGTTATACAGTGTCAGACCTGTACCCACCAGCACTGTAACCAGTGTTATACAGTGTGAGACCTGTACCCACCGTACTGTACCCCAGTGTTATCCAGTGTCAGACCTGTACCCATCAGTACTGTAACCCAGTGTTATCCAGTGTCAGACCTGTACCCACCAGTACTATAACCCGGTGTTATACAGTGTCAGACCTGTACCCACCAGTACTGTATTCCAGTGTTATCCAGTGTCAGACCTGTACCCACCAGTACTGTAGCCCAGTGTTATCCAGTGTCAGACCTGTACCACCAGTACTATAACCTAGTGTTATCCAGTGTCAGACCTGAACCCACCAGTGCTGTAACCCAATGTTATACAGTGTCAGACCTGTACCCACCAGTACTATAACCCAGTGTTATACAGTGTCAGACCTGTACCCACCAATACTGTACCCCAGTGTTATCCAGTGTCAGACCTGTACCCACCAGTACTGTAATCCAGTGTTATACAGTGTGAGACCTGCACCCACTAGTACTGTACCCCAGTGTTATCCAGTGTCAGACCTGTACCCACCAGTACTGTAACCCAGTGTTATCCAGTGTCAGACCTGTACCCACCAGTACTGTAACCCAGTGTTATACAGTGTCAGACCTGTACCCACCAGTACTGTAACCCAGTGTTATACAGAGACAGACCTGTACCCACCAGTACTGTAACCCAGTGTTATACAGGGATAGACATGCACTCACCAGTACAGTAACCCAATGTTATACAGTGTCAGATCTGTACCCACCAGTACTGTAACCCAGTGTTATACAGTGTGAGACCTGCACCCACCAGTACTGTAACCCGGTGTTATACAGTGTGAGACCTGTACCCACCAGTACTGTAACCCAGTGTTATACAGTGTGAGACCTGCACCCACCAGTACTGTAACCCAGTGTTATACAGTGTGAGACCTGCACCCACCAGTACTGTAACCCAGTGTTATACAGAGACAGACCTGTACCCACCAGTACTGTAACCCAGTGTTATACAGGGACAGACATGCACTCACCAGTACAGTAACCCAATGTTATACAGTGTCAGACCTGTACCCACCAGTACTGTAACCCAGTGTTATACAGTGTGAGACCTGTACGCACCAGTACTGTAACCCAGTGTTATACAGAGACAGACCTGTACCCACCAGTACTGTAACCCAGTGTTATACAGTGTCAGACCTGTACCCACCAGTACTGTAACCCAGTGTTATACAAGGACAGACCTGCACCCACCAGTATTGTAACCCAGTGTTAAACAGGGACAGACCTGCACCCACCAGTACTGTAACCCAGTGTTATACAGTGTGAGACCTGTACCCACCAGTACTGTAACCCAGTGTTATACAGAGACAGACCTGTACCCACCAGTACTGTAACCCAGTGTTATACAGTGTCAGACCTGTACCCACCAGTACTGTAACCCAGTGTTATACAAGGACAGACCTGCACCCACCAGTATTGTAACCCAGTGTTAAACAGGGACAGACCTGCACCCACCAGTACTGTAACCCAGTGTTATACAAGGACAGACCTGTACCCACCAGTACTGTAACCCAGTGTTAAACAGGGACAGACCTGCACCCACCAGTACTCTAACCCAGTGTTATACAGTGTCAGACCTGTACCCACCAGTACTGTAACCCAGTGTTATACAGAGACAGACCTGTACCCACCAGTACTGTAACCCAGTGTTATACAGGGACATACCTGCACCCCCTCAAGAAATTAACCCCAGTGCTTTGTTTGCTTTTTTTACCAATGAACAGAAGAAGAATCTTCTCAAATGTGTCTATACTGGTGCATGGAACAAGAGTCATGTGCTCCTTGCTGTTTGCCACTAATGCACTTTCTGTCATGAAAGGTGCGAGTTCCACAGCAGGTGCTTCCAGAAAATGCCAGCACTTTTCAGGTAATGCAAACAGAGTTGGTGCAAGATATCCATCTGTCATTCCAGGGGTCATGTCATTGGTTTCTCTGACTCATTTTTTTTAATGAGTTATGGCATGAACTTTTTTCCCTCTCCTGCTCCATCCCCAGTTGACTTTAGAGAGATCGCGGAACCCGATTTCTTCTGCACTTTTGACAGATTTTTCCAATAACATTTGTTCTGAAATTCTGGGGCAATTTCTATCCCAAGTTTCCTTTGCCTCGGACCATTCTAGAAGTTCTGCTCCAACATCATCGAGTTTAGAAGTGTGTCACCATTTCATATCACTTCTGAAATCTCCGTTTCTGACCTGTTTCAAGACAGAATTTCGTTATTTTTTGAAGATTTAGCTGATGGCTACGTAAGTGACACCATATTCTTTTACTATTTCTTTTTGTCCAGTGCAATGATAATTTTATACTTGGGGCTCAAATTCAGACACGTGTGCTTTTTAAAAATGTGATTCTATTTTCACGAAATTATAAGCCGTTACGGGGGCTCAAGTACTATACTGCATCAGCCTCTCCTAAATAACTGTCCCTCATAGGAAGGCCTGCCCCTGAAAGAAGATGGATCAATTATGAGCAAATAACCCTGTCAGGTCAATCTGTGGTCATTCATAGAAACATAGAAACATGGAAAATAGGTGCAGGAGTAGGCCATTTGGCCCTTCGAGCCTGCGCCACCATTCAATATGATCATGGCTGATCATTTTTGCAACTTTAGTACCCCATTGCTGCTTTCTCTCCATACTGCTTGATCCCTTTAGCTGCAAGGGCCACATCTAACTCCCTTTTGAATATATCTAACGAACTGGCCTCAACAACTTTCTGTGGTAGAGAATTCCACAGGTTCACAATTCTCTGAGTGAAGAAATTTCTCCTCATCTCGGTCCTAAATGGCTTACCCTTTATCCTTAGACTGTAACCCCTGGTCCTGGACTTCCCCAACATCGGAACATTCTTCCTGCATCTGGCCTGTCCAATCCCATCAGAATTTTATATGTTTCTATGAGATCCCCTCTCATCTTCTAAATTCCAGTGAATATAAGCCCAGTCAATCCAGTCTTTCTTCATATGTCAGTCCTGCCATCCCAGGAATCAGTCTGGTGAACCTTCGCTGCACTTCCTCAATAGTAAGAATGTCATTCCTCAGATTAGGAAACCAAACTGTACACAATATTCAAGGTGTGGCCTCACTAAGGCCCTGTACAGCTGCAGTAAGACCTCCCTACTTCTATACTCAAATCCTCTTGCTATGAAGGCCAACATGCCATTTGCCTTCTTCACCACCTGCTGTACCTGCATGACAACTTTCAATGACTGATATACCATGACACCCAGGTCTCGTTGCACCTTCCCTTTTCCTAATCTGTCACCATTCAGATAATATTCTGCTTTCCTGTTTTTGCCACCAAAGTGGATAACCTCACATTTATCTACATTATACTGCATCTGCCATGCATTTGCTCACTCACCTAACCTGTGCAATCACCCTGCAGCCTCGTAACACCCTCCTCACAGCTCACACTGCCACCCAGCTTAGTGTCATCTGCAAACTTGAAGATATTACATTCAATTCCTTTGTCTAAATCATTAATGTATATTGTAAATAGCTGGGGTCCCAGCACTGAACCTTGCGGTACCCCACTAGTCACTGCCTGCCATTCTGAAAAGGACCCGTTTATTCCTACTCTTTGCTTCCTGTCTGCCAAACAGTTCTCCATCCACGTTAATATATTACTCCCAATACCATGTGCTTTCATTTTGCACACTAATCTCTTGTGTGGGACCTTGTCAAAAGCCTTTTGAAAGTCCAAATACACCACATCCACTGGTTCTCCCTTGTCCACTCTACTAGTTACATCCTCGAAAAACTCTAGAAGATTTGTCAAGCATGACTTCCCTTTCATAAATCCATGCTGACTTGGACCGATCCTGTCACTGCTTTCCAAATGCGCTGCTATTACATCTTTAATAATTGATTCCAACATTTTCCCCACGACCGATGTCAGGCTAACCAGTCTATAATTCCCTGCTTTCTCTCTCCCTCCTTTGTTAAAAAGTGGGGTTACATTAGCTACCCTCCAATCCATAGGAACTGATCCAGATTCTATAGAATGTTGGAAAATGATCACCAATGCATCCGCTATTTCTAGGGTCACTTCCTTAAGTACTCTGGGATGCTGACTATCAGGCCCTGGGGATTTATCGGCCTTCAGACCCATCAATTTCCCTAACACAATTTCCTGACTAATAAGTATTTCCTTCAGTTCCTCTTCTCGCTTAACCCTCGGTCCCCTAGTATTTCCGGAAGGTTATTTGTCTCTTCCTTAGTGAAGACAGAACCAAAGTATTTGTTCCATTGGTCTGCCATTTCTTTGTTCCCCATTATAAATTCACATGATTCTGACTGCAAGGGACCTACATTTGTCTTCACTAAGCTTTTTCTCTTCACATATCTAAAAAAGTTTTTGCAGTCAGTTTTTATGTTCCCTATAAGCTTGCTATTTTCCCCCTCCTAATTAAACCCTTTATCCTCCTCTGCTGAATTCTAAATTTCTCCCAGTCCTCAGGTTTGCTGCTTTTTCTGGCCAATTTTTATGCCTCTTCCTTGGATTTAACACTATCCCTAATTTCCCTTGTTAGCCACGGTTGAGCCACCTTCCCCATTTTATTTTTACGCCAGACAGGAATGTACAGTTGTTGAAGTTCATCCATATGATCTTTAAATGTCTGCCATTTCCTATCCACCATCAATCCTTTAAGTATCATTCGTCAGTCTATCCTAGCCAATTCACGTCTCATACCATCGAAGTTACCTTTCTTTAAGTTCAGGACCCTAGTCTCTGAATTAACTGTGTTACTCTCCATCTAATGAAGAATTCTATCATATTATGGTCACTCTACCCCAAGGGGCCTCGCACAACAAATTAAAATTTGAATACGCAATAAATACTTCGGAGGGATACACACCAACTGAGAAAGAGGTACAAACTAACCGAGAGAGAGCTACACACTGAGAGAGAGAGAGAAAGTGTGTACACACTGACAGAAAGAGAACTACAAACTGATTGAGAGAGCTATACACCGACCGAGAGAGAGAGCTAAAATCTGATCAAGAGAGCTACACATCGACAGAAAGAGAACTACATACTGACCGAGAGTGAGATAGACAATGAGCAACCTAAACAAAGCTACACATTGAATGAGACAGAACGTTATACACCAAGCAGCCTTCACCGAATTAGCCTTCAGAGAATCAGACCAGGAATCAGTGCTTTTGCCCACTGAACCCGCAGAGGGAGATGCACTAAAGAGAGTTTGTGGGCTATGAGAGTACTTTAATGTTTGATGAGCTTATTTTTCCAGTGCAATTTTGCATCTGTGGACTGACAATTGATTAATTAGATATTATAACATTTTATTCTAACATTCAGGTAGAGTGTAACAATTTTTTGATCCATCTGATACCAAGCTCCTGAAGTAAAAGAATAAGTCCTCTGTTTCCGACCTGTCTGTCTCTTTTAATCTCCGTCAAGTAAGTTGTTGTTAGTTGAAGTATGGTACAATGTTATTTCATCTTTTGTTAATTGGGACCACAAATTTGCATAACATTAAACTAATTCTAACTTTATACAGATATAGTAGTGTGAAAATTCAAATGTGCACAAAACATACCAAGCACAACTAAGACCAGTTGCCTGCCTAGCATTATACAGATTATAACAATAGGCAACAGAACATTATGCGAACTCAACTGTAATAGTGTTTCTTCTGCTAGAATTTCTTACCACTGTGGCAGCTGAATTAATTTAAACTGTTTCTTGGAAATTCAAACTGATTCTTCTCTCCTTCAGGAGTTTCAAACTGATCCATTCCTTTTTCGAAATTTTCAAGCAGACTTTTTGATTTGAACAGAATGGTTCTTTTTATATTCCACAAATTGAATTTTGAATGTCTCCCTACTCAAATTTGGAAAGTAGCTGTCAATCACATGCAAGCTGAATCAATCATACAGCAGTGTTTAAGTTTGAATTGTTCCTTTCTCTGATCTACAGTTGATGAAATTTGTAACATGGTGTTAGGATAAGCTTGGTACAGGAATCTGTGCTGTCATCGGTTTTTAAACTGCCTATTTAATAAAGGAACAGCCACTAATGAATGCAATATTTTTTTAAAACTCACCAGTTTTATTACAAAGCAGAGGTTAAGGAAATGAGAAGCCAGAATGTCTATTGACACCACTGTGTCAGCCAATGAGTTGGAGGCAGGGTGGTGCTTATGGCAGGACTCATGGCAAACAGTGCATTTTATAGGAAGCAAACACAGTCTAGTTAGTCAGCAAACAGAGTCTGGTTAAACAAAGTACTACAGCAAACAGTCTACAGATTCTATTTAAAAAGACTGTCTACAAACTACAACAAACAGAAATCATGAGCAAAACTGTAGCAATGTTTCCTGATAAAAGCAGAGTGATTTCTCCAGCAAAATGCTGTGAGTGGGGGATAGTTACATACAAATTATGTGCGTAAAATCAATCCAAGTCACTTACAGCAGTGCGATTGACGGGGGAATTACCCAATCATCTCCATTCCGGCTGGGACTAGTGGTCTCACTACATGCAGCCATTGTAGCTCAAAAAGAAATGTGGCATGAAAACCAGCCCAAGAGAAAATCAACACAACAAATCCTCCTGACAACATTCACAATGCTCTTATTTGCTAAAATAAAAAGGAGCATTTTGTGATTATACATTGTACTGAAGCTTGGTGTGTCATTTTGGAGGATACAAGTGGATCAGACCTTAACATGGCAAGAGATGGTATTTGAGAAACATGGCTTGGAAATGAAAGAGAGCAGTGGTATTGGCAAAGACGAGAATCCTCTGAGGATGGATGGGCTTGTGACGATTTTGGAATTAATAGGAAAGCATCCTGAATGAGTGCCTTATGAACGAGTGTTCCTTACTGCAAAGGGGATCCAAAGCTGACTTTTCACCATCACTAATGTCCTCCTGCTGTGTCATGGCTTGGTTACTCTGAATGTCCTTCTGAATGGTCATACCACTTTGCAGAGAAAATGCAGGCAGCTTGCAGGATACCACAAATATTCCTGAGAGCCTAGCCATACTATAATGCTCGCCTGATCCAGGTATCTGAAGTTTGAATATGCCAGTGGTCATGCGTATCAGTATTTTAATCAGCCTGGTCCTCAGTGTACCTGTGTTCTGCTTCTGTCTGTCTGTGGCTTGCACAAAGGTGTCATTAGCAACAGCTGCCAAGGGTAGCCTTGGTTACCTGGTACCCAATCTTCCACTCACCCTTCCCCTTCATATAATGGAAGCCGAGAAGGTGGCCTTAATATGAAGACATCATGGGAGTTGTCGGGAAAGCAAATATTCACCTGCATTATTCTGTGCCTTTGGTTCTAGATCAGCTGGACATTTCTGGAGTAGGAGCCCTTGCAGTTAAGGTAGGTCATAGCATGGGCCTCAAATGCCCAATGCATGCAGTCAATGATACCGTGGATACAGAGGAAACCAATGTAGAATTGTACAGTCCTGGCCTGTTCACTCTTTTGGTGGCCAAGAATGTCGATGAAAATGTGGGCCTAGTGGAATAAGACATCTGTCTTGTCGTTTATACATTTGTGCACAGCAACAGACTAATGTCGCAGATGTCGACTCCACTGGGCTGGACAAAGATTGAAATTGGGGGCTGTTCCCAGGTAACTCTGCCTGGGACGAGATACCCACTTGTCTGTACTGGCAGGACTTCATCTGAACCTTGAGTGCCACCTAACATCAGGGGCATCTTGCACTCCCTTTGTGGGCACTATTCCATCAAGTATGCTTCAAGGGCTAAACTAAAACTAATTCCCATTCTTAATATTTTGCAAGTTAAAGCAGACTCCATCCTTCCATTGTAACTAACTCCCTAGCACTAAAACTAAGCAGTTTACAGGCTGCTGCAGCATCTCCTTGAAACAGTTGAAAAGCAGCACACATGCCTTAATGGAGACTATGGAAAACAGGGAATTAGTGCTTCAACAAGCAATAATCTATTCTTTAATTGATGTAGCTCCTGATCTTTGTGCTACAACATGCTTCAGCCATTTGCTCCTGCCAACAATTTCAATGTGCTCCCAAAGCAGGACTTAATTGTGAACTATGGCATACTCCAATAAATTACTGATCATTAGTGCCCAAATAGCACTGAAGCAGAGAATCATTTCTACCCTTTAGTTCTCTTGCAAGTTTTCCAACCATCCCATCCCATTCCCCCAGTGTGGACAGTGACTGAACAGAACCTCACACATGAAGAATAGCCAAGGGTGACAGAGCTGAACCCCAAAATGAGTCACTGTTGTCAACTCTAACCATGGATGGGCATTGGGTGGTTGGCGGGTGGTACAATCGCAATGCCTGCCTGATGTCCCTGTTGTATGGTCTGAGCCATTTTAATGGTCAAGCCTCATTTGCATTTTATCAGCAAGCATTAGAGACAGAGGCTGCAATTTCCCCAAACTGGCCGGTTCTATGGCGGGAAAGGTCAGTGGCGGAGCATGAGCCCGTGGCAGCCTTCATCCCGCTGCAAGAGAAGATTTCCCCCTGATTGGGCTTGTTAAGCTCGCCCAGTGCATTTGCCAGCCAATTGAAGGAAGCAGGTCTGATGACATCATTTGATGACACGTCATCAGTCGGTTTCCTTAAAGGGATCATGTGCAAATTAATTTTGACATTTATGCTGTCAGTGTTCTACAGCATTGAGGTGCTGCAAACACATACAAGCACTGCACAGAGATGCAGGGCTGGAGGGAGTCGCAGCACGCAGAGAGGTTCTTTTCCCTTCCAATTGGCCAGAGAGACCTCCAAAGGAGACCATTGCGTCCTGGTTGCACATTGCACAAGAGGGCACAAGCAGGGATGTCGTCAGAAAGAGCTGGATGCAGTGGTGAAAACCTTTCAATGATCTCAGGAGATCACAAAATGTTACTGCAAAGCCACACTCAACCTCATCCTGCTGTGCCATTCATCGCATCCCCATCACTCTGCAATCTCTACTCCTGCACATCCTTACTCACACTAACTTACCTTGCACCTCCACCCATCCTTCTCTATTTACATTATCACTTCCCCATCTCACTAGTCACCCCTCACACAAACTCTCATCCTAGTCCAATCATACCAACTAACAACACCCAAGGGTAGGCACTTGTGTGTTTTATCCAATGTTCAT
Organism: Pristiophorus japonicus; assembly: GCF_044704955.1. NCBI lineage: Eukaryota > Metazoa > Chordata > Chondrichthyes > Pristiophoridae > Pristiophorus > Pristiophorus japonicus. The sequence continues at coordinate 97,107,906 of NC_091993.1, read as the reverse complement.
GTGAAGTTTCTGTTAATGTGCTATCAAACATTTAAATCTTTATTTTCAACACTTTGCACTCTTTGACAGATCAGTGTGAATCTTTGGAAGTGGCTTAGTGAGTTCCAGTGAATGGCGAGACATAACAGTACCTCCCTGCAATGCTGATGAATGCGAAAAGAATGGCTTGGGCATTGTAGGGATGCTTTATGATGTTGGTGTGAGGTAGTGCCAACCTGGTACATCATGTGGCAGCCAGGGTGTACAGCATCAGGTGAAGTAAATCTGGCCATGGATCACTAGCCTCCCGGGCAGCAATGTTGTCAGGTGCTGATGCCCTCTGTCCTGTGCAGCATCTGTTGATTGCAGAGAAGGTTGGTGTTGTTGTTGGTGCTGCTGGTGTTGGGGCTGATTGTGGTGGGATTCTGAGGACCATGATGGGACAGTATAAACCGTACCCCTTCTGATGTAATAGATAGCAGGTGAACTTGAGATGACAGAAGCAATCTGTTAATGGTGAGAGAGGTTTTTGCAATGCGGGGACACCGGATACAGAGTTTGCTCCAAACACTTGCGACTTGCATAAAGCTCAATCGGTGTTCCAAATGCAGTAAGCAACAGCTTCTGAGCTTGGAAAGTGAACAGCTGTGAGATGGGAGCTTTTATAACACATTTGCAGTCTTTCAACTCCCAACCTCCTTACCTGATGTGATCCCCGAGCAGCATGGACCCCATGGGTGACCTCATAAAATGTGATGGTTAGCTGAAAATAGTTCTTAATGGTCTGTTAACAAAGTCATAGTGACGTGAATTGCCTCTTCTACCACTGCTTGTCGAGTCTGCTCAGCACTGACAAGACCAGACATTTGGCAAAGGTGCGTGGCAGCAGGCTGATAGTGGGGTCCCAACCCGCTGTCAAAAAACTAAATTTTCCCACCGACCTGCCACCGAACGTGCCTGATGACCTCCCCCCACCCCACCTGAAAAATTCCCCCCAGAGTGACTGAGCACTTGGACAAGTATGAGCTGATCACAGAGTTAGTATGGATTTGTGAAGGTCAGGTCATGTTGGACTAATCTGAGGACACAAGCATGGTGGATAAGATTGCTTCTATGGATGTTGTCTATATGGACTTCCAGAAAGTATTTAATATGGTTTTGCACAATAGATTATTAGCGAAAATAAGAGCGCATAGAATTGGAGGTAACCTTGTGAACTGGTTTGGTAAATGTTTGGGAGGAAGGAGACAGCGAGTAGAGATAAAGGGAATGTTTTCTGATTGGTAGGATATGAGAAATGGTGCTCACCGGACTGGAGACTCAACATATATACTGATGACTTCGACGAAGGAATAGAGGGTTGTTTATCCACATTTGCAGATAACACTAAATTAGGAGGCATAGTAAGTTGTGTAGATGGGAGCAAGAAGTTACAAAAGGATAGACAGATTCTAAGAAAGACAAATCAGAATATGTTCTTAATGGTGGGAGACTAGGAGCTGTGTAGGAACAAAGAGATTTAGGTGTCCATGCGTCCATAATCATTGAAATCTAGTGCGCAGGTACAAAATGTAATCAAAAAGGAAAATGGAATGTTGACCTTTATCTCAAAAGGGTTAGACTACAAAAGTGAGGAAGTGATGATTCAGTTGTACAGAATCTTAGTCAGATCCCAACTGGAGTAGTGTGTTCAGTTTTGGGCACTGAATCTCAAGAAAGATATACAGACCTTGGAGGGGAACACCGCAGATTCACCAGGACCGAGCCTTAAAGGATTGAATTATGAGGACAGATTTTAATCAACTTGGCTTATATAAACGAATTAGAAGGTTGAAGGGGAATGGCCTACTCCTGTTCCTATGAACTGTGAGCACTGACAATGTTCAGTGGCAGAGTCGAGAGCAGGTGTTGGAAGCATGTGCCATGATTGTTGTGGCACCAAGTGGAGCCCGTACATATCATTAAAGTAAAACAGAGACCTTACCTGGTTTCCAAGTGGTATGCAGTAGTCCCGTTAACGACCTATGGTTAGGCTGCACATTGCCTGGTACCAATGGACAAATGTTACATCAAAATTCCACTGGGTCCCATGTCTGTCATAAGTAGTAGTGATGTTGGGGAGGGCATCAAACAGGAAATTAGGGGTGCATGCAATAAAGGTGCAGCAGTTATCATGGGTGACTTTAATATGCATATAGATTGGGCTAACCAAACTGGAAGCAATACGGTGGAGGAGGATTTCCTGGAGTGCATAAGGGATGGTTTTCTCGACCAATATGTCGAGGAACCAACTAGGGGGGAGCTCATCTTAGACTGGGTGTTGTGTAATGAGAGAGGATTAATTAGCAATCTTGTTATGCGAGGCCCCTTGGGGAAGAGTGACCATAATTTGGTGGAATTCTACATTAGGATAGAGAATGAAACAGTTAATTCAGAGACCATGGTCCAGAATTAAAGAAGGGTAACTTTGAAGGTATGAGGCGGGACTTGGCTAGGATAGATTGGCGAATGATATTTAAGGGGTTGACAGTGGATGGGCAATGGCAGACATTTAGAGACCGCATGGATGAACTACAACAATTGTACATCCCTGTCTGGCGTAAAAATAAAAAAGGAAAGGTGGCTCAACCGTGGCTATCTAGGGAAATCAGGGATAGTATTAAAGCCTAGGAAGTGGCATACAAATTGGCCAGAAATAGCAGCAAACCCGGGGACTGGGAGAAATTTAGAACTCAGCTGAGGAGGACAAAGGGTTTGATTAGGGCAGGGAAAACAGAGTACGAGAGGAAGCTTGCAGGGAACATTAAGACGGACTGCAAAAGCTTCTATAGATATGTAAAGAGAAAAAGGTTAGTAAAGACAAACGTAGGTCCCCTGCAGTCAGAATCAGGGGAAGTCATAACGGGGAACAAAGAAATGGCAGACAATTGAACAAGTATTTTGGTTCGGTATTCACTAAGGAGGACACAAACAACCTTCCGGATATAAAAGGGGTCAGATGGTCTAATAAGAAGGAGGAACTGAGGGAAATCCTTATCAGTCGGGAAATTGTGTTGTGGAAATTAATGGGATTGAAGGTCGATAAATCCCCAGGGCCTGATGTCTACATCCCAGAGTACTTAAGGAGGTGGCCTTGGAAATAGCGGATGCATTGACAGTCATTTTCCAACATTCCATAGACTCTGGATCAGTTCCCATGGAGTGGAGGGTAACCAATGTAACCCCACTTTTTAAAAAAGGAGGGAGAGAGAAAACAGGGAATTATAGACCGGTCAGCCTGACATCGGTAGTGAGTAAAATGATGGACTCAATTATTAAGGATGTCATAGCAACACATTTGGAAAGAGGTGACATGATAGGTCCAAGTCAGCATGGATTTGTGAAATGGAAATCATGCTTGACAAATCTTCTGGAATTTCTTGAGGATGTTTCCAGTAGAGTGGACAAGGGAGAACCAGTTGATGTGGTGTATTTGGACTTTCAGAAGGCTTTTGACAAGGTCCCACACAAGAGATTAATGTGCAAAGTTAAAGCACATTGGATTGGGGGTAGTGTGCTGACGTGGATTGAGAACTAGTTGGCAGACAGGAAGCAAAGAGTAGGAGTAAATGGGTACTTTTCAGAATGGCAGGCAGTGACTAGTGGTGTACCGCAAGGTTCTGTGCTGGGGCCCCAGCTGTTTACATTGTATATTAATGATTTAGACAAGGGGATTAAATGTAGTATCTCCAAATTTGCGGATGACACTAAGTTGGGTGGCAGTGTGAGCTATGAGGCTGCAGAGTGAGTGGATAGGTTAGGTGAGTGGGCAAAGGCATGGCAGATGAAGTATAACGTGGATAAATGTGAGGTTATCCACTTTGGTGGTTAAAAACAGAGAGACAGACTATTATCTGAATGGTGACAGATTAGGAAAAGGGGAGGTGCAACGAGACCTGGGTGTCATGGTACATCAGTCATTGAAGGTTGGCATGCAGGTACAGCAGGCGGTTAAGAAAGCAAATGGCATGTTGGCCTTCATAGCGAGGGGATTTGAGTACAGGGGCAGGGAGGTGTTACTACAGTTGTACAGGGCCTTGGTGAGGCCACACCTGGAGTATTGTGTACAGTTTTGGTCTCCTAACTTGAGGAAAGACATTCTTGCTATTGAGGGAGTGCAGCGAAGGTTCACCGGACTGATTCCCGGGATGGCGGGACTGACATATCAAGAAAGACTGGATCAACTGGGCTTGTATTCACTGGAGTTCAGAAGAATGAGAGGGGATCTCATAGAAACGTTTAAAATTCTGACGGGTTTAGACAGGTTAGATGCAGGAAGAATGTTCCCAATGTTGGGAAGTCCAGAACCAGGGGTCACAGTCTAAGGATAAGGGGTAAGCCATTTAGGACCGAGATGAGGAGAAACTTCTTCACCCAGAGAGAACCTGTGGAATTCTCTACCACAGAAAGTTGTTGAGGCCAATTCACTAAATATATTCAAAAAGGAGTTAGATGTAGTCCTTACTACTAGGGGGATCAAGGGGTATGGCGAGAAAGCAGGAATGGAGTACTGAAGTTGTATGTTCAGCCATGAACTCATTGAATGGCGGTGCAGGCTCGAAGGGCCGAATGGCCTACTCCTGCACCTATTTTCTATGTTTCTATGTTTCTGAGTCCTCAACCAGCATAATATAAATCCACTTGAATCTGCTTGAAATAGGAGGGTGCCTGGGCCACCCATGCAGAGACCCTCTGGAAAATGGGAAAATAAGTTTATTCCCGCAATTTTCAGGTGGCGCCATCACCCCATTGCTGTCAGGTGGAGGGAATTAAAATCGACCCCACTATCTTTAGCAGAGAAGGAAAGGAAATAGGCAGGGAGAGGGACTTAAATTTTGCATTTACAGGTATTCAAGAATAATTGGTCTCAACAGAGTTTCTGCAGCTAAAGGAACATTCAATTCATTAGTTGTATAATAGTTTCATGTATAACTGTGTAAAAATCCACTTTCCCCCAAGCAAAAAAATGGCATACAATAATGTTAGTTTATTGATAGAAGAGGTTGCTTCATTGTTTCTTCTATAGACAGAAAATCACAAACAATGCAGAGTCGTGTAAACACAATTACCCACATATTAAAGGAAGTGCTTAGGTTTATTAAGTGTGTCACTGAGGTTTTGGTTCTTTTGTCATGTAAGGTTTTTATTTCATTTTCCCCTTATGTTGTCATGCATGTTTTATTGCCTGCAATTTATTGTAGGAATGGGTGACATACCCGCTGTGATACATATGGCCTTTCTTATCTCACATTATTTTCTTTTCAATAACAATCTGGGCAAGTCACTTGCTTCATAGAATCATAGAATCATAAAATGCTTACAGCACAGAAGGAGGCCCATGCCGGCTCTCTGCAAGAGCAATTCAGCTAGTCCCACTCCCTCACCCTTTTCTCACAGCCCTGGTATTTAATCCCCTTTGAAAGCCACGATTGAATTTACCTCCACCACCCTTTCAGGCAGTGCATTCCAGATCCTAACATAGAAACATAGAAACATAGAAAATAGGTGCAGGAGTAGGCCATTCGGCCCTTCGAGCCTGCACTACCATTCAATAAGATCATGGCTGATCATTCACCTCAGTACCCCTTTCCTGCTTTCTTTCCATACCCCTTGATCCCTTTAGCCGTAAGGGCCATATCTAACTCCCTCTTGAATATATCCAATGAACTGGCATCAACAACTCTCTGTGATAGGGAATTCCATGGTTAACAACTCTCTGAGTGAAGAAGTTTCTCCTCATCTCAGTCCTAAATGGCTTACCCCTTACCCTTAGACTGTGTCCCCTGGTTCTGGACTTCCCCAACATCAGGAACAGTCTTCCTGCATCTAACCTGTCCAGTCCCGTCAGAATTTTAAGCGTTTCTATGAGATCCCCTCTCATCCTTCTAAACTCCAGTGAATACAGGCCCAGTCGATCAAGTCTCTCCTCATATGTCAGTCCTGCCATCCCGGGAATCAGTCTGGTGAATCTTCGCTGCACTCCCTCAGTAGCAAGAATGTCCTTCCTCAGATTAGGAGACCAAAACTGAACACAATATTCCAGGTGAGACCTCACCAAAGCCCTGTACAACTGCAGTAAGACCTCCCTGCTCCTATACTCAAATCCTCTAGCTATGAAGGCCACTCGCTGCGTAAAAAAGTTTTCCCTCATGTTGCCTTTGGTTCTTCAGCCAATTTCACCCTCTAGTGTACCGGTAAGGTGTGTACAGTACAAGGGTACATTCAATGTTGCATGACAGTGTTACAGACATCACACAGTGAACAGGCATGCCTACACAACAACTATACTTCCAAATTTTGAGTTATCTGCACATTTTGAAATTGTACCCTGTACACCCAAGTCCAAGTCATTAATATATATCAAGAAAAGCAGTGGTCCTCGTAGCAACCCCTGGAGAACACCACTGTATACCTTCTTCCAGTCTGATAAACAACCGTTTACCATTACTCTCTGTTTCCTTTCATTTAGCCAATTTCGTATCCATGCTGCCACTGTCCATTTTATTCTATGGGTTTCAATTTGGCTGGCAAGCCTATAATGTGACACTTTATTAAACGCCTTTCGGAAGTCCATGTACACCACATCAACCATATTGCCTTCATCAATCCTCTCTGTTTCCTCATCCAAAAACTCAATCAAGTTAGTTAAACATGATTTGCCTTTAACAAATCCGTGCTGACTTTCCTTAATTAATCCACATTTGTCCAAGTAACTATCAATTTTATCCAGAATTATCGTTTCTAAAAATCTCCCCACCACCGAGGTTAAACTGACTGGCATGTGGTTGCTGGGTTCATCCTTACACCCTCTTTTGAACAACGGTGTAACATTTCCAATTTTCCCTTCCTTTGGCACCACCCTCGTATCTAAGGAGGATTGGAAGATTATGGCCAGTACCTCCACAATTAACACCTTTACTTCCTTCACATTCTAGGATGCATCCCATCTGATCCTGGTGATGTATCTACTTTAAGTGCAGCCAGCCTTCCCACTAGTTGGTGGCCTACAGAATACATCTAGTAGTGTAATGGCACTTCTATTGTTTCTTAACTCTAACCAAATAGATTCTGTCCTTGAGCCCTCCAGGACATTCTCTCTCTCCAGTACTGTAACATTCTCCTTAACCAATATTGCCACACCACCTCCTTTCTTTCCTTCCCTATCTTTCCTGAACGCCTTATATCCATGAATATTTAGTACCCAATCCTGCCCTTTGTTGAACCAGGTCTCCGTTATCACCATGACATCATATTTCCATGTGGCTATTTGTGTCTGCAGCTCACCAACCTTATTTACCACGTTTTGTGTGTTTACACACATGCACTGTAAACCTATCTTAGATCTTATTTTATTCTCTCTTAGTCTGACCCCACCTAATACCTTACTATTTCTTACTCTAGTACTATCTGTCTCTCCCAATCCTTTGTGCACCTTGTTTCACCTTCCTAATGCTACATCTTGGTGCCCATCCCCTTGCCAAATTAGTTTAAACCCTCCCCAAAAACACTAGCAAACCACCCCCTCCCCTCCCTCCCACCCCCCACGAGGAAATTGGTTCCGGCTCTGTTGAGGTGCAACCCGTCCAGCCTGTACAAGTTCCACCTCCCCCAGAACTCGTTCCAATGTCCCAAGAATCTAAAGCCCTACCTCCTACACCATCTCTCCAGCCTATATTCATCTTTTCTCTCCTCCTATTTCTATGCTCATGACACTGGGAGCAATCCGGAGATTACTACCTTTGAGATCTTTCTTATTAATCTCTATTCTAGCTTCCTAAAATCTGCTTGCAGGACTTCATCCCTCTTTCTACCTATGTCGTGGATACTGTTATGGACCATGACCTCTGGCTGTTCAGCCTCCCCCCTCAAAATATCCTCCAACTGCTCAGTACCATCCTTGACCCTGGCACCAGGGAGGCAACATACCATCCTGGAATCAGATCCGCAGCCACAGAAAATGTCTGTTCCCCTACCTATTGAATCCTCTATCGTTATTGCTTTCCCGATCTTCCTCCTCCCCCTCACTCTCTGCCTGTACAGCTGAGCCACTCATGATGCCATGGACTTGGCTCTGGCTGTACTTCCCAGAGGTTAGAGAGTGAGATGCATCAGGGGACTCCTGCACAACGTGCCTAGTCCTCTTTGTCTGTCTGGCAGTCACCCATTCCCTCTCTCCCTGCACACTCTTAAGCTGCAGCATGACCACCTCTTGAAATGTGCTATCCATCATCATAGGCAGTCCCTCGGAATCGAGGAGGACTTGCTTCCACTCCCAAAGTGAGTTCTTTGATGGCTGAACAGTCCGATACGAGAGCCACAGACCCTGTTACAGGTGCGATAGACATTCGTCGAGGGAAGCTGTTGGTAGGGCTGGTTTGCCGCATGCTCCTTCCGCTGCCTGCACTTGGCCTCTTCATGCTCTTTGCGTTGAGACTCGAAGAGCTCAACGCCCTCCCAGATGGACTTTCTCCACCTCGGGTGGTCTGCGGCCAGGGACTCCCAGGTGTCAGTGGTGATGTCGCACTTTACCAGCGAGGCTTTGAGGGTGTCCTTATAACCTTTCCGCTGTCCTCCTTTGGCTCATTTACCATGAAGGAGCTCCGCATAAAGCATTTGCTTAGGGAGTCTCATATCTGACATGCGAACTATGTGGCCTGCCCAGCGAAGCTGATCGAGTGTGGTCAGTGCTTCAATGCTGGGGATGTTAGCCTGGTCGAGGACACTGATGTTGGTGCGCCTGTCCTCCCAGGGGATTTGCAGGATCTTGCGGAGACATCGTTGGTGATATATCTCCAGTGACTTGAAGTGCCTTCTGTACATCGTCCATGCCTCAGATCCGTACAGGAGGGCGGGTATTACTACCGGCTGTAGACCATGAGTTTGGTGGTAGATTTGAGGGCCTGGTCTTCAAACACTCTTTTCCTCAGATGGCCGAAGGGTGTGCTGGCGCACTGGAGGCGATGCTGAATCTCCGCATCAATAACTGCCTTTGTTGAAAAGAGGCTCCCGAGATATGGGAAATGGTCCATGTTGTCCAGGGCCGCGCCGTGGATCTTGATGATTAGAGGGCAGTGCTGTGCGGCGGTGACAGGCTAGTGGAGGACCTTTGTCTTATGGATGTTAAGCGTACCACCCATGCTTTCATATGCCTCAGTGAATACATTGACTATATCCTGGAGTTCAGCCTCTGAATGTGCACAGACGCAGGCGTCGTCCGCATACTGCAGCTCAACGACAGAGGTTAAGGTGATCTTGGACCTGGCCTGGAGGCGGCATAGGTTAAGCAGCTTCCCACTACTTCTGTCGTTTAGTTCCATTCCAGCGGGGAGCTTGGACGGTCCAAACCACGTCCGGACCGGGGTCAAACAGGGCTGCGTTATCACTCCAACCCTCTTCTCAATCTTCCTCACTGCCATGCTCCACCTCACAATGTACTATCCATGTAGCTCTCAGCCCCACTGACACATCGCAGTGACGCCAGCTGCTGCTGAAGCTCTGAAACCCAGAGCTCAAGCTTCCCCAGCTGACAACACTTCCAGCACATGTGGTTGTCCAGGACACAGGAAGCGCCCTGGCGTTCCTAAATGGCACAAGTTGTGCATTCCACTGGATTGAGGTGCCCTACCATGCCTATATTTAATAGACTATTAACTAACTAAACATAAATAAACTCAAGACTTTAAAAAAAACAGTCACCAGCTACTTCGCTTGTGCTGACGTCACTTTAGATTTTTTTAACCTTGCTCCCTGATGCTTGCACACCCCTGGGCTCTCGGGCCTTCCTTTATCTCTGGTCGTTCCTCTCGCTGTCCCACAAGTCCACTCTCGGGCCTATTAACTTAGAGTCCTTGGGTTCTGTGGCTCCACTTCAGCTAGACGTCTCAACCGCCTTCCTCCTCTCCACCGAATTCCTGCTATCACCAAATTCTCCCACTCTGCTTGTGATCTACTCCCACTGCATTCACCCTGCTCTGTCTCCAAGCACTGTGCTCAAGCCATGGTGTTTTTCAATTATACCGAAATGTACTTTAAACTTGTCATCCATTCCACTGTCCATGGTGAGAAGCTTATGCAGACAGCTGTGGAGTTATGCTGTGTAGAAGCTTTAGTCAATGATGAATATCAATGGTCAAAGGAACTTTCCTGGATCAAAAATGACCACCCCAGATGGTTATTAAGAAAAGTAATGAGAAATACAAATGTTCTAAATCCGAAACAGTAACTCATAAGAGAGCAAACAGGTTGCAGCAGCTGCATGTACCATCCATCACAGTGGTACTTCAGTATCATAAACTCTTATGATTAAAAGCCTTTTATTGCAACAAATGCTTCCCTGATTCTGCCAGAAGTACTATTTACAGGCGATAGAGATGCTTGAACAGAGATAAGGACTACATTGCCCATCCTCATGAGTTTGTAAAAGTGACGCTTGATTGTAATAAGGATAACAGTGTATGATTCTGCACTCTGTATATGCAAAGACCACTTAAGCAGCAAATTAACTGCCTTTTTCTCACCTTCTCAAAAGCTAATCTGTTGACTGCTCATTCAGACAGGCTAGTTTAACACCTCATTATTCATCGCTAGCCTATAGCCAGAGCAAGATAATTCTAAATTTATTGAGCTTGTTTTAGTGTTGCAAATGTTAACTGGATTTTTTTCAATTAGTTTTTGCATCAGAATATTATTTGTTATATACTCTCAGAATCATGCAATTGTAAAGAATTAGCTAATGGCTGTGAGGCTATTTTAATATACTGTATAACCAATGTTCCTTCTATGCTGTGCGCGTGCATGGCCATGCAGTAATTTGCAAAGTGTCACACAGGCCGCTCACTTTTCCATTGGAAATACAGCACATGTGCAGAAAAAGGGACTGCACATTGAAGTGAACGGGCTGTGCACAACAAAGCACAGCTTAGAGGGAACGTTGGCCCAAAAATTGCGGTCGGAGGCTTCCCGCGGACGGATGCCTCCGATCTGAAAAATTTCTACGAATATACACGATGGTCCGGGAGGTTCGGAGACTTGCGATCCTGGCCTCTACACAAAGGCCTGCGAAGAGGCCCACGTATTCCAGGGACGGATGCGCTTCGCAGGCATCCCTGGGATCACGTGGGCCGGCCCAACCAATCAAAGTAGGGGTATTCCCATTCATACTTGTGGTAAGTTCCGTATATATGGAATCACCATAAATATGAATGGAATACATCCAAAAACACACAAACACATAAAATATATATATTTTTAAAACATCACATGTTTACAATTAATCAAAATGGAATTTAATTAATTATTTAAAACTAAAATGTAATTTTCTGAAAAATAAATTTACATATTTTAAACGATCAAAAAATAAACTTACCTTATTTAACAGGATTTTAAATGTTTAAATTATTGAAAATATATATTTTTTATCCTTGCTTTTATCAGTGCAAGACTTTCAAGGATAAAAAATATATTTTTTCAATAATTTAAACATTTAAAATCCTGTTACATAAGGTAAGTTTATTTTTTGATCGTTTAAAATATGTAAATTTATTTTTCAGAAAATTACATTTTAGTTTTAAATAATTAATTAAATTCCATTTTGATTAATTGTAAACATGTGATGTTTTAAAAATATATATATTTTATGTGTTTGTGTGTTTTTGGATGTATTCCATTCATATTTATGGTGATTCCATATATACGGAACTTACCACAAGTATGAATGGGAATACCCCTACTTTGATTGGTTGGGCCAGCCCACGTGATCCCAGGGAGGCCCTTTTCTTCCTGATGGATGCAATCTGTAAAAGGATTCTTGACAGAATGCAAGCTCTGGGTTTAGGTGCATGAGCTTCGCATACCTAAACCCGGAACATGTGGGGCCCCTACGAGTGCGTGCGCACCTTATAATTGCCCATAGGGGCTGAGAATTCAGGGCCATTATGTACAATTGAAGAGTCTTTTATATTATAAGCCAGTTCTTTTGAGAGCAACCCAAGAGCAACTCTCTCCCGAATTTACTCTCAAATCCATACATAGAATCTTCACATGGAATCAACAGCACAGAAACAGGCCACTTTGCCCAACTGGTCTATGCCGATGTTTATACAACACACAAACCTCCTCCCACTCTAATTCCCTCTTCTCTCTTTGCCTCCATATCCCCCTGTTCCCTTTTCCCTCATGCATGCTTCAAACTTCCCCTTAAATGCAGTAACACTATCTGCTTCAACCACCCCATAGAGGCAGTGAAAGAAATGCCTCCTAAATTCTTTATTTGATCTGTTAGTGGCTATCTTATATTTATGCCCTCTTGTTCTGGCCTCAGTGGAAACAGTAAACACCTTCATAATTTTAAAGACCTTTTAAAGAAGGTCACCCTCAGACCAGATCTCAGATCTCTAGTGATATCTTTAAACAATAAATTGTGCACACCAAGTGCTGAGGGATGGCATAAGATCTCCATCGTCCCTTCTGAAAACTGGGATATCTTCTGGCTTAATGACCTGATGAAAACATCCCTTTAATTTAATATACATTGATGATTGTTGTTTGCTGTCAGAAATAACGATGCCCCTTTAAACTGCAGCAGGTCGTAAAGACCTGTGTGAACTAATGATGTACCGCATAACTTTCAACTGAATAGAGTCACCAGATGAGGTTTAATGATATTGTAACTATTGAAAACATAAAAACAATTAAGAGATGGATAAAACTACTCATTGTATATTGTAATTCTGTAAATCTGGGGATGGGGTTTCTGAGGGCCTGACCCTGGTGTGGAAGGTGGTGGGGGGGGGGGATGTTGGTGGTGGGGGAAGTTGGTGGCCCAAACTTTTCTTGTGATGCTCTTCCTGGCCCCACAAAAACTTACCTTGAATGGTTTCTCCTGCTTCTGATCCTCTTTTGACATACCTTCCCCTGGCGTGAAAACCAGAGTGAGGAGTGGCTTCCTCACTGGCCAGAGTTAAAATTTGCATTTGGGGCACAATTACATCATTGGATCCCGATCTGCATATTTCAAGAAAGATCCTGCCGGCTATAGCCACCTCTCCCAGATGTGCCAGTAAAAGTCAACAACAACGGGATCCGGAAACAGGCGGGTGCCTCATTACTAAATGCAAATTGGGGTCCTGTTACATAATCAAGCCCTCACTGCGATTTTAACTGGGCGGGTCAGAAGTCTCGCCCATTGGCAAACCCGGTGACTAAATCCGAGCAGGACTGGCTTCATAAACTGACTGACATGATTGGTAGTTGGATTTAAAGGTGCACTCACCTGCAGACGCGCAGATCATTAGGATTCCAAGGCCGTTCAGATGCTTCAACTTGACTTCTATAATATATTTGCTTCATGGGTTCTTTGCTGAAGAAATCATAGCAACACATTGCTATTAAGAACTAGTTGGTTTATTAACAAAGATTTAACAATACACATCTACTAGGCTCACAACTGCATACCTCATCATGGATGACCTAGACCCAACTGACTGGGGTTTTATTGAGTCTTATGAGCATCACATGACTGGCTAAGCCACTCACAATGCAATAGCTCTGCAACTATTTTAAAGTAACATTCAATCAGTGCCCCCTTTTAGTAAGGGCACTAGAACCCACAAATTTCCAATTAAAACTTCAAAGGAAACTTAAATCAAATTGAAATTTGGTTGTCGGGGGTAATGATACACTCCAGTTCTCCGGTGCCCTCCTCTCGCGGAAGGCCGCGGAGCGTACCTGTGAACATCACGTGCTCCATCTCCAGGGACACCCTGGCGCAAACATAGCCGCGGAAGAGAGACAGGCAGTCGGGCTGAACGAGCGCCCGCTGCCTGGACCTGTTAATGGGCATCTTGGCCAGGCCCAGGAGCAGTCTTACAAGGAGGCCGTCCACCTGCCCAATGCCCTCCGCACCGGGTGCCCAAAGATCATGAGCGCGGGACTGAAGTGCAGCCAAAAATCAAAGAGCAGCCCCTTCAAACAGTGGAAGAGGGGCTGCAACCTCTCACATTGAACATAAACATGGAACACGGACTACTCCAGACCACAGAAATTACAGGCGGCCTGGGAGTCCGTGAACTGACTTAAAAACGGGACTGCTCCATGCACCACCCTCCAGGCCAAGTTCCCAATAAATAAAGGGCAACAGCTCTCATCCTATCGAGGATGACTTGCTTCCACGCCAAAATGGGAGGAGTTCACAGGCGTTTCAATGAAAGACCTAATATTTCAGATCCTGAATTACATCCTGAAGGGTGGAAGATGCCTGTGCGTGGATTTTCTTAACGTATGGTGGCCGTTGCACACCAGCCACCACATGGGCTTGACAGAGCTAGGTCTTGGTCCAGTGGCAAGGATTAACCAAGATGACTGGAGACCAGCTCTGCTGCACGGACCTAGTGCATACACATATCGCAGTGTGGGCTGGCCCATGCTGCCCCTGGGCCCTCGCCTCTTCTGGGCCCCGAACTTGCGCCTCTCCTGGGCCCCGATCATGACGCTCCATGAGCACTCACTGCTCCTGTGCCCCGACTTCATCGCTCCTACTGTACCTGGCCACGCTCCAATCACCGACCTGGACCTTGATGACGTCCAATCCAGTCACCTTCTTCGCTGCCGTCGCCCTCCTGCACCAGTTCGCACTGTACCTTGCAGTGGTATGCCACCACGCTGTTCCAGGGGCCACTCGATACTGCTTTTATGGCCCATGGTGCAGGGCACCATTGACTGCTCACACGTGGCTTTGCAGCGCCATATAATAATCCTGTGATCTTCCGTAACCACAAAGGCTACCACTCACTTAATGTGCATAGAAACATAGAAACATAGAAAATAGGTGCAGGAGCAGGCCATTCAGCCCTTCTAGCCTGCACCGCCATTCAATGAGTTCATGGCTGAACATGAAACTTCAGTATCCCATTCCTGCTTTCTCGCCATAACCCTTGATCCCCCGAGTAGTAAGGACTTCATCTAACTCCCTTTTGAATATATTTAGTGAATTGGCCTCAACTACTTTCTGTGGTAGAGAATTCCACAGGTTCACCACTCTCTGGGTGAAGAAGTTTCTCCCCATCTCGGTCCTAAATGGCTTACCCCTTATCCTCAGACTGTGACCCCTGGTTCTGGACTTCCCCAACATTGGGAACATTCTTCCTGCATCTAACCTGTCTAAACCCATCAGAATTTCAAACGTTTCTATGAGGTCCCCTCTCATTCTTCTGAACTCCAGTGAATACAAGCCCAGTTGATCCAGTCTTTCTTGATAGGCCAGTCCCGCCATCCCGGGAATCAGTCTGGTGAATCTTCGCTGCACTCCCTCAATAGCAAGAATGAACTTCCTCAAGTTAGGAGACCAAAACTGTACACAATACTCCAGGTGTGGCCTCACCAAGGCCCTGTACAACTGTAGCAACACCTCCCTACCACTGTATTCAAATCCCCTCGCTATGAAGGCCAACATGTCATTTGCTTTCTTAACCGCCTGCTGTACGTGCATGCTAACCTTCAATGACTGATGTACCATGACACCCAGGTCTCGTTGTACCTTCCTTTTTCCTAATCTGTCACCATTCAGATAATAGTCTGTCTCTCTGTTTTTACCACCAAAGTGGATAACCTCACATTTATCCACATTATACTTCATCTGCCATGCATTTGCCCACTCACCTAACCTATCCAAGTCACTCTGCAGCCTCATAGCATCCTCCTCACAGCTCACACTGCCACCCAACTTAGTGTCATCCGCAAATTTGGAGATACTACATTTAATCCCCTCATCTAAATCATTAATGTACAATGTAAACAGCTGGGGCCCCAGCACAGAACCTTGCGGCACCCTACTAGTCACTGCCTGCCATTCTGAAAAGTACCCGTTTACTCCTACTCTTTGCTTCCTGTCTGACAACCAGTTCTCAATCCACGTCAGCACACTACCCCCAATCCCATGTGCTTTAACTTTGCACATTAATCTCTTGTGTTGGACCTTGTCGAAAGCCTTCTGAAAGTCCAAATATACCACATCAACTGGTTCTCCTTTGTCCACTTTACTGGAAACATCCTCAAAAAATTCCAGAAGATTTGTCAAGCATGATTTCCCTTTCACAAATCCATGCTGACTTGGACCTATCATGTCACCATTTTCCAGATGCACTGCTATGACATCCTTAATAATTGATTCCATCATTTTACCCACTACTGAGGTCAGGCTGACCGGTCTATAATTCCCTGTTTTCTCTCTCCCTCCTTTTTTAAAAAGTGGGGTTACATTGGCTACCCTCCATTCCATAGGAACTGATCCAGAGTCAATGGAATGTTGGAAAATGACTGTCAATGCATCCGCTATTTCCAAGGCCACCTCCTTAAGTACTCTGGGATGCAGTCCATCAGGCCCTGGGGATTTATCGGCCTTCAATCCCAACAATTTCCCCAACACAATTTCCCGACTAATAAAGATTTTCCTCAGTTCCCCCTCCTTACTAGACCCTCTGACCCCTTTTATATCCGAAAGGTTGTTTGTATCCTCCTTAGTGAATACCGAACCAAAGTACTTGTTCAATTGGTCTGCCATTTCTTTATTCCCCGTTATGACTTCCCCTGATTCTAACTGCAGGGGACCTACGTTTGTCTTTACTAACCTTTTTCTCTTTACATACCTATAGAAACTTTTGCAATCCGCCTTAATGTTCCCTGCAAGCTTCTTCTCGTACTCTATTTTCCCTGCCCTAATCAAACCCTTTGTCCTCCTCTGCTGAGTTCTAAATTTCTCCCAGTCCCCAGGTTCGCTGCTATTTCTGGCCAATTTGTATGCCACTTCCTTGGCTTTAATACTATCCCTGATTTCCCTAGATAGCCACGGTTGAGCCACCTTCCCTTTTTTATTTTTACGCCAGACAGGAATGTACAATTGTTGTAGTTCATCCATGCGGTCTCTAAATGTCTGCCATTGCCCATCCACAGTCAACCCCTTAAGTATCATTCGCCAATCTATCCTAGCCAATTCACGCCTCATACCTTCAAAGTTACCCTTCATTAAGTTCTGGACCATGGTCTCTGAATTTACTGTTTCATTCTCCATCCTAAAGCAGAATTCCACCATGTTATGGTCACTCTTCCCCAAGGGGCCTCGCACAATGAGATTGCTAATTAATCCTCTCTCATTACACAACACCCAGTCTAAGATGGCCTCCCCCCTAGTTGGTTCCTCAACATATTGGTGTAGAAAACCATCCCTTATGCACTCCAGGAAATCTTCCTCCACCGTATTGCTTCCAGTTTGGCTAGCCCAATCTATGTGCATATTAAAGTCACCCATTATAACTGCTACACCTTTATTGCATGCACCTCTAATTTCCTGTTTGATGCCCTCCCCAACATCCCTATCACTGTTTGGAGGTCTGTACATAACTCCTACTAACGTTTTTTGCCCTTTGGTGTTCTGCAGCTCTACCCATATAGATTCCACATCATCCAAGCTAATGTCTTTCCTAACTATTGCATTAATCTCCTCTTTAACCAGCAATGCTACCCCACCTCCTTTTCCTTTTATTCTATCCTTCCTGAATGTTGAATACCCCTGAATGTTGAGTTCCCAGCCCTGATCATCCTGGAGCCACGTCTCCGTAATCCCAATCACATCATATTTGTTAACATCTATTTGCACAATTAATTCATCCACCTTATTGCGGATACTCCTTGCATTAAGACACAAAGCCTTCAGGCTTGTTTTTTTAACACCCTTTGCCCTTTTAGAATTTTGCTGTACAGTGGCCCTTTTTGTTCTTTGCCTTGGGTTTCTCTGCCCTCCACTTTTCCTCATCTCCTTTCTGTCTTTTGCTTTTGCCTCCTTTTTGTTTCCCGCTGTCTCCCTGCATTGGTTCCCATCCCCCTGCCATATTAGTTTAAATCCTCCCCAACAGCACTAGCAAACACTCCCCCTAGGACATTGGTTCCAGACCTGCCCAGGTGCAGACCGTCCGGTTTGTACTGGTCCCACCTCCCCCAGAACCGGTCCCAATGCCCCAGGAATTTGGATCCCTCCCTGCTGCACCACTGCTCAAGCCACGTATTCATCTGCGCTATTCTGCAATTCCTACTCTGACTATCACGTGGCACTGATAGCAATCCCGAGATTACTACTTTTGAGGTCCTACTTTTTAATTTAGCTCCTAGCTCCTTAAATTCGTTTCGTAGGACCTCATCCCTTTTTTTACCTATGTCGTTGGTACCAATGTGCACCACGACAACTGGCTGTTCTCCCTCCCATTTCAGAATGTCCTGCACCTGCTCCGAGACATCCTTGACCCTTGCACCAGGGAGGCAACATACCATCCTGGAGTCTCGGTCGCGGCCGCAGAAACGCCTATCTATTCCCCTCATCATTGAATCCCCTATCACTATTGCTGTCCCACTCTTTTTCTTGCCCTCCTGTGCAGCAGAGCCAGCCATGGTGCCATGAACTTGGCTGCTGCTGCCCTCCCCTGATGAGTCATTCCCCTCAACAGTACTCAAAACGGTGTATCTGTTTTGCAGGGGGATGACCGCAGGGGACCCCTGCACTACCTTCCTTGCACTACTCTTCCTGCTGGTCTTCCATTCCCTATCTGGCTGTGGACCCTTTCCCTGCGGTAAGACCAACTCACTACACGTGATACTCACGTCATTCTCAGCAGTTGGTGTATTATCACACCCAGTGATTCCTGATGGTCAATGCCCGCTATCCATGATGCCTTCATCCTGCGCCAATCCTGCGCCAATCCGGTGTGCCAACAATCTTCCAGCCACCACAGCAAACTCGGAGACAAAGGCTATCCGTGCTCCACCTGGCTCATGACTCCCCTCTGCAACCCCAACACTCATGCCCAGCACTCGTACAATGAGAGCCATGTTTCCACCAGGAACATCATCGAGCAGACCATCGGGCTACTGAAGCAATGGTTCTGCTGCCTGGACCACTCAGGAGGCATTCTCCAGCACAGTACGGAGCCGGTGCCCATTTCGTAATGGTCTGCTGCATGCTTCATAACTTGGCCATCATGAGGGCAGAGCCATTGCCACCAGGGATTGCGGGACCAACTCAGGAGGAGGATGAGGGAGAGGAAGAGGAGGAGGGGGCAGGCAGCCAATCTCCCTTCCAGACAGACTGTCCATGAACGGCTCATCAGACTCCGATTCCAATGAATGAAACCCCAGATCACCGTTACTCACCACATCCCCATCATACCATCCCTCTGTCATGGAATATCACAGTATCCTCCTGGGCACAAAGTTTAAGTGAGGGACATCATAAGTTTCCAAACAAAATTAAACATTTATCAAAAATCACAACACATATGTACAGCAAAAATATCAACTAATGAACCTTGTGCAATCCCGTAGTGCCTGCCGTTCGTGTGCCTTTTTCTACTCTAGTGCACCTGCAAAGTATTCCCCCAGTGGCTGCAGCATGGCTGGTGGAAGGCTGCGGAGTTTCCGTGCGGGAGACTTCAGATGACCTTGCAGGGGACATCCAGCTGCTGTGATCCTAATAGGCCCAGCTGTAGATTGCACCACCTTGCCATGGGTGTCAGCAGTCTAGGCTGGCCGTTTGACAGACATGACAAGGGCAGTGGTGAAGTGGTAATGATGGGAACAGGAATGCTCTCATCCTGAGAGAGCAGAGCAGGGCTCTACAAACCTCTGAGCATACTCACAGTTGCATACATTACAACTTATTTCTGATTTCCCCCATTACTTATCCTGATTAAGCTCTTACTGCTCTTCATTGGTGCTATTTTTGCTTCATCCCTTTGGATGGAGAGCAGTTGGAGGATGAGGAGTATCCTGAACAGCAGTAACCTCAACAACCACCACAATAAGCAGCAGGTGGGACTATCAGAACACTGCAGGTGAGGTGGGGTACTCCTAGAAGGCTTTACCCAGCCCATTGGTTCTATAGGCCAAGGATCTGGATATCTCTGAAGAGTAATGCATCAGGAGGCTGCACTTCACTATGCAAGCTGTTGTCGATCTATGCAGCCTCCTACAGAAGGACCTTCTGCCTGCTGGTCCAAGGCTAATTCTTTTCCAGTGATTGACAAAGTCACCACCACCCTCAACTTTTTCACCTCACCTCCCTTCCAGGTTGCTGCAGGGAACATCCTCTGCATCTCTCAGCCTGCAATGCACAGAGAAATCAGCACATTACCTTCCCAATAAATACCAACAGCCAGAATGAGAGACCTGTGGGATTTGCAACAGGGATTGGCTTCCCCCGTGTCTAGGACATAATAGACTGCACTCATGGAGCTATGGGGTCAGCAGAAGACAAGCCAGAAGCTTAGGTGAACAGGAAGAGCTTGCACACCGTCAATGTACAACTGGTCAGTGGTCTCCGCAGAAGGGTAATGCACATGTTTTGCATTCATCTCTGAGCAGCCCATTGCTGCATTCTGTAAGATTTCTAAATCTCTCTGGCATTACATTGACAGCAACACCAATTCCTTTAAAACAATTTGGAATGCATTTATTAAACACACACACATGCACGTAGCCTATCAGACAAACAGCAGTCGATGAATATCCTACGGATTCTACTTAGTTACAACAAGTACAATGATATTACAATAATGAGTTACAGATTTATAAAGTTGTATACTTCCCTCGCAAAGCATTCTTCCTTGCTTCTGGCTCTGTGGAGGGAGGGTTCCTGCTTTGCCGTGTGCTAAGAAGAGAAAAGAGAACTAGCAAGCTTTGGCCTTGACTTTTTATTCTCATACGGTCCATTGTTTCTCAGAAAGCCCCAGGATTGGGTCTTGGTACCAGGGCAGTTTCTTATTGGCTTTACTCACACATGTATCGGTCTGGAGGACCGGTGCCATTCCTTGATTAGGTTAATTGCTTTCCAATTAACACCTTTTCTAGTTTGGTGAGTTTCGAAGCCATGCTTCCTTTGTTCCTTAAGCTCCGCCCAGCCAGAGAAGACATGAACTTGGGAGGTATCCATTTTGTCTCTTCTTAAGCTTAAACTGCAGCCTTTCTGTATAATCTTCATTTTCAACATTTATACAGACACAGAATCAATTTTATCATTAATATACACTTTTATTCTTACAGACTACACTAACCGCCTCACTAAAGGAAGGAATCTGAAGACCACAGTACTCTGAAATTTGTGTGATCTTTAAGAATACATTCTTGTGCATTGAGAAAAAAAGGTGTTCTATAATTACATTTCTCACTATTTTGTTGTCTGCCCGTATATGGATTTATGTGAAGTTATGAGAAGCTGCTAATGAATGCAAAGGCAATATTACCTGTCAACACAGTATCACAGTCCATATATCCTAACAGAGAAAATGTGAAAATGAAGTAAAAAAAATTCTTGCCTCGAGAATATAAAACACAATAAGACAAAAATTATTAAAATGAGGGTCTATTACGTGCCATACGATGTGAAGAATGAAAAACGTCACAGATAATCAGAGTTTCACATAGGATGGATGATTCTACATTACCAAAAGAAAATTGCAATATGGGAAAATTTGCTTACACGAGGGATCTACATATATCAAAGCTGGATGCAAATGGGTTTCACTGCATATGAAAGCACAGTAAATCAACGAAACAATTGCAAAAAAGACTCAAATAGGCAGAAAAGCTGCACTTCAGCCTATTTATACATAGACGAAGAGACAGTACATAGATACATAGCTCAAATTAGCATTTAACTGAAAAGCTGTCATTAACTGCAAATAGAATCATTGTTGTGCATTCCACACTTTTTCAGACATAGTAACATAAACAGGTCAGAAGCAAATATTAGCCAATCCACTCTCCTCTAATTTTTTTAACATAATTTAACTAATCTTTAAATTCCCTCAGGACTGCAAGTGCATCAAATAATCTTTTCCCTTGAGATTTCTCACCGCCACTCCTGGAGATGCTGTTTCATGATTTGGGTACAGTTCCATATGGCCAATTACCGCTCTGCTCAGGAACCATTATTCACCTATAACCCTTGGCAGTGAGTGTTGGCGTCTTTTTCAATCACGTGTGGCAGAACCCAGTGGACAGTGGTCAGAAAGGGGAGTCCTTCCCAGTGTAGGGGTGCTGAGCTTAATGTAGTACGCTAACTGCTGTCCGGCTCAGATCATCTAACTCAGCACAGATGATAGATTGAACCTGCGAACCTAGTCTGTATGACTCATTTCTACACTGGCTAGTGCAATTACCGATGGAGCCATCTGGGAGCTCAATGCTTTGTCACTGATGTGAGTTAATATACTTGGTCCATAATTCAAATGGTAAACTTGTGTGATCTTTAAAGATACAATTTTGTGTGACTAATAATCCCATGGAACTATGCAAAATGTATTAATTTTGTCAAATCTTTGAAACATAATGCAAAGAAATCTGAATTTTACGAGGCTAAAGTTGTATTAAATGAAATCCAGTCCTCTCTGACATCTCATTCATTCTCACGCACCTTCTAGTGACTGGTTACAGAGTCAATTGGCAAATGTCTGGAAACTGTTCCACCACCAGGGACTATTGCATGATGTACTAGGAATCCAAAGAGGAGGCAAAAATCAAGAGCAAAGAACGTGCCAGAAATCATATCTGCAAAATACGCTAATGGGGTAATTCTGTGATCCCGAGCTCCCAGCAGGGAGCTATGCTTGCAGAGAGCATGAGTCGAAGAATTGGGGCTACAATGTTGTAGATTTATCCCCAAACCATGCTCCCAGTGAGTGCGGCTCTCCACTGGGAGTTCAGGAGAGTTCAGTCAGTGGAAGTACCCCTTAAAGCTTTATTCAAATAGATGTTGCACTATCGAGTTAAAAGTTTAAAGTTAGACCCTTAATATTTATTAAGATCCACTAACTGCTAACCATCTTCAGCAGTTGGGAGATTACCATTGGCCTCACCTTCCTTCTTGGGCTAGGAAGATGGAAGATCAGCCAGGGTCCCCACTCCTGATCCCCTTGTTGATAGTCCTATGTGTGTTTGTATGTGTGGGGACATTGTGTAACATTGGGCTTAATGTTCACTGTAGTTGAATAGCCTTCAGGAAAGGAAAGAGGAAAACACTGGGAAGAAAGAACTGCAGTACTTAAAATGGTAAGGAAGAAAATTAGTATAGGTTAATTGATGCCCTGTCCAGGTGTTTTTGAAGAATTGTGTTGTTCTGTAATTAGTTATTTATTCTAATACGAAAATGGAATACTTCTTTGAGCTTCAGACTGCACCAATATAACACCTGTGCTTTGTTTACAGTTTGGATACTGTATATGAAGGCAGTTTACACACAATTTTTAACATGCTTTAATATATAGCCAATGCAGATTTTAAATATAAAACATATGAAATTGTGGGATTAGATCCAGCAGCATGACGAGATTCTAGACCTAGTGTATTAACCAGTCCTGGCGCTAACACAGCAGGACAAGCAAGCAGCAAGCTTTATGCTTGCTGAAATCATACATCATCAACCCTGCATGATCTCCTAAGGTTGACCTAACTATTTATAGAGAGCTCCTGGTCCAGATTTAGCCTGTCAGTGGGTCAGGAAATTGTGCATAGCTGCAGCTCTTCAAGGACTGTGGCTGTTATTTATAGGGGCGTATTTCCTGTTGACAGAGAGCAAATTACTGGGCAGAATGTTTTTTTCTGTTCAAAGGTGTAGCTGGATGGAAAATACTGTAAATGAATCTCTTTCCACATGCTTCGTTGTTTTATGCTCTAAGGATATCATAGAATCATATAAATTTACGACACAGAGGAGGCCATTCAGCCCTTTGTGTCTCTGCTGACCAAAAAAGAGCTATCCAGCCTAATCCCAATTTCCAGCTCATGGTCCATAGCCCTGTAGGCTACAGCACTTCAAATGGGCAAACGGAGCAAAAGAAGTTAGTAAATCACACCAGCATTCATTATACTGTTATTATCATGTATTTAAAGATGGCTGTGTTTATTGACAACATACATTCGTGAAAACACACATTGCTGGGCAGTGAGACATGACATTGCACAGTCATATGGTGCCTGGTGTGCGACTGGATTGGACGTCACCAAAATCCAGGTCGCTGATTGGAGGGTGGGTAGGTACAGCAGGAGCGTCGAGGTCGGGGCGAGGAGCGGCGAGAGATTGCAGGGGCAGCCCACACTGTGATATGTGTGCTCACCACGTCCATGCAGCAGAGCTGGTTTCCAGTTGACTTGGATAATCCTTGCCACTAGACTAAGACCTAGCTCTGTCAAGCCCATGTGGTGGCTGGTGTGCAACGGCCACAACACATTAAAAAAAAATCCACCCTTCAATATGTAGTTCTTGACCTAGAATATCAGGTCACTCATTGAAACACCTGTGAACTCATCCCTTTTTGGTGGCCGTGGATAACCAAGGAAATAAAGGAGAGTTTCAAGTTAAAAACCAATGCGTATAAGGTGGCCAAGGTTAGTGGGAAACTAGAAGATTGGGAAAATTTTAAACGACAGCAAAGAATGACTAAGAAAGCAATAAAGAAAGAAAAGATAGATTACGAAAGTAAACTTGCGCAAAACATAAAAACAGATAGTAAAAGCTTTTACCGATATATAAAACGGAAAAGAGTGACGAAAGTAAATGTTGGTTGCTTAGAAGATGAGAGGGGGATTTAATAATGGGAAATGTGGAAATGGCTGAGACCTTAAACAATTATTTTGCTTTGGTGTTCACAGTGGAAGACACAAAAACCATGCCAAAAATTGCTGGTCACGGGAATGTGGGAAGGGAGGACTTTGAGACAATCACTATCACTAGGGGGGGTAGTGCTGGACAAGCTAATGGGACTCAAGGTAGACAAGTCCCCTGGTCCTGGTGAAATGCATCCCAAGGTATTAAAAGAGATGGCGGAAGTTATAGCAGATGCATTCGTTATAATCTACCAAAATTCTCTGGACTCTGGGGAGGTACCATCGGATTGGAAAGCAGCTAATGTAACGCCTCTGTTTAAAAAAGGGGGCAGACAAAAGACAGGTAACTATAGGCCGGTTAGTTTAACATCTGTAGTGGGGGAAAATGCTTGAAGCTATCATTAAGGAAGAAATAGCGGGACATCTGGATAGGAATAGTGCAATCAAGCAGATGCAACATGGATTCATGAAGGGGAAATCATGTTTAACAAATTTATTGGAATTCTTTGAGGATATAACGAGCATGGTGGATAGAGGTGTACCCATGGATGTGGTGTATTTAGATTTCCAAAAGGCATTCGATAAGGTGCCACACAAAAGATTACTGCAGAAGATAAAGGTACGTGGAGTCAGAGGAAATGTATTCGTATGGATCGAGAATTGGCTGGCTAATAGAAAGCAGAGAGTCAGGATAAATGGGTCCTTTTCGGGTTGGAAATCGGTGGTTAGTGGTGTGCCACAGGGATCGGTGCTGGGACCACAACTGTTTACAATATACATAGATGACCTGGAAGAGGGGACAGAGTGTAGTGTAACAAAATTTGCAGATGACACAAAGATTAGTGGGAAAACGGGTTGTGTAGAGGACACAGAGAGGCTGCAAAGAGATTTAGATAGGTTAAGCGAATGGGCTAAGGTTTGGCAGATGGGATACAATATCGGAAAATGTGAGGTCATCCACTTTGGGAAATAAAACAGTAAAAGGGAATATTATTTGAATGGGGAGAAATTACAACATGCTGCGGTGCAGAGGGACCTGGGGGTCCTTGTGCATGAATCCCAAAAAGTTAGTTTGCAGGTGCAGCAGGCAATCAGGAAGGCGAATGGAATGTTGGCCTTCATTGCAAGAGGGATGGAGTACAAAGCAGGGAGGTCCTGCTGCAACTGTACAGGGTATTGGTGAGGCTACACCTGGAGTACTGTGTGCAGTTTTGGTCACCTTACTTAAGGAAGGATATACTAGCTTTGGAGGGGGTACAGAGACGATTCACTGGGCTGATTCCGGAGATGAGAGGGTTACCTTATGATGATAGATTGAGTAGACTGGGTCTTTACTCGT
Source organism: Pristiophorus japonicus (assembly GCF_044704955.1). Classification (NCBI taxonomy): domain Eukaryota; kingdom Metazoa; phylum Chordata; class Chondrichthyes; family Pristiophoridae; genus Pristiophorus; species Pristiophorus japonicus. Next base: position 97,081,910 of record NC_091993.1, on the reverse strand, counting down.
TGGAGTTCAGAAGGATGAGGGGTGATCTTATAGAAACATTTAAAATAATGAAAGGGATAGACAAGATAGAGGCAGAGAGGTTGTTTCCGCTGGTCGGGGAGACTAGAACTAGGGGGCACAGCCTCAAAATACGGGGGAGACAATTTAAAACCGAGTTGAGAAGGAATTTCTTCTCCCAGAGGGTTGTGAATCTGTGGAATTCTCTGCCCAAGGAAGCAGTTGAGGCTAGCTCATTGATGTATTCAAATCACAGATAGATAGATTTTTAACCAATAAGGGAATTAAGGGTTATGGGAGTGGGCGGGTAAGTGGAGCTGAGTCCACAGCCAGATCAGCCATGATCTTGTTGAATGGCGGAGCAGGCTCGAGGGGTTAGATGGCCTACTCTTGTTCCTTATTCTTATGTTCTTATTATGGTGTGGAAGCAAGTCATCCTCGATATGAGGGACCACCTAAGAAGAAGAAGGTGCCTCGAAGCTGTAATTTAACCATGTGCAGTTTGTATATACGTGGTAGGGTTGCTACCACGTATTTAAATATTAAAATAAAGCTCTCGTGCATTGTGTGCAAGCACTTGAGGCCAGCCTAAACCTAATGGAAATGATCCATACCGGCTGGGAGAATTTTCCAACCTGTGCTCAACTCAAATACAAATGTGGCAAAATCACATGGTGAAAACAATTAATTAATACTACAATTCCAAAAAATATACTTTCAGCAGATTTGAGCATCAAGGGACTTCTGTTCATGTTTATACTTCTGTGCGTGCACCTGAAAATTCAGAAACACATCAAATCAATAATCTTTTATTACCAGGATTAAACTTGCATTATATGCAGAATGTACGCTCTGGAAATTCACTCCATGCCAAAGAAGACAACTAAAGGTTTTGGTTTGTAGTGGCTCAGAAAGCAATTTCCTAACTGAGCAAAATCACAGATCTTTGAAACGTTTTCACCATCAATTGCCACAGACACAGTCAATATTCCATGGATATAGGATTTAAATCAGTGGTTGTAATATTGGAAAAAATAGAACAGTCTTTTAATGAAACCATAAAAAAATGATCAAGAGTATTTCATCCTCATGTCATTAGCATGTCTAAAGAATGTTGTTTAGACCTAATTTTTCTGCTTTCAAATACAGCAAAGGAAGCTAAAGTGATTCATTCAGCTGAACATCTTTCGTACTATGAATTTGTGGAGGTGAAGTGGATGGGGGGATGGGGGCGGAGAGGGATGGACGAGGAAGGGTGCAAAGCAAACCATGTAGCCATAAAGCAACTTAAAATTGAAACCGTTTACTAAGAAGAATACATTAAATTGGTTTCATGCTGAATCTTTTCCATCAAGGAGACATGCCAAAGAATAACTGAGAAAAACTAATAGAATGCAAGCTGTGAAGTTAATAACCCTTGGTATAGTGTCCATCTGTCTAAGGGGAAAAGTCACTTGTCATTAACAAAGTTTAAACATTACAAGCACATGATGCCAATCACATTTTGTACTGTAGTAATCAGAATTTCTTGCACGTAACAAATTTCCATCAGTATGCAAGATCCGAATCAAGTTAATTTAAAAATATTGAGTTTACAGGAAGCCCAATAGCACCAGTATGAGAGCATTTACTTCCCGACCAGATGGTCCCAGATTTGACCCTCAGGCCTGTCCGTCACCCAGACCTGCTTGCAATAAAAATGTAAGTCAGATCAAGACTTTATTTTTTTTACCAACTGCAATCGCTCTTCCTCACCCACGCTTTATGATTCATCTTGTGTTCTCTTCTGAAACTTTCGATTGTGGTCCTCCAAGTGATTGCTGTGTTGAGAAACCTTAGCAGGTAAGGTGAGACCTGCTGTCTTCTCACATCTCTGCGGAAGTTGATTATAATAGCCTAGAAGGTCGATTGCACTGCGCCCATTTTACAGTCAGAAAATGGGAGCTTGATTGTTCTATATGGTGGGCGATGCACGCACGCGTATTCCGCACCAAAAGTGTGCCACCCACCATACTGGATCATCCTCCTCTGTCGGCATCCAGGACGCACGCTCGGAGTATTAAAAAGGCTCATTAAAATATTTAAATAAGGTTCCTACAGATGTTGTAAGACCCTTCTGTGAAATTGGTCTGCCTCTGTGCCTGATTATCCACATGATAAACTCACTCAGCAACTCATGGCCCTAACATGCAGGAAGAACCCTTTAGCAGTGTTCTTTAAGGAACTCATCAACGACATAGTTAGGTGCTGGTATGTCCTTTTAGGCTACCGGGTAAATTGTAACCTTTTTTTTGGTCTGTTTTCTGCCTACTACAACTCATTTCTGATTTCCACTAACAACTTTCTGCTGGTGCTGGACTGCTTTTGTCTGCTTTCAAAAAAGTTTCACAGTAGTCATGGATAGCCTTGTCAGTCTGTCCTTGAGGCTAGAGGATGAGGGGGAGCTGCCATGAAGTCATAAGAGAACGAGAACAGCTAGGAGAAGGGGGAGGAGGAAGGCACTGACTGGCCAGGAGAACATACGCACTTCTCTTACCTCAGCTTCACTGAGGAGCAATGCTTCACCTGCCTTCACTCCTCCAGGAAGGCTGATACTGGAATATGTCACCTGCTGTAGCCACAACTGGAGCCTCAAACCAGAGCACGGACAGCGCTGCCTGTGGCTGTCAGAGTCACCGTGACCCTTAACTCTTATGCAACAGGCTCCTTTCAGGCTGCATCAGTGACATCTCATTGACATCTCAGTGACAGTGCGTTTGCTGTACGTTGTATTAGGGAGATCACTGAGGCTCTCCATACCAGGAGGGACCGTTACATCTCTTCCCACATGAGCAGAACAAAGCAGGATGAGCTAGCGCTAGGCTTTGCCCGGATTGCAGGCTTCCCCAGGGCGCAAGGTGCCATAGACTTCACCCATATTGCCTTGCATGCTCCCCATCACCAGTCTGGCATCTTTATCAATGGAAAGGGATTTGACTCCCTCAACATGTTTGCAACCCAGACAGGTCTGTGCCCAGATTTGTGGCAGCAGTGATGATTCGTGCATCCTTCACCAGTCCTCTATGCTGCCTTTATTCCAACCAGACCATCAGGTTACAGACTGGCTTCTGGGCAACAATGGCTATCTCCTTCAGACATGGCTCATGACCTCCTGTCAGGAACCCTGGCACAGCTACAGAACTGGCCTACAATGAGAGCCATGCCTCCACCTCAAACTCATCGAGCAGACAGTCGGAGTTCTGCTGCCTGGACCATTCGGGAGAAGCTTTGTAGTACAGTCCTGACCATGAAATCTGATTTGTGGTCATCTGTTACATGTTGCATAACTTCGCGATAAAGAGTGACCAGCCCTTACCAGCACCTGGGTAGCAAGATGCACAGGAGGAGGAAGAGCAGCATGACATTTCTCTGCTGTCTGCAGCCAGAGTACACCTCCCCTTTAAGAAGTGCTAGCTGTCTTTAAGTGGCGTCTGGCAAGCCTGATTTTGCACTGACCCCACCTCAAAGCAAGGGTGCAGCCAATTAATAACATGGGTAGTGCTGACACCAAGCTTGATTCATGATAATGAGCTGTTAGCACCAATTCCAATTGGTCCCTACAGCATGTGTCCTTCCCTTGTGCACCCATTTTCGATGGACCTCTGGTCACCTCTTAGCTGGGGATCTCCTGCAGATTTCACTGAAGTTGCACATGTTTCATTGATTCCTGCAACAAAGACAAAAGTTTCCACGATGTTGCCACTAAAGAGAGCTGTAGACTCAAGTCATTACAACAGTATGACACATCCTTGGAGACTGGCATCAGAGCCTGCACATAGAATGATCTTCCTCAAACATCCTTCTTTCCATGACTTCTGGGACCCAGGACTCAGAAGTGTCAAAATCTCGACTCCCGATAAACGACTCAGACACCTTCAGCTCCAGCAGAAGTTTCTTTAATTTACTTGCAGCAAGGGGGAAGGTCTCACCAAGTCAAAGACAATTTCACAAGATATTTATACAGTAAAACCCAAGTTATGGCTTCTCCCTGTGTATTGGCTCTGTCTCGCAGTCAGTGAATATAGATAAAGAGTTAATTACTACATACTTGTTCTGACATGGTTTCTGGATATTTCCTTTTGTCAGGGTTATTAGTTGGCCAGCCGGCCATCACTCGATGAGAGTGTGGTAATGAGCTATTACCTGCATTGTCAGGATTGTCCAGTTTCCTGGTCAGTTATCTTTTTGCATCAAATGGATGAGGTCTCTACAAGAGATAATGGCTGGTGGTTTGAGTATTTCGAAAAGGGTGAAGTGGAGTGGAACTGGTGTTGTATAGACAATAGGAGAGCACCATGGGTGGTACTTGTCTCAGCAGGACTTGCCTCCTAGCTGTCTGGTGGCTATCAGCCATTTCAAGCCAGGTTTAGCTGTTTATGCAAACCGACTGCTTGTTGCAGAAATTTCTGGAAGGACCAGTACTCCATTTTGTTTTATATTAAAAGGGCACAAAAATACAGTGTGGTACAGCTTAGATAAAAATACATTTCCACAGAAGCCATAGGCTGCCTTCTCCTCAGCCTCCACTGCGAAGGTGCCACATCTTCACGAACATCATCTAATTGTCTCTGGGTGAAAGTATCTGAGCTAGTGCCTGGAAATGAGGAAGCAAGTGATGCAAGGGTTGAGCTGGAGGGAGTTTGGGGCAGCAGAACACAAAGCAGGAGGTCTTTGGAGGAAGTCATGGGTGAGGTGCAGACTGCGGTCATCATCTTCTTAATTATCATCATCGTCATCATAATTGACAAGACGGTAGTTTTGTCTCTGTTCTTCCTCCTCCTGTGTGCCTGTTGCTGTGGTGGATCTAAAGAAAGAAAAAGAAAGGCTTACATTTATATAGCACCTTTCACGACCATCGGACATCTCAAAGCGATTTACAGCCAATGAAGTACTTTTGGAGTGTAGTCACTGTTGCAATGTGGGATCAGCAGAAAGGGAGGGCAGAGGCTACGAATGGGTTAGCATTACCCCCTTGGCATTAAGGAGGTGGAGGATTGCGTCCATGTGGTTTCTCACAGGGTTTCCAGGTTGACACTCTGCGTATTCAGTCGCTAACCTGACACTGGCAATATCCTGCTAACCTTGCCATCTCCCACAGCAAAAGCAAAGTGCCACCCAATGAGTTCCATGGCTTTCTGCTTGTAGGGCATGAGGGTTTTAAAGGTGAAGACATCCCTCCCCCAGTGTCCTGCCTCTGGTGGGAATTGTGTGTCATTGTATCTGTAGTATATGCAAGCACTCTAATAACAACTCCACGAGGTAAGGATATTGTACTTGAACTGGAGTGACCTTAGTCCATTTATTGCAGCTCCTTGAGTGAGGACACAATGAGGTGAGCTCCCTTTTATACTTGGTTACCTGCAGTGTGCAGGTGACCCTCTGGTATGGTGTATACAGTGTGAAGGTACATTCAGTGGTCTAGTGTTACAGTACATACATTAACATACATAACAGTGTCCTATAAGAAGATTGAGTACAAGGGGAAGACTGGCAGTTGATACATATGTGTCAAATGGCATGGGGGAGCTGAAGTAAGAGATGTGCAGGTATCAGTCTATTAAAGTGGAGGATGGAATTTCAGTGTTGTACATGTTAAAGGAGCTGTTAGGAAGTCAGGTCCCGACTTATGGCCCCCTCCAGCATCGGCATCGGGTGTCCTTAAAAAAATCTCACCTTGGTCCTCAGAATGCCACCATGATCAGCCCCAAAACCAGCAACCCCAGACACACCAACCTGCTCTGCAATCACCTGATGCTGCACCGGATGCAGGGCATCAGCACCCGACCATATTGCTGCCCAGGAGGCCAGGGATGGACTCACCATGGCCACTTTTACTTCACTTGACACTGTACGGCCTGGCTGCCACATGAAGCGCCAGGTTGTCACCACTCCAGACTAGCGCCATCAAGCATGCCTGCAATGTCCAAGCCATTCCTTTCACACTCATCACCATTGCGGAGTTACTGTTATGTCTCACCATTCACTACAACTCACTAAGCCACTTCCAAAACTGTCCAAGAACACAAAGTGTTGAAAATAACGATTTCAATGTTTGGCAACACATTAACAGAAACTTTACATGAACATTGGCTAAAAAACCCAAGTGCCTAACCTCGTGTGTTTTTACTTGGTATGATTGGACAAGAACGAAGGTGAGTGTGAGGGGTGGCTAGTGAGATGGGGTTGTGATAATGTAGATAGAGAGAGAGGGATGGATGGAGGTGCAAGGTATGTGATGAATGACACAGCACGATGAGGTTGAGTGTGACTTTGCAGTAATATTTCATGACCTACTGAGATAATTGAAAAGTTTGCACCACTGCAGCCAGGTCCACCTGACGACATCCCTGCTTGTGCCCTCCTGCACAATGTGCAACCAGGCTGCGTTGGTCTCCAGGGGAGGGGCCCGAAATTCAGTACCACTGGAAAGCTGGTGCTCCCCCCACCTTTTTGTGGCCATTAGCGCCAAAATTTTTTCGTGGCTGGGCCACCCCATATTCAGCTCCAAAAGTGAACAAATGGGTTCCAGCGCTAATGAACCCTTCCAAAGTGGATTTTTCAGTGCTGTGGCTGTCTTAATTTGAGCGCTATCACCACTGAGAAATTCAGCATGCAGGTAAGGGTTTCTAAAGGCCAGGGTTTGCAGCAAGGGCCTGAGCGGGGAAGGAGGTTGGAAGGATGGCTGGTGTAAGAAGTGCAAGGAGAGCCAACAGGTTCACTGATATGAAGCTGGAGACACTGATGGGCGGTGTGGAGGACAGAAGAAGAATGATGTTTCCTGACGTGGGGAGACCTAGCAGACAGGCAGTACATAATGCATGGAGGGAGATTGCAGGGGGGGTGTCAGGCACCTCCATATATGTGAGGACGCACCTTCCAAGGAGGATGCTGGCCAGCCTGCACCTGGCCCTTCCAGGGTGGCGATGGATCGATGCCTCCTAGCTCTGGGGCGATGGGGATCCTCCTCCTCCTGCCCCTCCTCCTCCTCCTGCACCTCCTCCTCCTCCTGCGCCTTCTCCTTCTCCTGCGCCTTCTCCTTCTCCTGCGCCTTCTCCTCCTCCTCCACTGCCTCCTCCTCCTCCTCCTCCTGCACCTCCTCCTCCTCCTGCGCCTTCTCCTCCTCCTCCTCCTCCACTGCCTCCTCCTCCTCTTCCTCCTCCGCCTCCTCCTCCTGCGCCTCCTCCTCCTCCTGCACCTCCTCCTCCTCCTGCGCCTTCTCCTCCTCCTCCTCCTCCACTGCCTCCTCCTCCTCTTCCTCCTCCGCCTCCTCCTCCTGCGCCTCCTCCTCCTCCTGCACCTCCTCCTCCTCCTCCTCCTGCACCTCCTCCTCCTGCACCTCCTCCTTCTCCTCCTCCTGCACCTCCTCCTCCTGCACCTCCTCCTCCTGCACCTCCTCCTCCTCCTCCTCCTGCACCTCCTCCTCCTCCTCCTCCACTGCCTCCTCCTCCTCTTCCTCCTCCTCCTCCACTGCCTCCTCCTCCTCCACTGCCTCCTCCTCCTCCTCCTCCTCCTCCTGCACCTCCTCCTCCTCCTGCGCCACCTCCTCCTCCACCTGCGCCTCCTCAGGTGGTACTGCTGGCTCCACCTCCTGCAGCTGTCCCCTCATGATGGCCAGGTTGTGCAGCATGCAGCAGACCACAAAGATGATGGAAACCCATTGAGGAGAGTACTGCAAGGTGCCGTAGAGCGGTCCAGGCACCAGAACCTCTGCTCAAGGGTGCCTATGCACTGCTCGATGATGTACCTAGTGGCACAATGATCGTCATTGTATGTATGCTCTGGCACTGTCCTGGGGTTCCGCAGAGGAGTGAGCAGCCAAGTGGACAGGGGATATCCCTTGTCCCCAAGCAGCCAACCGCAATCCTGATTCGGGCCGGTGAAGACGGTGGGCACACTGGTCTAGCACAGAATGAACAAATCATGGCTGCTGCCTGCCTTGCCGCTACCTTTCTGCACGGTGCTGATGATGACGCCTTCTCCTGCGTGCTGCCCTGCTTCTGGGCAGGTGTACCAGGTGTCGCCCTCCCAACACTCCTCCCATCCTCAGGGTGAACCCTGCCAGGCAGGTCTCTGCAGTCCACAGGACTCCACTAAAGAGTCAGACCTGAAAGTTGTACAAAAGTGCAGGGGTATGTGCAAACCTCTGAGCAGCACTCAGCAGGTTGAATGGGGCCAAAACAATTAACACAACTATTAAAAGATAAATACAGTGGATGCTGTAATCTTAAATCAAAACACTAACAATTAATAAAACTATTAAAAGATAAATATAGTGAATACTGTAATCTTAAATAAAATACTAAAATTAATAAAACTATTTCCCTACCAAAGGGTCCAGTCACGGCAACACTCCAGCGGTGTCCCGTTCGAGCACCGACTCAAATACCTTGCGGGGGCACCGCTAGGAAAAGGCTTACTTTTTTGCGGCTGAAAATCCCGGTCCTGGTGGCTTTCCAGCGGCCTGCACGCTGCAGAGCTCGCCGCTGGAATGTCTCCTTTACAGCGGCTTCACCACGCCGTTTCCAGCGGAAGTGCACACCGCTCAAATCCCTCCCCCCCATCCCGAGCTGAATATGGCTCAGGGAGGGAAAATCATCCGACCGTGGCGGCCCATCAATTTTTTTTTAGGTCGACTGACCAAACTCCGCGGTAGCCGTCCCTTCGGGGACAGTGAATTTTGGCTCCGGGGCCTCTTCCGCCCATAGGAAGGGAAGAAAACCTCCCCGTGTGCTGTGACTCCCTCCTTAAGCATATGGAGGGAGTCATGGGAGAGCCTGGGTGCAGTCATTGTCAGTGTTTGCAGCACCTCAATGCTGTAGAACACAACTCAACACATTTATGCATGGTCCCTTTAAGGAAACTGGCTGATGACGTGTCATCAAATGACGTCATCAGACCCGCTTCCTTTTAATAGGCTGGGAATTTCACTGGGCGGACTTAACAAGCCCAATTAGGGGAACATCATTGGGGAAGCCAGCATGGAGACAGCAGCGGGATTGGAACCTGCCCCCTGACATCACCTGCCTCACTCTTGACCCGGTTATCAAAATCACAGCCAGGGAGTCAAGACCAAGATTATCTTTAGGTGAATTGGGTTAGAGGCCATGGAGATAACTGAAACAGGGCTTGCAGACATAATTCAGTCCTCATTTTAAAGTCTCATATTTTGTCCTTATTTTTATATTCACCTTATAAATTTCAATGTCACATTTTTAATGAGAAATGTCTATGTAAACTCGGCATGCTGTAATTACACCCTTCAGTCAGTGATGGCACTGTAGTGCTTTCCCTCCACTGATTTTTCAGCAGAACTGGCATAGAGGTGGGCAGTAAATGGCATGGGGATGTGTTCCGCACCATCATTGACCATTTTTCCACTCATCTGATTTCCTGCTGGAAATGATGGTTGACCTTCAATCTGTCCACCGATATATGGGGGGGGGGGGAGGGTATATTGAAATAATAATCAAATGATGGAAATGCAACATCCGACATATATTCCATCATTTGCACCATCATCATCATAGGCAGTCCCTCGAACGAGGATGACTTGCTTCCACGAGAGTTCACAGATGTTTCAATGAAGGACCCGATGTTCCAGTCCTGAAATCCAGCTGAGGGAATGGAAGATGCCTGTGCGTGAATTTTTTTTAACGTGTGGTGACCGTTGCACATCAGCCACCACACGGGCTTGACAGAGCTAGGCTTTTATCCAGTGGCAAGGATTAACCAGGACGACTGGAGACCTGCTCTGCTGCACAGACCTATTGCGCACACATATCGTAGTGTGGGCAGGTCTGTGCTGCCCCTGGGCCCTCGGCTCTTCTGGGTCCCGTACCTTCATTCACCGCACCTCCGCCACAATGTTCCAGGGCCCAGCGCTCCAGCTCTATTTATAGCCCCGACCTGCGATGGTGTTCTCACACAGGTCGGGGCGGCCCACGGTTAATTAATAAACTTGTAGTAAAAGGGCCTTTAGGGAACAGTGACCATAATATGATAGAATTTTATAGTAAGTTTGAAAGTGATTTAGTTAAATCCAAAACTAGGCTCTTAAATCTAAACAAAGCAAACTACATAGATTTGAGGGACATGTTGCTTCAGGTGGATTAGGTAATTACATTAAAAGGTATGATGGTAGACAAGTAATCGATAGCATGTAAAGAAGTAATACATAATTTACAACAAATATACATTCCTTTAAGGCATAAAAACCCCACAGGAAAAGTGGTCCAACCGTGGCTAACAAGAGAAGTTAAACATAGCATTAGATCAATGGAAGAGGCTTATAATGTTGCCAAAAAAGCTGTAAGCCTGAGGATTGGGATGATTTTAGAATTCAGCAAAGGACTAGCAAGAAATTAATGAAGAAAGGGAAAATGGAATATGAGCGTAAACTGGCAAGAGACATAAAAACAGACTGTAAAAGCTTCTACAGGTATAAAAAAAAGAAAAGATTACCAAAAGCAAATATGAGTTCCTTACAGGCTGAGACAGGAGAAATTATAATGGAGAATAAGGAAATGGCAGAGAAATTAAACAAATACTTTGGGGTCAAGTTTCAGGTCGCGCCTAGAATGGCACAGCTCCGACCTAGACGCCCATTTCTCGCGCCTAAAAGCGCGACAGAAAAATACCTCTTAATTTTCCGGCTCCTTGCTGGTCCCTGGGAGCTCGGTGTGGCGCGCACACAGCAGCGAGGGGCGGAGCCACAGAGTCGTGCTGATTCTGCAAGTGGAGGGGGGCGGGGCTAAGTTAAATGAGGCAACGTCGTGCCGGCAGCCCTGCGCATGCGCGTTGGAGCGCCGCACATGCACAGTAGCCCAGAAACATTGGCACTCGGCCATTTTTAAAGGAACTTAAAGAAAAGTGCTGATTTGTCTCGTGGACCTCTGGAAAGGCTTGGGATTGAATTTGGTGATTTTTTTTGTGTCTGAAGCTTTTAGCAGCACTGTTGAATAAATCACCTGCTGAAATCAGTGAGTGCTGCTTTTCACTGCTAAACTTCCAGAACAGGTGCTGCATAGGTGCATGCAAATTAAGGACTGTGTGTTTTGAAAAATAAGAGTGTCAATTCAATGGAACAACATCCACCAAGAACAAAGAATTTCTTGCATGAGGAACTGGAGATATTAGTCAACGTCATTGGGCAGAGATGGCAGGAGCTAGGTACCAGCAACAGAGGTCGCATAAAAGTGCCACCTAAAGAAATGAAGAAATGCTGGAACCAAGTTGCAGAAGATTACTGCGCAGAGGTGCATCCCATGAGATCTGGAAGCCAGTGTAAAAAGAAATGGCACGACCTTGGTCAAGTAGCTAGTGTATGTAATATTTTCCATTTTTAATGTCATCATAATTGTAATGTGACTATCTGTATGTCCCGCCCTGCAGAAAGACACACTCTGTAAAAAGTTGTATTTTACTCTTTGCAGAAGAAATTGGCCCACAACAAAAGGGAAGCAACTCGAACAGGAGGAGGCACGCCCAATCTGCATCCACTGACACCCTTGGAACAGAGGGTAGCGGCTACATGGAGAAAAGCAATCAGTACAGCACAAGCTGGGCCCACACGCGAGGAAGAGGGTAAGTCCTGAAAATGCATCGTGGCCCTTCAAATCAACCTGCTGCCTGGCCTGCTATGTGTGAGAGTACTCATGCCACCCATCCGGCCCCCTCCCTTGCTGTTAAACATTTGACTGTTCTGATGTATTTTGCAGAACATGATGATGATGATGATGATGATGATGATGCCAACCCTGAGGATCCTGAAAATACAGAACAAGAACCAGTACAACCAGATGCGGACGATCCAGACTGGATGATGGTGGCGATGACTGAAATGTCTACAGGGGACAGCTTCCAAATTAATGTTTGTGAGCCCCCATTACGGGGCATCAGAGTTTCAATCCCTTGCATAGGTTCTGGTTCCACCTTCCATGGTTTTGATTCCGATGTTGCAGGTCCCAGTGGTGCTGCTGGTGTAATACAGCAGTTTACAGCCAGTGCAGCACCGTCCGAGCCTGCGCCTCCCACTCGCATAGGTTCTGGTTCCACCTTCCATGGTTTTGATTCCAACGTTGCGGGTCCCAGTGGTGCTGGTGATATAATGGAGCAGTTTACACCCATTCACCCACCATCCCAGCCCACGGCTCGCACTCGAGTGCTGTCGTCTGGAACACCGAGCGCCCCACCATCCCAGTCCGCGCCTCTCTCTCTAGTACTGACGTCTGGAACACAGAGCGTCCCACTGTCCCAAAACGTACCTCCCTGTGTAGTGGTGGCATTTGGAACACCGAGCGTCCCACCATCCCAGCCCCTGCCTCCCAGTGTAGTGGTGCCCCGAGGCAGACCCAGGCTGAGGAGAAGGAGATTGGAGACACGCTGTCCTGAGATGCAACGTGCAACAGATGCGGCTCAGGTTGTGGCATTGGGTATGGAGACCAATGAGCTTACCCGATCACTCATCGGTAGCGTCAGTGCAGTGGGTGAAGAGCTGACGGTCCTGATGGGAGAAATAGCAGTAATGACACGGGAACTTAGGGAGGGAATGTCCGAGGGAGTGCAATCGACGGCACAGGGTGTCAGGGAGGGCATGCAATCGACAGCACAGGACCTCAGGGAGGTAGCTGCTGCAGTAAGGGCACACAGCCCGGCCAATCAAATGACATCTCCATGAGGAAGTGAACATTCACTGAGATATGGATGAGACATGGTTGCAGTCTTTCTTTGCTGCTTTTGTTCTTGTTCTTGATGTAGTTGTAGTAGCATTTTTCAAATTGAAATTGTTTTGTAAGTTTTGTAACTTTACAACTTATAAGTGATCTTAGGGTTTTTAAGTGATCTTATAGTATAAATGGTCTCACATTTTGTAACTTATTTAATTTTGCACCTAAAAAGTGATCTTGAAGTTTAAGTGATCTTAAGAGTATAAGATTTTTCACATTGAAATTGTTTTGTAACTTTTGTAACTTTACAAGTTTATAAGTGATCTTCAAGAGTCATATTAAAAAGTAAAGTTTGATACAACAAATATTTTATTACAGTGATGTTAACTTTTCAATAAAATATTTTTTCATTAAAACTGATACATCTTCCATTAACACAACACAACGTAGGAACAACTGCAAAGAATAAACATGTCCATGCGCAACAGTGGTCGCAGAGCCCTCAGGCATCAGTAATTGAAGATTTCACGAATGAGCTGCTGGCACAGGGCTCGAGCAATCGTTAAAGGAGCACGATGGACGGCCCTCCTCCGACCTCGTGCTCCAGCATCAGGCACTTGCATGCTTTCCTGATCGTCATCATCATCCACATCCTGCTCTCCCGTAATACTATCATCATGCACTGGACCCTCACGTGGGTCTTCTGGTTCCACTACCAGCTCCTGCTGCCTCATGATGGTTAAGTTATGGAGCATGCAGCACACAACAGTGAAGTGACCGACAATCTGAGGAGAGTATTGCAAGTGGCCTCCGTTGTTTCAATATACCAATGGTCCTCTCAATGATGCTGCGCGTCGCAATGTGCGCCATGTTGTATTGACGGTCAACTTCTGTCCGTGTCACGCGTAGGGGCGTCATGAGCCAGGTGGTCAGGCCGTACCCTTTGTCTCCCAGTAGCCAGCTCTGCCCTTCTGGCTGCTGCTCAAACATGTCAGATATAACGCTGTCGCATAGGATGAATGCATCATGGGTGCTGCCAGGGTATCTCGCATCAACTGACATGATGCGCTGCTTGTCGTCACACATGAGCTGCACATTGATGGAGTGGAAACCTTTCCTATTTCGGTACTGCTCGGAATCCTCCACAGGTGCTCGCAAGTCTATGTGGGTACAATCAATGCAGCCCTGTACCTTTGGGAAGCCGGCAATCCTGAAGAAGCCCACAGCCCTCTCATGGATCACTTGTGCGGTCATTGGGAAATTGATGAAGTCATTCCTCCGCGCATACAGTGCAGCCGTGACCTGGTAAACGCAGGCATGTATTGCACATTGAGAGATGGCGCACACATTTCCAGTTGTAGCCTGAAACGATCCCAAGGCATAGAAGGCAAGTGCAGCAAGTGCAGCTGTTACCTTCACTTCAACAGACAAGGCAGTTGGCGTTCTGCCTCTGGGCTGAAAATCTGCTCTCAGCATATCACAGATCTCAGCGACAACTTCTCTGCGGAAACACAGCCTTTTGACATAATCAGCCTCGCTCATGTCCAGGTATGAGCGCCTGGCTCGATATTGCCGACGTGGGTAAGGTCTCCTGCCCATCAGCCTACGGGCTATGATGTTCCTGGCACGGTGAGCTCGAATCAATTCTCTCCTATGCAGTGGATTGCTGGCAAACCATTGCATAGTCCATGGTGTTGACAATGCAGCATCCATTCTGCAAATTTAAGTTTCAAACTGGCTATCTGGCTGCCTCTCCCTGTCCCGTGGCCAAATGGCCTCAGTTCCCCTTGCAGCTCGAAGGCTGCTTGCTGTGTCTTCGGCTGCCGTCGAGCCACTGACGCCGCCCCTGTCTCCTCCTACATGGAAGGAAGGCCTGCCTGAAGCACCGCAGCTCGAAGGCTGCTGCTGCTTCTCACAGGTAGGAATATTCAATATTTTGTCTTTGCTTTGTTTATAATTTTTTAATCAGGATGGCTCTTTATTTGTATAAGTAAGACTGTTGAATGCTTGTAAAATTTAATTACTTCCCTTCCCCACCCCCCCCCCGCCCCCACTCGTTCCCTACGCCTGATTTGTAACCTACACCTGATTTGTAAAGTGTAGGCAAGGTTTCTCTGAGCGCACAAAAATCTACACTTACTCCATTCTAAGTTAGTTTGGAGTAAGTTTTCACTGCCTAAACTTTCAAAACAGGTGTAAGTGGCCGGACATGCCCCCTTTTGAAGAAAAAAATCTGTTCCAAAATAAAACTGTTCTAACTGACTCGAAATGGAGCAAACTAAATGCCGAGAATTGCAATTTCTAAGATACTCCATTCTAAACATAGAAACATAGAAAATAGGTGCAGGAGTAGGCCATTCGGCCCTTCGAGCCTGCACCGCCATTCAATGAGTTCATGGCTAAAGCAGTTGCTCCAAAAAAATAGGAGCAACTCAGACCGAAACTTGACCCCTTTGTGTCTGTCTTCACGGGAGAAGACGCAAAAAACTTGCTGGAAATAGTGAAGAACCAAGGATCTGGCGAGAATGAGGAACTGAAAGAAATTAGTATTACAGGTTGAACCTCCCTTATCCAGAACTCCCTTATCAGGAACCACCCCTCGTCCTGAACCATTCCCGGCCATCGGGTGGCGCATGTGCAGAACTCCACCATGACCAAGTTGAAGTCCTTCCTCGTTGCCGACTCCCACAATCACTGACCTGACTTCGTGATCCACCACCGCCCGCCCCCCCGCCCCCTCTCTGCCGCACTCCCAGCCCCAAGCCAGCTAGCCCCGTTATCCCCTTGCTCAGTACCTTTACCATCCAACTAAATGTGACTACCCCGCATCCGGAAAAAAATTCCGTATCCAGAACAGGTCAGGTTCCAAGGGATAACGGAGGTTCAATCTGTAGTAAAAAAATGGTATTGGCGAAATTAATGGGACTGAAAGCCAATAAATTCCCTGTACCCGATGGCTTACATCCTAGTGTTTTGAAAGAGGTGGCTATAGAAATAGTGGATGCATTGGCTGTCATCTTCCAAAATTCCAGACTCTAGAATGATTCCTGTAGATTGAAAGGTAGCAAATGTAACCCTGCAATTTAAGAAAGGAGGAAGAGAGCAAATGTGGAACTACAGACCAGTTAGCTTGAATATACTTGCATGGATTCAGAATTGGTTAGCGGACAGAAAACAGAGAGTTGGAATAAACGGGTCATTTTCAGGTTGGCAGGCTGTAACTGGTGGGGTACCGTAAGGATCGGTGTTTGAATCACAGCTATTCACAATCTATATCAATGATTTGGATGATGGGACCAAATGTAATATATCCATGTTTGCTGGTGATACAAAGGCTATGTGGGAATATAAGTTTTGAGGAGGATGCAAAGAGGCTTCAAGGATATAGGCAGGCTAAGTGAGTGGGCAAGAACATGGCAAATGGAATATAATGTGGAGAAATGTGAAGTTATCCACTTAGGTAAGAAAAATAGAAAAGCAGAGTATTTTTTAAATGGTGAGAGATTGGGAAATGTTGGTGTTCAGAGGGACCTGGGTGTCCTTGTACACAAATCATTGAAAGTTAACATGCAGGTACAGCAAACAATTAAGAAAACAAATGGTATGTTGGCTTTTATTACAAGAGGATTTGAGTACAAGAATAAAGATCTTACTGCCATTATATAGGGCCCTGGTGAGACCACACCTGGAGAATTGTGTACAGTTTTGGTCTCCTTACCTAAGGAAGGATATACTTGCCATAAAGAGAGTGTAATGAAGGTTCACCACGCTGATTACTGGGATGGGAGGATTGTCCTATGAGGAGAGATTGAGTAGACTAGGCCTGTATTCTCTAGAGTTTAAAAGAATGAGAGATGATCTCATTGAAACATACAAAATTCTTACAGGGCTTGACAGGGTAGATGCAGGGCGGATGTCTCTCCTGGCTGGGAAGTCTAGAACCAGGGGTCACAGTCTCAGGGCCACGCAGGACAGAGATGAGGAGAAACCTCCTCAACCAGAGGGTGGAAAATCCACGGAATTCTCCACCCCAGAGGGCCGCGGAAGTTCAGTGGCTGAGCACATTCAAGACAGAGATCGATAGATTTTTGCACCATAGCAATGCTGAATGCTCGGGTCGCCTGTTGGTGTCTAATGTCCAGCACTGCTATGGGCTGTGCAGGGAGCCACTTAAAATTTAAGTGCCCTAACAGTGTATGCAATTAATCGTGGAGTCATTCATTGTATAAGCCTAGGTGCCAATTTTTTAAACTAAATATAAATCATTTATCACCAGCAGTACCTTGGCCACCAGTAAGACTATGCTATAGGAGGCCTCTGAGGCCTTTGACAGTCAATTTCTAACACCTCCCTCCCAGGTAAATTCCCTATAGAATGCACCACAGTTCCACAAGAGAGGAAAATCTAGGCCTTTCGTTCTAATTTATTCTGTTGTACAAAGGGGATGTGGCACAGTGTTGGCGGTCTTCCTCATATCCTGCCTTTCCTCACTTAACCCATGTTCTTCAGAGCGGGGGAGGGGAAAGGGGTGCCTATCCCTGTTGCAAATTATATTTATATGCTGCCTTACACCCTGCACTAGATCTTTCGGGACTTGGTCATCAAACTTGAATTTCTTCTGTCTTAAATGTTTTAAACTCCATTTGTGCACTAAATTTCTCAGCTCTCAGTTGGTTTTAGAGCAGGTATGTGATTAGTTTACACCAGTGTCTTGATTATGCAGAAGGTGACCCCCATTGTTTCCATTATGTTCGGTCTGGCTATTCAATGATGTATTCCTACGAATGCACTGATGCTTCAAAAACTAAAATGGAGCAAAATTACACATTACAGCGTGTGTGCTACAAGCCATGCATTTTCAACACATACTGAGGAATTTCTGGGACATAATATTTTGGTAGTAACGCTTCATCCTTATTTTCAAATCGTTCCAGCTTAAAATCGGAAAATTAAACATGATATTAAAAAAATCTGAGTTTTAGTCCCACTTTGCCCTAAAGTCAAAGCTTCATTTCATTTAGTATCTGCGCACAAGTAGCACCATGTGGTGCGCGGTGGAAGGTGCGCGATAGAAAGAGGATTAGAGCTGAAAACAGCTTTCGTGTTCATTGATGTTTTCTGGGGCATGAAGAAAGACCACTTGCTGAATGAAAACCTCAGCTGAAGTCTACTGATTTTTGAATAACGATTCATTAGATACCCATCCCTAGCAACCAGGCTGTACCAGGAGAATATAAACAGCTCTTCCTTAATTGAAAAAAGTGATCGAAGATTTACAAGGGTACTCTGTAGTCACAGTCTCCTCAGTGGCTCAGAGAGTTGATGCAGTGAATAGCTGTCTTGCAGAAGAGGAAGGCCCTAATTAGTGTAGTGTTTGATCTCAGCGGTGCCATTGATAATCGTGCTGCATTTAGCCTCTGCATCCCTGTGTTTTGGAGAGGGTAAAACTGGGCAGACATCCTGCTTTCCATTGCTGCCCAGTGATCCCTGTTGAATTTGGGCATGTATGGACATCCAGTAAGACAGGTTGAGGCTCAGCTGTGTATCGCTCCACCCCATTGCCGAGTAGACTGCCAACACTCACTATAAAGGCTCGCACATAAATAATGTTCACTTGAGTGACCAGTACCTATGTAACATAGCAGAGCCAGTGACTTCAGGGGGGAAGGAAATAAAATGCTAAGTGAAAAAAAAGTCAGTCATCATTCAACTTTTTTCTTCTACTTTAACTTACAGTGTAACAGTTTAATCATTTTCACAAAGTATCCTGTGATTCTGCAATTACTTAATTAATTATAAACATTGCATAATATTAGAAATGCGAATATGTTAAAGAAGAATTTGTTTCTTCTCTATGAGCACAGCTGATTTTAGATTATCAGAGGCAGTTCCTCGAAATCGAGGAAGACATGCTTCCAGTCTAAAAATGAGTTCTTAGGTGACAATACAGGAATGACAGTCTCTGTCACAGGTGGGACAGACAGTCGTTGAGGGAAAGGGTGGGTGGGACTGGTTTGTCGCACGCTCCATCCGCTGCCTGCGCTTGTTTTCTGCATGCCCTCGGCGACGAGACTCGAGGTGCTCAGCCCCCTCCCGGATGCTCTTCCTCCATTTAGGGCGGTCTTTGGCCAGGGACTCCCAGGTGTTGGTGGGAATGTTGCATTTTATCAAGGAGGCTTTGAGGGCGCTCAATGCGGAACTCCTATTCAACAAGCGAGCCCATGGTGGGCAGAGGAAAGATTTCAAGAATACCCTCAAAGCATCGCAAACAAAGGGGTTTCATTCCTCTTGTCCAATGCTGCTTCATGCTGAGAATTTGAAAGGTACTGGCAGTGTTGCTGTAAAAGTTCCAGCTGAAATTGGAGCAGCTAAATGGTTTTTCAAAAAGCATTTGGTGCATTTAAAAAAAACCTTAGCATCACTATGCTTTGAAAAAAGGAGTTAGCTCGTCTGTGGGCAAGTGCCCACAGAGGAGTATTCTGCAGAGGGAAAGTCAGCTTAAAATTCATTTATTACAGCTAGCCAAGCAGCTTGTTGAATTTGGCAGAATAAGAATTGCTAACTGTCTATCCTGCTGGCAAAACAGCATTAGTCTTTTGTTAACATGGTGCTTCGTACTAAACTCAGTTAAAATGGATCTGCAGGAGTGCACTCCCCACACTTGGAGGGGGCGGGAAATTCTAGTTTACATATCTGAGCTTTATTAGTTCCCACTGTGTATTAGATTACTGAGCTTCAGATATTTATCAGGAGATTCCAGAAATCTAAATTACACAGAAAAATGTCAATAGATTTTGATCATATACTTTACCAACTTCATTTTTTAATTTATGTGCAATTTAAACATACAAAAGGGTTACGTGGCCCATTGAAGCTTATCTCTCTGGATATATAATTGCGTTTTGCATGAATCTAATTACTTTACTATTACTTTGGTTTGGTAGATATTTATTACTCTTTTGAGTAAAGATGTGTTTCTTGATGCCTATTGTAAATTTATGTGCAACTCATTTCTAATCTTTGGAATGCTCCAAGCTTTTCAATGGTCTCCCAATTTTGGCACAAGCCCCCAGATGTTAGTGAGGAGGACTTTGCAGGGTCAGCTGGGCTGGTTATGCCTTTGTCATGTCCAGATCCAGTATTATCCTTATTATGCAGTTTGATACAACTGAATGGTTTGCTAGGCCAGTTAAGAGTCACTGGAGTCACATATAGGCCAAACCGAGTAAG
The DNA here is from genome assembly GCF_044704955.1 of Pristiophorus japonicus. Lineage (NCBI taxonomy): Eukaryota > Metazoa > Chordata > Chondrichthyes > Pristiophoridae > Pristiophorus > Pristiophorus japonicus. The sequence continues at coordinate 97,061,979 of NC_091993.1, read as the reverse complement.
GTCAGCAGGTTTCCATCCCTAAAGGACATTAGTGAACCACTTGGGTTTTTACAATAATTCTGATACTAGCTTTTTATCCAGATTTATTTAATTAACTGAATTCAAATTCGCAAACTGCCATGGTGGGATTTGAACTCACATCACTGGATTATTAGTTCAGTAACATAATCACTATGCTGCCATACCCGTTAGTGCTCAAACATTTTTTTGTAAGTCAAAAGTAAAATACTGCGGATGCTGGAATCTGAAATAAAACGTTAACTCTGTTTCTCTCTCCACAGATGCTGCCTGAGCTGCTGATATTTGACAATAATTTAAATGTGGTTTTACCAGAGCATTGCAAAGCCTTAGTATAATATGTACCCAATGAAATTCTGGCCTGGATTCTATTTTAATTTATTTTAAGCTATTTTAATTGTTTCACTACATTGTTCAGGCCTTGAAAGCAACAGTCAATTTATAATTATTTCTAAACTTCTCTGTTTCAATTCAATTCTATTTATTGTGTACTAATGCCCCATTTATCAGTGTTAACCTTGATTTGCCATGTGCCTGCCTAATTGCATGATTCTATTTTCAAGGGTACCTCACCTCTGAGTCAGAAGGTTGTGGGTTCAAACCCAATTCAGAGGCATCTGAACATAATGGGCCTACACTTCAGTTGAATATTGAGGGAGTGCTGCACTGTCGGAAATAATGGGGGGACGGGGAGGGAAATTGCGGTCGGAGGCTTCCTGCAGATGAATGCCTCTAACCGAAAAAATGTTTACCAAAATACCTGGTGGTCCCGGAGGAACGTAGGATTGCGGTCGGTGGCCTAGTTACACAGTCCAGCATACAGGAACATGTCTTCCAGGTACATATTCATATCCTGGGATCACATGAGCCTGGACCACCAATGAACACCTGGTATTCTCATTGATAATAATGGAAACTCCATTTGTATGAGGTCGCATTATTATCAATGAGAATACCCCCCAAAAACAAGAAACATAACACAATAACTTAAAAAAACACCTCACATATTTAGAATTAATTGAAATTGAATGTAATTAAAGGTTTTAGAAAAAAAATATTTAAATTTTTTTTTTAATGTGTTTTAATAAGGTTAAAAATAAACTTACCTTAATGGACAGGGTTTTTAATATAAAAATCTGTGATTAAATTTAATTTTTCTATGTTTTAAAACTCTTACACTGGTAAAAGTAGGCTATACACCTGCTTTTACGAGGTGTAAGAATTTGACGGACATTCGTTTGGTAAGAGTTGGGTAAATAGCTCAATTTCTGCGCCTTGGATGTCTTTCTCCCAGGGATGCATGTGATCTGTTAAAAGAAAATTTTGTCAGATCGTAAAAGCTGGTTCTCGGCGCATGCACATCGCGTACCGAAAACCAGCATTTGCGAGGCCTCTTCGGGCGTGTGCGCACATCGTATGCACCCGGAGAGGCCGGAATTTTTGGCCCGCTATTGTTCTGTTAAGACATTAAACTGGGGCCCAATCTGGCCTTTTAGGTGGGTATATAAGATACCATAGCACTATTTATAAAAGAGCAGGGTAGATGTCCTGGCAAACATCTATCTCTCAACCAATACCATTAATACAGATTAACTGGCCATTTATCTCATTGCAGTTTGTGGGACCTTGCTGTGTGCAAATTGACTGCTGTGTTTTCCGACAACACTAACAACACTTTTAAAAGTACTTCATTGGCGACGAAGTACTTTTAGAATCCTCAGGTCATGAAAGGTGCTGTATAAATTCAAATTCTTTATTTATATCATTTAGTTTCACTCTAAAAAATATTAAGCAAAAATAAAAACCGAGAATTGGGTTGTGTAGTGACTTCCCTTTCATCTCTGGAATTTTGAATTGAATCCATCCCAGAATGATGGGATGAAATTCATCTCTCACTGCCAAGTGCAAAGGTTATAAGCTTAGGAAGTATGAATCCAGGTTCCAATCCAGAACATTAGACTTTCCTCAAGCCAACAGTATTTGGCACTTGGCATTCTCACTTCGAAATGACACAAGGACACATATGCAGATGAAATTGTTCCAGTCGATAACTTTACTAGAAAAGTCTATGTGAGTACAAAATTGAAAATCTCATGCAGCATGTCGATGACGGAGAGGAAGCAGCAAAGGATAGATCCTTTGGGAGACTCCAGAGGTGATGATGAATAGGCAGGAAGAGAAGCCATTGCTGGTAATGCACTGGCTGTGTTCAGAAAAGAAGGCGTGCAAGGGCAATCCTTTGGAGTTGAACAATAGAAGCGAGGTGATGGAGGAGGACATGCGGTCTACTGATTCAAATGCTAGAGAGGTCGAGGAAGACTAAGAAGAAATTGTACATCATAGTTACAGTCACAGAGGATATCATTTGTGACATTGGCTAGGGCCATCGCAGTGCTTTTGAAAAAGGCATAAGCCAGACTGGAGGGATTTGAACAAAGGACTGGGAGGTGATGACATATTCAAGGACCGTGGAGTAGAAATGGAGGTTAGCGATGTGATGATAGTTGGAAACTATAGACTACGAATGGGTGAAGATCCAGCCCTATGTTTGACATTATAGACATAGCCAGTTGGAAGCAGTTATGTGAGGAAAAATTGAATCAAACAAAGTTCCTCTCCACAAGCCCTTCACAGCATCAGTGTAAAGATCTTCTCCACTATAACCCCACTCCCTCCCCACCTCCCCCCACCCATAGCATGGGCACAAGAGATACCCAGTGCACAAAACCAACCTTGGATAATCACTGTACATTTTAAAGTAGCATTAATGTTGTATAATACTATGCCGGACTTATTATGCTAGAGGATAGTAGCACTTTGGGTGGTTTGACTGTGAAATTCTCTGCTACAAAATGTTGTTCAAGCAGTACAATATAAAAAATTAAATAGGAATCAAATAGTTGCTTGAAAAAGAGGAATATTGAAGGGTATGGGGACGAGCAGGATACTGATCTCATGGAGAAAAATAGTAGCATTGACTCCTTAATCAAATTGATCTGATTTTATATTGTAACATTTGACTGGTCTAAGTAAAATTGCATAAATCTGATAGAGTATAAATTCAATGGTTGGAAGTTACGGGTCTTTTACTCGAATAATAAAAGAACAGAATGTGAGGTATCCGGTGACATCTTTGTACAAAATCTACAAAGCTCTGTATATCCTCTAGTTAACACTGTGTGTTCCTCATTGCGTGATCTTAGGTACTCACAAGGAGTTCAAGGGCAATCATTTGGACCTCCACTCATAGCCTCTCTCCCACTGCACTTGTATTTATCTATTCCATCTTTATTTTTCCTTAATTCTTCCCAAGCCCAATTGCTGCTTCTCTGTAGCATTCATCAAGCAAAAGAATGTTTTCTGCTTTCACTGCTGGATGATATAGTGGGATCATTAAGGCTAATCAGGCAGCTGTTACTGCAACTGGAGACAATAGTTGCTAGTGTTTAGTCAGACTAATTGAATATAAAAGAAGATGGAGAATTTGCCATTTTTTAAGCAGGACATTATTCAGCGACTGAAGAAAAATGAGTTTCCACCAAATGAGAATAGTTCATTTCGCACTGAATTGATCACACAACCGGATTCTGTAATCGGTTCTTCATCTTTGCCAAGGCTTTCGCCACTGATAAATATGTTTTTCAGAGCCTAAGGGCTTCCTATAAATCTTAAAGGAATTTGCTTAATGTCATAGCATTCCCCGCACAAGGCCTTCCGTGAAATGAAATAATTCGGATTGCCCCTTTCTGTGAAGGTACACTGATATAAAATTTTGTTTCAAAGTTTAGTGAATAGAAAACTGAGCGCAAACAATCTATTTGATTTTGTGAGATTAACCTGATATTAATATACAGATCATTAATATAAACATTGTTAGCCCAAATTTTATCACATGCTTCCCTTTTATGTTTCATTTTTGTATCAATCAATATATGCAAGGAACTCTAATCTTTGATGTACCCTCCTCCCCTCGCCCCCCTTTTTTCCCTATTTTTAGAAATAGTGACTGGAGAAAGGCATAGTTCCGCAAGATAAAAAGGGACCTGTCCCAAATTAACTGGACAGAGAAGTTAGCAACTAGGTCACCAGATTAGTAAAGAGAAATTTTAAAATATGAGATGCATAGATTACAAAATAAATATATTCCGATAAGGCAAAAGGGAATTGCATCAAAAAATAGAGAGTGAAAAGGGACGTTAGGAAAAATGTCCTTACACAGAGGGTTGTTGGAACATGGGATGTTTGACCTCAGATTGAGATTGGAGTAGAGACTTTCACATCTTTTAGGAAGAATTGGAAAATTAGTTGAAGCAGAGGTTCAAAGGCTGCACTCTTCAAGTTCCACCCCAAAGACCTGAGCTCATAATCTAGGCTGACTTTTCAGTGCGATACTGAGGCAGTGCATTGTCAGAGGTGCCATCTTTCAGATGAAACATGAAACCATTAAATCATTAAAGCTCTGCCTCTTCCGATGGACGTAAACAATCCTATGGTGCTATTCAAAGAAAAGCAGGATAATTTTGCTGATGTCCTGCTTGACATTAATCTCTCAACCAACACCCTCAAAACAGATTGTCTGCTCATTTAGCTCATCGCTGTTTATGGGATGTTGCTATGCATAAATTGGTAGTCGCATTTGCCTACTTAACTACAGTGATGACATTTCAAAAGTCATTCATTGGCTATGAAATACTTTGGGATGGCCTAAGGTTGTGAAAGTTGCTATATAAAATCAATTTTTGTTCCTTTCCATACTAAAAATGTATTTAGTAAATGTCTGACCTTAATGTTTTATTACAGTATTAAGGAATTCCCAGCTTTGTAACTCATAATGCAATAGTTTCTTTATTGATGCTTTTTAATTATTTGGCAACAATGTGTCATTAAGCATGAATTGGCAGTGCTGAGGTTTTCAGAAGATCAGTGCTGTTATATTTCCACTGGGTGGATTTTTTTCCACAGTGAAACATTGAATACGAAGAATAATTCAGAAACAACTCACTGTGTAAAATTAAAACAGCATTTTCCCATAATTAATTCTCATTAGAATTGTGCAGTTGTACCAAAAAGATTGTTTTGGCCTGCAGTCACTGACTTAAAACGTAGGTATGAGCAAAAACAATTGTTTCAAAGATCATTAGCATAGCATTGTGTTTATTTACTGAAAATCGGAGACTCCCATCTGGCAACTGCTGTTAAGCTTTTTCATATTATTCTGAGGATTTAACTGAGTTCACAAAATATGGACCTACACTTCTGTAAGTAACAGATGGTATTTCAGGCTCCTTAACTCCAATCTTGGTATTCTGAACACCCATTTGGACAACCAAGGTTTGAATCCCAGCATCAACCAGCTTTGAACTGGTGACGATGGCTCAGTGAAAGCTTTGTTAAAGTGTCTCCACCAGCAACAGTAACAATTTGCATTTATATAGCGCCTTTAACGTAGTAAAATATGCCAAGGCACTTCACAAGAGCAGTTATCAAGCCACTTAAGCAGATATTAGGACAAATTACCAAAAGCTTGGTCAAAGAGGTAGGTTTTAAGGAGTGTTTTAAAGGAGGAGAGAGAGGTAGAGAGGTGGAGATGCTTAGGGAGGGAATTCCAGAGCTTTGGGCCTTGGCAGCTGAAGGCAATGCCGCCAATGGTGGAGCCTAGTGCTGTAGTTAACTTATGGTAATAATTTTATGGATTGAACGAATTAAAACATAAACAATTATTGAAATACGTCCTACACTATAATATTGAATGGTTCCCAATAACTTATACCCAACTCAAATCATATCACTTAGTGCTGCGTTACTATATACAATCGAGTTTAAAAAGCTGCATTATTCAAAAAAATCTCCAAATTGTGGGCAATAAACATGTGAACCCATTGAGTACCAAAAATGTTTAAAACTTTAGTCAGTCTTGGCTCAGTAGTCGCACTCTTGCCTCTGAGTCAGAGGCTGTACGGACTAACCCCATTGGTTTCTGTTCCACAGTTGGATTCAGTAGCCTAGATTTTCTGTGCATAGTGTGGTTGGATGGGACTTTCATTTATCCAATGGGTTCCAGGGTCAGCAGGTCAGTGTAATGTGCATAATTAGAGTGAGTTCCAGGCTTTGGAAACTCCGCTGATGGGGAGCTCACCTGTTTGGGGTGGGAAAGTAACACACTGCTGCCGGCTGCAAACACCTACAGCAACTTAGTGAGGCAGCCACCCTCAGGAGACTTTTTACATGGTGACCACAGAGCTCTGCTGCATAAAATTGCTGAAAGGTTTGCTGCAGGGCACAGCCCTTTCACATTTACTGGTGAGGATGACAAAGTGCACCTGGATTTGGCTTGAGATCTCATGGAGTCCCTATCAAAAATATAGACACAGAGGGGCTGGAACTCCTGGTACGGTAAGTAGATCCATTTTCAGGACTTTAAAATGTTTTCAAAGTCCTACAGGAAATGGATCATAATGGGGGCGGACCTTCGACCCAAAGCCAGGCTGACTGGCTGAAAATGGGTCGGTTAGGGCCTCCGTCGCTGTCAATCAGCAGTGGAGTCGCGGTGACGTCACAGCGCGTGTGCGTCACCACGCTCTCTCCCCTCCGTTAAAGGGGAGAAATTCTATCACTTTTTAAACTTTGGCCACTGGGCCACCAGGGAGGATTTCGGCCGGGCCAGTGGCCTGGCATCCAAAAGGGGGTGCCCGGCTGCCCGTTGGTGACCCGACCGAACCCAGGGGCAGTATTTTGTCAGCCGATCAGCAAGTCGGCCGGCAAAATTTTTTCCATTGCGGCCACGGAAGTGGGCCCTCCCCTTTAAGGGCAGCCGTGCTGCTGGGCTGCACTCAGTTCGGAGATGGTGCACTGACAGAAAAACCTGCCGCGGGCACCACGCAGCGGGGGATCGACAGATTCAGGTGAAAATCGATGGCGGTGCAACCACTCAGGCAGGATGGGGCCCAGGCTGAAAAATCCCTGACCTGAATTTAGATCGGTTCGGTCTGTTGACCCCAAAGCGATGGCCATTCAATTTTTAGGAATAGCCGTCACAAACGGGCATTAACGGGTTTCTTTGAGACCCTGACTTTCGGCCCCAGAGAGGCCTCAATCAGGGTAGTTCAGGGTCAGTGGAGGGAGGTGGCCAAGCTTGTAAGGGCGAACTCAATAATCCCACACACTGCTGTTCAATGTAGGAAGAAGCTTCATGACTTTAGCAGGTTGGGCAAGGTAAGAGGAGTCAGTAATCCTCCTCAAGATTCACAAGGCTGGATTTTTGGTTGTCTAACGTTTCAGTTAGCGGCCAGGGTAGGCGTTAATGGGACTGTAAGAGGTTACCGACCTGGAATTCTCTACCACAGAAAGTTATTGAGGCCAATTCACTAAATATATTCAAAAAGGAGTTAGATATAGTCCTTACTACTAGGGGGATCAAGGAGTGTGGTGAGAAAGCAGGAATGGGGTACTGAAGTTGCATGTTCAGCCATGAACTCATTGAATGGCGGTGCAGGCTCGAAGGGCCGAATGGGCCTACTCCTGCACCTATTTTCTATGTTTCTATGTTTCTATGGAGCACCCCGACCGAAAATTCATTAGAGGATCACTGCGGGCGCAAACCGGTAGTGACTGGCTGCTGACGATCGCTCCGATTATGACATATTCCTGGTGCAACAACCCCACTTATGTCCCAGTCGGAAAATTAGGTCCGGCCACCTCATTTAGTGGCCACTAAGAGCAACCTCTGGAAAAACAGTCGGTACAGGCTTGAAGAGTCGTTAATTGGTGGCTACTTAAAGGTATGAGGAAGTTGTCATGTATCCTACATGGTTTCTGTGTACACTATTACAAGGTGTGCCACCAGAGGGCACCTCAGTGGGAGACTTGCAGGTTACCTGTACAAGTGTGCCTGGGCTAGTTTAAAAGGCAGGCCAACCACCATGTGTGATCCTCACTCTGGAGTTAATAATAAAGGACTAAGGTCACTACAGTTCAAGTACGAAATATTGCCTCATGGAGCCATTACCAGAGCATCTAAAGACATAACAGAAGTGATTCCCTCGGAGATCACAGTCAGTGCAATGTTTACACAGAGCTCGGTGCTTGAGCCTCCAAGTTTGCAGCGGCTGACAGACCTAACAGTACAGGTTGAAAACAAGTGATTTTGAAAACTTGAATAGGTGCATTACTATGCCATGCCTTTAAGTCTCAGCTTTTCCCAGGATCTGATTTGGAGTTTGGCGCATCTGCAATGGGTCCGCCAAATTTACCGACCAAACTTTCATTATCGCGCTCCCCCCACCCCCAGTTCTGGTGTGCAACGGTGTGATTTAGCGCCCCTGTTAGCTCTTTGCCCGATTCTGACGAATTTCTGAGCGGAGGGCGCAAACTCTTTCAAGGCGCTAAAATTACCGCTCCGCCTGGGTTAGCACCCCAAATGAGGCATGACCGAATTTCTGCCCCACAGTCTATTAAAATTCTTGATTTGCTTACCATCAATGTCCAGGAGGCAATGCGGTGGGAGGGGAAGCGTGGAGACTGAGCGGGAGCGGGGGGACTGAGGGAAGAGAGGGAGAGGGGGGACAGAGGGGGAAAGAAGGCCGGCCGACAACAGGGGGAGTGGGGCTGAGGAAAGACAGAGCCCTGGGAGGGGTAGGTGGGGGAAGGGAATGAGGGGTGTGTGGGGGAGGGGAGAGGAGGTGGGGGGGAGAGGTGAGGGGAGGAGAGGTGTGGAGGAGAGGGAGGGGAGAGGTGAGAGGTGTTGTGGGGGGAGGGGAGAGGGAGAAGGGTGGTGGGTGCTGGGAGAGGTGTGTGAGGGGGAGGGGATCGGCCTGGTGTGGGTGGGGAGAGGGGATGGGGAGAGGTGGAGGGAGGATGGGGTGGGGGGGGGGGAGAAGGGTGGTGGGGGGAGAGGGAGAAGGGTGGGGCATAGGGAGTTGGCAGAGGGGTGGGTTGGGGGGGAGAGGGTGAAGGGTGAGGGAGAAGGAGGGTGAGGGAGTGTGGGGGAGAGTGGGTGGGTAGGTGCGGATAGCGGAGGGTAATAGGTGAGCATGAGAGGGGAGTATAGAATATCGGGGTGTATGTGCGCAGGGGGAATGACTGGGGTTGGAGGGTTCGGGTGTTGTAGAGTGACAGACCTGTACCCACCAGTACTGATGACACTGAGGCGAATGATCAGCCATGATCTTGTTGAATGGTGGTACAGGCTCGAAGGGCTGAATGGCCTACTCCTGTACCTATTTTCTATGTTTCTATATCCCCAGCCCTCACCAAAAAGTGGTTCTTCTCTCACAATCTTATATGCAATCACCCTACTCAAAGCCTCACATGGAATCTAATTGCTTGCCATTTCTTCCCCATTTCATTATGGGCTGTGTGCAGGCTTTTCCTGCATCTCATGATATCAGAAGGTGATTCTCACGTTTTGTAATCTTTTTTAAAAGGAAACGATAGCCCTTAACTGTTGTGATGTATAATTGAATTTTGTGTTGTGTTTTGTGTTGTCTACTGTAGTTATATTCTGTATTTGTTTCAAATAATTGTTGAACTTAAAGCTACTTGTGAATGTCAGCACAAGTGCCTGAATTCTGTGCTCAGTCATTTGTAACAGGAAGCCTTTCTCCTATATTGTGATACATGTAAATAGTATCTTTGGATTGTCAGATAAGGGTCCACTAAAACTGGTGACCCGAGTGAGTTTTTAGGAGCAACCTTGGGAACAAAAAGTTGATTAACACTGACAAAGCCATAAGTTCACTTAAAGGAACCTTGAGGAAGACTAACAAGGAGGAGAAATAGATCACACCCAAATTTCTGGGTTAAACTGAGGCCCGTTGTTGGAACTGTGATAATATGATCGTAAATCTCAGCTCTGAAGAAAGAAAACTGGTAATAAGAAAAAAGACCTTGAAGGTGGTTAAAAATAAGACAAGGAAGAAAACTGGTCAAAAACAAGTGGGTTGTACGAGTCTGAGGATAATAGGTGATTTTGCTGTCGTCAGACAAGAGGAGCCAGCGCAGACCAACAATGTCAAGACAGATTGACTGGCTGCTGATGGAAGATGTGCAGAAATGCTGGCTGAGGGATCAGGGGTCATTGTTCCCTATTTGACAAGGCTAGTGATCTACAGCTCACAGGTCCTGTGTTTAAAAGACTGCTGCTTGCAGAGTAACAAGTGCTGGTGTAGGCTTGGTATTCTGTATCAGCTGCATTCTGTCAAAGGCAGCTCTTTTGGAGGACTCCGCGAGTAGTATAGGCAGCATATTGGAGGACCATTTAACACATTGCAGTCCACCCACAAGCAGGTGACACTTCCAGTATTTATGAAAGAGAGGCTTCTATTGCAAGGGGGATAGAGTATAAAAGCAGAGAAGTTTTATTGCAAGGGAGATAGAATATAAAAGCAGAGAAGTCCTGCTACAACTGTACAGGGTATTAGTGAGGCCACACCTGGACTACTGCGTACAGTTTTGGTCTCCGTATTTAAGGAAGGATATACTTGCTTTGGAGGCTGTTCAAAGAAGGTTCACTAGGTTGATTCTGGAGATGAGAGGGTTGACTTATGAAGATAGGTTGAGTAGGTTGGGCCTCTACTCATTGGAGTTCAGAAAAATGAGAGGTGATCTTATTGAAATTATAAAATTATGAGGGAGCTCGACAATGTGGATGCAGAGAGGATATTTCCACTCATAGAGGAAACTAAAACTAGAGGACATAATCTTAAAATAAGGGGCCGCCCATTTAAAACTGAGATGAGGGAGAAATTTCTTCTCTCAGAAGGTTGTAAATCTATGGAATTCTCTGCCCCAGAGAGCTGTGGAGGCTGGGTCATTGAATATATTTAAGGTGGCGATAGATAGATTTTTGAACGATGAGGGAGTAAAGGGTTATGGGGAGCAGGCAGGGAAGTGGAGCTGAGTCCTTGATCAGATCAGCCATGATCTTATTGAATGGCGAAGCAGGCTCGAGGGGCCAAATGGCCTACTCATGCTCCTATTTCTTATGTTCTTATGTTCTTCTAACAAAGGCAGTCTTTGCTTCCTGTATGGATGTTTAAACTACTGCCGTAGAGGCCTTGGGTTGGAGAGCACTGATATCTTTGGCAGGGCTTCACTGACCTTACCAGTACCATATGACCTGCTGTCCCACAGATCAGTGACCATGCAGAGCCAGTCTCAAGTTCTAAAAGCATGGCAGGAAGACATGCTTTAGACTGCGTGGAGTGGAAACAATGGGAAATGGGGTGTATGACTTTACCAAAAGAATGGCTAGGCAGTTGTGCTATCCTCTGCAAATGATAGGCAGAAACCCAGTGAGATATTGAATTGAACTGGCATCTGACTCGATGGGCTGAATTTTCCAGGGTGGGAGTGGGTGCAATCGGTGGTGGGTCTGGGTGGGAACATTATTATTTTTGACAACGGATCGGGAACCCGCTGTCAACTGTCTCCCACATGCCTTTCCCCAGTGCGTCGGTCATCGCGGAGCCGACCTGACCGGCAGCAGTGGGCAACACCATGAAGATAATTATCAGGCAGTTTACAGGCAGTTAAGAGCCTTTTTTCCACTTACTTTTAAAAGTTCCCTACATGGCCACGGGATTCACACAGCTCGGGAACCACGTCTGTAAACCTGAGGTGGGAGTTGAGTGACCATTGCTCCAGCTGATTAGCTAACAGGATGAAATATATTATAAAAGCTCCCACCTGACAACTGATCATTTCTTCAGGCAGAAGTTGTTTCTCACTGTATTTGCAATGCAGTTTGAGCTTTCTGCAGGCTGTAAGTCTTTCAAGCAAAGTCTCTATCCAGTGTCACCTCGTTGTAAGAACCTCTCTCACCATTGATAGATTGCTTCTGTCATCTGTACTTCATCTGCCATCTATTCCATCAACATGGGTGTCATTTATACGGTCTCACCTTGGTCCTCAGAATCTGACCATGATGAGCCCTAACACCAGCAGCATCAGGTACACCAGCAGCGCCAACAACACCAACCTTCTCCACAATCATCTGATGCTGCACAGGACACAGGGCATCAGCAACCAAGCACATTGCTGCCCAGGAGGCCAGTGATGGCCTCATCATGGCCTGATTTAGTTAACTTTACGCTGTACACCCATATGGCTGCCACATAATGCCAGGTTGGTATCACCCCACAGCAACACCATAAATCATCCTTACAATGAACAAGCCATTCTTTTCACACTCATCACCATTGCGGGCTGTGGGGTACCGTTGTGTCTCACCATGCACTTCAACTCACTAAGCCACTTCCAAAGGTGCATACAAATCTGTCCAAGACCAGAAAGTATTGTAAATAAAGATTTTTATGTTCCACACCACATTAACAGAAACTTTACATGGACATCGGATAAAACACCTAAGTGGCTACCCTTGTGTGTTGTTAGTTGATATGATTGCACTAGGGTGAGGGCAAGTGTGAGGGGTGGCTAGTGAGATGGGAATGTCATAATGTAGATAGAGAGAGAGGGATGGGAGGAGGTGCAATTATTGTGTGAGTAAAGAAGTGAGGGAGTAGGGGAGGGAAGGCTGAGTGATGGAGATGTGATAAGCACACAGCAGGATGAAGTTGAATGTGGCTTTGTAGTAACATTTCCTGATCTAATGAGATCATTTAAACATTTGTGGCACTGCACCCAGGTCCTCCTGACCACGTCTCTACATGTGACCTCCTCTGCAACCAGGCTGTCTTGGTGTCCTGGGGAAGTCTCTTCCACCCATTGGAAGGGAAGAGGACCTCCCTGTGTGCTCTGACTCCCTCCACAAGCAGCCCTCTGTCTCTGTGCAGTCATTGTCTGCATTTGCAGCACTCCAATTCTGTAGCGCACTTACAGCACTATGCTACATTAACCTTCAAATATAATGTGGCCATGATCCCTTTAAATATCCCACTTGAAAATGCATCATGAATGATGTTATCAACCCCACTCCATCTCATTGGGCCGGGTAGCATGCTGGGTGGACTTAATAGGCCCCATTAAGGTAAGTTCATTTTCAACAGCGGGAGGGAGCCAGCACACTGCCACGGACACCGCCCGCATCAGACCCGCATCGGCAGGCAAAATTCCAGCCAATGACTCATTTCCTGCCTGTACCCCTACCCACTTGACTACTTCCCAAAATTAGACATAACACAGCAGGAAATCTAGGCTAGTAATTCCTTAGAGTAAATTTATATTCCAGCCACTTCCCACACTAAGTTGCACTCAAGACAGCATGGGTTAAAGAATTAGGCGCCAAAATTGCTCCTCACCCCAATTGGGGGCCGTAACCTTCTGGGGCCAGGACTTTTATTGCCCAGCCTGGAAGTCACTCCCCTGACACGGAATTGGGCAAGTATGCCCCTCAAAGGAGGCGGAGCACAACTCAGGCAGTTTGCGTCCTTGGAGGGCCGCTCCCGGGGCGGAAGTGCAGCGCTGAGACCAGCACCACGCTCAGGAGCCCAGTGCTACACGGAGCATCGTGTCATGCTGGCACACTACAATTCCACTCCTCTTCATTTCAAAGGGAGTGCCGCTGCGCAATCAGCTGGCCCTTTGGTGACCGCCAGCCTCGCAGCCCGTGGGGGAATTTCCCCACGGGGCAGTGAGGGGTCTGTGCGCTGGCCCGTGGCGCTAATCACGAGACACGGAGCTGCCGGGACAGTGTACCCCAAACCTCCGGGGCAATTGCCCGAGAGGTGGTAGCACCCCCCTTTCCTGGTCTAAACTGTAATTGCGCCCCATTAGTGCCTCCCCCCCACCCCCCCGGAGTAGCTAACGGGGCTATAAAAAGGGGCAATTTCGGCCCCTAGGTCTATTGTGCTGTCGCCCTGCCTCTGACCTGCTAACTCTTCACGTGAAACTCAGCACTAGTTGAGCGGAAATGCTTAACGTATCTGCTTAATGTCTTAGCTTATAAGCCTTACAAAATAATGAGGGGGCTCGACATGGTGGGTGCAGAGAGGATATTTCCACTCATAGGGGAAACTAAAACTAGGGGACATAGTCTTAGAATAAGGGGCCGCCCATTTAAAACTGAGATGAGGAGAAATTTATTTTCTCAGAGGGTTGGAAATCCATAGAATTCTCTACCACAGAGGGCTGTGGAGGCTGGGTCATTGAATACATTTAAGGTGGAGATAGACAGATTTTTGAGCGATAAGGGAGTAAAGGGTTATAGGGAGCGGGCAGGGAAGTGGAGCTGAGTCCATGATCAGATCAGCCGTCATCATAAGCAGTCCCTCGAAATAAAGGAAGACTTGCTTCCACTCTAAAAATGAGTTGTTAGGTGACTGAACAGTCGAATACGGGAAATACAGTCTCTTTCGCTGGTGAGACAGACAGTCGTTGAAGGAAAGGGTGGGTCTGATTTGTCACAAGCTCCTTCCTCTGCGCCTGTTTTCTGCATGCTCTCGGCGACGAGACTTGAGGTGCTCACAGCGCCTTCCCAGATGCTCTTCCTCCACTCAGAGCGGTCTTTGGCCAGGGACTCCCAAGTTTCGGTGGGGATGTTGCATTTTATCAAGGAAGCTTTGAAGGTGTCCTTGAAATGTTTCCTCTGCTCACCTGGGGCTCGCTTACTGTGTAGGAGTTCCGAGTAGAGCGCTTGCTTTGGGAGTCTGGTGTCAGGCATGTGAACAATGTGGCCTGCCCAAGGGAACTGGTCGAGTGTGGTCAGTGCTTCGACGCTGGGTATGTTGGCCTGATCGAGAACGCTAACGTTGGTGCGTCCGTCCTCCCAGGGGATTTGCAGGATCTTGCGGAGACATCATTGGTGGTATTTCTCCAGTGGTTTGAGGTGTCTACTGTATATAGTCCACGTCTCTGAGCCATACAGGAGGGTGGGTATCACTACAGCCCTGTAGACCATGAGCTTGGTGACAGATTTGAGGGCCTGATCTTCGAACACTCGCTTCCTCAGGCGGCCGAAGGCTGCGCTGGCACACTGGAGGCGGTGTTAAACCTCATCGTCGATGTCTGCCCTTGCTGATAATAAGCTCCCGAGGTCTGGAAAGTGGTCCACATTGTCCAGGGCCGTGCCTTGGATCTTGATGACTAGAGAGCAATGCTCTGTGATGGGGTCAGGTAGGTGGAGATTAGCTATGGTATAATTCAATGGCGGGGCCGGCTCGAGGGGCCAAATGACCTACTCCTGCTCCTATTTCTTATGTTCTTATGTTTAAGCCACACCAGAGGGACCATCATATCCATAGTTTAAATAAAAATATTCAAGCAATTGCAAAATAAAACAACGTTGACATGAATCACAGCTCCTTTTACTGGTTTCATTTTTATACAATGCTAATGGTGAGACTTCTTTAAGTGACAATTAACTGCAATTTATTTAGCATTTCACTTTCAAATAGTTAATTATCGGGGGCCCAAAATTGGTGGCCTTACCGCCCACTGCAGTCGACAGCCGCCGAGCTTTTTCAACGGTCTCCCCTCGGTGACAGATTCCTCCTGATCTGCTGCCAGCGGGAAGGGAGTACCACTGGGAACCGCCCACTGATGGCCGCTGGCGGCCAAGTCGCGTAAGTGCCCACACCAATATGGCAGCTATGGTAAGCGAGCTGCCATATTGGTGTGGGCGGGAGTCGGCGGCAGCAGGGGGAAGGACAGTTGCATGGAGGCAGGTCTAACCCTAACGGTAAGTAAGAAGACCTGCAAAAAAAGGTTAGTGAACATATTTTAAATTTTATTTCAGTGTTTTACCGGTATGGGGTTCCCGGAAGGTGTTTCTGGTGATTATTTTTGTGAAAATTTTTACTTTTCAGTGTTCCCCCCCCCTCCCTGGGCCCGACTTAATCCTCGGCGACACTTTGGCAGGGATAGAATTTGCTGCCAAGATTGAGAGCTCCCGCCCGCTGCCGCCCGGGTTGTGCTGCCATCTCTTTTCGAGGAATCTTCCTGGCAAAGTACTGCCCAGTTTCTCGGCGGCAGTCCTTTAGGCGGCACTTGGACGGGCCTTGGCTTTGACCAAGTTCGGGCCCCGTGACTTTGTGCTACGAAATTATCACATAGAAACAAAGAATGAAAGAAAGACTTGGATTTATATAGCGCCTTTCACGACCACCGGAAAGTGGAGACTCTGGTTTTGAAGTGTCTGCTTGGAAAACCGTTTCCAGATCTAGACTTGACTATTCCAACGCACACCTGACTGGCCTCCCACATTCTACCCTATATAAACTAGAGGTGATCCAAAACTCGGCTGCCTCATAGCACTTTACAGCCAATGAAGTGTAGTCACTGTTGCAATGTAGGAAATGCGGCATCCAATTTGCACACAAACAAACTCCCACAAACAGCAATGTGATATAAAAACAGAAAATGCTGGAAATCTCAGCAGGTCAGGCAGCATCTGTGGAGAGAAAGCAGAATTTCGATATTTTTTTTTGAAGTGGAATGAATGAACATTGGAATGAATACGAGGGCAAGGAGAATCTGTTCCGATGAGTTGCACCTAAAGTAGACTAGTGCCAATCAAGTGTAGAAAGGGTCCATAGAGCAGTTGGGAGGAAACAAAAATGACATCAGGTGGAAGATCAAACAGAACTGAACTAGAAAAGATAAATCCTACATGTTATGGAACAGAGAAGGGAACTGTGGAATGCAGTTTGAGCGGAGGCAGGGACATGGAACCAAGGCGGGCAAATGGAATTGAGATGCAGATTAGCCATGATCTAATTGAATGACAGAACAGGTTCGAGGGGATGAATGGCCTGCTCCTGTTTCTATGTTCCTGTATTATCCTCAGCCTGGCTCCAAAAATTGCTCCAAAAACATGCAACACCAATTTTCTCCCCAGCAGCCTCCCTTTCAGGGACACTACTTTGGCTGAGTTCCACATGTTGCAGTGGCCAGGGCTTGTGCAGCACAGGCACTGCACATTTATCATCAAAATTGCATGTACATCATAGGGTCTTGATTGAAAGATGGTAATGAGGCTCCCGTCTGTTTCTGGCATGTCCCTTGGCCATGTATTTCAAGGCCCAGATCAAAATGGGAGCAGGCGCAAAGACAGCCCTAAATTTTTCATTGTGATTTAGGTCTTGCTTCCACCCCATTCCCAATGAAAACAGTGTGGGAGAAAGAGCAAAAGCAGCCCCATTTAAACCATCAATCTCTTTCTTTTAACAGACCAGATGCAAGTTGCAGCAACATAGACTCTCTCCACCTTATTTAATCTTTAAATGCCAATGAATAACATAGATAAAACTTCCAGCACGATAAAGCTGTATGAAATTTTGCCTTTTCCCCCACAGGTAATCAATCAAAAGCTCAAACATCAATCCAACTTTACAATCTACATCATTAACCTGCCAGCAGGTACAAGGATATTTCTAGCTCCATGTGCCAACCATAGGTTTTTAGCTCCTTCAATGACATTGAATAGAATTGTCAATATTTCTGTAATAAAGCTACTTAAGTATCAGGACTAGTGTCATTACTGTAATATCAAACCTAATTGAGTAAAATAAAAACTTTAAATACAATTAAAAAGTAATCCCTATAGTCCTCCTGTGATGTCAGCCCTTTTTCTTACTGTCTGTTTCTGTTCTAGTTTTATTACTGCAAGTTTAACTTTATTCTTTTTTAACGAAAATAATCTGTTTTTATCTAATATTATCTTATATTCCTACTACTTTGAAAATTAAAATAATTAAATTTAATCACGTTGCTTCTTCCCTTCTCTCCGTCCCGCTCCAATCATCATCCATTTTGAAGATGAGAACAACTTTGAGAAATGTTGCTGCTCTAGTAGCCAGGTTTTTAGCCAACTGAACGGCAAAGATCTAAAGACTGATTTCATAAATATGTCTTACATTTTGATATGTTTTTCCATGTCAAGATCCATCATCATCATCATCATAGGCAGTCCCTCGAACGAGGATGACTTGCTTCCGAGGATGAGTTCACAGATGTTTCAATGAAGGACCCGATGTTCCAGTCCTGAACTCCAGTTGAAGGGGTGGAAGATGTCTCTGCGTGGATTTTTTTAACGTGGTGACCATTGCACATCAGCCACCATACGGGCTCGACAGAGCTAGGCCTTTATCCAGTGACAAGGGTTGAAGCAGGACGATTGGAGGCCTGTTCAGCGGCACGGACCTAGTGCTCACACATGTCGCAGTGTGGGCAGCACCTCAGCTCTTCTGGGCTCTGTACCCTAATTCGCCGCACCTTCGCCCACGATGTTCCAGGGCCTGGCGCTCCAGCTTGATTTATAGCCCTGACCTGTGGTGGTGTTCTCACACAGGTAGGGGCGGCCCACAGTGAGCAGCTGGAATTTGCAACCTCTCCTGGTCTGCACTGGGGAGCGGCAACAAGGGAGATCAAGGGTCAGCACAGAATGTCATCAATGATACAATGGAACTGTTGACAGATGAGTAAATTCACTGAGAGCCACCTGAAGATGAGCATGCCCGTATAAGTAAGCATCAGTGTTGTAACAAGATAATGTATAGTGCCCTCTAGCTAGGAGGTATCGATATAATGTATAGCACCCTCTAGCTAGGAGGTATAGGGAGCTGTATTGAGAGAGAGGGCCTGTGAAGGAACGCCATCTTAAAGCTCCACATGGCTGACTGAGATCTCCTAAATAAATAGAGTTAATTGAACTAAGAGTGTTCAAGAGACAATAAAACACATGGTGTCAGAAGCGGAGACTTCCAATCTTTCGTCGAACGCATCTACAACCGAAATATTGGAACTGTAAAACTTTTTCGAGCCAATCGAAATTGACATTAAGCAGTGCAGGGCGTGCTTCCTACACATTGCACGTGGATCCATGAAGGGCGATAAATAGTCATAAGCTTGTAAAATAATCTAGAGGCATTAGTAAAGTAAATTTAAAGTAACATAAGTTATGGTAGAGCCTTGATTGAAAAATTATTTAATGGCCACGATATTTTACTATTAGATTTGTTCTAGTCCTCTGGGTATTTGAACTGTATACATGAATGTGACAAACTCAAAGTCCTAAACTGTAGCGAGCTATCATGACCGCCACGGTGCCAACTCCCACGCACATTCCTCTCCCACCTCCCTTACAGGTGACTGGAGATTTGAAAGCAATTGGAAAAAATTCAAACAGCTGTGGGACAGCTATAAAATTATCACAGATATTGTGGAAAAACCAGATAGAGTTAGGGTTGCAATGTTTATCATTGCCATTGGCAGCGATGCCCTAGATATCCACATTAACCTTCCCTACAAATCAAAGGAAATTGAGATTAATTAGAGGCTCTTGGAAGAGCACTGTAAAGGTAAAACCAGCATCATCTATGAACGGTACCAGTTTAACAACTGTGTACAAAGGGATGAGCAGTTTGACAGATATCTCGTGAAAGTGAGAGAGCTAGCATCATCATGTGATTTTGGCAATTTGAGGGATGATTTCATCAGAGACCGCATAGTCTGTGGAATATCTGATAACACTCTGCGTAAGAGGCTGTTGCAAGAATCAAACCTAACCCTCGATAAATGTGTGACGCTCTGTGAAGCTACAGAGGCCACAGTTGCGCAAATGAAATCCATGAAGCTCACTAAAACAGACTCTGAAGATGTCAAAGCTGTCAGACAGAAACCCCGACCCACAAAGAAAGAATTCACAGACAAAGAGTTCATGAACAATTGCAGATATTGTGGCCAAAGATATAAGCTGTCAAAAACTAAATGCTCAGCATATGTTGTGGCAAACTAAATCACTTTTCTCAAAAGTGTAGGCAGAATGGATCGAGGCAGAAATCTACACATAACCCTAAATATAAGGGCAAGCCAAAAGTTCATACATTATATGAAGAGAGTTCTGATTTTGAATTCATGACTGTAAAGATGCTTGGTAAAGTTGATCACACAATCAAGGACAAAGCTGACAGAAAATATCCCAACAAGATTATGGCTACCTTCTCCATTAAAGGTCAAATGGTAAAAATGCCAATAGATTGTGGGGACACATGCAACACCTCTTAGATATTTACCAAAAGGCTTAAAGATAAAAGAATATAAGACAATACTGTCACTATATGACAACCATGCAACCATTCCAGTGGTCAGGACTTGTAATGTGCCACTGGAAAATACAACGAACAAGCAAAAGTACTTTGTGCCCTTTGTGATCATTGAGGGCCAAAGTGCACCACTGATTGGCTCACACACTGCTCAACAACTACAACTGATAAAAGTGCAACATCAGAATATCACGGTGGTAAATGAACCACGCGAATCGTAAACTACGAACAAGGCAAACATCTCGCTAGCATCAAAAACTGATATCAACAATGCGTATCCGGATGTGTTTGGACACATGCCAGGGACAGTTCACCTTGAACTTAATGAATCAGCAACACCAGTTGTAATGCCACCCAAACAAACGCGAGAAAGCAAAGAGTGGCAAAAAACTCAGGTTCAGAAACAAGTCGGCATTCGTTCATATCAGTTCATTACAGAAGATGGCCGTGAGTATCGTAGAAAGAGGAAACATCTGAGAAAGAGCGCTGAGATATTCATCGAAATTCCAGACATGTGAGTGACACCCACATACGATCCGCTGACTACACAGCCAACTAACACGTGAAACAGCACTTCAACGACAACCCGTGAAAACAGGGATAGGTTGCCTGATATTTCCCTTCAGAGCACTGATAAAGGGACTAAAGCGATCAGTGCACAGAGTACCATTGAAACAACCAGATTGAGGCGAAGCAACAGAACCAAAACACCTGGAACACTATGTACAGAAATAAGAAATCATGGACACTGGACACTTGGATAAAGAATTAATAAGACAAGAGTTTTGTTGTTGTTTGCTAAACTTGTAGTTGTTTAATACATGTACTCGTAAGAAGTTAACGACCCGTTTATATTGAAGCTAACGTAAATTCATTTTTGTTTCTTATGAAAGGAAATGTGTATCGATATACTATATAGCGCCCTTTAGCTAGGAGGTATAGGGAGCTGTATTGAAAGGGAGGGTCTGTGAAGGAACGCCATCTCAAAGCTCCACATGGCTGACTGAGATAAATAGAGTTAAGTTGAACTAAGAGTGTTCAAGCGTGTTCAAGAGACTATAAAATAAAAGTGTGATGCTGATATATTGAAATCTTCCCTTCATCAAATGCATTAGTTCCCTAGGTTGGACCGAGAGAAAAAAAACAATTTTCAGTTTGAATTTGCAGCATCGCTAATAGCTTTTAAAAAGCAAACTGGGCATTTTTCTCCCTTTTTTTTGGAGGGGTAGAAATCCCCAGATCAGTACTACCGATGAACAAATCATTTGTTAGATCTTTCTCCCAACATTACACTACCGTTCAATCATGCCTAGCTATATTTTTGCTAACATTAAGAAAGAAAGGAATGTAGGGCTGCTGGAAATATACTTCTTGTTCATTCTTGTCTGTTTTATGCACCTTAGTGCATTGTTCAGTCATAGGAATATAGGAAAATAGGCCATTCAGCCCCTTGAGCTTGTTCCACCATTCAGTTAGATGATGATTGATCTGTATCTTACTTCCATTTACCTGGCTTTGCCATATTCCTTCATAACCTTACCGAACAAAAATCTATCAAGCTTAGTTTTTAAAATTGCAATTGACTCAGCACCCACAGGCTTTTGGGGGAGCAAGTTCCAGATTTCCAGTATTCTTTGCATGAAAAAATGCTTTCCGATTTCAATCCTAGCTCTGATTTTAAGGTTATGCCCTTGTTTGTGATTCCTCCACCAGAGGAGAGGGTCTGTCTGTATCTACCCTATCAAATCCCTTTATCATTTTAAACACCTCAATTAGATCACCCCTCAACCTCCGAAAATCGAGGGAACACAATGGCCTGAAAATTGCGGACTCTCCAGGTGGGTACAATGAGCGCACGCACCTGAAGGGGCCTTGCAAATGACAGTCTTGGCGCATGATGCGCATGTGCCGAGAACCGGCTTTTGCGATCTTTCAATTTTGACAGATAGCACGCATCCCCAGGAGAAGGTCATTCGCGGGCGGAGATTTGGGCTATTTGCTCAACTCTTGTTCAGAGAATGTTCTTCAAACTCCAGCGTAAAAGTTTTAAAGCATAGAAAAATTAAATATTATTACTTATTTTTATACTAAAAACGCTGTCTATGAAGGTAAGTTTATTTTTAACACTATTAAAACATTTTTGTTAATTCAAAAAATAAATTTTTCTTTAAAACATTTAATTTAATGCAATTTCTATTAATTTAAAAAATGTGATGTGATTTATTTGATTTTAGGGGTATTCTCATTGATAGTAATAGGAGCTCGGAGCTCCCATTACTATGAATGAGAATACTACATTGTGATTGGTGGTCCAGGCCCACTGGATCCCAGAATAGGCATACGCTCCTAGAAGACATGGGCCTGTATGCTGGACTGTGTATCTAGGTCGCGAGCACAAGTCTATGTTCCTCCGGGACACGAGATATTTTCGTTAAACAATTTCGGTCGGAGGCATCCGCCCACAGGAAGCCTCAGAGCACAATTTTCGGGCCATTACAAACTTGCATTTAACTTGCTTTAACACAGTAAAATGTTGCAAGGTACTTCATAGGAGTGTAATCAAGCAAAAAGGACATTGAGCCAAAGAAGGAGATGTTAGGACAGCTGACCAAAAGCTTGGTCAAAGAGGTAGGTTTTAAGAAGTGTCTTAAAGGAGGAGAGAGATGTGTAGGGAAGGCATTTAAAAAAGGAGGGAGAGAGAAAACAGGGAATTATAGACCGGTCAGCCTGACCTCAGTAGTGGGTAAAATGATGGAATCAATTATTAAGGATGTCATAGCAGCGCATTTGGAAAATGGTGACATAATAGGTCCAAGTCAGCATGGATTTGTGAAAGGGAAATCATGCTTGACAAATCTTCTGGAATTTTTTGAGGATGTTTCCAGTAAAGTGGACAAAGGAGAACCAGTTGATGTGGTATATTTGGACTTTCAGAAGGCTTTCGACAAGGTCCCACACAAGAGATTAATGTGCAAAGTTAAAGCACATGGGATTGGGGGTAGTGTACTGACGTGGATTGAGAACTGGTTGTCAGACAGAAAGCAAAGAGTAGGAGTAAATGGGTACTTTTCAGAATGGCAGGCAGTGACTAGTGGGGTACCGCAAGGTTCTGTGCTGGGGCCCCAGCTGTTTACATTGTACATTAATGATTTAGACGAAGGGATTAAATGTAGTATCTCCAAATTTGCGGATGACACTAAGTTGGGTGGCAGTGTGAGCTGCGAGGAGGATGCTATGAGGCTGCAGAGTGACTTGGATAGGTTAGGTGAGTGGGCAAATGAATGGCAGATGAAGTATAATGTGGATAAATGTGAGGTTATCCACTTTGGTGGTAAAAACAGAGAGACAGGCTATTATCTGAATGGTGACAGATTAGGAAAAGGGAAGGTGCAACGAGACCTGTGTGTCATGGTACATCAGTCATTGAAGGTTGGCATGCAGGTACAGCATGCGGTTAAGAAAGCAAATGGCATGTTGGCCTTCATAGCGAGGGGATTTGAGTACAGGGGCAGGGAGGTGTTACTACAGTTGTACAGGGCCTTGGTGAGGCCACACCTGGAGTATTCTGTACAGTTTTGGTCTCCTAACTTGAGGAAGGACATTCTTGCTATTGAGGGAGTGCAGCGAAGGTTCACCAGACTGATTCCCGGGATGGTGGGACTGACCTATCAAGAAAGACTGGAGCAACTGGGCTTGTATTCACTGGAGTTCAGAAGAATGAGAGGGGACCTCATAGAAACGTTTAAAATTCTGACGGGTTTAGACAGGTTAGATGCAGGAAGAATGTTCCCAATGTTGGGGAAGTCCAGAACCAGGGGTCACAGTCTAAGGACAAGGGGTAAGCCATTTAGGACCGAGATGAGGAGAAACTTCTTCACCCAGAGAGTGGTGAACCTGTGGAATTCTCTACCACAGAAAGTAGTTGAGGCCAATTCACTAAATATATTCAAAA
The DNA here is from genome assembly GCF_044704955.1 of Pristiophorus japonicus. Lineage (NCBI taxonomy): Eukaryota > Metazoa > Chordata > Chondrichthyes > Pristiophoridae > Pristiophorus > Pristiophorus japonicus. The sequence continues at coordinate 97,038,012 of NC_091993.1, read as the reverse complement.
GGGAGTTAGATGAAGTCCTTACTACTCGGGGGATCAAGGGGTATGGCGAGAAAGCAGGAAGGGGGTACTGAAGTTTCATGTTCAGCCATGAACTCATTGAATGGCGGTGCAGGCTAGAAGGGCTGAATGGCCTGCTCCTGCACCTATTTTCTATGTTTCTATGTTTCTATTCCAGAGTTGAGGCCCAGACAGCTCAAGATACTGCCTCCAATGGTGTAGTGAAGGAAATGGGAGATGGACAACAGGCTAGAGGTGGAGGAACACAGAGTTCTTGTGGGTTGTAAGGCTGCAGGAGGATACAAAGATAGGGAAGGATTTGAACACAAGGATGCACATTTTAAAATCAGGGCATTTGGGAATTGGGAGCCAATGAGGGTCAGCAAGCACAGAAATGATGGGTTAGCAGGACTTCATAAGCCAAGTTTATGCAATCTGTACTCATAATTTAACCTATTTTAGTCTTGATATTATTTCTGGTGAAAGTGTGGTGTACCCCTGAGAGGTCAATATACCTTTCCTGAGGTTCAACAGAACTGCAGATGGGATCTAACCAAGGCTGTGTGAAAGTGAAGCATCAGTTCTTCACTTTGAGATAAAGCCACCATTCCATTAGCCTTTTTATACCTGTGCACAAGCTTCTAGTAATTTGTGTACATGAACACCTAAATCAATTTGCTCCTCCACAACTCCTAGTCCCAGACCATTAAGAAAATATTTTGATTTGTCTTACTTGGAACCAAAATGGATGACCTCTCATTTTGTCTGTCTATGTCCATTTGTAACTTCCTGCTCCCATCTGCACAACTTACTGTGCCTAACTTAGTGTCATCCACAAATTTGGATATACAACTCTCTATTCCTTCATCTAAGTCACTAATATATATGGTGAAAAGCTGAGGTTCCAGTACAGATCCCTGGGGAGCAGCACATCAGGCCAATCAGAGAAAGTTCCCTTTATCTCTATTCTCTGTCTTCTATGTCCCAACCAATTACAGACTCATGACATAAGGTTATCTCAAATTCTATCTGCTCTCATTTTTGCTATTCTCTTATGTGTTATCTTATCAAATGCTTTCTGGAAGTCCATTTGGACAATATCCAAAGACTTTCCCCTATCCATCATGCTAGTGACCTCCTCAAAAAATTCAAGTAGATTAGTCAGACATGAGTTCACAAATCTATGCTGATTGTCTTTAACCATGTGATACTTTTCCAAGTGCTCAGTTGCTCTGTCTCTGATGATAGGTTGCAGTAAATTCCCCACAATTAATGTTAAACTGATAGATCTCCAGTTATCTAGTTAATCTCTGCCTCCCTTGAAAGACTTGCAATTGTATAGCGCATTTCACAACTTCCAAAAGTCCCAAAGCACTTTACAGCCAATGAAGTACATTTGAAGTGTAGTCACTGTTGTAACAGAGGAAACGCAGCAGCTACTTTGCGCCAAGCAAGCTTCCACAAACAGCAATGTGATCATGACTAGAGAATCTTTTTTTAGTGATGTTGATTGAGGGATAAATATTAGCCAGGACACCAGAGATAAATCCCCAGCTCTTCTTTGAAATTGTTATGTTCAGAATAACTCCACAAGACTGTATATTGTAAGCTCAAACTGTTGTGACATTGGTCTCTTTAATGTAACTCAAGAGTGAGGAAGCAGCATGGTAGACTACCTTTTATACCTGCTTGCCCAGGGTGTGTAGATGACCCCTGGGTCTCCCACAGGTGTGCAAGTCTTACACATTGGTAATGTTTACATACATAACAGAAATAGTGCTATGGGATCTTTTACATCCATCTGAGAGAGCAGACAGAGCCTCTGTTTAATGTCTCATCCGAAAGACAGTACTTCCAATAGTGCAGGATACCCTCAGTACTGCACTGGACTGTTAATCTAGATTTTTGTGCTTCTTAAATAATGGAGTGACATTCACAATGTTCCAATCCAAAGGCATTGTTCCTGAATTTAGAGCGGTTTGGAAAATATGACGAATGCATCTGCAATTTCCTCACCTATTTATTTATTACCTTGGGGTGGAAGCAGCCCTGGTGATTTGCCGATCTTAAGTCCCAATATTTTCTCCATTACCATTTTTTTAAACTTATATTAAATCCACTGAATTCTTCCCCTCAATTTATTGTTAATTTCCCTTGTACTACTGATATTTTGTCCTCTTCCTCCACTGTGAAAATAGTTACAAAGCACTCATTGAGAATGTCTGCCATCTCCTTATCATCCATTATAAACTTGCCTGCATCCATCTTTACTGGACACATATTCTCTTTTACCATGTTCTTTCTCTTTATAGATTGATTAAAAGTTTTGCTGTTGCTTTGATATTTTGGATTTCCTTGGATTTTTTTTTCATATTCCCTTTTTGCACGTCTTATTGTACCTCTGTATTACTTTTTATAACTCTCCCAGTCTTTTTGATTTCCATTTTACCTTGCACTGTGTAAGCCTTTTCTTTTGGATTGGTATGGGGCTAGATTTTCCACTTTTTTTGCGTGCTTAATGCCCACTTAACGCCCATTTTACCGCTGAATTGACGTATAACGCCCAGATGGTGACAATTTAGCCACAAAATGGAAACTGACAGTTATTGGACATTTATCGGCGAGCGTTAGTTTCCCCATGTGAGTAACGCCGGGAAAAAACAATACTGCCCGCTCACTTTTTTGGGGCGGAATCATCAGAATAGGTGAAATCAACGGCCATAATATCGGCCAGCATTAGTTTCCACGCGGAATTAATGCCGAGATTCAAGAATACTGACCGCCCACTTTGTTTTGTCGTAAAGATCACATTTGCCGAATCTAACGCCCAGGTGATCGCACAGCGTCACTTTCACCACTTCTGTCACCTATCGCCCACAATATTGCTCGCCCAAAATACTGCTCAGAAAAAGTGGAACTGTTCTGAACTAATGCCAGCGGTGCGGGCGCCATTTTTAAAATTGCAGGTCGCTTCATTCAAAAGGCTGCTTCAACTTTGGGGGAATTTGCATTGACTCTGGAGTTCTTCTCAGGTGAAGTGACCATCTCAACAGACATATTTTCAGACTCTGGACTATTGGAGGTTTACCGCAGGTGTATTTTAGTGAGGAAATTATTGCTTCTGATCAATCGCTATTATACTTTCAGTGCAATGGGGCCAGCCATTTCTCAGCCTGCATCGATTAATAGGCAAATGCTGCAGAGTGCCGATGGCTCAATGTGTAATGCACATCATTATGTGCCCAATTTAAGACATGCAAGAATGAGGAGGAGGGCCAGACCATACACACCCCACATGTACAGGGAAAAGAGGTCTTACCTCGAAGTGTCTGAGCACACCTACCTTCGGAGACTGCGCTTCCACAAGGTGGTGATCAATGAAATATGTGAGCTCATCAGGCCACATATGCAGCCTGCCATCAGGACATCAGTGTTGGTCGAGGTCAAAGTCACCGCGGCACTGTCTTTCTACGCGTCTGGTTCCTTTCAAGATTTCCCCTCTGTCTCACCATGCCACCCATCGCTTCTTTAGACAGGTCATGGAGGCCCTGTATGCGCGAAGGATGGACTTTATCAGCTTCCCCATGACCACGAAGGCTCAGACTGACAGGGCTGGAGCATTCTACCACATTACCAAGTTTCCCAGGGTGCAGGGAGCAATACAGTGCACTCACATCGCCAAGCGGGCACCTTCTCAGGACCCAGAGCATTTTCGTAACAGAAAAGGATTTCACTCCTTGAAGGTCCAACTGTTGTCGACCACAACCACATCATAATGGCAGTGAATGCCAAATGTCCAGGCAGCTTCGACAAGGCTCACATCCTGCATGAGAGCGCTGTCTCTGACATGTTTAAGAGTCAGCCACAAGGACTGTCATGTATTCAACCAGCATTGTAACCCATGTATAAACTGACCTAAGTTGTACACCGTGAGAACACTGACCACTAGGTGGGAGACACGCCTAACCTGGACCTTCAGGTATAAAAGGGGAAGCTCCACCCACCTTCATCACTTGAGTGCTAAGGAATAAAGGACAGGTCACAGACTGACCTTCTCTCAAGCATGGGCCTCGTGTGCATTTATACTGTGTAGTAAGGACGTATCAATGGCGACAAGAAACTGGGATTTAAACCACGTGAGCATGGCCACTAGCAGAACAGACGAGAGGTACTGTGTTAAGGAATGGTTGGGACAGAGATTCAACATTGTTAAAGCAGCACACAGTTCTCCAGGCAGACAAGGGCAGTCAGGCATGCCCCAACATGTAGTCGAACCCAGGGGGGGAGTTCGACAGAGACAATGGCAAGCTGAACAGCGATTCACACCATTGCAAGGGACAATGCGGCCAGTAATGGGGCCATCAACACCTGTTAATGGTGCACTCAAGGACAATAACAGGGGCAGTCAGGGACGATCGACTGGCAAGGGATCTTTTGTTTCAAACCGCAACTCATGCTGGAGGCGTGGAGGCATACATTCAGCTGGAGTTTGCAGAGATGAGCAAAATACCTGCAGAAATTGCAGAAATGGACACTAGGGGAAATCGCTGGAAGCTAAAGTTCAGCGAGTTCATGTGGAGCACGTATACAGTTCATACACCAGGACGCCACCGATAATGATGAAAGTGCTCCTCAATGGCATCCCAGTATCAATGGAGCTAGACACGGGTGCCAGCCAGTCCCTGATGGGTATCAAACAGTTCGAAAAGTTGTGGGCATCCAAGGCCAGGAGGCCAAAATTATCGCCGATTGACGCACAGCTACGGACTTACACAAAGCAGATCATTCCGGTGCTAGGCAGCGCCACGGTAGTCGTGACCCACAAAGATTCGGAGAACAGGTTGCCACTCTGGATTGTCCCAGGGGACGGTCCCGCACTACTGGGGAGGAGTTGGCTTGCTGTCATGAACTGGAAATGGGGCGATGTCAATGCAATTTCCTCTGTGGAGCGAGCATCATGCTCACAGGTCCTGGACAAATTTGACTCATTATTTCAACCCGGCATTGGCACTTTCATGGGGGCCAAGGTAGTGATTCACATAAACCCGGATGCCAGACCAGTACACCACAAGGCCAGAGCGGTGCCGTACGTGATGCGGGAAAAGATAGAAGGCGAATTGGACCGCCTGTTGAGGGAAGGCATCATCTCGCCAGTCGAATTCAGTGACTGGGCGAGCCCGATTGTGCCGGTGCTGAAAGCGGATGGGTCGGTCAGGATATGTGGCGATTACAAGGCCATCATCAATCGGGTGTCACTCCAAGACCAGTACCCGCTACCGAGAGCGGAGGACCTCTTTGCGATGCTATCCGGTGGCAAACATTTTTCAAAATTGGACCTGACCTCAGCTTACATGACCCAGGAGCTGGCGAGTGAGTCGAAGAAGCTGACCACCATCACGACACACAAGGGGTTGTTTGAGTACAACAGATGTCCGTTCGGGATTCGCTCGGCCGCCGCGATCTTCCAACGAAATATGGAAAGCCTCCTCAAGTCGATTCCAGGGACGGTGGTTTTTCAGGATGACATCCTCATTACGGGTTACGATACTGAAGAACACCTCCACAACCTGAAGGAGGTGCTACGCAGACTGGACCGGGTAGGTCTGCGACTGAAAAAGGCGAAGTGCGTCTTCCTAGCTCCAGAGGTAGAATTTCTGGGGATGAGGGTAGCAGCAGACGGGATCAGCCCTACTGCATCCAAGACGGAAGCGATCCAGAGAGCACCCAGACTCCATAACACGACAGAGCTGCGTTCGTTCCTGGGGCTCCTGAATTATTTTTGTAACTTCCTTCCTAAATTGAGCACGCTGCTAGAGCCGCTACACGTGCTCCTACGCAAAGGTCGCGAATGGGTCTGGGGGGACAGCCAGGAAAGGGCTTTTAATAGAGCACGCAATTTGTTATGTTCCAACAATCTGTTAACACTATATGACCCATGTAAGAAACTTGTGTTAACGTGTGATGCGTCGTCCTATAGTGTCGGGTGTGTGTTGCAGCATGTCAATGCCAAGGGTCAGTTACAGCCGGTAGCTTATGCCTCCAGGAGTCTGTCCCAGGCAGAAAGGGGCTACGGGATGGTAGGAAAGGAGGCGCTCGTATGTGTATATGCGGTAAAGAAAATGCACCAGTACCTGTTTGGCAGGAAATTTGAGCTGGAGACAGATCACAAACCCGTAACATCCCTTTTGGCCGACAACAAGGCCATAAATGCAAAAGCATCGGCCCGCATACAGAGGTGGGCACTCACGTTAGCTGCCTATGACTACACAATTCGGCACAGACCGGGCACCGAAAACTGCACCGATGCACTCAGCAGGCTCCCACTAGCCACCACTGAGGGGGCTACCGAGCATGGTGCTGAGATGGTCATGGCTGTTGAAGCTTTTGGAAGCGAAGGCTCACCCGTGACAGCCCGTCAGATTAAAGTCTGGACAAATAGAGACCCGATATTGTCTCTAGTCAAGAAATGTGTCCTGAATGGGGACTGGGCAGCCACGTACAGGGCATGCCCTGAGAAATTTAAACCATTTCACAGGCGCAAGGATGAACTCTCGATTCAGGCCGATTGCCTACTGTGGGGAAACCGCGTAGTCATGGCCCAGATGGGCAGAGAGGTGTTCATCAGAGAACTCCACAATGGGCACCCGGGCATTGTCACGATGAAGGCAATTGCCAGGTCACATGTTTGGTGGCCAGGGATAGACGCAGATCTGGAACTTTGTGTTCGCAGGTGCAACACATGTGCCCAGCTGGGTCATGCGCCCAGGGAAGCTCCCCTTAGCCCCTGGTCATGGCCCGCCAAGCCTTGGTCATGCATCCATGTGGACTACGCAGGTCCTTTCATGGGGAAAATGTTTTTGGTTGTAGTAGACACCTACTCCAAATGGATCGAGTGTGACATTTTAAATTCAAGCACATCCTCTGCCACGGTAGAAAGTCTACGGGCAATGTTCGCCGCCCACGGTCTACCGGACATCTTGGTCAGCGACAATGGCCCGTGCTTCACAAGCACTGAATTCCAGGACTTCATGGCAGGCAATGGAATTAACCATGTCAGAACGGCACCGTTCAAGCCGTCCTCAAACGGCCAGGCAGAACGAGCAGTGCAGATAATCAAACAGGGGATGCTCAGATTCCAAGGGAGTTCCCTACAAACCCGCTTATCACGCCTCATGTTGGCCTATAGATCCCAACCACACTCACTCACAGGGGTTCCACCCGCAGAGCTACTAATGAAAAGGACGCTCAAAACCCGATTATCCCTTATACACCCCACCATGAAAGAAATTGTCGAGAGCAGGCGCCAGTCACAATATGACTACCATGACAGGAATGCGAGGGCGTGATGTATTGATGTAAATGATCCTGTTTTTGTCCTCAACTACGCTGCAGGGCCCAAATGGCTCGCAGGCACTGTGGTTGCCAAAGAGGGAAATAGGATTCTGGTAGTTAAACTTACCAATGGACAAATCTGCCACAAACATGTGGATCAAACAAAAAGGAGGTTCAGCAACCCCATAGAAGAAGCAGAGGAAGAACACGATATAGAGTTCACTCCACCACAGGTGACCGAACACCAGAACCAAAGGGAGGAGAGCCCAGTCACTGTGGGCAGTCCGGACAGGCCTGAGGCACTGCAAACAGCAGACACTCAGGCCAACGCCCAACAACCGGAGCCCCAACTCAGGCGCTCTACAAGGGAGCGTAAACCACCAGAGAGACTCAACCTGTGATCCCAATAAGACTTTGGGGGGGGAGGTGATGTCATGTATTCAACCAGCATTGTAACCCATGTATAATCTGACCTAAGTTGTACACCGTGAGAACACTGACCACTAGGTGGGAGACACTCCTAACCTGAACCTTCAGGTATAAAAGGGGAAGCTCCACCCACCTTCATCACTTGAGTGCTAAGGAATAAAGAACAGGTCACAGACTGACCTTCTCTCAAGCATGGGCCTCGTGTGCATTTATACTGTGTAGTAAGGACGTATCAAGGACAATGCTGGATGCTTGGTGATAACCGATATGGCCTAGACACCTGGCTTATGACCCTCCCTGTGTGACACCCACACCGAGGCCGAGAAGCGATACAACCAGAGCCACAGAGACACACGCAATGTGGTTCAGAAAACAATAACTGTGCTTAAGCAGCGCTTCAGATGTATGGATAACTCAGGAGGGGAACTACAATATAACCCTGAGCAAGTAGCTAAATTTGTGGTTGTGTACTCCATGCTATAGAACCTGGCTCTCAGGAGGGGACAAGAATTACCAGAAGGGACTGATGCTCCACCTCAGGAGAGAGAGGAAGAGGATGACGAGGGGCTGGATGCTGACCTAGGGCCAGACAATCAGGCTGGCTATGCCACCATGTCCACGACCTCCTCCAGACTGCAGGAAGTGGCCTGTGGTGGCTACATAGCTGCAAGACTCTTACGTGAGGAGCTAATATCTGAACGATTTGCCTGAAAGAACGTTGCTGTGAGTGACAACACTGACACACTGCTGTGTATGTGCAGCTCAGACATCAATGGTGCCCATCACCTTAGTGCCAGTTAAAGTTTACGTTGATTGAAGTTACATTTTACTTAACCTTTTCATGTTAAGGAATCACCAGTGTGTAGCTATCTGAGACAATGCATAACAAGGTTATATTCAATAAAAAAATATTTATACAAACATTGGTCTGAAATCATCAGTATCACGGGCAAAAACACCTAACCCCCGCCCACACCTCACTTTTTCCACCATTTTCATCAATTAAATGTTCAACATGTCCAGCAACACAGAATACAAAGGCAAAGCAGGAGAGTGGTCCCCAGCCCCCATGCTTTACAACAAATTGCATACACCCAGATGGAGATATAGCAGAGCCATCACCTGTGGGCATGCACCTCACTTTCCTCCCCCCCTCCCCTTCTTCTCCCCACCTCTATCCCTTCCCCTCCTCACTCCATGGGGCCTGGCCGAGGAGCTCCTCAGGCGGTGCCTCATTGGGGGGGATGAAGGCAGATGCGGTCGTTGCACGGGTACGGGAGTGGGGTGTGCCGAGAGGGGAACATTCTCTGATCCAGAAGCAGGATCTTGATCCTGCCTCTCATCTGTCGTTCACAATGGTGGTGCGGAACCTAGGAGTGGATTGCCGGGCTCCAGGACCACTGGGAGGCCTGTGCCAGCAGTGTTCCTGGCTATCACCTCCAGGGCCTCTGCCATCCGTGGAACGTACTCAGTCATGCTGGCCAGCTGTCGGGTTATGCCCCCCAATGCTTCGAGGAGCTGGTCACCAAGTCTACCGTCCTCCTGGACAACTGTACCATCTCTCCGCTCTCATGTGGCGCTCGTGGACCAGACCTGCCGCGTCCACAAAACCTCCGTGGGGTCGGCGCCGTCCTGGGGACAAATGGGGTGCCCTGTGGTGAGGTGCTTGCGGCTGGTACCTCCAGAGTGGAGGCGGGAATGACCGGAGGAGCACTAGATAGCCTTGGGATGGAATGGATTCTGGAGTGTGACAATGCAGGTTCCTCAAAGTTCGCGCTCTCATTCGTAGAGAACAGACCCAGCATATTGACAGGCGAGAATCGGAGCTCCTCAGCAGATGTAGGATCGTCTGGCGAGTCTGGCCCCGCGCCCCCACCTTCTGGCCTCTGGGTCTTGCCTGGGGCCGCGCTGCTGGCTGAGCTGCAAAACACAAATGAGGTTATTAGAGGAGAAAGGGGTGCTAGGGTCACAAGGTGATTCCAGTGCTACACACAGCATATGCATGACAAAAGCACTACCACTATCAAGATCATCACAGACATCACATTTCATGACCATCAACACATGGTGCATTGTAATGATTTTCATTAGGCCAATTTTAGAAACCATCTATCATATATGATTGTTCGGATATGAGTGGGTGTGGCAGCTATTGAATTTACATCACGCAATGGTGTAAATTTTACTCACGTCGCTTCACTTCAGGGTCTGCAAATGCTTGCGTGGCTATTCGGGGGTGCTTCCCCACAAGTGTGAGCACCCGCTCCTCCATCTCAGTGATATCGCGAGCAACTGGTGGTCCCCCCACCCGTTCACCTCTGCGCAGACCTCGATAGTTTCTTCTGTAAAAGGTGACAGGACGACATGGCACGAGATCATTGCATGATATCATTGCTAGGTACTGTCACAGAGACTGATAACACATAACCGACAGAAGTAATCATGATTATTATGATAATTATCATTCTTTACCTAAAGACGTGCACCATGACCGCAGGCTTTGACTACAACATTCCCGGAAAAAGTGAAAGACCTCACATCTGTTGGTAGTCACTCATGACTGTTACAAATCAAATTATATAAATACATAAGTACATGTAAATAAATGGAATACTTACTCTTGCAGATCCCACAAGGTCGTTCCATCGTTTGCGGCATTGGTTGCCCTCACGCACCTCATTGGTCGCCGACAAGACCACCTCTGCTATCTCAGCCCATATTTTCTGGTAGGCCTTTGGGGTGAACTTCTCACGCCCTCCCTGTGTCAAATCATCCCAGTGTAACTTGACCTCCTGCAGGAAGGAGGCATTTGCCTCATCCGAGAACCTCCTCGCTCTTTGGCGCCCTCCAATGTGCTCCTCTCCCAGCTCACTGCTCTTGCCAGCGTCAGTCTCCACAGCATGCTGTGACGCCTCCTCCTCTCCCTCCATTATAGGCCAAATTTGGGCAAATATCTGGCTGGTAACAGCTAATTTTTGTTTTCCTATTTGCTCTAAAGCTCTAAACTCGCCCTTCCTCCTCCCAAAGCAGCCACACCACACCCACACACGCCTTCAGTCCCTCTCAGCTCCCCTGCTCTCTGTCTCCTCTTCTGCGCATGTCATGATGACCCTTGATCTCCTGAATCGCGGGAATCGAGTGTTGCCATGATGTTGCTAAGGACGACGACACTTTACGGCACTTTAACGCTACCGCCCATTTCATATTGCTCGCGGTAACACCCAATTTCAAAAATGGAGACTAGGGGCTTTGAGAATGGGCGACAAGCCGGCGATCTGAAAACCCATTTTTACCGCCCACGCCAGAAATAACACCCATTTTTAGGTGATCTGCACAAAAGTGTAAAATCTAGTCCATGGTCTCTTACCTTATTTGTTGACCTTAATCTGTAACTTAGCTCCTTAAAGTCCCCTTGTCGAACTTCAAACTTACTCCCATCTATGCCAATAGTTCCCACATGAACCACGACAGCTGTCTGCTCACCCTCCTATTCAAAACCCTTTTGTAATCACCCCGTGATGTCCCAAACGCTGGCACTTGTGAACAACTTGGGACTCTGGATCACATCTACAAAATAAACTATATATTCCCCTGTCTGTAGAATCCCCCACAATCACCGCTCGTCTATTCTTACTGTCTGTACTGTTTCCCCCATGGTTAACCATTCACTCACCAGTGACTTGCAGTCACTTCTGGGACACAGTTTGGAACCAAGTCCAGACAGAAGCGATAATAGTTTTCTGCCTGATTACTGGTAATGGTGTGAGTCCAGTCACAGTGAACACTAATTAAGCATTCTTTCAAAAACAGCTAATAAGGATGACTAGTGTAGAAAACCGTAATGTTTTACTGGTAACAGCAGTGATTTAAGGGGAGCAAAAGAAGCAACTTCTCCTCCAGTAGGACACATCCCAAATCTGAAGGGTCATTGCTGGTTAATGGTCCACTGGTTTGCAGGTGGGAGCAGCATTGAGGACGGCAGGACTGTTCAATGAGTCAGATAACAATGTCATCTTCTGCATAAAATCATCTGATTTAAATATTGCCTGTGCTCCTGGTTGTTGGGCTGACTGATGGGGTGACTCTACAGAGCACAGGACATTTAAATCAGCTGATATTACATGGGTGTGCCGACGCTGATAACAGTTTTTGCAAAGTCCTAGCCCTCCTGATGTCATGGCTTGGTGCTACTGGGTTCTTTCTCATGACCAGTGGCAGTGGTGGCAGTGCTAAGGTGTGCACCAGAGTGAGGAGGTATCAAGTCTCCCGCTGAAAGAGTAAGCTTTGGGGAGGGACTGTGTCCAAGCCTCAACTCTGCACACTGCCAGGCCTTCTTGAGCCATCTCATGAAAGACACTAGGTACATCATCTCCACGGAATCTTCCAATGACACCATACAGCTTCCATACAGCTCCTGATCTCCCCAATTATATTCTGTTTAAGAGTGTGTGCTCCATGAAATTATCAATCCAATAAGAGCGGCTTCTTGCAATGTAAAATGGTACTCCTGTTTGGTTAGTGAACCTATGCCAAATGATATACTGTACCATGCTTGCAGCAACTGAACATGCACTAACTATTCTGGGGTCATGGGTTGATGCTCACTTTAAGATCGCCGCAGTAATATCTTATACTGCTGTACCTGTAGCACAAATATTGAGTAAGATGTGTCCGAATGAAGTGCACTGTTAACATTTGTGCCACATTTCACTTATCAAGCATTTTGCATGACCCTATTCAAAGGAAGTATTAACCTAAGATCCATCAGTTTACCATAAAGTAGTGCAAGTAATTACTTTGTGTCATTACTCATGACATTGTAAGAAGCAGTGATTAAAAATAACTTTGTCATTTTGAAGTGCCATGACTTATTTTTGCAGCACCAAGAATTAATTATTGCTTTCAATCAATGGCTTTATCTTAAAAATTAGAGAGCATGACATTGAAAATGATAAATGAGGTGACCTTCTCAGAGCCTGATCACTTTTCTCATTTTAACTTGCTCAGTTTGCTTCATTTATGTCGAGTTCAGCCGTGTAATGAATTAAAGCAAAATCACAGTTAGTTCATAAAAATGACAACTAGTAAATCTGGAGAAATTAAAAACTATTTAAATTGTGTAAATCTTCTTTCGGTTTGCACCTTTCCCTTTATGAGCCATTGTTTCGATATATATCTAAAAAACATGATTAAATGCACACAACATATTCGTCTGTTTGAAGTACACAAGATATAATTACCATAGAATGTCCTGGTAATTGACTGCAAATTATTTCTTAAGAAACTTGTAGTGATGACACAACTCATAAATCTTTCAGGGTGATACATCAAAGACACAGAAGTAGATTGGTAGCTCCTGCCTGTGCCGATAGTTAAAATTGAGGCCAAAACCGAATAATGTTTCCTTCAGCCATCAGCCCCCCCCGAAAAAAGCATGTAATAAGGGTAACTTTCAACTTCGGTGGAGGTATAACGCTGGCGCTATCAAATCGGCCGTCAATTATACACCCCGCCCCATTTAACTTTCCAATGGCCATCACACCCAGGAAGGATATATTGGCCTTCGAGGGGGTGCAGAGCAGATTTACCAGAATGATATCCTCCCACTTCCACCCTGCTACTACCGATCCATCCTAAGTGCAGCATCAGAGTACGCACTGCCGATGTTCCCCACCCCCCGAACGCAAAATTTTGCGGAGAAAATGTTGCTACCTTTCTGCCGGTGCACGGTGTGTAAAATGGCGGTGCGGCCGCAATTAAAGGAGAGGATGCACTGGCGCCTCTTGGGTGCCAGGCCGGTGGCCCAGTGGACCTAACGAAAATAAACGCAGAGTTCGCAGCGGCCCTCCCATTCAACTGAAGGAGAGACGTGGTGACGCGCCAGCACGATGATGTCATCAGCGCTACGCTGATGAGTGACAGCTACAGACACTCTGTCCCGCCCCCACTTCCGCCCCGCTAGTGTGCAAACTCCTGCTCTCAACCGCACTTCCACCCCCATTATGACCGACTTCCAAGCCACTGGAAAAGAAAGCCAAGGAACGGAATTTTGCTCAAGAGGCCACCACATTCATTGCGATGGTGAAAACAGCTGAAACAGGATAGGTGCACCATGTTTCTGGCGGCGGGCAATTTCGTCCCCATAATCTCCAGTGAGGTTAAATACTAATTAGTACTGATACTATGTAATGTTATTTACTTACTTTTTCATTCAAAACTTCTTCTTAAAAAAGTGTATTAACACTTTAAAGCCCTCTTCCTTCAATGCTGGAAAACTGAATATTATTTCAAACTACTAACATTTTTGAAACTTTCCATTTGTCACACTTACTGCCTGTGTCGCGAATTAGTAATGCCTGCTTTGATAGTGCAGTAATACATGCAGCAACTCCTGCTGCAATGCCTAGGGTAATGTGTAACATTTATATAAAAGCCAATCGGGAAGAAGTTCGTGTAGCTTGCATCACATGTTAGCGCCAGGAGATGGCGCTAAAATGCCGTTGACAGCTGTAACAACAGCTGATGCTGGTTTCCACACTGTTCGGCATATCGGTGGTTCAGGTAGTGCTGCCGGTAACCTCCATCACCAGGGAGCTCGCTATGATGGAGATTGTGATGTCAGTGAGTGTGCAACGCTCACTAGATGCCCGATCTCCAACACTGGGTTTAGCCACTTACCTTAAGGGCAGTGCAGAACGACGATAGCGAGAGCTGGCGTCTACAAGCAGAAAGTAGGCTGCAGCAGCAATGTTTAAAGGCATCATCCCCAATCAGCTGTACCCGACAGGGTTTTGCAGTTTCAGTGCCTGTTTGCTATTTCCTGCAACTGAAACCACTCTCTTTATTTATTTCAAGCTTTTTTGGTGACAGAGCTGTTCATTCAGGTGTAGATGTCACTCTATGGGCTGGATTTTAGATTCTGCTCATTTCGGGCGGTAATGGCGGCGGGGCATTAAAGTTTACACTCAGGAACAGTTTGCGCCTCAGTCAGCAAAATTCATCAGCTGGTCCCTGAGTGTGGGGATGATCGCTAAAGAAGGCGTTACAAACCTCTCTTAGGGCGCTAGGCCAACTAAGCAATCGAAAATCCCGAGCTAATCAGCTGGCTTCGGAGTGCTCTGTGAGTGCCCTGGCCGAACAAAAAAAACTGATAAAAAAAGCACCAAAAACATTCTCAATAAATAACTCACGATACCACAACATAAATCTAAAAAAAAAACAATCGCACTTACCCGAGGTCGACATTACTTACCTCACTGTAGCCGCTACAGCTCTGTGGCAGATGGAGTTTAGTGTGAGGATATTTGAAGATGACTTTGGATCCAAGAAAGATCAATCAAAGCATTTTCTAACTGAGAAACTAGGAACAGTAGAGGAGCAGAGATTTGGGAGTCGAAGTACACACACCATTAAAAGCTTGTGGAGGTGTACAAAAGAAATCAAAAAGGTTAATGGCTTGTTGGAGCACAAAGGAGGAAGTTTTGCTTTAGTTGTAGAGAACTTTGGTCAGACCCCCTCTGGGGTACTCTGTTCAGCTTTGGGTACCACTCCTCAGGAAGGAAAGATTGGCCTTGGAGGGGCTACAGTGCAGATTCACCAGAATGAAACCGGGGATTTGAGGGTTGTATTATGAGCACAAACTTGCCTTGTATTTTCTTGAGTATAAAAAATATGGGGTGAACTAATCATGACGTTTAAAATGTTGAAAGGATTCAATAGGGTAGATACAATAAAACCATTTCCTCTGGTGGGGCCATTCAGGAATTAAATAAGGAAGCACTTTTCCACACAGAGTGTAGCAGAAATCTGGAACTCTCTTCCCAAAAGTCTGTGAATGCTGGCACAATTGGGACTTTCAAGATTGAGATCGATAGATTTTTGTTAGGGAAGAGTATCAAGGGATATGGAGCTAAGACAGGTAAATTAAGTTGGTTCAGATCAGCCATAATGTAATCAAATGTCAAAGCAGGCTCGAGGGGCTGAAAAGACTACTCTTGCTCCTATGTTTTTCAGCTGCTCATCCCCCAGACCTATTTCTTCACCCTACTCGCCATTCCCAACCCCAAACCCACTCACCTTCCTGACCCTCCATCACCAGTCATTGCCCGCCTCATCCTGACATTACTCACCAACCCAAAATGTCCTCTTCTTTTCTTGACCTGTTTTCAAAACCCATACCAAGATCCAGCAATCCACCATAAAATAGTCCAAGAAATTACTTTGTGTCCTTACATGTGACTTTGTAAAAATCAGTTATTAAAAGTAACTTTGCCATTTTGAAATCCCATTACTTATTTTTGCAGCATCAAGCTACATCTCTATTACTGGCCTTGCCTCCAGCCAGTTCTTTGAACACCATTTTTTTTTTCAATTACCTCCTCACTGTTAGGGGCAATGGTCACCAGCAGCAATGCCCTGAGTCACAATTCCATAAGTACGAATAGATGGCAAAAATGAGTCATTTTTTTTTAATACTAAAACACATATCAAGTAAATATGACTCCTTCATTCTGTAATTAAAAAAACGTACCAGAACCTTTACCTCTGAATGAGGTTTTACTTTATTAGAATTTTTATTCATAAATATCAGTAGAATATCAGGCCGGAGATTTCATACTAACACTGTTCAGTACTCTGCTCACATCCCGCCTTCACTACTGTGTACAATTTCCTCACTAACATACAAAGGTAACATCTAAAAATTTGCAAGTCTCATCCCTAGCTACATATAACTGATTTATGAGAAAAGACAATTGGGGCCGAAATCGCATAGCGCCCAGTTTGGGGGCGGTAGCAGCCATGAGGCGAGAGTTCCTGCGCCAGGCGCAGAAGTCCCACCCTGCGAGCTATATTTGGCTTATCGCCCCCGAGAGCAAGTGGAGCGCAAAATATCGCATTGCATGTGCTCTGTAGGGAGGTAACAGGATGCAAGCGGGGTAGAAAGACTTCGTGAAGCACGATGAGACGGGTAGTGGTGCCGGGTAGACAGAGCCCATCCCTTCATTAAAGGGGAGGACCAAGCTTCCAACTCTACGGGCACAAAACATGGCCATCTCTGGACCACCAGGGAGCGGGGTGCCGTAGCAGCAGCCCAGCACACAAACGGATTATCGAGTTGCAAGACCGTGGCATGGACCCTGCGATCGAGGACGAAGAAGGCCACGACCGGTAAGTTGACCATTCTTTTATTACATTCCCCACCTCCCCTTTAAATATTGCCCCGTGAGCAGCGTACAGCCCAATACATGCCCCCTGACCCTGTCGCCGGCATCTCCCGCAGCAGCTTCAGGGCACGCTACCGATATTTTGCTCCAGGGCAAAAATGATGCAGGGCACTAACGGTTACCGCCACCACTAAACTCCTGCGAGAGTTGGTAGTGGTGCCACACACAGGCAAAAAGTCGTTTGCGTCCTGTTACTAACGTGCTGTGTAAACACTCCGAATTTCTCCCCCAAAGACCGATGGCTCAATGTGAGCAATGCCACGGGAAATCGACTCATAAAATATATTTTGAAATGTGCAGTCAGTGCTGAAAGCTGCTTCTGTGTTGCCTAATTTTGCTTTCTGGTAAGTTATAGCAAATATATTTCATTTTTTTATCCACTGGTTCACATTCAAATGTATGCATGTAGAATTTAACTTTGTTATGTCAGATAAATTATTACAGTAGCTGGATAACCGATAGATATTTGTGTCCAATGGAGACGAACCATATTTTATTTCTCATACAATCTGCACTCTGTCAAAGTACAATCAATCTGAACTTCCAACCTTGCTCAAATGATTCATGTATTCTTATTATTGACCTAATTTTAAAATCATCACTGCAAAGTACACCCGGGCTTCATAAGATCAATGGCTGGGGATAATTTTGCAGATTCCAAGAGTATATCAGCAGAATAATAGTTGGACCAGCTTTTATTTTTGTGTGTACAGCAATTAACGTTATGTCAGAAGTAGAAATCAATTTACCATTAAACCGAGCTGAAGGGTGAGGGGAGAAAGAAAGTAAGGCTTGCATTTATATAGCGTCTTTCATGACCACCGAATGTCTCAAAGCGCTTTACAGCCAATGGACTTTTGGAGTGTAGTCACTGTTGTAATGAACTCGAACAGTTTAAATAGGAAACCTTAGTTGTACTTTTATGTTTTGGGGGTCAGATCTACAACTCTGGCTGTTTTTACAGTAAGGATGATTGACTTTTCAGTAGGTGCACACAGAATTTGCTAAGGAAGGTTGGTGTTCTCAAGGCGCAATGAATGGCTGTATTGGACTCACCTCTGCAGCCGGGTTCAGTAAAGAGCACTGCAGAGCTCTGGCCTTCCATTTATTTTGGACAAGCTGAAGTAGAGATCACATAGCGTCAATTTGTGGTTTACTGAATGTCAGATAATAGATTCTAATGACACAATAGGCTATCGAATCAGTCAGAGACAGAAGGCAATCCAGAAATAGCATTGAAATGTTGGCAACATTAGTCAAATATGAATGAGCTCAGGGTTGGCACAGTTAGATCTGCTGTGGCATCAGTGTTAGCATCCGTCTCAACCATTGCCTGCCAAAAGTGTTTACATGTCATATGATATGTAAGTAAACTCAGGCTATGCTGCTTCTCCTAGCATGAGTGCTTCCAAAGCCCATAACAATCTCTCAACAGCTGGGAATATGACATCAATGAGAAAAGTCTTACCATTTGAAGAATCAGCAGACTTTCATTTCCATGGTGAAAGTCTCCACAGGTGGACACCAGTAACCAAAAGCTTCCAGTATTTGAAACTGACCACTTTGGTCATGAGTTTTATCAGTCCACTAAAAATTCTACTGAAGCTAATAGTTACTCCTGATTTAACACTTTGAATCACAGCTACGCTCCAAATAATAATTTTCCTGAGCGAACCATTCTGTGCCAAGGTTGGGGCCGGAATTCAGAGTCCGGATCGGGCCATCTACTGCCGTTATGCGGCGGTCATGCGACGGAATCGAGTGGCCGCCGCGTTGCAGTCAATTGGCCGCCACGATCCAAATTCAGCTCGGGGATTTTTCAGGCGGTACCCACTTCCGCCCCGCTGCTGCTGACTGCCGCAAGCGTGTCATCAAAGCGTGCACCGCGAATCTCCCGCACCTACATCCCAATCCACGCAAAATTTAATCTGCCAAGATCCTTGATCCGCCGCGCGGTGCCCCAACAGCTTTTTCTGTCGGTGCACCTGGTTGTGTGAGCCATGGCAGTGTGGCGGCCCTTCAAGGGGAGGGCGCACTGCCGCGGCCGCCATATTTCTAATTTTGCCAGCTGACTTCCCGATCGGCTGACAATTATTGCCCCAGGTTCAGCCGGGCCACCAACAGGCAGCCTGACACCCGCTCTTGGGTGCCAGGGTGCTGGCCCAGCCGAAACCCTCCCTGGTGGGCCAGTGGCCAAACCTACAAAATCGCTGCTTCTCTCCCCTTTAAATGAGGGGAGAGACGGGGTGACGCACACAGGCACTGACGTCACCAGCGCTCCGCCGCTGAGTGACAGCGGCGGAGACTCAGTCCTGCCCCAACTTCCGCCCCTCACCAGCACTTATCACTGCACTTCCGCCTCTATTATGACCGACTTCTGGTCTTGTCAAAAAAAAACTACAAAGGCCCGAATATCGATCAAGAATCGACCTCTTCCCTTACGGCAGTAAGAACAGTTAAAAAATCGTAGGTGTGCCAGGTTTCTGAATTCTACTGAAGCTCATAGTCACTCTCCTGAATTTCGGCCCCGTTGTGTACTAATACTGACTTTCCTGAAGACTACAAAGGCACTACTCCCTAGTTGGCTTAGTGAGTAAAAGCACCGCATGATGCAAGACAAAGCCATACAGACCAGAAAGTCTCAGGTTTAATTCTCAGTTTGTGCTGGTAGCTAATCTAACCAGAAACTGCGACACTACAATTGGCAAAAGGAAATCAGCTAGGGTTTTTCACTGCTTCTCGGTTTGCTGTCGGAAAATGCATTTGTGTGGACTTTGGGTGAGAACAGGATCCATGGTCGAATAATTTACTGACACTCGTCAAAGCTCACAAAGACGAATAACCACTTGGGTGAGGTACTAGAGGGCTGCTGCTTTCAGAGGGGTGGGAGGGGGGGATGGAGATTACAAAAAAAACCTGCAGAGATATTCTCTACTCATATTACAAAGAACAAACCATACTCAGTGAAGACTATTCTTCTATAACCCCTGAGAACTATTCTAACAGATTTCCTGCAAAGAACCATTGCACTCTATATTTCCCGAGAGGTGAAGCATTTTGATGCCCCACGTACTGTATCACAGATTGTAAATCAGTACCACATTTTCCCATGGGTCATGACAGTGGCCTGAAGGACTTGAGCATCTGTCAGTAAGTGTTTGCAAACTAATTCACAGAGAACAGGGTGGAAATTTGAACAGTTGATCTCAAAGCAGGCCAATAGTTCTGCAAACTAGAAAGCACTATGCTTTTGCAGACAATTAAATAATAAAAAGATCAAGATGTATTCTTTGAAAAGCTTTTTTTTTTCATTATGACTGTTGATGAAGTTATTTATACAACATAAGTGGCCTACAACAACATTTTGTGTGCGAAACATTCTCATCTCAGGCATGTGGAATACAAAACTTATTCTACCTGTATCAGAACTACCTAACTAGAATTATTTTCCACACATCACTAGTAGCTTCAAATAAACACACCCACGTGCTGGCACACATCATCTGTGAGCATCAGCTATATACACTGCGACATGCATCTGTCTCAGAGCATTCTACAAGGAGATCTAAATGCCAAACAAAACGTAAAGGAATTTGAGGGAAGGGGATCAGAGACCAAAGGCATGAGAGAAGAAATAGACTTTTAGGAGGCTTTTGAATAGAGGAAGCAAGGTGGCAAGATGATTTTGAAAGGTTGACCTCCAATGTCAGAGTTGAACAGGAGCAATAACCCCATGTCAGTGAAACATAGGATACAGGCTGCGACATATGGCTGGAGAAGATTTCTAAATTTAGGGTCGGGGGGTGAGCATGCGGGGCAATGGATGGAGTTGAAAATGAGGATAAGGACTTTAAAGTCGATTTGCAAGAAACCAGGGGAGCTGAACAAGGAAGATGGGTGTGTAAGACTTCATATTCAAAAGGAGTTTGGTTTTAGAGTTCTGGATTAGTTGGAGCTTGTGAAAGGTAGAGGAAGGCGTGGAAAGGATTGTAGAAATTGATCCTCTAGGTGGTTTAGATGTGGATACGGGTCTCAACAGTGGAAGGGATGAGGTCGGAGTGCAAGCACACAATGGAGACAGAAGAAGATGGTCTTAGCAATGAGTCAAATGCAGGCTAGGAAGCTCAGCTCAGAGCTGAAGAGAACACTGAGGTTCTACACCAGCAGACTCAGCACTTGCAAATAGCCAGAGCAGAGCATGGAATTTACCCCGGAGACAGGTCACTTCTGGCAAGAGCTGAACAGGTTGATAATTGTTTTCCTGCCATTAAGCTGTGGGGACTTTCAGCTAGTTGGACAGTACAGCAGGTGCCCTGGAATTAGTGGCAGTGGTAGATAAGTGGAGTTGGATGTTACCACTGTAAAATAAAACTTAATAGGACTGGACTTCTTCTTGGTGAAAATCGTTATTGCATTAAAGCACTAAAAATAAACCACACATCCTGACAACCCACAATATTCATATTATCAATGCACATTAATAATTTCATTTCTTCAATAATCACGGTTCAAAATAAAATACAATGAAGATAACCCTAATTATAGCTGATGGAGCTTGGATTATCTGTATATGAAATACTTATTTTATTATTATGCAGCATGATTGAGAAGCATCCTATTAGAAATGTCAGAAAAAGAGAGAAGGGAAAGAAAATATATTAAAAAGCATAAACACAACTGAAAATCATTTCTCGCAGCTACTCAGCCTGTAAATTGCTGTCTTTTCTTGAACAATGTAAGGTATTTGTGGACCTCAGTTTACTTTCTAATCTAATCTTTTCTTACCAACATCACCTTACTGATGTCAACTCAATGTGACATCTATGGCAAAGCGATTGCAGGCTAAAATTACCAAGTGAAAATACCAAAGAGGTTTTAATAGACCATCCAGATTTGATCTGGGCTCTGTCAGTACTCAAACTTTACTGCATTTGGATGTTTTTTTTTATTGAACTGGGCTTTAAATAGAGACTGATCCTATCGATTTTGTTGACCCATGTCAATGTCATAAAACTGTAAAAATTTAACATTTCTAAAATGACAGATTACCTTGGTTCATGAATAGTATCCTACATTACCTTCATATATGTGATTTCAGATCAGTGTTGCACAATTTATCCTAATATTGACGATGATAACGACAATAATGACAACAATGATGACTTGCATTTATATGGGACCTTTAATGTAGAAAAATATCTCATGGAGCTTCACAAAAGTGTAGTCAGACAAAAATGGATGCCAAGCATAATAAGGCAATATTAGGAATGATGAGCAAACGCTTGATCCAAGAGGTGGACTTTAAGGAGGGTCATAAAGGAGGAGAGGGAGGTGGAGAGACAGTGAGATTTAGAAAAGGCATTCCAGAGCATGGGGCCTAGAGGGCTGAAGGCATAGCCGCCAATGATGGAGTAAAATGGAAGAGGGTAGCACAAGAGGCCCAAGTCAGAGGAACAAAAGTTTGAGCGGGTTGTAAGGCTGGAGGGGGTTAAAAAGGTAGAAGAGCAAAGCCATGAAGGGAATTAAACACAAGGACGAGAACTTTAAATTGGAGATGTTGGGGGACTGAGAGCCAATGTTGGTTCAACAAGCAAACGGGTGGTGGGTGAGCAGGACCTGGTGCTAGATAGGATATGGGGAGCAGAGTTTGCATGGTCTGAAGTATATATAGGGTGGGAAAAGGAGGCCATACAGGAGAGCTTTGGAATAGTTGATTCTGGAGGTAACAAAGACACGGATGAGGGGATGAGGGTTTCAGCTGCAGATGGGCTTAGGCAGTAGCAGCGCGAGGTAATGTTACTGAGATGGAAGTAAGCGGTCTTTTTGACGGAGGGCATATGGGGTCGGAAGCTAAGCTCAGCATCAAATAAGACACGGAGATTGTGAACAGTCTAGTTCAGCCTGAGACAATAGTCGGGGAGGGGGTTAGGTGAGGGCACGGAGTTTGTGGTGGGGTTAGAAACAATAGCTTCAATCTTTCCAATGTGTCAGGGCTAGGGCAGGGGGAGCCTGGGGGAGGTTTG
The DNA here is from genome assembly GCF_044704955.1 of Pristiophorus japonicus. Taxonomy (NCBI): domain Eukaryota; kingdom Metazoa; phylum Chordata; class Chondrichthyes; family Pristiophoridae; genus Pristiophorus; species Pristiophorus japonicus. The sequence goes on along the minus strand of NC_091993.1, from coordinate 97,015,007 downwards.
ACTTAGTGGGCAAGCAGAGGGAGGGGGAGCAGCAGAGGCAGCTGAATGGATGGTCTCAATCTTAGTGACAGCATCTTCATCCTGTCTGGATCCTGGGATTACCACTGAACAACAACTTTGATTTTTTTTAAATCCGGCAAACACATAAATACCAATTTATTCAACCTTTTGAACAAAATACTGACAGGGAGCCAAATTTTACAAACTTCAATCAAGTAAGTGACCCATAATTCTATTTTCCTGTTGTTCTGGTTGTCAGAAAACAACTCAGAATGCTGCAACAAAGATTAGTGTGTGTGTGTGTGTGTGAGTGTTTTTCATAAAAGTTCTTTTAAATCAGGTATCTGCAGTGGATGGCATGCATTTCCACTGATTAACTATATTCAGGCACAATGTGATTAAGTGAAGGCTGCAATGATGGGAAGGAAACTTTAAGTAATAAAACTTTTTTTTAATGGAATACAGTTGGGATTATCGTATCACACAAAGACATTCATCAATGTAGCATATACTTTCAATGCCGTTTGGTGACTCCACCCCTCCCTCCAGCTAAGGAGACAGGGTGGATTCAGGTTAAGTGTTCTACAGACTCAGAATGTGGGCATGGCAGCCTCCCAGATCATAGTCATTGTCATGGCAAATTGCTTATTAAGGGAAGGTGATACTGCTAAGTAAACTCTCTGTAATTCGTAACAGCATTCATAACGATGTGTAGTATGGGGAATGTAGAACGTAAACCATAACCTTGTATTTTCCTGACCCTTAAATCTAACCTTCATCATCATAGGCAGTCCCTCGAAGCGAGGATGACTTGCTTCCACACCAAAAAGGAATGAGTTCATAGGTGTTTCAATGAAGGACCTAATATTGCAGGTCCCGAACTACATCTTGGAGGGTGGAAGATGCCTGTGCTTGGATTTTTTTAACGTGTGGTTGCCGTTGCACACCAGCCACCACACGGGCTTGACAGAGCTAGGTCTTGGTCCAGTGGCAAGGATTAACCAAGATGACTGGAGACCAGCTCTGCTGCACGGACCAAGCACGTACACATGTCGCAGTGTGGGCTGGCCCGTGCTGCCCCTGACCCTTGCCACTTCTGGGCCCCAGACTCACGCTTCTCCTGGGCCCCGGTCACTTCCTGCTACAAACTCTTGCTGCTTCTTCGCTCCTCCTGCTGTGCCTGCCCGCATTGCAATCTGCACCTGACTTTGCAGCCGTCGCCCTCCTGCAGTGGTATGCTGCCGCACGCTGCTCCCTCTGATGGCCCCGGCCTGCTGATGGTCTTACAGGCTGGGACCGCACCGATTTCCGGGCCGGGCCGCCGCATGCTACTCCCTCTGGGTCAATGTTAGCGTGATATTTCCTTTGCGAATACTTTCGATCCATGTGCCTTCTCAGAGCAACATTATTGAAATATTTATTACAGTTACTATAAATGCATACAGTTCCATCCAGAAAATAGATGGATATTGCCCAAACTTATTTGACTGAGTCTTTATTTGTTGAGAGTTAGAGTATCACTGCATATATTGTCACCAATTTTGGTACCATTTTTCTCCCCTCTCCTCCTACATTCCTAGAGGCATTGGTCTCATGCTGGAGTACCACTGCATGGCTGCTGGACAGGCTCAGATACTCTGCCTAAATGTTCATTTGTAAAGACAGTGAGGATCAGCAGAAAAAAATCAATGCTGCCTGGCCTTCTACTCACTTGCTGCCCACACATACACATCCAGTTGCTGGGGAGCAGTGAGGAAGGAGTGCTGTGGCTGAATTTCCTCTCCCTAACCACTGATACCAATTGTAGCACCATGGTTGCTATCGCAACCGGCAATTAATTCAGCGCTGACCATGCATGGAGCCTGGGATATTTGTGACTGTTAAGTTTTCGTACTATCTTAACTAACTGAGTGATCAGGGCTGACAAACGTGACTCTGGTTTTACCCTAACCAATGATTAACTGATTACAAAATTGTAATGAAAGCAATAAAATAATTGTAAGCACCAATGATCTAATAAACAATGCGATAACAAATAAAGAAAAGACTTGAATTTATATAGTGCCTTTTGCAACCTCAGAACGTCCCAAAGCGCTTTACAGTCAATTAAGTATTTTTGAAGTGTACTCACAGCAAGCTCCCACAAACAGCAATGTGACGATGACCAGATAATCTGTTTTTTAGTGATGTTGATTGATGTATGAATATTGGCCAGGACACCAGGGAAAACTCCCCTGCTCTTCTTCAACTTAGTGCCACAGGATCTTTTACATCCACCTGAGAGGGCACCTCGGTTTATAGAAACATAGAAACATAGAAAATAGGAGCAGTAGTAGGCCATTCGGCCCTTCGAGTCTGCACCACCATTCAATATGATCATGGCTGATCCTCTATCTTAACACCATATTCCCGCTTTTTCCCCATACCCCTTGATGCCTTTTGTTTCTAGAAATCTATCTATCTCCCTCTTAAATATATTCAGTGATGTGACCTCCACAGCCTTCTGTGGTAGAGAATTCCACAGGTTCACCACCCTCTGAGTGAAAACATTTCTCCTCATCTCAGTCCTAAATTTCCTACCCCGTATCCTGAGACTGTGACCCCTTGTTCTAGACTTCCCAGCCAGGGGAACCAGCTTCCGCGCATCCAGTCTATCCAACCCAGTCAGAATTTTATACGTTTCAATGAGATCCCCTCTCATAGGGCCCAAGTTTCGGGCCGCGCCTAGAACGGCGCAGCCCCGACCTGGACGCCCGTTTTACGCACCACAAAGTGCGCCAAAAAAACTTACAGATTCTCCGGCTCCCTGCTGGTCCTCTTGAGTCAGGCGCGGCGCAGCACGAGCAGTTGGGGGCGGAGCTAGGTCCCTGCGTTGAAAACAGTGCCGGGACCTCTGCACATGCGCGCTACAGTGGGCGCGCATGTGCAGTAGCTCCAGGCGCCCAAAACTGTGTGGGAGGGGCCCAAAGCACGCAGCCCCTAACCCTGGCCGAATGGCCTCACTGGGGCTGCGTGCATAAGGCTGCACCTCCCACGCCCAGCTCCTGCTTCCTCCTGACCCGACTCGACTCCCGCTTCCCCCCCCCCGGCCCTCGGATCCGACCCGACCCGACCCGCACTCCCCCCCACACCCGACCTGACCTCCCTCTCCCTCCCCCCCGATCCGAACCGAACCGACCTCCCTCCCACCACCCCCCCCAAGCTCCACCCCACCCCCCCCACCCGACCTGACCTCCCTCCCTCCAACCCAAACCGAACCGACCTCCCTCCGCCCCCCCCCCCGACCCGACCCGCACTCCTGACCCCGACCCGCGCTCCCCCCGACCTGACCCGCGCTCCCGCTCCCGACCCCGGATCCGACCCGACCCAACGCCACCTACCTGTAAATCTGGTGCTGGGGACGGGCCCTGCCCGAAGTCTTGGGCCCGGTCGGGCCGGGCCCGTTCAGCCTCCCCCCCCCACTCTTCTCCTTTCCCCTCCCCCCTTCTCCTTTCCCCCCCTTCTCCTTCCCCCCTTCTCCTTTCCCCCCCTTCTCCTTTCTCCCCTTCTCCCCTTCCCCCCTTCCCTTCCTCTTCTCACCGCCTTCTCTTTCCCCTTCTCCCCCCCTTCTCTTTCCCGTTCTCCTCTCCCCCTTTCCCCTTCTCCTCTCCCCCCTTTCCTCTTCTCCTCTCCCCCCCTTCCCCTTCTCCTCTCCCTCCCTTCCCCTTCTCCACTCCCCCTTTCCCCATCTCCTCCCCCCCTTTCCCCTTCTCCTCCCCCCTTCCCCCTTCTCCTCCCCCCCTTCCCCTTCTCCTCCTCCCCCCCTTTCTCCTCCCCTTCTTCCCCTTCTCCTCTCCCCTCCCCTTCTCTCTCCCCTCCCCCTTTTCTCCCCCCCTCCCCTTCTCCCCCCTTTCCTCTCCCTTCTCCCCTATCCCTCCCCCTTCTCCCCCATCCCTCCCTCCCCCTCTGCCTCCCTCCCCTCCCCCTGCCCTCCCCTCTCTCCCTCTACCCCCTTCCTCCCCCTCCCCTCGCTGTCAGAAACACAGACACTGACAGACAGAGAGTGAGAGACACACACAGACAGACAGACAGACAGAGAGATAGAGACACTGACAGAGACACACTGGGGGGGGCCATCCCAGCACGCTGCAGTCGGTAAGTAGAAAATGTTTTATTTATTGATTTTAAAAAAAATATTTCTTATTAATTTTTTTTGATTGATTTATTGGTTGATTTATTGATGTATTTATCATTTATTATTGATGATGGCTCTTTATTTGTAAAACTGAAGTGTTTAATGTTTGTAAACTTCCCTTTAAACCCCCCCCCCATTCCCTACGCCTGATTTCCTAAAGTGTAGACAAGGTTTTTTCGAGCGTACAAAAATCTTCACTTACTCCATTCTAAGTTAGCTTGGAGTAAGTTTTCACTGCCGAAACTTTGAAAACAGGCGTAAGTGGCCGGACACGCCCCCTTTTGAAAAAAAAATTCTGTTCCAAAGTGAAACTGTTCTAACTGACTAGAACTGGAGCAACCTAAATGCCGAGAATTTGAATTTCTAAGATACTCCGTTCTACAGCAGTTGCTCCAAAAAATCAGGAGCAACTGAGGCCGAAACTTGGGCCCATTCTTCTAAACTCTAGTGAATACAGGCCCAGTCGCTCCTCAAACGACAGTCCTGCCATCCCAGGAATCAGTCTGGTGAACCTTCACTACAATCCCTCTATGGCAAGTATATCCTTTCTTAGGTAAGGAGATCAAAACTGCACAGAATACTCATCCGAAAGATGGCACCTCCGACAGTGCAGCACTCCCTCAGTACTGCACTGGATTGTGAGTCTAGATTTTTATGCTCAAGTCCCTGGAGCGGGACTATGAACCCACAACCTTCTGTCTCAGAGGCAGGAGTGCTACCAACTGAGCCAGAGCTGACAAAGCATGTAGAATGTGGCATGAGCAGAATTTTAACAAATGGATCAAAATCATTTTGTCAACATAATTTCTGTTGCGTTACAATTTAAAAAAAAACAATTTTTAAACATTTGTTCTGTGCTACAGTTGATAGACTTCCTCCTGCTAGATCCTGCAGTGCAGCAGTTAGCTTGGCTGTGCATCAGCTCCACAAATGTGATAGCAATCACTTCACTCTGTGAGAAAATGACTGCAGGGTTTCTATTAGTTTTATGAGATTCTCTTACAGAGATTATGGCTGAGCTGGAGAGAAGGCCGAGGGTTATTTGGTTTAATTATCAGGATCCAACAAGTTAAAATACAGGCCAGTTTGATTTACAATGTAACTATCAACTCGCCACCTTTGACTAGCATGTGTTGATTTAGGGATTTAATGCTATGTGACATTCTCTAGGTCGGTTTACAAAAAGCCTGACAGTTTATAAAGTGCATTAAGCCATTTTAATACTGTAGCAATAATTTTCCTTTTCTTTTTTCATGCATTTAGAGTCCGTATGATCCCCACCAAAGGCTTATTTGTTTTTCAGAATTAATTAAGCTTGTTCTCTTAGAATTCGTAATAAAACACTCTGGCCTCAGATCGACAATCATCATGGCGACGGTGACCTATTCATTTTAATGAATTACCATCATTGTTATAACTGAATAACCTGGGACTCTGTATCTGACAGTGTAATTCAAAAAGTATACATGTTGTCATATTTTACTGCTTACTATCATTTGCACTTAAACATTAAAGATACTAGGCTGGAACTTAAAGTAGCGACATAGCTTAATAAGGCCATCAAAAAGAGCAAACAAAGCACTAAAGTTCATTTTTGGAGGGATAGAATTGAAAAGCAGCGAGGTTATGTTAATCTTGTATCGAACCTTGGTTAGACCACACTTAGAGTACTGTGCACAGTTCTGGTCTCCATATTATAGAAAGGATCTGGAGGCACTGGAGAAAATTCAAAAAGATTTACAGGGATGATACCAGAACTGAGAGCTTATGCCTATCAGGAAAGATTGAACAGGTTGGGGCTCTTTTCTGTAGAAAAGAGAAGGCTGAGGGTTGACTTGATAGAGGTCTTTAACATTATGAAAGGGTTTGATAGGGTAGACATAGAGAAGATGTTTCCTCTATTCCAAAGCACTCCTGGCTGGACTCCCACATTCTACCCTACATAAACTAGAGGTGATCCAAAACTCACTGCCCATGTCCTAACTCGCATCAAGTCCCGTTCACCCATCATCCCTGTGCTCACTGTCTTACATTGGCTTCCAGTTAAGCAATGCCTCGATTCTCATCCTTGTTTTCAAATCCCTCTATGGCCTCGCCGCTCCCTATCTCTGTAATTTCCTCCTGCCACACAACACAAACTCCCCCCCCACCCCGAAATCTCTGCACTCTAATTCTGCCCCCTTGCGCAACCCTGATTGTAATCGCTCAACCATTGGTGGCCGTGCCTTCTGTTGCCTAGGCCCTAAGCTCTGGATTTCCTTGCCTAAACCTCTCCACCTCTCTACCTCACTTTCCTTCTTCAAGACGCTCCTTAAAACCTACCTCTTTGACCAAGCTTTAGGTCACCTGCCCTAATTTCTCCTTATTTGGCTGTGTGTCACATGTTTTGTCTCATAATACTCCCGTGAAGCACCTTGGGCCATTTCACTACGTTAAAGGCGCTATATAAATACAAGTTGTTGTTCTTCTTATGAGGGAGATCAAAACTAGGGACCATAAATATGATTGTTTCTAATAAATCCAATAGGAATTTAGGAGAAACTTCATTAATGAGACAGTGGTTGGAATGTGGAATTCGTTACCACATGGAATAGTTGAGGTGAATAACATAGATGCATTTAAGTGGAAACAGGATAAATATGAGGGTGAAAGGAATATAAAGTTATGTTGATAGGTTTAGATGAAGAGGGTTTGGAGGAGGCTTGTGTGGAGCATATACACCGGCATAGACCTGTTGGGCCAAATGGCCTGTTTCTGTGCTATACATTCTATATAATAGTAATGCAAATTACTGTTGGTGATATTAGCAGTTGATGCTTAACATCTTCATATGATGTTCCTCTGTCCACTATTTTACCAGAGGTGCTAACCCATTTATTTTAGATGGATTAATGCCCGCAATAAAATAGCAGACAAGTAATACAAACACATTGTTACAAACACGAATGTTTCAAATGCTAAAATCACCAGCATTAATTTCTAGGCTACTATTTTATAACTACTAAAGATACAATTTTCAACAATTTTGAAAAGGTCTTTGTTGTGACTGTTACATTTTTGTTTTAACACTTTGATAAAAGGTTTTGTTGATCAAATACTTATATTGGTTAATCCTTGGATAGTAGGCATTCATTCATTAACTAATAATTACGAACTCTTATTTACACAAAGATTATCTGCAAAAGTGATGTAAACACAATTCACCTGCACTGGCAACTCCTTTTCAATTCAGTTTTGATTTGCAAAACTGGTTCTACCTAATATTCCTGAAAAATTTGCCATTTCAGGAAAAATCACATGTCACTGCATTTTTGTAGATCCATCGAAAATGTAACTTGTGGTATTATTCAAAATGTTTTTTTTAATTCAATCAGCCTATAACAGAATGCACCATTATGTTCAGCAATAATACAATAGTAGAAAACCATTACTGAACTCCAAAGGTAAAAGTAAAAATCATATCAAACAATCATTCATGCAGTGATTTTAAGTTTCAGGAACTTTCAAGTACTATTGACCGGACAAATGTAGTAGTTTTGGTAACAGATAGGAATTAATATTTACCTTAATCGAATGCATTGTTCAAGGATGTGACAAAGCTCAAATAAACTGGTCAAGTACATATTGTGAGGTTTAAAGCACTATACATACATACATGTACCAGGTTTTATGCAAATCAATACAAATATTTTTCAGTAAAAAACTCTGGTAAATTAATCCAAAGCCATTCAAAAAAATGGACGATGCTCTCATTTACAGTTAAGAGGTTCATATTTCAATTTCTATACATTAAGCTTTCCCTTATTTAGCCTACTTACTCACTTATTTTGCATCCTACTTAGTCAGAAGAGCAGGAAGGTCTATGCCATGAAATCTCCAGGGAAACTATCCATGCTTTTCCTTAGCTGAACGATCAGGAAGTGAGAGAAAGGCACTCCTTGTGATTTTCCCTTCCCTCCCCTTCTCCTACTATAAATTGCAACAGTTTTAAAAGTCATGCTTTAAAAATCACTTGCTCTTCTTGTACGCAGCATTTTATATTTAAGCCTTAACTTTGTTTTTCGCAAAGCTTTCTGGACATTTTGCAGTATGTTCAAGTAATTAGTAATTTCAAAACAATTCTGCATTTGAAATAGTTTTCAAATCAGATAAAGATGCACTTAGTTGTTGATAAAAAATATATAGTATGGTATCCTTGATGATTTTACCGCCATATTACTGGTTTTGTTATTGTGCTCAGCAGTTATACATTATAAAGTATTACTAAGGTATATGGAGCAAACACAAAGCCACACCTAAACACACATTTTTGATCGATAACTTTGACAGATTTCTTGACAATACATTCTCCCTTTTTAAGCAAGTAAAAATTGACATTTCAAACAGCTGGCTCAGTATTACTTTGCATTTACAAAACCTTGGTGTTAAATCCTGAGCGCTAAATTATAGCTCGTCAACATGTACATTGCACCTGCTGATTTGGCTCTTAATTCGAGAACATGCTGCCGCACAGATTTGTTTCCATTTGCACTACTGGATGCAGCCATGTCGTAATGCTCATTTAGGTTATGCCAACTTAATTAGGATAGTCTAGGGACTGGCAAAGAAATTGTGCTTTTCTGATGGTTATGATATTTTTCCTTCAGTAACACATCATTGCAGCCAAGAGAACAAGAGGGTGATCTCCTCTCAGGCCTCTGGATGCACTATTCTGAGCTAGGCCTAGGAAATGCACAAGAGCAGTGCGAGAAAATTTGTCTCTGCCTTTTCCTTCTCCCTCCCTCTGCGTAATTGCTTGGCGCCTTCCTATGGTGACATGGTTGGGAATTCAGTGTTATGGCATCCTATGGTGGTATGCCATTGCCCATTGGCACTCCAATGTGCTGTGCCATTTCACTGCTGAGACTTTCCTGCTATGAGATAAAACCCAGTGATAGATTATAGTGAATTAGCAGATGGCTGAAAGATTGCACGACTTTCTTGGAGATTTTGTTGAAATAGGAGTTCCGTGTCATTGTCTTCTTGCCCGCTGCAACTAATGTTCTTGGCTTGTATTAAGGATGTCGAGAATTGAAATCAAATTTTCAGATGCAGGATTACACTCAGAACTCCAAACTGGAATTGAAGTTTATCGACTTTAGGTATTATTTGATGCAACTCCTCTCATTCCCTTTTCAAAGAATGTTTTAAAAAATACCCAAGAAATAATGGAACAAGAAAGAGTTCTTTGGCTCATTAAATATGTTTCCTTCAAATCACTGCACGGCGGATTATGCTTGGCCAAATTAAAGTCTGGAGCACAGTTTCTGCAGAGTTTCTACCTATTCTCCAAAGGTAAATAGAAAAAAACCCTCCAAACACTCATTCAATCTTATACCCTATATTGTACATTGATCACTGGTTGCCTCTCTCGGCCTGATATTTCCATAGTTCCAACAATTCAGGAGTATTGTGAACGGGCTGAGATTGGATTGTCCAGAAACAACCTTCGTACCAATTTCTGAGAATAAGAAAATAGACAGCAGCTTAATTAAACATGATAATGTACAGCAGATTAATGATGCCACCTTGTCAGTTAGTGCCTGTAGTTTTTTGCCTTATAACACTCCTATGAAGCGCCTTGAGATGTTTTATTACGCAGTGTCAGCCGTGGCCCAGTGGGTAGCACTCTTGCCTCTGAATCAGAAGATAGTGGGTTCAAATCCCACTCCAGGGACCTTGAGCACATAAATCTATCCAGTGCAGTACTGCACTGTTGGAGGTGCTGTCTTTTGGATGAGATGTGAAATCAAAGCCCAGTATACCCTCTCAGGTGGATGTAAAATATCCCATGGCACTATTTCGAAGAAGAGCAGGGGAGTTATCCTTGGTGTCCTGACCAATATTTATCCCTCAATCAACAAAACAAAAACAGATTATCTGGTCATTATCACATTGCTGTTTGTGGGAGCTTGCTGTGCGCAAATTAGCTGCTGCATTTCCAACATTGCAAAGGTGACTACATTCCAAAGTACTTCATTGGCTGTAAAGTGCTTTGAGATGTCTGGTGGTTGTGAAATGCGCGATATAAATGCAAATCTTACTTTCTATTATATGGGTGTAAAACAGGCATAACGAGGCTCAATTTTGAGGATCCAATTGCTACGTCCCAAGGTCTCTTCTATAGCTAGAGTGTGGGACTAAATTGGACAGCTCTTTCAAAGAGTCGGCATAGGCACAAAAGGCCAAATGGCCCCCTTGTTTGCTGTAAGACTCTATGGGCCAGATCTTTCCTTCCAAGGCGGGCTGCAACCCCATTCTTGGTTCCATATCAGCTTCCCCCACGACATTCCCTAGACTAGGCTTGTTAAACCTACCCTATTGAATGAGGTGATGGGTAATTCCACCCCTATTCTTTAATCCATCCAACAGAGGTTCCCGGCCAATTAAAAGGAAGTGGGTCTGATGATGTCATCTGATGACGCGTCATCAGCAGGTTTCCTTAAAGGGACCATGCCCACATACTTTTTGACAGCTGTGCTGTCAGTGTTCGACAGCATTCAGGTGCTGCAAACACTGACAAGCACTGCACAAAGGTGCACGGCTGCACCCAGGCACTCCCATGACTCCCTCCATATCCTTATGGAGGGTGTCACAGCACGCAGGGAGGCTCTCTTCCCTTTCCATAGGTGGAAGAGACCTCCCCTGGAACTAACACAGCCTGGTTGCACATTGCACAGTATGGCACAAGCAGTGATGTCGTCAGAAGGAGCTGGTTGCAGGCACAACCCTTTCAATGATCTCAGTAGATCATGAAACATTACCGCAAAGCCACACTCAACCTCCTCCTGCTGTGTTACTCATTACATCCCCATTACTGTGCCTTCCCTACCCTACTCCTGCACATCCTTACTCACACCAACATACCTTGTACCTCTACCCATCCATCTGTCTTTATCTACATTATCACATCCCTATCTCACTAGCCACCCCTCATACTCACCCTCATCCCTGTCCAACTAACACTAATGCTGATGTAAAGTGTCTGCTAATGTGTTTTCAAACATTGAAATCTTTATTTTCAACACTGCCTTCTTGGATAGATCTTTGTGCAGCTTTGGAAATGGCTTATTGAGTTGCAGTGAATAGTGAGACCTAATAGTACCCCACACAATGGTGATGAGTGTGAAAGGAATGGCTTGGGTATTGTAGTGATGCTTTATGGTCTTGGTGTGGGGTGGTGCCAACCTTGTGCATCATATGGCAGCCGGGGTGTACAGCGTCATGTGAAGTAAATGTGGCCATGGTGAGGTCCTCCCTGGCGTCCCGGGCAGCAATTTGGTTGGGTGCTGATGCCCTGTGCCCTGTGCAGCGGAGAAAGTTGGTGTTGTTGTTGGTGCTGCTGGTGTGCCTGGTGATGCTGGTGTTGGGGCTGATTATGATGCGATTCTGAGGACTACGATGAGATTTTTTCAAGGGCACCAATGCTGATGGAATAGATGGCAGCTGAAGTTGAGATGACAGAAGCAATTTGTCAATGGTGAGATAGGTTGTTCCAAGGAGGTGTCAGTGGATAGAGAATTTACTGCAAACACTTCAAACCTTCATAAAACTGAAAAGCGTATTCCAAATCCTGAAGGCTCCAGCTTCTAAGATTGGAAATTGAACAGCTGTGAAATGGAACTTTTATACCACTTCTGCAGTTGTCAACTAGTCAAACCAATCAAGAGTTGTTGAGAACACAACACACATACCTGACATGATCCCCGAGGGATGGGAACCTTGTAAGAAACTTGGTAAAATGGTTAGGACCTGGCAAAATTCTGCTTAAATAGCTTTAAGCAACTTCTTAACTATCTCAATTGCCTGATAGGCCGCTTAGTGCCAGGTCTACAAGCCACAGGCAGAGCTGACACTTGGGAAATTCATAAGGAGGCAGGTTCAGAGTGGACTTCCGCCCCGCTATCAATCACGACCAAAGCGAGCCTGCCTCTGAACTCACACTCGCAGGGCTGGTAAGATTCCAGCCACGGATTCTATTCCAAGGATGCCTGAAAAGCATCCAACTTGAAATTGGGTCGGGCCATTTTTCAGGCGTCTGGGGGCAACCACCTAAAGCAGATGTTAGGACCTTTGCATATGCTCATGAGAGGCTTAATGACTGTTTTGGAACCATCTGGGAAATTGTACTGCCCTGAACAGAGCCAACAACATTTCTTTTGTAATTTATATATATGGGCTGGATTTTTGGTTCTGCTCATATAAGGACAGAATTGGTGGCAGAGCGGTAAAGTTTGCGCACAGGAACAGTTTGCGTCTCAGTCAGCAAAATTCATCAGCTGGGCCCTGAGTGTGGTGTGGAGCGCTAAGGGAGGTGTACCTCTCTTGGGGGTTAGGCCGGCTGAGCAAGTAAAAATCCCGAGCTAAACAACTGGCCTCGGAGCGCTGTAAAACAGGTCTGCGGTGCAAAGAAAAAACCTGAAAAAAACCCACCAAAAATATTCCCAATAAATAACTCATGCCACCACAACATAAATTGCAAAAGAACTAAAATAAAAAACTTACCTTGGTTGACATTATTTACCGCAGTGCAGCCACTAGAGCTCGGACCGCCCGATTTCACAGGTGGTCCCAGCACGGCGCTCTACGGAGTGCTAAGGGTCAGGCGACAGCCAAAAATTGAGCCGGTGTCGCAATCAGGGGCATTGCACAGCGGCTCGCCTCTTCTGGGCGGTAATGCTCCACGCCCCGTTGCAACCGACACCAGAAGTCCTGGCGGGGTGCTGGCAGCTGGTCGCCCGTTCGCCTGGAAGTGCTTACCACCACCACTGCCGCCCCTCCAGGGCGCTAACAGGGGCAGCAGAAGCACGAAAATCCAGCCCATAATTTCTGTCACGTCACTGCTATGAAACCGCTTGTCTCTCAGAGTTAGAGAAACGCGCCAATCAAAGAATGTTTCATTGTCGGCATTCTCTGAAGGAACATATACCATATATTTAATCAATTTAATTACATTTTCTATGTGAGAGAAAGGTATGATCCTTCAGATAAAAATCAAAAAAAAGCTTTTTGTATTTTTCTTGTCGCAACACCTTCTGCAAAGTTTTAATGGTGAATATTTGAATGATAAATGAGGGAGCTGAATGTACTCAGCAGAAGAGCTGCTCCCTCACGTTGAATTAATGTTGAAATTGCAGACCTTTTGCAAAGGTTTTAATCATCAGGAGTTCCTTTTTCTCGAGTACATTGGTGGATGCCAAAGTTTATTCCAATTAAGCAGTGTGTGTGTTTTTTAAGCAAGTGCTGTTGAAATGAGAGCTGCCTGTTGCTGTCACGCTCCAGAAAAATGAAGGCCGAGAAAAGTTTCAGAAAGCTTGTAGATTTGGTTAGTCCCGATTTTAGGGCCGATTTTAACCTTCTCTGCTTGCCTGGCGGAAACTAGGCGGGCGAGTGTTTAAAATGGCCGCAGCGACTTACTCCCACCGATTCTGCTGCCTTCTCGTGGATTGCAATTTTAACCTGCTCTTTTGTGCTGGCTAGAAAGACACCCACCAAAAACCTTTTTTTAACTATTCAGATCATGCCATTATCGGGGACCGACTGTAATTTTAATCCCGAGGCCTGCGTGGGGAAGCCATTGTTATCCGATTGTGAGGCCAACCTGGTGGCAAGAGTAGAAGAGGCTCAGAAGGTGAATGAATGTTATTTATTTTTTTGTTTGCTATGGGCTAGGAGGAGCAGGAGCGGTCTGCCAGGCCTCACAAGGAAACCTTTGGCATCCACTGTTCCAAGCTTCCCTCCCCCTCTCCACGATTGTGCTACTTTGCCAATCACTTATCTGAGTGTTGGAGACCATTCCTTTGGAGTGTTGAGGACCATTCCTTTGGGTCCTTGGCAGTGGGCTCCTGCTGCCTAAAATCCCACTCCCACCTACCACAAGGACCTCATGGAAGTATGCATGAGATTGCTGCAATAGCACCTGAGCTCCCAAATTAGAGGTTTTTAGAGGAAGAGATGGGAGCAGTTATTTGGAATAGAGGGAAGGAGGCCAACCAAAGGAACGGTCCAGCACAATGGAAGATGATGGCCATGGCATTCAGTGCACCCTCCCTCAACCACCTCACATAGCAACTCCATGTTGCAATGACTTCACCAAGGTAACCAAGATAAGAGGAGAAATCACATCTTCTAACAATGCAACATAATAGGCATGTTGCATATTCTCAGCCATCTTGCTCTCACTGTGTTTAACATTTTTTCCAGCTTACTAGGAAAGTGCCCAATACTGGTTACTGCCACCAGTCGTCAATGGAAAAGAAAATTGGGCGGTGTGTAAAATGGGCTGCCGATCTGCTATCGCCCATTCTGTTCCAGCTGCCAAGATCAATTTCAGCCCCATAGTCTCTGTCATGGTGACAAAGACATCCATGATGTCCTCATACGAGTTAGAGTTGTGGGTGGAGGGGGCAGAGCAGAGAGGTTTGAGGAGAAGATTGGCATTGAAGAATGATTCTAGAGTAGTGGCAGGTTTCACAGAGGCCTGATAGAGCTTGATGTTGTTCGCCTAGGTCCTAGGGGAAAGCACCAGCCAGACACTTTGTACTCTCCTGCCTCTAAGAGAATGTCATGTATGTACTTTTGGGATCACTAGCCAAAAGATGGCGTCACTGTTGGAGGCCATTGGGCTGCACGCACGTGTGTGCAGCTTAAGTATAAAAGGCCAGCCATTTTGTATATTAGTCACTTTGGGCCTTAATAAAGCAGAGCCAAGGTCATACCTCTTGGAGTTAAATAGTATTCAGTCTGACAGTTATTGCATACACAACATTTGGCGATGAGGCAACAAGAACCTTTGCACGCAAAAATTAGCACAATTGGATTGTTGGAGCAATTTGTGAAAGGAGAAGATTGGACAGACTTTGTGAGCTGTTTGAGCCAGTTCTTCGTGGCCAACAAAATGGATGCAGATCGGCACCGGGCGGTGTTCCTCATGGTTTGCGGTCCAAAGATTTTTGGTCTGATAAAGAATCTACTCCTGCCTGTGAGTCCAACAGAGACGACGTATGAAGAATTGTGTACACTGGTACAGGACCACCTTAAGCCAGACGAAGGCATCATCATCTCGAGATACAGATTTTACACGCATGCTCGCGCAGAGGGCCAGAATGCGGTAGAATTCATTGCCGACCTGAGACGTCTAGCGGGACCGTGTAAGTTCGGGGCTGTGTTGGCAGACATGCTGCGGGACCTCTTTGTAATCGGCATCAACCATGAGGTGATCCTGCATAAACTACTGGCGGTGGAGATGTTGGACTGGAACAGGACCATCACAATCGCTCAGTCATGCATGACGACAGATAGAAGTCGAAAGCAGATTATCAGTGAAAAATTGAAACTCAGCAAGTACAGCAAATATGATTGATTCAACGTTTGGCAGAGCAGTACATGGCAGGGCCTACCCGATTGCGTACTCAAAACCTGTGGCTTCCCAAAGTCCGCCAGCAGGAATGCATCCGATTTCTCCGTGTTGGCGTTGTGGGGAAAATCACCGGCACTAACAGTGCCACTTTAAGCAATATAGTTGCAAAGGCTGTCTGAGAGTGGGGCATCTCCAGCGCAAGTGTCCGCAGATGAGCAAGCGTGCTGTGACACATCACATGGAGGATAATGGTCAGGCTATCACGGATCCAGATACGCAATCCGAGATACCAGAGGAGGAAGTGTATGGAATGTACTTGTTCCTAACGAAGAGCAAACCAATAATGATTAAGTGAAATTTAATGGGGTGTCGGTATTGATGGAACTGGACACGGGGCAAGTCAATCGATAATGAGCCAGAGGGCATTCGACAAGCTGTGGGATACTCAGGCTGTGAAGTCAATGCCAAGTTGCGCACGTACACCAAAGAACTCATAACGATGATTGGCAGTGCCACAATTGAAGTGTCGTATGATAGTGCGGTTCACGAGTTACCGCTGTGGATTGTCCCAGGCAATGGCCCAACGCTGTTCGGCAGGAACTGGCTTGAAAAAATCAGATGCGATTGGAACGACATCAAAGAGTTGTCGTCGGAGAAAGATACATGTGCCCAAGTACTGAGCAAGTTCCCCTCGCTGTTCGAACCAGGCGTCGGCAACTTCACGGGAGCCAAGTTGCAGATCCATGTGGACTCGGATGCAAGACCCGTCCAACTTAAAGCTCAGGCAATTCTGTATATGATGAGAGGGAAGGTCGAAATCGAACTGGACAGACACCAGCGTGAAGGGATCATATCAACGGTTGAATTTAATGAATGGGCCAGCCCCATTGTTCCTGTGCTGAAAAATTATGGCACAGTCAGAATCTGTGGAGACTACAAGGCTACGATCAACAGGGTTTCGAAACAGGATCAGTACCCGTTACCGAAAGCTGATGACTTGTTTGTAACGCTAGCTGGGGGGAAGTCGTTCAAACTGGACTTGACGTCGGCCTACATGACACAGGAGCTGATCGAGACATCGAAGCAACTTATGTGCATTAACACGCATAAAGGATTGTTTATTTGTCACAGGTGCCCTTTTGGAATTCACTCGGCTGCAGCAATATCTCAGAGGAACATGGAGAGTCTACTGAAGTCCTTTCCCAGATGACATCCTGATCACAGGTCGTGACTCCGAGGAACATCTGAACAACCTGGAAGAGGTTCTACATCGTCTGGACAAAGTGGGACTCAGACTGATACGCTTGAAGTGCATCTTCATGGCACCAGAGGTCAAATTCCTGGGGAGGAAAATTGCTGCTGACGGCATCAGGTCCATGGACGCGAAAACCAAGGCCATCAAGAATGCACCCAAGCTGTACAATGTGACAGAGCTGCGTTCGTTCCTGGGTCTACTCAACTACTTTGGTAACTTCCTACCTAAATTGAGCACCTTATTCGAACCACTGCACATGCTGCTAAGAAAAGGCGACAACTGGGTGTTGGGTGCGTCTCAAGACAGAGCTTTTGAGAAAGCCACTAATTTGCTTTGCTCTAACAAGCTGCTGGTACATTATGACCCATGTAAACATTTAGTATTGGCCTATGATGCTTCGTCATATGAATTGGTTGCGTACTCCAACAAGCTAATGAGTCGGGTAAACTTCAACCAGTCAAGTATGCTTCAAAAAGTTTGTCTAAAGCGGATTGAGCCTACAGCATGGTACAGAAAGAAGCACTAGCCCTGTGTGTATGGGGTTAAAAAGATGCATCTTTGAACTGGAGACAGATCACAAGCTGCTCATTTCACTGTTCTCTGAAAACAAAGGTATCAATACCAATGCTTCAACCCGCATCCAGAGGTGGGCGCTGACATTATCCACTTATGATTATGTCATTCGCCATAGACCGAGAATTGTGCCGATGTTTTGAGCCGTCTGCAGTTGTCCACACTGGAGGTGGAAACTCCACAACCGGTGGACCTATTGTTAGTTATGGATGCTTTTGAGAGTGAAGGAACCCCTGTCACGGCTCAACAAGTTAAGACCTGGACCAGCCAGGACCCGATTTTATCGGTGGTGAAGAGTTGCATCCTCAAAGGTGATTGGTCTACCATACCCAAGCAAATGTACGAGGAGACTAAACTTTAAATTCATCGCAAAGATGAACTATCTATTCAATCGGATTGTATACTGTGGGACAATCGTGTTGTTATGTCAAGAAAGGGAAAGAGAAATTTGTAAGTGAGCTACATAGCACACATCCCGGCATTGTAATGATGAAAGCCATTGCCAGGTCTCATGTATGGTGACTGGAAATTGACTCTGAGTTGGAATCATGTGTGCATCAGTGCAACACTTGCATGCAGCTCAGCAAAGCACCAGCAGAATCATCGCTGAGTCTGTGGTCGTGGCTGTCCAAACCGTGGTCCAGAATCCACATAGATTTTGCAGATCCCTTCCTGGGGAAGATGTTTTTAGCTGTGGTGGATGCATATTCAAAGTGGATAGCATGTATAATCATGACATCCAGCACATCCACAGCTATCATTGACAATCTCAGTGTCATGTTTGCGACACATGGTCTGCCTGACATCATTGTTAGCGACAACGGATAGTGCTTCACCAGTCAGGAGTTTCAAGATTTAATGAAACTCAATGGTATCAAACATGTAAGGTCAGCACCGTTTAAACCTGCATCCAATGGGCAAGCAGAACGCGCTGTCCAAATCATAAAGCAGAGTATGAAGCGAGTAACCCAAGGGTCACTGCAGACCCGCCTGTCATGCATATTGCTTTGTTATAGGTCAAGACCACACACGCTTACCGGGGTCTCACTTGCTGAACTAATGACGAAGAGAGGTCTCAAGACCCAGCTATCTCTTGTACACCCTGACTTGAATAATCATGTTGAATATAGAAGACAAAGTCAGCAAGGGCATCACGATTGTGCAGCTGTGTCACACGATATTTCTGTAAATGATCCTGTATATGTTCTGAATTATGGTCAGGGTCCCAAGTGGATCGCTGGTACTGTCATGGCCAAGGAGGGCAACAGAGTATCTAATGGCAAGCTCAAAAATCGGCAAACATGCAGGAAACATATGGATCAGACAACGCTGCGGCACACAGACGAACTAGAACAGTCGGAGGAAGAGACAATCGACGACCAACCAATCTACCCCCAGTCATCAGAGGACTCAGTGGTCATCAGTGAATTGGGACTTTCAATCACTGACATGTTCAATGAAAATGGACTTTCAATCCCTGACATGGCCATTGCCACTCCCACCAGGTCAGCCACCCAGCCACCAGTCACAACAGACTCGGAACACTCACCCAAGGCTGGAGTTGAACTAAGACGGTCAACCCAGGAGCGTAAAACACCAGACCATCTCAATTTGTAAAAAACTGTGTTAATATCTCAGAGGTGGGTATTGTCATGTATGTACCTTTTGGATCACTAGCCACTAGATGGCATCACTGTTGGAGGCCATTGGGCTGCACTCATGTGTATAAAAGGCCAGCCATTTTGTATATTAGGCACTTTGAGTCTTAATAAAGCAAAGCCAAGGTCATACCTCATGGAGTTAAACAGTACTCAGTCTAACAGTTATTGCATACTCAACAGAGAACACCAAGGAGAAGCAGGAGATTGGGATTGAAAGGGCACATAATTACATCAATGAGACACAGAAGCATGAAACTGTAGGGAGGCACTCAGAGCTATTAATTGAAAAAATTGTTAGCACAAATGTTTACAGATGCAGAATGTTATTTGGCACGATGGGAGAATGCCTTAGAGAATGACTTGCAGAATGTTTCCAGAAAGGTAGACATCGTCAATATGCTTGAGAGCCAAACATCTGATGATGAATGAATTGCAGTTTCTGGCAAGGGGAGCATGGTGAGAAGATTACTTTTACAATGGCCATTGGTAATATTTAGGAAAAGGTTCTTGCAGCAGACAAAGGATTCTCCTATTCCGTCTCGTCCTGCAGTGGGACCTTGGTTGCATGATCACCCTGCTGGCCTTGTACCCCTTCTTCTTTCTCCCCAGGGCAGGCAGCTTTGAACAGCAAAATTACGAAGCATGTACTACTGTGTTCCTAACACAGATGAGGCTGCACACAGGGAGGTTAAAGTAACAGTGACCTCAGTCTTTAATAAGACACTCCAGAGTGAGGAACAGCCCTTAGGGGCTGGCTTATATACAGTGCTCCCAAGGGATGCTGGGATCCCTTGGGACTTCAGGGGATGAGCTCGCTGGTGGCGGAACATGGGAGTGCATGCTTTACAGATACACAACATCACCCCGCCCCCCGCAAAAGTCAAAGTGAAAACTATTTACAAGGTGAGGCGGTCGGGAGCCTTTTTTTCCCTGGTGGACCGCCTCGATACCAAGGTCTGTCTGATGTGTTGGCTGTGCCCTCGCTGGGCTGGCGTGTTGTTGGCCCTGCAGGGCTGCTAGGTGAGCCTGGCTCTGCTGGGCTGTTGGGCGTGATGGGTTTGATTTCCTGGTCCAGCATGGTGTCGTTCATTGTTTGGGTGTGTGTTGTGGGCTCGAAAAAGATGGTGTCTGCTGTGGGTTGTTCAGGGCAGTCAGTGAACCGCAGCCTCATTTGGTCCAGATACTTTCTGCAAATTTGTTCATTGTCTAGTTTGACTACAAACACCCTACTCCCTTCTTTAGCTATCACCGTGCTCGCGATCCACTTGGGACCATGTCCATAGTTTAGCACATACACAGGATCATTCAGATCAATTTCCCATGACACAGTGGCGAGACCATCGTTTACATTTTGTTGCTGCCGCCTGCTCTCTACCTGATCGTGCAGGTTGGGGTGAACCAGCGACAGTCTGGTTTTAAGTGTCCTTTTCATGAGTAGCTCAACCGGGGGCACCCCTGTGGGCGAGTGGGGTCTCGTGCGGTAGCTGAGCAGTACTCGGGACAGGCGGGTTTGGAGTGAGCCTTCTGTCACTCGTTTAAGGCTCTGTTTGATGGTTTGTACTGCCCGCTCTGCCTGCCCATTAGAGGCTGGTTTAAACGGAGCCAAGGTGACATGTTTGATCCCATTGCGGGTCATGAATTCTTTAAATTCGGCACTGGTGAAACATGGTCCGTTGTCACTGACCAGTATGCCAGGCAGGCCGTGGGTGGCAAACATGGCCCTCAGCCTTTCAATGATGGCGGTGGCGGTGCTTCCCGACATTATTTCACATTCAATCCATTTTGAAAAAGCATCCACCACCACCAGGAACATTTTATCGAGAAATGGGCCCGCATAGTCGACATGAATCCTCGACCATGGTCTGGAGGGCCAGGACCACAAACCTAGTGGTGCCTCTCTGGGCGCGTTGCTCAACTGAGCACATACACTGCATTGCCGTACACAAGACTCTAAGTCAGAGTCGATACCGGGCCACCACACGTGGGATCTGGCTATCGCTTTCATCATTACTATACCCAGGTGTGTGCTGTGTAGATCCAAGATGAACGTCTCCTTGCCCTTTTTGGGTAGCACTACGTGGTTACCCCACAACAGGCAGTCTGCCTGAATGGACAGGTCGTCCTTTCGCCGCTAGATCGGCTTGATTAGCTCCTGCATTTCAACGGGGATGCTGGCCCAGCTCCCATACAGTACACAGTTTTTTACTAGGGACAGCAGAGGATCTTGGCTGGTCCAAGTCCTAATCTGGCAGGCCGTGACAGGTGATTTATCATTTTCAAACGCTTCCATGACCATCAACAAGTCTGCGTGCTGCGCCACAATCAACAAGTTTGCAGGCTGCGCCATTTCCACCCCCGTGGTGGGCAATGGTAGCCGACTGAGAGCATCTGCACAGTTCTCGGTGCCTGGCCTGTGGCGGATGATATAGTTATACGCTGATAGCGCGAGTGCCCACCTTTGTATGCGGGCTGAGGCATTAGTATTTATCCCCTTGTTTTCAGCGAACAGGGATGTGAGGGGCTTGTGATCGGTTTCCAGCTCAAATTTGAGGCCAAACAGGTACTAATGCATTTTCTTTACCCCGAACACACACACTAATGCCTCTTTCTCAATCATGCTGTAGGCCCTCTCAGCCTTAGACAAACTCCTGGAAGCATAGGCGACAGGTTGCAACTTCCCCGCAATGTTAGCTTGTTGTAATACACACCCGACTCCATACGACGATGCATCACATGCTAGCACAAGTCTTTTACACGGGTTATACAATACAAGCAGCTTGTTGGAGTATAAAATGTTTCTGGCTTTCTCAAAAGCAATTACTTGGTTTTTTCGCCATACCCAGTTGTCACCTTTGCGCAATAACACATGCAGGGGCTCTAAAAGGATGCTAACCTCGGTAGGAAGTTACCAAAATAGTTGAGGAGTCCCAGGAACGACCGCAGCTCCATGACGTTCTGTGGCCTGGGCGCGTTCCTGATAGCCTCTGTCTTAGCGCATGTGGGCTGAATGCAGTCCGCCACGATCTTTCTCCCCAAAAACTCCACTTCTGTTGCCATGAAGACGCATTTCGACCTCTTCAGTCACAGCCCTACGCGATCCAGTCGCTGGAGGACCTCCTCCAGGTTTTGTAGGTGCTCGGCGGTGTCCCGACTCGTGACCAATATGTCGTCCTGAAAGACCACCATGTGTGGTATTGACTTGAGTAGGCTCTCTATGTTTCTTTGGAAGATAGCTGCAGCCGACCGAATTCCAAACGGGCATCTGTTGTAGATGAACAGTCCCTTGTGCGTGTTGATGCAGGTGAGGCCCTTCGAAGACTCCTCCAGCTCCTGCATCATGTAGGCCGAAGTCAGGTCGAGCTTGGTGAATGTCTTGCCTCCTGCCAGTGTCGCAAATAGGTCATCTGCCTTAGGTAGAGGGTATTGGTCGTGTAGCAAGAAAAGATTAATAGTTACTTTATAATAGCTGCAAATCCTGACCGTGCCATCATTTTTGAGTACTGGAACAATCGGGCTGGCCCACTCGCTGAATTTCACTGGGGAGATGATGCCCTTGCGTTGCAGCCTATCCAGCTCGATTTCCACTCTCTCCCTCATCATGTGAGGTACCGCTCGCGCCTTGTGGTAAATGGGTCGTGCCTCTGGGACCAAGTGGATCCGCACCTTTGCCCTGGAAAAGTTTCCAATGCCTGGCTCAAAAAGGGAAGGATATTTATTAAGAACCTGGGTACATGAGGCCTCATCGACATGTGATAGCGCTCGGATGTCATCCCAGTTCCAGCAGATTTTGCCCAGCCAGCTCCTTCCAAGCAGTGTGGGGCCATCACCCGGGACAATCCAGACTGGCAGTTCGTGCACCGTGCCCTCATAGGTGACCTTGACCATGGCGCTGCCCAGGACAGTGATAAGCTCTTTGGTGTACGTTCTCAGTTTCGTGTGGATGGGGCTCAGCGCTGGTCTAAATGCCTTGTTGCACCACAGTCTCTCAAACATCTTTTTACTCATGATGGATTGGCTAGCGCCAGTGTCCAGTTCCATGGCTACGGGTAAGCCATTCAATTTTACGTTGAGCATTATAGGTGGACATTTCATCGAAAATGTGTGCACCCTGTATACTTCAGCATCTGCCCCCTCTCTCTGAGGCTCGAAATTGCTTTGATCCATCATGGACTGATCTTCCTCTGCCACGTGGTGGTTAGCAGGTTTTGCAGAGCTTGCAGCTCGTTTGCAAGCTCATTGGAGGTGCCCCGTTGTTCCACAGCTCTTTCAAACATACCCTTTGAAGCGGCATGAATAGGCTGAATGAAAGCCTCCACAACGCCAACAAGGTGAGAATTGCCTTGCATTCATCCTTTGTTACGGACTCTGAGTCATCTGGGTCACCTGAGACCTGCTGGCAGTTGCAGGCTCATGGTTTCTGCCCTGTACATTCCTGCTCGCAAACATAGTTCCAGTTAATTGATGAATGTTGCTAGCACTTGTGTGCTGAGCAATAGGTTTGGTGTTATCACTGGTGGACATAAACGCCTGTGCTATCGCAATGGCCTTACTGAGGGTTGGTGTCTCTACAGTCAAAAGTTTTCGTAGGATGGTCTCATGGCCAATGCCCAGTACAAAAAAGTCTCTGATCATTTGCTCCAGGTAGCCATCAAACTCACATTGTCCTGCAAGTCGCCTTAGCTCGGCGACGTTGCTCGCCACTTCCTGACCTTCAGATCACTGGCATGTAGAACCGATACCTCGCCATCAGCACGCTCTCCCTCAGGTTAAGATGCTTCCGAATCAGTGTACACAGTTCCTCATATGACTTCTCTGTGGGTTTCACCGAAGCCAGAAGATTCTTCATGGGGCTGTAGGTCGGTCCCCCACAGACTGTGAGGAGGACCGCTCTCCTTTTTGCAGCGCTTCCTTCTCCGTCCAGTTCGTTGGCTAAAAAGTACTGGTCTAGCCGTTCAACCTAGGCTTCCCAGTCCTCACCCTCCGAGAACGTCTCCAGGATGCCCACAGTTAGCTGCATCTTTGCATTGGATTCGTATTCTCGTCACCAGTTATTGTGTTCCTAACACAGATGAGGCTTTACACAGGGAGGTTAAAGTAACAGTGACTTCAGTCTTTAATAAGACACTCCAGAGTGAGGAACAGCCCTTAGGGGCCGGCTTATATACAGTGCTCCCAAGGGATGCTGGGATCCCTTGGGACTTCAGGGAATGAGCTCGCTGGTGGCGGAACATGGGAGTGCATGCTTTACAGATACACAACATGTACCATATAACTACTATACTAGACACTTTGGTTGGGTTGTACTGCAGAGCTTCTTCAGATCTATCAAGGCACCTGAATCGTAGAAATTTACAGCACAGATGGAGGCCATTTGGCCTATCATGACTGCGCCAGTCAAAAAAGAGTTATCCAACTTACCAGATCTAGGTCAGTAGCCTTACACGTTATGGCACTTCAAGTACGTGTCCAAGTACATTTTAAATGTGCTGAGAGTTTCTGCTTCTACCACCCTTTCAGATAGTGAGTTCCAGATCCCCACCCCACTCTGGGTGAAAAAGATTCTCCTCAACTCCTCTCTAATTCTTCTACGAATTACTTTAAATCTATGGTCCCTGGTTATTGACCTCTCTGCTAAGGGAAATATGTGCTCCCTATTCACTCTATCTAGACGCCTCATAATTTTATATACCTCAATTAAATCTCCCCTCAGCCTCCTCCATTCTAAAGAAAACAACCCCAGCCTATCTAACCTTTTCTCATAGCTAAAATTCTCTAGTCCTGGCAATATCCTCATAAATCTCCTTTATACCCTCTCTAGTGCAAACACATATTTCCTGTAATGTGGTGACCAGAACTGTACGCAGTACTCTAGTTGTGGCCTAACTAGTGTTTTATACAGTTCCAACATAACGTCTCTGCTCTTATATTCTTTGCCTCATTTAATAAAGGAAATCATCATGTACGCCTTCTTAACCACCTTATCTACCTGTCCTGCTACATTCAGGGATCTGTAGCCATGCACTCTAAGGTCGCTCTGTTCCTCTACATTTCTCAGTATCCTCCGATTTATTGTGTATTCTCTTGCCTTGTTAGCCCTCCGCAAATGCATTACCTCATACTTCTCCAGATTGAATTCCATTTGTCACTTTTCTGCTCACCTGATCAACCCATTGATATCTTCCTGCAGTCTATCAACCACACAGCTAATTTTTGTATCATCTGCAAACTTTTTAATCAATCCCCCTATATTGAAGTCTAAATGTTTAATATATAGCAAAAAAAAAGGCAAGGGACTGAGCCCTGTGGAATCCCATTGACCATTACCCTTTGCTTCCTGCCACTGAGCTAATTTTAGATCCAACTTTCCCTTGGATCCCAACCTGCCATGTGGGACCTAATCAAAGGCCTTGCTAAAATCCATGTAGACTACATCAAATGTACTACCTTCATCTACCCTCCTTGTTATCTCCTCAAAAAAATCAATCAAGTTAGTCAGACAGAACCTTCCCATAACAAATTCATGCTGACTATCCTTAATTAATCCATGCCTTTCTAAATGACGATTTATACTGTCCCTCAGAATTTTTTCCAATAATTTTCCCACCACCGAGGTTAGGCTGACTGGTCTGACTTGGTCTATCCCTTTCTCTCTTTTTAAACAATGGCACAATGTTAACAGTCCTCTGGCACCAGGCCCTGTAGCCAGAGAGGGTTGGAAAATGATGGTTAGAGCTTCTATTATTTTCTCCCTTGCCTCTCTTTACAGCCGGGGATATATTTCATCCAGACGTGGCGATTTATCTACTTTCAAAGATGCTAAATCTCCTAATACTTCCTTTCTCTCTATGTTTATCCCATCTGAGGCATGCATTCTGAATACCAATTGTCTGCTATATAATTATTCTGGTGAGCATCATTATATCAGTGCTTATTTGAGGTCCTAGGATATGAAACCAGGGTCGTCGTCTTCTGCTATAGGAGCCATCCAGTCATCTGTCTTTTAGTTGCAAACAATGGTCGCATGGTGGACTAACTCAAAATGAAAGGATCATTGCCATGCTCTGTATAGCAAACAATCATATGTATTATTAGGTGTTTATCATCTCTAACTAGGTGAACATTCATTGAGTAAAAGCCTTTCCTGTTGAGGAAGCTGATTACACTCTGGTGGAGGTGTGCTTTGTGTCCATGGTGACACAACGACTGTATGGCCTCATCAGTGAAGCACAGCATTCTTTAGCATTGCTCAGGTTGAGATAGGAGCACCTTGCTTTGTAGATGCAGGTAAATGGGTACCTGTGCGTGGGTCCCAGATATCTCCACGAGCTTGTCCTTTCTTCCTCAAATTAGCACAAATAAAAGGGAATCCGCTAAGAAATTTACAATTCCCTCCTCTGTTGAATGATGTAAGGGACAAAAAAGGAAAGACCATAATGAATAATACTGAAACTACCAGCGGGGTTTAAATGTGAAAAAAAGAGAAAAAAATATTGCCAGCAATTAGTCAAAATCAAAGTTATAGTAATTTAAAGATCCTATGAAGGTCCTTTTAAATGCCTGTTGGCAGCCAGCTAGCAATGTTGAATGCCTCTCATATATTGGCATTATTAGCAATGAGCGAGCCACAGATGGAAACAGTGGGAAGTCAGAAAGCTGGCAATGCGGCAGTATTTAAATTCTATTTACATACAGCAGGAAGTATTTGAATAGTGCTTCCAGTCTCTGACCTCATTTCTGGATGAAACTGTGTATGGGCATTGTTAGGACAGTGATTTGATAGAATAACTCACCAGCCTATATTTCTCTTCCAGCTGCTCCAAAAAACAGGCAGTAAAATGGAGGACAACCCAGCCCCAATTTTCCATATAATGCTTCTTCAGAATTCTTGATCAAATCGGGAAACACACTGGTGTCAGTTTTCATTTAGTGGTTTCAATCAGTTCTAAATGGTTAAAAACAAGCCCAAATTTTACCAGAATGTGAATGTGCCAACAGCATTCAATTTTCACAGGTCAGCTCATTTGCATAATTATTCACAGTTCTTGAGTGAGGATTTGGATTTCTGTAGGGAGCACCCGAGTGGGGAGACAGGCAAATCTCATGTGGGGAACACAGTCAAAGGAAAGTGGCAGGATAGGGGGACAAAAAAAAACCTGATTGCCTTTGAAAGGCTCATAAGGCATCTCAACGCTCAAAAGGCAACACAATCTATTGGCAGCCTTTGCCAAGGTGAAGGGGGAAGACAGCCAAGAAGTGACAGGCAAAATTCAAGGAAACAGAAAACCAGCAGACAAGCATAAGTCTGCAGGCAACTGATGGAGCAGCCCAGCACCCGATCCTGTGTTTGATGGCTGTTGCAGTGGAGGTAGTGCTGCATGCGATGGTTCTGGATGAGATGATTGTGAGGGCACACCACTCCACATCACCATCCCCGTAGATCAGCACTGCAAAATTCCGGCAAGGAAATTGAACGGAGTTTCAGGCCATAGCTAATTAATGCTGCCTCTGCCTTATGATGCATGTTATAGCTGTAGGTATCATAGCAGCAGATGCCAACGCTCAACATCTTCTCTGCTGCTCCCACGGTCATTGATAGTAGATGTGACAATGCCGCAGAAATAGTTAGTGGCATCTTGGCGGGTATGGCTAATCAGCTTATGCTGACTCTTGATTGCCCTGCCATGCCTTCATTCATGCAGTGCCACGTGATATACTGAGGGGCGAAATGTACCTTGAAAGTTGGAGCCTCTACGTACAGTAATCCTTTGCCAAAGCATGGTTTGTGCAACTCTGTCCATTGATGTGGGTATGAGGGGACTGATGGGTCGGCACAAAAACTCCTCTGGTGCATCCCAACTTGCCAGTCATCCCTCTGCTGGCCATTGTCTACTTCCTGCAAACAGCTCACATACATGGACATTCCCTGTACGAAACCCATTTGTGGCACGAATGCAGCTGAGGAAATGAATGACAGCAATCTCCACTAGAAATCGAGGAGCTCAGCATTGCCGAATGGGTGCAAGGGAGAAGGAAAAGGGGAGGGAAGACCTAGGATTTGTTTTGCGAATCATGGCTGGGCTCAAAGATGACAGAGAGAAATAAATCACCTTTTTGAATAAAGAATTCTAAATGTGTATGAATTCCACTTAACATGTGGTTTCTTCAACTGCAGATTCCAGAATGTGTCACTACCAGTGAAATGTCAGTTACTTTTTCAGATAAATAATTCACTTGGAATAGCAAATCTACACAATTACAAGGTTTTGAAGCAATACCACTTTGCTATCAGGACAGAACTCAGCCTCTTTAAATTATGATTGCTTGCAAAAACATTTGCCTCAGATTGTAACCCAAAAAGCACAGATATGGTGATTTTTAGTCCACAATAGCATTTCCTTCTAATTGTTGCAAGCTATCCTTGAATAAAGGGGATAGAAATTAAAGAAGATACAAGGAATAGAGTGAAACAAAGAACTCATTTTTTATACTATATTAAGTGCTCAGTACTTGCAGTAAATGAGGAGAGAATGGGGGCGAGTTTCTGCTTGTTCCTGCGAGGAATATAAGCGCAATCTGGGTGTAATCAGCTGAAACAATGCAAAAAATTATGGGATTTTAAAAGTAAGTGAGTTACACCCAAAACCACTTGCGTTCATGTTTTCCACGATATTTTACATTGGTTCAAGATTCAATTTGCTAGGATCAGGCCCCGGCCAATAAAGTGGTCACACCCCCAGGTCAAATTTGTGAGATTCCACTGTTTGTGTTTGTTCAGGAAGGCTCTTCAAATTGCGGTAATTTTCTTTGGTGTACGGTCATGTTTTTACTAAGAAACTGACTATGATGAAACTATTAAACAGTTCAGTATAGGTTGTTTTTAAGTAATTTTCAGTTATTTTAAATCTGGTTTCTCACAGGTGCAGGACAGGTCCTTATGAAAAATGCTTATCTTTGGTAATAAACCCATTTTGAGCTGTATTAATAAAACTGCAACAGGCGACCACTCTTAAATACATCAAAGAATACCTTTTAACATAAAATAAAAGAAACAATGACATTCTATTATGCTGCCTGATTGCACTGGTTCATGGCAGATTTTACAATTTTAGTGGAAAATTGAACTGTAACCTATCCAGTGCGATTTCAAGCTAATTGTCAGCGCAATTTCCTGATTGCGCCCAATGCTGAAATGCTAACCCAATATCTAAAAGGACTGATTATACAGTATTCAAAATTGGGATAATATCCTTATTTGCTCTGCCCCATATAGAGACAATGTCACTAAAAATCTAGAGTGTGAAGGGATCTGGTTCGGGCTGATGTATGGGAATTGTTCAAATCACACAGACATTACTCCTTTCTATTCCCATGTGCACGATAAATATTCCAGGTTGAACGTTTTCTTGGTCTAATGGGATTTTGTTGCTGTCACAAGGGACAGTAAGATTGAGAGCATACAGATCTCAGAACATGTGCCTCTTTGGATAATAGCTGAAGCTCTTTGGTTTACCCACAAGCTGAATTGTGGTGATAAAATATCTTGCCAACACAAGATACAAGATTTAAAGAATTCATAGTTAAAAAATGCAATAACTTTTTTTTAAGCTCAATGAAAATTTAGTGGACCCATGAGAGGCATCATGGTTTTATTTTGATAAATAATAAATCATTCCATATATATAATTTATATATTTGTAGTAAATTTATACTGCTACATACACAAGAGGCTATGGTTTCCTCTGCAACTCAGAGCACTGACTGCAGATGCACAGAAATGCACAATCTCTGTGTCCTACAAATCCACAGTGATACTGAGTTTTGGAGGAGGCCAGAGCCCTCAAATGTGCAGCCAGGGTTAAGCGGGCCACTGCAACTATGTGGCATTATTCAAGGTGCCTCACTTGCATTAGCTGGTTAAATACAAGAACAGCATTAAAGAATCACACATCAATCAATCAATTAGGAATGCTGCAATATAACGGTGCTAGATTATCCAGCTATTTACTATCAAGGCAGATATCACTTAGAGATGTATTACAAGGGACACGTCAAATGAAATAAAAGTTGCAAATCATACAAATTTCAGCACATATGGATAGCATTTAGCCTTTTGTGCCTGTGGCTAGCTCGTCGTCTGATCTATCTGGGTAAAATTGGGGTAAAGCCAATTTTGCTGAGCTGAGATGGGATTTGACCAAAGTGGACTGGACACAGCTTCTTGATGGTAAATCAGTGTCAGAGCAGTGGGAGGCATTCAAGGAGGAGATCCTGAGGGTACAGAGCAACCATGTTCCCTTAAAAAAAAAGGGTGGGGCTAACAAATCTAGAGCCCCCTGGATGTCAAGGGACATACAGGGTAAGATAAAGAAAAAGGGAAGCTTATGACAGATACCGAGAACTCAATACTGCAGAAACTCTAGAGGACTATAAGAAGTACAGGGGTGCAATTTAAAAAGATATCAGGAAAGCAAAGCGAGAGCATGAAAGAATGTTGGCAAGTAAAATCAGGGAAAATCTAGAGATGTTTTATAAATATATTAAGAGCAAGTGGATAACTAGAGAAAGAATGGGGCCTATTAGAGACCATAAAGGAAATCTGTGTGTGGAGGCAGAAGACGTGGGTATGATTCTAAATGAATACTTTGCAACTGTTTTCACAAAAGAGAGAGGCGATGCAGACTTTGCAAAGAGGGAGGGGGGGTGTGATACATTAGACGAGATAAACATAGTGAGAGAGGAAGTATTAAGGGGCTTAGTAGCTTTGAAAGTGGATAAATCCCCAGGCCCAGATGAAATGTGAGACAGGCAGTTAAGAGAAGTAAGAGAGAAAATAGCAGAGGCTCTGATCATCATTTTCCAGTCCTCTCTGGCTACAGGTGTGGTGCCAGAGGACTGGAGGACTGCTAATGTTGTACCTTTGTTTAAAAAGGGAGAAAGGGATAGACTGAGTAATTACAGGCCAGTCAGCCTAAACCTCTGTGGTAGAAAAATTATTGGAAAAAATCCTGAGGGACAGGATAAATCTTCATTTGGAAAGACATGGATTAATCAAGGACAGTCGGTATGGATTTGTTACGGGAAGGTCGTGTCTGACAAACTTGATTGAATTTTTTGAGGAGGGTTGAAGAGGGCAGTGCGAATGATGTAGTGTATATGGATTTTAGCAAAGCTTTTTATAAGGTCCCACATGGCAGACTGGTCACAAAAGTAATAGCCCATGGGATCCAGGGCAAAGTGGCAAGTTGGATCCAAAATTGGCTCAGAAGCAAAGGCTAATGGTAATGGTTGATGGGTGTTTTTGTGACTGGAGCTGTATCCAGTGGAGTTCCGCAGGACTCCTTGCTTTTTGTGGTATTTATCAATGACTTGGACTTGAATGTTGGGGGTATGATTAAGAAGTTTGCAGATGACATTAAAATAGGCTGTGTGATTGATAATGAAGAAGAAAGCTGCAGACTGTAGGAATACATCAATGTACTAGTCAGGTGGGCAGAACAGTGGCAAATGGAATTAAATCCGGATAAGTGTGAGATAATGCATTTGGGGAAGTCTAACAAGGCAAGGGAATACACATTAAATGGTACGACACTAAAAAGTGTAGAGGAACAAAGGGACCTTGGAGTGCAGGTCCACAGATCCCTGAAACATAGAAACATAGAAACATAGAAAATAGGTGCAGGAGAAGGCCATTCGGCCCTTCGAGCCTGCACCGCCATTCAATGAGTTCATGGCTGAACATGCACTTCAGTACCCCATTCCTGCTTTCTCGCCATACCCCTTGATCCCCCGAGTAGTAAGGACTTCATCTAACTCCTTTTTGAATATATTTAGTGAATTGGCCTCAACTACTTTCTGTGGTAGAGAATTCCACAGGTTCACCACTCTCTGGGTGAAGAAGTTTCTCCTCATCTCGGTCCTAAATGGCTTACCCCTTATCCTTAGAATGTGACCCCTGGTTCTGGGCTTCCCAACATTGGGAACATTCTTCCTGCATCTAACCTGTCTAAACCCGTCAGAATTTTTAACGTTTCTATGAAGTCCCCTCTCATTCTTCTGAACTCCAGTGAACACAAGCCCAGTTGATCCAGTCTTTCTTGATAGGTCAGTCCCACCATCCCGGGAATCAGTCTGGTGAACCTTCGCTGCACTCCCTCAATAGCAAGAATGTCCTTCCTCAAGTTAGGAGACCAAAACTGTACACAATACTCCAGGTGTGGCCTCACCAAGGCCCTGTACAACTGTAGCAACACCTCCCTGCCCCTGTACTCAAATCCCCTCGCTATGAAGGCCAACATGCCATTTGCTTTCTTAACCGCCTGCTGTACCTTCAAAGACTGATGTACCATGACACCCAGGTCTCGTTGCACCTCCCCTTTTCCTAATCTGTCACCATTCAGATAATAGTCTGTCTCTCTGTTTTTACCACCAAAGTGGATAACCTCACATTTATCCACATTATACTTCATCTGCCATGCATTTGCCCACTCACCTAACCTATCCAAGTCACTCTGCAGCCTCACAGCATCCTCCTCGCAGCTCACACTGCCACCCAACTTAGTGTCATCCGCAAATTTGGAGATACTACATTTAATCCCCTCGTCTAAATCATTAATGTACAGTGTAAACAGCTGGGGCCCCAGCACAGAACCGTGCGGTACCCCACTAGTCACTGCCTGGCATTCTGAAAAGTACCCATTTATTCCTACTCTTTGCTTCCTGTCTGACAACCAGTTCTCAATCCATGTCAGCACACTACCCCCAATCCCATGTGCTTTAACTTTGCACATTAATCTCTTGTGTGGGATTTTGTCGAAAGCCTTCTGAAGGTAGTAGGCCAGGTAGATAAGGTGGTTAAGAAGGCATATGGAATACCTGCCTTTATTAGTCGAGGCATGGAAAACAAGAGCAAGGAGGTTATGATTGAACTGTATAAAACACTGGTTAGGTCACAGCTGGAATACTGTGTGCAGTTCTGGTCACCACATTACAGGAAAGATGCGATTGCACTGGAAAGGGTGCAGAGGAGATTTACCAGAATGTTGCCTGAGTTGGAGAATTTTGGCTATGAGGAAAGATTGGAGATGCTGGGTCTGTTTTCTTTGGAACCGAGGAGGCTGAGAGGAGACCTGTTTGAGGTGTATAAAATTATGAGGGGCCTAAATAGAATGGACAGGAAAGACCAGTTTCCCTTGGCAGAGGGGTCAACAACCAGGGGGCATTGATTTAAAGTAATTGGGGGGAGGTTTAGAGGAGATGAGGGGAAATGTCTTCACCCAGAGGGTAGTGGGGGTCTGGAACTCAGTGCCTGAAAGGGTGATAGAGGCAGAAAGCCTCACTACATTTAAAAAATACTTGGATGTGTAGTTAAAGTGCCATAACCTACAGGGCTACAGACCAAGAGCTGGAAAGTGGGATTGGGCTGGATAGCTCTTGGTCGGCTGGCGCGGACACAATGGGCCGAAATGGCCTCCTTCCGTGGTGTAAGTTTCTATGGGCTCAAGTTTCGAGCCGCGCCTAGAACGGCGCAGTCCCGACCTGGACGCCCGTTTTTCGCACCACAAAGATTCTCCACCTTCCTGCAGGTCCTCTGGACCTCGGCGCGGCGCAGCAGGAGCTGTAGGGGGTGGAGCCAGGTCCCTGCGCTGAAAACAGTGCCGGGACCTCTGCACATGCGCGCTACAGTGGGCGCGCATGTGCAGTAGCTCCAGGTGCCCGAAACTGTGTGGGAGGGGCCGAAGCACGCAGGCCCTAGCCCTGGCCGAATGGCCTCACTGGGGCTGCGTGAATAAGGCTCCTCCCACGGCCAGCTCCTGCTTCCTCCCGACCCGACTCGACTCCCGCTTCCCGCCCCCCGCCTCCAGACCGGACCCGACCCGACCCGACTCCCGCTTCCCCCCACCCCCGGACCTGACCCGACCCGACTCGCGCTTCCCCTCCGCCCCCGGACCGGACCCCAACTCCCGCTTCCCCCCCACCCCCCCCCCCCCCGCCTCCGGACCCGACCCGACTCCTGCTTCCCCCCCCACCCCCCGCCCCCGGACCGGACCCGACTCCCGCTTCCCCCACCCCGCCGCCCCCGGACCTGACCCGACCCGACTCCCGCTTCCCCCCCCCCCCGCCGGACTGGATCCGACCCGACTCCCACTTAACCCCCCTCCCCCGGACTGGATCCAACATGACCTCCCTCCCCCCGACCTGACCTCCCTCTCCCTCCCTCCCTCCCCCCGACCCGAACCGAACCGCCCTCCCTCCCTCCCACCACCCCCCCGACCCGACCCAACGCCACCCTACCTGTAAATCTGGTGCTGGGGACGGGCCCTGCCCGAAGTCTCGGGTCCGGCCCGTTCAGCCTCCCTCCCCCTTCTCCTTCCCCCCCCCACTTCTCCTTCCCCCCCCCCCCACACTTCTCCTTCCCCCCCACTTCTCCTTCCCCCCCCACTTCTCCTTCCCCCCCCACTTCTCCTTCCCCCCATCTCCTTCCCCCCATCTCCTTCCCCCCCATCTCCTTTCCCCCCATCTCCTTTCTCCCCCTTCTCCCCTTTATCCCCTTCTTCTCCCCCCTTCTCCCCCTTCCCTCCCTCTGCTCCCCCCCTCTCTCCCTCTACCCCCCTCCTCCCCCTCCCCTCACTGTCAGAAACACAGACACTGACAGACAGAGAATGAGAGACACACACAGACAGACAGAGAGATAGAGACACTGACAGAGACACACTGGGGGGGGGGGGGGGGGGGGCATCCCAGCACGCTGTTGGAGGGCTCCCGATGCTGCAGTCGGTAAGTAGAAAATGTTTTATTTATTGATTTAAAAGAAAAATTATGTCTTATTAATTTTTTTTTATTGATTTATTGGTTGATTTATTGATGTATTTATCATTTATTATTGATGATGGCTCTTTATTTGTAAAACTGAAGTGTTTAATGTTTGTAAACTTCCCTTTAAACCCCCCCCCCCCACCATTCCCTACGCCTGATTTGTAACCTACACCTGATTTTCTAAAGTGTAGACAAGGTTTTTTCGAGCATACAAAAATCTTCACTTACTCCATTCTAAGTTAGTTTGGAGTAAGTTTTCACTGACGAAACTTTGAAAACAGGCATAAGTGGCCGGACACGCCCCCTTTTGAAAAAAAAATTCTGTTCCAAAGTGAAACTGTTCTAACTGACTAGAACTGGAGCAAACTAAATGACGAGAATTCCGATTTCTAAGATACTCCGTTCTACACCAGCTGCTCCTAAAAATCAGGAGCAAATCATGTGGAAACTTGGGGCCTATGATTCTATGATTCTATGATTCTATGATCTACTCCAATCCAATTTGCCTATTTTGCTCCAACACCTTTTTAGCTCAACAACAGTGGTAACACTTGAAAATGAGTCTTAAATAATCTTGGGTGTGTAGATTGAAATTACCAATGGAGTACAAAAAGGTTTTTAAAATAGATCTCTGGAGACTACAGAAATGTAGTTGAACTTCATAAGCAACATTCTTTGGAAGGTTAGCTGACAGCAGAGGTTATGACTTTTCAACAAAAGATGGTCAATAATCTCTAGTGAAAAACTTTATTCCAAAATGATTATTCCATCTGATATGCTCATCAATATCAGTTTTTAGAAGATGATGGATGATTCCAAATTCTGCACAAATCTGTTAATAGTCATTTAAAGAATATTGAGCAGGAGTTTGATTGAGCATCACTGTATGGATGCAAATAATTACAATTTTCACTTTCGGCCAGCACAAATCATTTGTCCAAAATTGCATTGTATACTGTAATTGATGATCAGAAGTTTAGAATGTAGAGTGTCAATTCATTTTTTTTCTTACTGACATCTAAATAAATTAAATATTGATTTTGGTTAGGACATTGCTAAGCTTTCGAAGCTGACTGTGGCTAATCCATACTAAAATAGCTACCATTTAATTCTGCAGTGTTCATGGAGTAGTCTGGTGGAGTAACAATTTAAGTACTTATTCCACAATAAGGCAACAGAAACAAAGGTGTCAATATGACCTAATTGCTGGTGTGAGTTAATTGAGTTGATGAACATGAATCATTCACCAATTCATGCCATTTACATGAGTCATCCAGTTTATAGGCTAACTGCTTAATGGCATTTTCTCTAAAAATTGGCAATCCACAATATCTGATGAATGCTTGAAGCCACAATTTCTGAACCCCAATAAACAGCAAATCAACAACTTCCATTCATATTGCGCTTTTAATGTATAAAACCGTTCCGAGATGCTTCATAGAAATATAACAGACACATAGCCAAAGAAGGAGCTATTAGAAGGGCCCATTAAATGCTTGGTCAAAGAGGTGGTTTAAGGAGGGCCTTAAAAAAGGAGAGAACGATGAAGAGGCAGAGAGGTTTATATAACCTATGCGCCTGTGAGTATGCTCACAGTTTTGTAGAGCTGTTGCCTGCCTCTCTTCCACGGTTACATCCGAGCCAGAGTGTCCCTGGAGATGGAGCACGTGGTGTCCACCGGTACGATCATGGCCTTCCGCAAGAGGTGGGCGCCGGAGGGACTGGAGTGCATCATCACGCCCGGCAACCAAATTTTTATTTGATTTTATACGTTTTAAAGTTTAATTTGTTTAATTGCCGGTTTTCCGTTTCCCCCCCCCCCCCTTTTAGCCAGGGGGCACTTGTATAATTTGTGTTTTTAGTGCCTGCAAAAAAACCCAAAAAAAACAAAAAAAACAAGGGGGCACTTGTTTGAAAGTGTTTGATGTGTTCCCCCCCACCCCCCCCCCCCTTTAATCAGGAAGCACTTGATTTTCTGATTACAACAAAATAGTTGTAGCATTGTTGATCAGGGGGCACTTGACTTTGATTTCATGATTTTTTATTGTTCACAACAAAATAGTTGTAGAGCTGTTGCCTGCCTCTTTTCCATGGTTACATCCGAGCCAGGGTGTCCATAGAGATGGAGCACGCGGTGTCTACCTGTACGCTCGCAGCCTTCCACAAGAGGTGGGCGTCAGAGGGACTGGAGTGCATCATCACCCCCGG
This sequence comes from Pristiophorus japonicus, assembly GCF_044704955.1. Lineage (NCBI taxonomy): Eukaryota > Metazoa > Chordata > Chondrichthyes > Pristiophoridae > Pristiophorus > Pristiophorus japonicus. The sequence continues at coordinate 96,977,925 of NC_091993.1, read as the reverse complement.
CAATCAAATTTTAATTTGAACCACGTAATGTCCAAAGTTTAATTTGTTTAATTGTGTCGGTTTTAACCAGGGGGCACTTAATTTATTTGAGTTACTTGATTTACAGGTGCAACTTAAAATAGTTGTAGAGCTGTTGCATTGTGAGTGGCTTAGCCAGTCACGTGATGTTCACAAGACTCAATAAAACCTCAGTCAATTGGGTCTAGGTCATCCACAATGAGGTATGCAGTTGTGAGCCTAGTGGATGAACTTTTAATCAGTAGTGTGATTGTTAAACCTTTATTAATAAACCAACTAGTTCTTAATAGCAATGTATTGCTATGAATTATTAAGCAAAGAACCCATGAAGTAAATGCATTACAGTTTAGGAAGGGAATTCCAGTGTAGGGCCTAGACAGCTGAAGGCATGGCCGCCAATGGTGGGTGAAGGGAGCGAGGGATGCACAAGAGGCCAGAGTGAGGGATGCACAAGAGGCCAGAGTCAGAGGAACAGAGAGTTCTCGGAGGGTTGTAAGGCTGAAGAAGGTTACAGAGATAGGGAGGGGTTGAAGGGATTTAAAGACAAAGATGAGAATTTTAAGTTGGAGGCAATGTAGGTCTGTGAAATCAGAGGAAAGAGGACAAGACAAGTTGAGATGGAAATTGAAATTTCCAAAGATGAGGCAGGGTGGGGCTTCAAAGAATGAGGAATACAGATACAGAATAAGGAATTTCAAGGAGCGACAAGAGAGGTAGAGCAAAGTGAAATACTTGAAGGAGGAGAAGGACCAAGGCATGATTTGATGATTAGGGCCATACCACCACTACAACGGATTGGACAGGGCAGGTAGTGGAAATAATAGGCAGGCCAGGAAGCTTTGGTAAGGGAGAAGATATTACCATCCATGAGCCAAGTTTCAGTAAACGCCATGGGCTAAGAAATTCGGCACAAACCAAGAGGCGGAAATGAACTTTTTAAAAAAGGAGGGAGAGAGAAAATGGGAAATTATAGACCAGTTAGCCTGGCATTAGTAGTGGGGAAAATGTTGGAATCAATTATTAAAGATGAAATAGCAGCACATTTGGAAAGCAGTGACAGGATCGGTCCAAGTCAACATGGATTTATGAAAGGGAAATCATGCTTGACAAATCTTCTGGAATTTTTTGAGGATGTAACTAGTAGAGTGGACAAGAGAGAACCAGTGAATGTGGTGTATTTGGATTTTCAAAAGGCTTTTGACAAGGTCCCACACAAGGGATTGGTGTTCAAAATTAAAGCACATGGTACTGGGGGTAATGTATTGACATGGATAGAGAACTCGTTGGCAGACAGGAAGCAGAGAGTCGGGATAAACGGATCCTTTTCAGAATAGCAGGCAATGACTCGTGGGGTGCCGCAGGGCTCAGTGCTGGGACCCCAGCTATTTACAATATACATCAATGATTTAAACAAAGGAATTGAGAGTAATACCTCCAAGTTTGCAGATGACACTAAGCTGGGTGGCGGTGTGAGCTGTGAGGAGGATGCTAAGAGGCTGCAGGGTGACTTGGACAGGTTAGGTGACTGGGCAAATGCATGGCAGATGCAGTATAATGTGGATAAATGTGAGGTTATCCACTTTGGTGGCAAAAACATGAAGGCAGAATATTATCAATAGCAGCAGATTAGGAAAAAGGGAGGTGCAACGAGTCCTGGGTGTCATGGTACATCAGTCATTGAAGGTTGGCATGCAGGTGCAGCAGACGGTGAAGAAGGCAAATGGCATGTTGGCCTTCATAGCTAGGGGATTTGAGTATAGGAGCATGGAGGTCTTACTGCAGTTGTATAGGGCCTTGGTGAGGTCTCACCTGGAATATTGTGTAAAGTTTTGGTCTCCTAATCTGAGGAAGGACGTTCTTGCTATTGAGGGAGTGCAGCGAAGGTTTACCAAACTGATGCCTGGGATGGCAGGACTGACATATGAGGAGAGACTGGATCAACTGGGCCTGTATTCACTGGAGTTTAGAAGAATGAGAGGGGATTTCATAGAAACATATAAAATTCTGATGGGACTGGACAGGTTAGATGCAGGAAGAATGTTCCCGATGTTGGGGGAGTCCAGAACCAGGGGTCACAGTCCAAGGATAAGGTGTAAGCCATTTAGGACCGAGATGAGGAGAAACTTCTTCACTCAGAGAGTTGTTAACCTGTGGAATTCTCTTCTGCAGAGAGTTGTTGATGCCAGTTTGTTAGATATATTCAAGAGGGAGTTGGTCATGGCCTTTATGGCTAAAGGGATCAAGGGGTATGGAGAGAAGGCAGGAAAGAGGTACTGAGGTGAATGATCAGCCATGATCTTACTGAATGGTGGTGCGGGCTCGAAAGGCCAAATGGCCTATTCCTGCACCTATTTTCTATGTTTTCTATGTTTCTATGATGGGCAAAATTGTACCTGTTGCGCAATCAGGACATGACCAGCAGCTGGGGGCACCCCAAGCGACAGTGTGGCTCTACATTCAGGTAGTAACAATGTTTTCGCATTTTTAGTGGCAGTTTCAGAGGTCCCTGTCGGTGGCAGCTTCAGCAGTGGTCGCTTTAGGCTCGGAAAACTGACCGCAGTATCAGTTGGTGCATGCTGCGGTCAATCGCGATCCAAATTTCCAAAGTAGCCTGAAACAACAACAACAACTTGTATTTATATAGCATCTTTATGTAATAAAACATCCCAGGGTGCTTCACAGGAATGTTATAAGACAAAACAAATAAATTTTACACCGAGCCACATAAGAAGAAATTATGGCAGTTACCGTCAAGCAGAGTCAGCATGGTTTTATGAAAGAGAAGTCATGTTTGACAAATTTGCTGGCATTCTTTGAGGATGTTACGGGCAGGGTGGATTAAAGGGAAGCCACTAGATGTCATGTATTTTGATTTCCAGAAGGCATTCGATAAGGTGCCACATAATAAGGTTACTGCACAAGATAAGAGCATGGATAGAGGATTGGCTAACTAACAGAAAACAGAGAGTCAGGATAAATGGGTCATTTTCAGGTTGGCAAACAGTAACTAGTGGGGTGCCACAGGGATCAGTGCTGGGGCCTCAACTATTTATAATCTATATTAATGACTGGATGAAGGGACCGAGTGTAATGTAGACAAATTTGCTGATGATACAAAGATAGGTGAGAAAGCAAGTTGTGAGGAGGACAAAAATAATCTACAAAGGGATATAGACAGGCTAAGTGAGTGGGCAAAAATTTGGCAGATGAAGTATAATGTGGGACGATGTGAGGTTATCCACTTTGGTAGGAAAAATAAAAATGCAAATTATTACTTAAATGGGGAGAGATTACAAAATACTGAGGTACAGAGGGACCTGGGGGTCCTTTTACATGAAACACAAAAAGTTAGTATGCAGGTACAGCAAGTAATCAGGAAGGCAAATGGAATGTTGGCCTTTATTGCAAGGGGGATGAAGTATAAAAGTAGGGAAGTCCTGCTACAACTGTACAGGGTGTTGGTTAGATCACACAGGGAGTACTGCATACAGTTTTGATCTCCTTATTTAAGGAGGGATATATTTGCAATAGAGGCAGTTCAGAGAAGGTTCACGAGGTTGATTCCTGAGATGAAGGGGTTGTCTTATGAAGAAAGGTTGAGCAGGTTGGACATATACTCATTGGAGTTTAGAAGAATGAGAGGTGATCTTATTGAAACATATAAGATTCTGAGAGGGCTTGACAGGATAGATGCAGAAAGGCTGTTTCCCCTTGTGGGAGAATCTAGAACTAGGGAGCATAGTTTCAGAATAAGGGGTTGCACATTTAAAATGGAAATGAGGAAGAATTAGAGGATTGGAGTAGGGATTGGGGAGCAAAGTAACCTAGAGGGGAGAAATGAAAGCTTGCGTGACTGTACCTTATCAGGCTACAAATGTTATCAGATGGTTCTTATGTACCACTTACCTAAAGCCTGATGAAGAACAGATTCATTATTCATGGGATGCTCTTGACAGGCATAAAGAATCATGGCTCATAACAAAGCAGAGAACACCATTGTCTTAAGTTGATTGTGTTGTGTATCTGTAAAGCATGCACTCCCATGTTCCGCCATCAGGGAGCTCATCCCCTGAAGTCCCAAGGGATCCCAGCATCCCTTGGGAGCACTGTATATAAACCGACCCCTAAGGTCTGTTCCTCACTTTGGAGTGTCTTATTAAAGACTGAGGTCACTGTTACTTTAACCTCCCTGTGTGCAGCCTCATCTGTGTTAGGAACACAATAGATTACATGTCTACCAATCATACGTTCTGCATTCCATCATTATTGGGGACTCTACATGTGCAGGAATATCTATTGCATTGTGACAAATCTGCTCTACTTTGGCGCTTTGTTTTTGTTTAATGTGATGTAACAAGTTTTGACAGTTCTGAGCCCAGCCACTAAATAATGCTAATAATAAGTAAATACAACACCAACTGGTTTTACCTAAATTTTTATTAGCTCCTCTAAAAATAGAACTCAGCAGATTCAAACACTTGCCTTAACAATAAGCAGTCAGCAAGTTATTTCTGCAACCATATCATTGTGCAGCGAAATGGATGTAACTGAAAGCTTTTCCATTCATTCTTTGAAAAGAAATATTTGCATTGAATTTATTAGGTTCAAAATTGATAATAGGCCATTTTAGGGAGAAGGGCCGTGGTTACATTGTGGTGAATATGTTCACATGTGGAGGAATATCCTGCTACATTTTCAATATAACAAATAGAATGCACCGTAGGAAAGGAAAGGCAGTGTGCTATCTCAGAACCCTGTGTTATTATAAAAATAGACTTTACTTAAACATGTCACTAACATTAAATATTTTATTCACGTCAGTTATCAGGGGCATTTTAGCGCCACTTTGTGGATGTATTTCCAGTTGTAAAGACTTGCAAATCAAGATGCATGCCTTCAGTCCTGGTGGCTACAGTTAATCCTAATTAGCATAACATTGAGTCAATGAATAACTTAATGCTAAATGTGGATTCAGTTTCCGATAGGATCATAAATCAAACTGGGGTTAGGATGAGACATGACCCCAAAAACATAGAAGATAGAATATGTTCCTTACAGCCATGCCAGAAGCAAGTTAAAATGGTGTAATTAACAGGATGGCTGGCTGGAACAGAGCACCAGCTGGGCTGTGCCACAAAGGTTGCACGATGTCCCTTCAACTCCCACATGATAAGTTTCCAGTCACCGCTCAGCCATCAGTGTGAAACGTTAAATTGAGGACAGGAGTTTCCGATAGGGTAGAATGGAAAAGAAATCAAAGAAGACTCACCATGGGAGGATGACCCTTGTATAACTCCAACAGAGCTCTGGGATCGGGCTAGCGTTGCCAGCTCTTGTTAAATATTTATCCCATTTCCTTTTAAATGAAGTTTTCATCTCTGCTTCAATAGCCACAAGTGGTGAAGGATCACACGGTCTAATACCCCACAGTTTAAGATGCTTCCTCCTTCCTTTCCCCTTGTTTCTTCCAGTAAGATTCCTTGGTTTCCATTTCCGAATTCCCCATTTGGCTACCAGTGGAAATAATCTATCATTGGTTCCAGGGATAAACATTCTATTAAATCTCTTCTGTACCCTCTCCAAAGCCTTCATACTGTTCCTAAAGTGCAGTGCCCAGAATTGAACGCAATACTCCAGCTGGGGCCGAACTAGTGTTTTATATTTAATGAAAGGACTAGCAATATTTTCTCAGTAAATGATAGTTACAATTACATTTAAATATCTCCATGCAAGGGATAGAACTCCATGAAATGGCACTGTCAGAAATCCAGAGGCATTAGAAATAGCTTGTAAAAGCGTTCCTATTAAGGATCTATATGTATCTTTTTAAATGCAGGTATAATATCCAATGTTAATCTAGAGCTACAGAAGTTCTTGCATTTCTGCAAATAGTGGAGATCCAGCTTGAGCACCAGCAAGTCATGATGATCTTATTGTTAGATTATCACATTGCCATAATTCTGATATGTCAGTGAGACTGAGTGGGGCCTTCTAATCCAATTCCCTAGTCTGAATGCCTTTGGATTGCTTCCAGGATTAAAAAATACTTAGAGTAATATGAAAGCTGAACAGCAAATAACTCCTCCTTCCCTGTAATTCAATTTCTGATTACCCATTACTTTGTATAATGTAAAAATTCAATTTCCTTTCTTGCCACCTTTCATGGAAATTGCCACGCATTGGGTCAGAAAAAATTGATTCAACTGTGAAGAATGGGGAATAACGAATCTGTATCATTCAAAGTAAAACATTGCCTAAGAACACTATGTTGACTCCACTTTAGACTTATGGTTGCATCTCCTTGCTATCTGTAAGAACTTAATAAGAAATGCATTGGATAGTCTCATCACATTTCCCAATGAACTTAAATGTAAAACAGAAAGCTGCCTATATAATTCAGCAGAAAATAGTGCTAAATTGGTAATCTCACTCAGACCATAAAGATAGCTCATGTGGATAATGGAAACATTCATTTTGATGTAGCAGGGATGCTTTTCTGAAGGATGGGTTAGGGCACATTGTTGAGACAGATTAGAGAGAGCTTTACTCTGACCTGCTTGATCTAGAAGTACTTGAAGTTGACACTGGGTTTCAAAAATCAGAACATATTCCATTTCAGAGCACTGCCATTCTTCATATTGATCAGCATAAAATATATAGAAGAAAATTAGGAAAAAAATATACAGTGGAGGTCTAATTTGAAAGAGATACAGAAATACTAGAGATGATTGCCGAGCAGGATTAGAAAATTGGATTGGTTTATTGTAGTTAATAGGTTATTTCATATATATTTAAATTTGGCTGAAAGGATCCTGTCTCGTGGAAGCTTAATGATATTGTGACTTTCAAAGCTATGGAAAAAGCCATCCAATCCTTGAAGCTGTCAGTAAGTCAGCCCTTAGCAAATGGCATAACTCAAGACATTGGCCCCGATTTCAAAGTGGGTGCTGGTATGATGTGGGCGTGCCCCGAAATGGGTGGGGCACCCAGGGTTGTCCAGGGACGTCAAGAACCGGCCGACCTGAATGGTCCTGATTTCCATAAATTTTCTCAGTGACCCACCGGAACCTGGCCAGGCCCACTACTTGATCGTCGGGCAGGAGCGGCAATTCGGTGGCAGTAGGCCGCAGCTGGGGACCCACAGGATCGTTCTCTGGCATTCAAGTAGGCAGTGAGGAGGGACCTGGACGTAATTGGGGGATGGGGAGCTCTGGCCAACAAGGAAACTTGAAATAAAATGCTAAAACTTACCTGCCTGGGCCTCTTCTAGTCCACGATCCACCTCCCGACATGTCTGGCCTGACGGGGAAGCAGTCACTGCTCCCCCACTCAGGCCACCCATTAAAGTTGCAGATAGTGAGTCCTGATTATATCATCAGACCCGATCTGCATATTCAAAGAAGGGCCCCTCTGCCTTCCTGTGGGTGTCACACTCACCTGCTCAAAAGATCACGTTAAGATCAGGACGCGGTGATAAGGCAGTGGGATCAGAAGGGAGTAAGTTGCTGCCCCCATATTAACTGCCCCGCCCAGTTTTCGCCATATGGGGGCAGTTAAAATCAAGGCTAATGTCTCTACACAACGCCAAATACAGATCTTACATACGCAAGTAGGAGTGACATGGTCAGTGGATATACCGCCTGAAGTGTTACTGATCTGAAGATTTAGGGGGAGAAATTCCCCAGTGCCCCGATCAGGGCGGGACGTCATGCTCCTGGAACGGAAGTCCGACCTCAGCTGCGAAATTGCTGTTACCGCTCCTCAGAGGAAGTGGAGCGCAATCTCGCGGGCTCTATTTCCTCTTGGGGCGGGTTCTGGGGCGATACTGGGGCGCGATCGGCCCTTCCTTCCCCTATCGCTCCGCATAGTGCTGCCACATTTCAATGCCTCTACCCTTTGGTTAACGGAGTGCTGGGCTGCACGATGGCGGCCTGGACCACGAAGCAGAGCAAGAAGTCGGGCCAAACAGCTGCCTGGCGCTCCCAAACTCCCCTTTAACTCCCGCCCCACAAGCAGATGTCGGCCCACGGTAGCCGGTAGCGCCTCCCCCCTCCCTCCCCCCACCCCTGAGCGAAAACTGTTTTGCGCCCTGTTAGCACCCACGGTTGCAAAAAGGGGCAGTTTCGACCCCTTAGTATCCTCATTTATTGACTCTCCTCATCCAATTCATCAAAACAAATGGAACAACCAAAAATATTCACATTTCCCAACCTTGTTAGCTGCAATTGTACAGCAGCAGCAATACCCAAGACTCCAGAAAAATGTGGCTTCATAAAGTCATAGCCTGAACAAATTGGTAGAAATATAGAGGGAAGTAAAATTATGCAAGATGTTCAAAGCATCTATTTTATATAGCCAGGGTGCACACCGGGGTCAGAGCTTCAACCAAAGTTGTGAAGGTATTTGTGGGACCCGATTTACATTGAAATTAGATTAGTATACTGCAGACATCTCACTAGTCCCAAAACGACACATTTGAAAATCGGGGGAGGCACAAAATTTGAATGCAAGAGCAGTATCCTGATTTTCGGATTTGTACCGTCAACATGCTTCGGTATGAGTCCAATTTGCACAAGCATACCTTAAATTAGGAGATCCAATGAAGCTCCTGCATGCTTGTTGCAAAGTCTTAAAGAACAAAGGATCGCTGAATTTGAAACATTGCAAAGTACGCACTCCAGGTTACTCACCTGATGCAGCAAAGCAGACTCCTAGCTCAGAATCCACCATCCTTGAATTGGCCTTTAGATAATTCTAAATCTAAGTATACTGGTTTTTATTTTCTCTGGATTGAATTATCACTTTTATGGTAATTAAAATAAACACAAGATTCAATCATAATGCGGACTAAATATCCCCATGGACGAAATCAGACTGGATAGTAAATATTGATGGAGATCTTCACTTTCTTCCCCAACCCAAAAATGGCATGCATTGGAAAATGCCATCGTTTCTCAAGTGAGTTGCTACCTGGAAGTTATTTCTGTATCAAAAATGTGAAAACTATAAACACTATTTTTATTTCAGGATTTTAAATAGTTAGAAATTGGACAGTTTTTAACGCCCTCATCCATGCCTATGTTACCTCTAGACTTGTCTATTCCAATATTCCAAAGGAGGAGATTAATGCAATAGTTAGGAAGGACATTAGCTTGGATGATGTGGAATCTATACGGGTAGAGCTGCAGAACACCAAAGGGCAAAAAACGTTAGTGGGAGTTGTGTACAGACCTCCAAACAGTAGTAGTGATGTTGGGGAGGGCATCAAACAGGAAATTAGGGGTGCATGCAATAAAGGTGAAGCAGTTATAATGGGTGACTTTAATATGCACATAGGTTGGGCTAACCAAACTGGAAGCAATACGGTGGAGGAGGATTTCCTGGAGTACATAAGGGATGGTTTTCTAGACTAATATGTCGAGGAACCAACTAGAGGGGAGGCCATCTTAGACTGGGTGTTGTGTAATGAGAGAGGATTAATTAGCAATCTCATTGTGCGAGGCCCCTTGGGGAAGAGTGACCATAATATGGTGGAATTCTGCATTAGGATGGAGAATGAAACAGTTAATTCAGAGACCATGGTCCAGAACTTAAAGAAGGCTAACTTTGAAGGTATGAGGCATGAATTGGCTAGGATAGATTGGCGAATGATACTTAAGGGGTTGACTGTGGATGGGCAATGGCAGACATTTAGAGACCGCATGGATGAACTACAACAATTGTACATTCCTGTCTGGCGTAAAAATAAAAAAGGGAAGGTGGCTCAACCGTGGCTATCAAGGGAAATCAGGGATAGTATTAAAGCCAAGGAAGTGGCATACAAATTGGCCAGAAATAGCAGCGAACCCAGGGACTGGGAGAAATTTAGAACTCAGCAGAGGAGGACAAAGGGTTTGGTTAGGGCAGGGAAAATGGAGTACGAGAAGAAGCTTGCAGGGAACATTAAGACGGATTGCAAAAGTTTCTATAGATATGTAAAGAGAAAAAGGTTAGTAAAGACAAACGTAGGTCCCCTGCAGTCAGAATCAGGGGAAGTCATAACGGGGAACAAAGAAATGGCAGACCAATTAAACAAGTACTTTGGTTCGGTATTCACGAAGGAGGAACAAACAACCTTCCGGATATAAAAGGGGTCAGAGGGTCTAGTAAGGAGGAGGAACTGAGGGAAATCCTTATTAATCGGGAAATTGTGTTGGGGAAATTGATGGGATTGAAGGCCGATAAATCCCCAGGGCCTGATGGACTGCATCCCAGAGTACTTAAGGAGGTGGCCTTGGAAATAGCGGATGCATTGACAGTCATTTTCCAACATTCCATTGACTCTGGATCAGTTCCTATGGAGTGGAGGGTAGCCAATGTAACCCCACTTTTTAAAAAAGGAGGGAGAGAGAAAACAGGGAATTATAGACCGGTCAGCCTGACATCGGTAGTGGGTAAAATGATGGAATCAATTATTAAGGATGTCATAGCAGCGCATTTGGAAAGAGGTAACATGATAGGTCCAAGTCAGCATGGATTTGTGAAAGGGAAATCATGCTTGACAAATCTGGAATTTCTTGAGGATGTTTCCAGTAGAGTGGACAAGGGAGAACCAGTTGATGTGGTATATTTGGACTTTCAGAAGGCTTTCAACTAGGTCCCACACAAGAGATTAATGTGCAAAGTTAAAGCACATGGGATTGGGGGTAGTGTGCTGACGTGGATTGAGAACTGGTTGTCAGACAGGAAGCAAAGAGTAGGAGTAAATGGGGACTTTTCAGATTGGCAGGCAGTGACTAGTGGGGTACCGCAAGGTTCTGTGCTGGGGCCCCAGCTGTTTACACTGTACATTAATGATTTAGACGAGGGGATTAAATGTAGTATCTCCAAATTTGCGGATGACACTAAGTTGGGTGGCAGTGTGAGCTGCGCGGAGAATGCTATGAGGCTGCAGAGTGACATGGATAGGTTAGGTGAGTGGACAAATACATGGCAGATGAAGTATAATGTGGATAAATGTGAGGTTATCCACTTTGGTGGTAAAAACAAAGAGACAGACTATTATCTGAATGGTGACAGATTAGGAAAAGGGGAGGTGCAACGAGACCTGGGTGTCATGGTACATCAGTCATTGAAGGTTGGCATACAGGTACAGCAGGCGGTTAAGAAAGCAAATGGCATGTTGGCCTTCATAGCAAGGGAATTTGAGTACAGGGGCAGGGAGGTGTTGCTACAGTTGTACAGGGCCTTGGTGAGGCCACACCTGGAGTATTGTGTACAGTTTTGGTCTCCTAACTTGAGGAAGGATATTCTTGCTATTGAGGGAGTGCAGCAAAGGTTCACCAGACTGATTCCCGGGATGGCGGGACTGACCTATCAAGAAAGACTGGATCCACTGAGCTTGTATTCACTGGAGTTCAGAAGAATGAGAGGGGACCTCATAGAAAAGTTTAAAATTCTGATGGGTTTAGACAGGTTCGATGCAGGAAGAATGTTCCCAATGTTGGGGAAGTCCAGAACCAGGGGTCACAGTCTAAAGATAAGGGGTAAGTCATTTAGGACCGAGATGAGGAGAAACTTCTTCACCCAGAGAGTGGTGAACCTGTGGAATTCTCTACCACAGAAAGTAGTTGAGGCCAATTCACTAAATATATTCAAAAAGGATTTCGATGAAGTCCTTACTACTCGGGGGATCAAGGGGTATGGCGAGAAAGCAGGAATGGGGTACTGAAATTGCATGTTCAGCCATGAACTCATTGAATGGCGGTGCATTGAAGGGCCGAATGGCCTACTCCTGCACCTATTTTCTATGTTTCTATGTTTCTAATGCACTCCTGGCTGACCTTCCACATTCTACCCTACGTAAACTATACGTCATCCAAAATTCGGTTGCCCGTGTCCTAACTCGCACCAAGTCCCACTCAGCCATCAATCCTGCTCGCTGACCTATATTGGCTTCCGGTTAAGCAATGCCTCGATTTCAAATTATTCAACCTTATTTTCAAATCCCTCCATGGCCTTGCCCCTTCCTACCTCTGTAATCTCCTCCAGCTCCACAACCTTTACTGCCGCCGAGATGTCTGCGCTCTTCTATTTCTGCCCTCTTGAGCATCCCTGATTATAATCGCTCAACCGTTGGTGACCGTGCCTTCTGTTGCCGAGGCCCCAAGCTCTGGAACTCCTTGCCTAAACCTCTCCACATCTCTACCTCTCTACCTCTCTTTCTTCCTTCAAGATGCTCCTTAAAACATACACTTTGACCAAGCTTTTGCTCACCTGCGCTAATTTCTACTTATGCGGCTCAGTGTCAAATTTTTAATCTCATAATACACCTGTGAAGCGCCTTGGGACGTTTCACTGAGTTAAAGGTGCTATATAAATACAAGTTGTTGTTGTTGTTGTAATATTTTTGCCACCCTCCTTGTTGTGTATCTGTAAAGCATGCACTCCCATATTCTGCCACCAGGGAGTGCATCCCCTGAAGTCCCAAGTGATCCCAGCATCCCTTGGGAGCACTGTATATAAGCCGGCCCCTCAGGCCTGTTCCTCACTCTGGAGTGTCTTAATAAAGACTGAGGTCACTGTTAATTTAACCTCCCTGTGTAAAGCCTCATCTGTGTTAGGAACACAATACTCCTAGCAGAACCTAGCTTGGTTCGCTGCATAGTTGCAATTTTGACCTTAAGATATTCTACTAAATTATCCTTTAATCATAAATGTTATGAAGGGAGGTATTTGTACTGGTGTCAGTTGTGCCTGGCTAGTGTTTCATGCATTAGATTTGCTGGTTCAGAGCAGCTGAGGAGCTCTTATTTTACACTGAATGCCTTCCATGATATTAGTAGCGACAGTGGGCTATGAACAGCACTCCACGTTTATGTTGTTATACAAGAAATGGAGCTCTACACACATTGTCAAACTAGCTCGAACTAGCTGTTTACCGCACTTTCATTGGAGTGACAGAAAATATGTACACATATTTCCCTTTTTGTTGAGAGATTATGGGGCTACCGAGTGGAATATATAGGCCTGATTATAACCCCGCCCACAATAGACGAGAATGGGGCGTGCGGGGGTTAAAAAATGGAGTAATGTCCTACTCACCGGCTCCACGTCCACTTCATGGCACACACCATTTTCACAAGCGTGTTTTGGCCAGGGGGCAAAGCCATCGCCCTCAGGTAGGCGAGGGCCTCAATGACGTGCAAATGTCGGAGTCCAATGACATAATTTAGACCCCAACGTGACTTTTATGCCATGTCACACATTTGACAGCCAGAGCTTGCCTCGTCAAGAGCGCCGTTTAAACCATGGTTAAGTAAGTGTGCTACCAATAGAATTTCCAACAGCAGTGGAAGCACAGAGGCCAGGACTTCTAGGACAGGAGCAGAAATGTGTTGGTGCAGGTTCTTAAAGTGACATCTACACTTCCTTATGGTGACAATGACAAAATTATTTTTTGTATGCTTAATTTTTAAGTTGTATATCTTATTACTGGAAATATCACGCAGGGGTTAAAACAGTTCACACAGGGTCAATATTAATCATGGTTAACTATATCTGTAACATGCAGGCAATTTATATTTATATTTACAGGCTTGCAGATTGGGGTCACTTCAGATGCATTGTTCCCAAGAAACACCTTGCTGCATCAGTGTTGGATAGATAAGAGGAGTATGCATCGAAGAACATCTAGGGTGGCGGAAGGCTGCTGAACTTCCACTGAGGTCACTTGAGATGGCCATGGTGGGCGACCTCATGGAACTCTGACCGTTGACCGGACTTCAGCCAGGGCAGTCTGGCCCAACTAGCTGTCTGGCGCCAACAAGGGCACTGGTTCAGAGATTGGCAGGGGAGCAGGTGTGCAGTCATCCTGAGAGAGGGCAGCAGGAATCTCTCCTGTGGAACCACTGCCACTCTTGGAGGGTTGACCCTCGGGGCTCTCACTGTTCTGCACAAGAGCAGAGTGCTGGGCATGCTCAGAGGCTCTCAAAGACACTAGCCACACTCTCCTTTACTGGTGCAATGTGAGTAGAATCAGATGAAGAATAGCTACCAACTACCTTTGCTTCATCAGCCATCTAGCCAAGTATAAACCTTGCTTGTCACATTTGAAACAAATATTGAAAAATCACAGAACCACTTTCCATTCAATGAACCACAAGCAGGAAATCTCCAACTGATGAGCAATGACATTTAGCAATAACATCGATCATTTATATTTAATGGTAATTCTAACGTCCCTTTTGAACTGTCCAGTTGACATGACATTGCTTTAATGTCACAAATAAGATGGTAAGCTTAAATAAAATTACGTTTCAGTATTCACGTTCCTCATCGGTTACATGGGTGCTGGGTGATCTGGTTCGAGACCTAGCATTGCTTGAACACAAATCACAATTATGCATCATATTGAATAAACACTCAAAATTTCATAGGATAAGAAGCAAATCCTTGTTACTTTCCATTTAATCTACAAAACTATTTCTGTGTACTCAGAAAGGGTTACAAAAGTGACCCTCAGCCACGCATTAATTTTGATATACGAGCGTGAATTTTCAAATTGGTCAGAAATCGAAAGGTGCGTACCTAGTACTTGATGTTAGTGCATTTACCCTGCCTGTATTTCTGGGGTCAGATTGACAATCTTGTGGTGGCCGCGCTCACAGTATGGAGTGGAGCTCGCTCATGTTTCAAGGAGCAGGTCTATTTTTGTCAACATACTGGGAAGAGGAAGGAAGAGAACAATAAAATCTCATCTGCTTCTAGTTGAGCTGCCCAGAGGACACCCTATTTTTCAAACGGGACCATCATCTTATTATTGAAATAAGCGCCGCATAGGAGGGATGCTCTCTTCAGAGCTGGCAGGTGTCAAGTAGCTTGACGAGCTGCTCAAGGTATATAGGATGAATTTTGCTGCCGTCCTCCTCTACATTAACTACACCCCTCCCAATTTGGTGTCACCCACAAATTTTGAAATTGTACTTCTGATTCCTGAGTCCAAATTGTGATCAGTGACTACCTGTTCAGGTGCTGGCCAATAGAGACAGCAATGGGAAAAGTCCCCGCTGACAGTGCAAGCAAGAACTTCAAGTCCATTGTGGGAAGTAAGGTGAAGAACAAAAGCTCTAGGTTATGTGTGTAAATACTGAAACTCCACCCTGGCAGGAAGACCAAAAGATAAATATTTTATAATCTAAATAATTGGTTGATGGCATAATGTTTTACAGGTGTAAAACGGGCACCAAAGCATCCAATATTGCAGGAAGCATGCACACACATAATCTGCATCAGAAGTGCACTGATCACTATATTAACAAAGGCAGGAAAAGAGTCGTCCAGGACCTGTGCCTGAAACAGGCATCAGGCCCCTTACTGCTGCAAATAAGAGGCCTAACACCTGTTTAATGAACCCCCTTTCAAAATTGGTGTGCCTCAAAGAGATCGCTGGAGGCCACAACCAAAAAGGTAAGTTGGTTAAAAAATACTTAGCTATATGTGGAGCCGAGTGGAGAAGTGCCTCCCCCCTGGTCACGTCCCACACATTCTCGATCGCCTCCCCTCTCCTCCCCCACTCTCGATCGCCTACCCCTCCCCCCACTCTTGATCGCCTTCCCCATTCTCGATCACCTCCACCCTCCTCCTCCACTCTCGGTCGCCTCCCCCCTCCTCTCACTCTCGATCACCTACCCCCACCCCCACTCTCAATCACCTACTCCTGCCCCCCATTCTCAATTGCCTATTTCCCCACCCCCACCACTCTCAATCGCCTACCCCATCCCCCCACCAGTGACCCGAAATCCAATGCTGATTCGCCGACAAGCTGCCTGTGGACATCCAGCAGGTGTCTGCAGCGCACCGGGTCTCATTTATAAGGAAGCCCAAACCCCAATATCAGGTGTGGCTCCTGGTCCAGTACAGGGTCCACTCCCTGTTATGCAGAATATAAGAAATAGGAGCAGGAGTAGGCCATACGGCCCCTCGAGCCTGCTCTGCCATTTAATGCGATCATGGTTGATCCAATCATGGACTCAGGTCCACTTCCCTGCCCGCTCCCCATAATCCCTTATTCCGTTATCATTTAAGAAACTGTCTATTTCTGTCTTAAATTTATTCAATGTCCCAGCTTCCACTGCTCTCTGAGGCAGCGAATTCCACAACCCTCTGAGAGAAGAAATTCCTCCTCATTTCAGTTTTAAATGGGCGGTCCCTTAGTCTAAGATCGTGCCCTCTAGTTCTAGTTTCCCCCATCAGTGGAAACATCCTCTCTGCATCCACCTTGTCAAGCCCCCTCATAATCTTATATGTTTCAATAAGATCATCTCTCATTCTTCTGAATTCCAATGAGTAGAGGCCCAACCTACTCAACCTTTCTTCATAACTCAATCCCCTCATCTCCGGAATCAACCTAGTGAGCCTTCTCTGAACTGCCTCCAAAGCAAGCATATCCTTTCATAAATATGGAAAGCAAAACTGCACGTAGTATTCCAGGTGTGGCCTCACCAATAAGCTGTATAACTGTAGCAAGACTTCCCTGCTTTTATATTCCATCCCCTTTACAATAAAGGTCAAGATTCCATTGGCCTTCCTGATCATTTGCTGTACCTGCATACTAATCTTTTCTGTTTCATGCACAAGTACCCCCAGGTCCCGCTGTACTACAGCACTTTGCAATCTTTCTCCATTTCAATAATAACTTGCTCTTTGATTTCTTTCTGTCAAAGTACATGACCACACATTTTCCAACATTATACTCCATCTGCCAAATTTTTGCCCACTCACTTAGTCTGTCTATGTCCTTTTGCAGACTTTTTGTGTCCCCCCTCACACATTGTTTTTCCTCCCATTTTCATATCGTCAGCAAACTTGGCTACGTTACACTCAGTCCCTTCTTCCAAGTCGTTAATATAGATTGTAAATAGTTGCAGTCCTAGTTGCAGGACCCAGATTCTAGGCCAGTGCCTTCAGGAGAGGAAGGGAGAAACAGTAAGGTGAAACAATCCAAAAGGTGTTCACATTGACATGGTTAATATGAATGCAAAATTTCTCTAAGTCAGGTTGGGAGCAATTGCAGATATTTTATTGTGTTTTGCCGTAATAAAGTGTACTTAGGCCCCCTGACCCATTCTACTTCCTAGTCCCGCCCACATGATTAGGCACAGGTTGCTGGCGCAAAACTGCCCTGGGCCCAGAAACGGGCCGACGCAAGTTTCTGCCCCCAAGTATCTATCTTGCAATAAATGGGATAATAATAGCATTAAAAGGGTTAATGTTTCAGTGTTTCTCTTGATATTCATTGGAGAAGTCAGTGCTGTTCACAATTCACTGAACAACTAAAGGATCTTTATGCATACTCTTACTGTGATATTCTCCCTAGATAGTTGGCACTTTCCATTCCAAAATTAATCTCAAACAGAATCCTTTCCTATTCATGGTAATTAATTAAGCAGATAGTGACCTAATGCTACAGTGCCACAAGCATGTTTGAAATATAAGGAAACTAATCATTTGTTTAATATGTTCCAGGCTGTTCCAAGGATTTCACAGGTGCTTTGGTTTGTTATTGAGTTGTGCGTTCGCTCTGCTTCAGATGTTTTTGTTAATTAAAATGAATTACTATGCAGAAAAGCACAGTAGTACAGCATATGTACATGAAGAAAAGAAAGAGGATAATATGCTTTTCCAGCTTCTGTGCATCATGTAACAAACCCCTGCGTGCATAATGTCAGCAGGCTTGCATATTGCATTTGGCTGCCAGTTGAAACACTGACTATATCTTTCTATATTCAGCTACACCTGATTAGATATTTATTTTCCAGTACAAATTCTTATTGGCTGCCATTATTTTAATCTATTATTTAAAGTGCTCTAAAGGGGGACCTTGTGTATTTTGGGCAAAAGAAGAAAAAGTCCAACATTTTCTCCGCCTGTCAAGGAAAAATTTTCCTGTCAAAAAAAAAGTAAGTCATCTAATTGCACAATGGTGCCAGTGATTTCAGAATGAGTCAAAGACCAGACTGTTGATTCGATATCTATAAAGAAACATGTACAGATTCTGTCAGCAATTCTGGTTCTACATTTTAACAAAATGTCAAGGAAGCTGGGTAGGCCTGGATTTATTAAATGGGAGTTCGACTTTTTGGTAGAATACATAGCAACGAAGAACATCTACAATATTTGGCAACACATTAGAACCCCTAATCTCAGGGCTAGAATAAGTGGTCGGCCATTTTGGACTGAGATGAGGAGAAACTTCACTCAGAGAAACATAGAAACATGGAAACATAGAAAATAGGTGCAGAAGTAGGCCATTCGGTCCTTCGAGCCTGCACCAACATTCGATAAGATCATGGCTGATCACTCCCTCAGTACCCCTATCCTGCTTTCTCTCCATACCCCTTGATCCCCTTAGCCATAAAGGCCATATCTAACTCCCTCTTGAATATATCCAATGAACTGGCATCAACAACACTCTGCAGCAGGGAATTCCACAGGTTAACAACTCTCTGAGTGAAGCAGCTTCTCCTCAGCTCAGTTCAAAATGGCCTACCACTTATCCTAAGACTGTGTCCCCTGGTTCTGGACTTCCCCAACATCGGGAACAATCTACCTGCATCTAACCTGTCCCGTCCCGTCAGAATCTTGTATGTTTCTATGAGATCCCCTCTCATCCTTCTAAACTCCAATGTATAAAGGCCCAGTTGATCCAATCTCTCCTCATATGTCAGTCCCGCCATCCCGGGAATCAGTCTGGTGAACCTTCACTGCACTCCCTCAATAGCAAGAACGTCCTTCCTCAGATTAGGAGACCAAAATTGAACACAATATTCCAGGTGAGGCCTCACCAAGGCCCTGTACAACTGCAGTAAGACCTCCCTGCTCCTATACTCAAATCCCATAGCTATGAAGGCCAACGTACCATTTGCCTTCTTTACCACCTGCTGCACCTGTATGCCAACTTTCAATGACTGATGTACCATGACACCCAGGTCTCGTTGCACCTCCCCTTTTCCTAATCTGCCACCATTCAGATAATATTCTGTCTTCACGTTTTTGCCCCAAAGTGGATAACCTCACATTTATCCACATTATACTGCATCAGCCATGCATTTGCCCACTCACCTAACCTGTCTAAGTCACCCTGCAGCCTCTTAGCATCCCCCCTCATAGCTCACACCGCCACCCAGTTTAGTGTCATCTGCAAACTTGGAGATATTACACTCAATTCGCTCATCCAAATCATTAATATATATTGTAAAGAGCTGGGGTCCCAGCACGGAGCCCTGCGGCACCCCACTAGTCACTGCCTGCCATTCTGAAAAGGACCCGTTTATCCCGACTCTCTGCTTCCTGTCTGCCAACCAGTTCTCTATCCACGTCAGTACATAACCCCCAATAGCATGTGCTTTAATTTTGCATACTAATCTCTTGTGTGGGACCTTGTCAAAAGCCTTTTGAAAGTCTAAATACACCACATCCACTGGTTCTCCCTTGTCCACTCTACCAGTTACATCCTCAAAAAATTCCAGAAGATTTGTCATAAATCCATGCTGACTTGTCCTGTCACAGCTTTCCAAATGCGCTGCTATTTCATCATTAATAATTGATTCCAACATTTTCCCCACCACTGATGTCAGGCTAACTGGTCTATAATTACCCGCTTTCTCTCGGCCTCCCTTTTTAAAAAGTGGTATTACATTAGCTACCCTCCAGTCAATAGGAACTGATCCCGAGTCGATAGACTGTTGGAAAATGATCACCAATGCATCCACTATTTCTAGGGCCACTTCCTTAAGTACTCTGGGATGCAGACTATCAGGCCCCGGAGATTTATCGGCCTTCAATCCCATCACTTTCCCTAACACAATTTCCCGCCTAATAAGGATTTCCTTCAGTTCCTCCTTCTCACTGGTCCCTCGGTCCCCTAGTACATTCGGAAGGTTATTTGTGTCTTCCTTCGTGAAGACAGAACCAAAGTATTTGTTCAATTGGTCTGCCATTTCTTTGTTCCCCATTAAAAATTCACCTGAATCCGACTGCAAGGGATCTACGTTTGTCTTCACTAATCTTTTTCTCTTCACATATCTATAGAAGCTTTTGCAGTCAGTTTTTATGTTCCCGGCAAGCTTATTCTTGTACTCTATTTTCCCCCTCTTAATTAAACCCTTTGTCCTCCTCTGCTGAATTCTAAATTTCTCCCAGTCCTCAGGTTTGCTGCTTTTTCTGGCCAATTTATATGCCTCTTCCTTGGATTTATCACTCTCCTTAATTTCCCTTGTTAGCCACAGTTGAGCAACCTTCTCCATTTTATTTTTACTCCAGACAGGGATGTACAATTGCTGAAGTTCATCCATGTGATCTTTAAATGTTTGCCATTGCCTATCCACCGTTAACACTTTAAGTATCATTTGCCAGTCTATTCTAGCCAATTCACGCCTCAAACCATCGAAGTTATCTTTCCTTAAGTTCAGGACCCTATTTTCTGAATTAACTGTGTCACTCTCCATCCTAATAAAGAATTCTACCATGTTATGGTCACTCTTCCCCAAGGGGTCGCGCACAACAAGATTGCTAATTCGTCCTTTCTTATTACACATCACCCAGTCTAGGATGGTCAGCTCCCTGGTTGGTTCCTCGACATATTGGTCCAGAAAACCATCCCTAGTACACTCCAGGAAATCCTCCTCCACCGCATTGCTACCAGTTTGGTTAGCCCAATCAATATGTAGCTTAAAGTCACCCATGTATTTGACTTTCAGAAGGCTTTCGACAAGGTCCCACACAAGAGATTAATGTGCAAAGTTAAAGCACATGGGATTGGGGGTAGTGTGCTGATGTGGATTAAGAACTGGTTGGCAGATAGGATGCAAAGGTTAGGAGTAAATGGGCACTTTTCAGAATGGCAGGCGGTGACTAGTGGGGTACAGCAAGGTTCTGTGCTAGGGCCCCAGCTGTTTACATTGTACATTAATGATTTAGACCAGGAGATTAAATGTAGTATCTCCAAATTTGCGGATGACACTAAGTTGGGTGGCAGTGTGAGCTGCGAGGAGGATGCTATGAGGCTGCAGAGTGACTTGGATAGGTTAGGTGAGTGGGCAAATACATGGCAGATGAAGTATAACGTGGATAAATGTGAGATTATCCACTTTGGTGGTAAAAACAGAGAGACAGACTATTATCTGAATGGTGACAGATTAGGAAAAGGGGAGGTGCAACGAGACCTGGGTGTCATGGTACATCAGTCATTGAAGGTTGGCATGCAGGTACACAGGCAGTTAAGAAAGCAAATGGCATGTTGGCCTTCATAGTGAGGGGATTTGAGTACAAGGGCAGGGAGGTGTTGCTACAGTTGTACAGGGCCTTGGTGAGGCCACACCTGGAGTATTGTGTACAGTTTTGGTCTCCTAACTTGAGGAAGGACATTCTTGCTATTGAGGGAGTGCAGCGAAGGTTCACCAGACTGATTCCCGGGATGGCGGGACTGACATATCAAGAAAGACTGGATCATCTGGGCTTGTATTCACTAGAGTTCAGAAGAATGAGAGGGGATCTCATAGAAACGTTTAAAATTCTGACGGGTTTAGACAGGTTAGATGCAGGAAGAATGTTCCCAATGTTGGGGAAGTCCAGAACCAGGGGTCACAGTTTAAGGATAAGGGGTAAGCCATTTAGGACCGAGATGAGGAGAAACTTCTTCACCCAGAGAGTGGTGAACCTGTGGAATTCTCTACCACAGAAAGTTGTTGAGGCCAATTCATTAAATATATTCAAAAAGGAGTTAGATGTAGTCCTCACTACTAGGGGGATCAAGGGGTATGGCGAGAAAGCAGGAATGGGGTACTGAAGTTGTATGTTCAGCCATGAACTCATTAAATGGCGGTGCAGGCTTGAAGGGCCGAATGGCCTACTCCTGCACCTATTTTCTATGTTTCTATGTTTCTATGATAACTGCTGTACCTTTATTGCATGCATCCCTTATTTCTTGTTTGATGCTGTCCCCAACCCTACTACTACTGTTTGGTGGTCTGTACCCAACTCCCACTAGCGTTTTCTACCCCTCGGTATTTCGCAGCTCCACCCATGCTGATTCCACATCATCCAAGCTAATGTTCTTCCTTACTATTGCATTAATTTCCTCTTTAACCAGCAATGACACCCCGCCTCCTTTTCCTTTCTGTCTATCCTTCCTAAATATTGAATACCCCTGGATGTTGAGTTTCCAGCCTTGGTCACCCTGGAGCTATGTCTCCGTGATGCCAATTCCATCATACCCATCAACTGCTATCTGCGCAGTTAATTCGTCCACCTTATTCCGAATACTCCCCGCATTGAGGCACAGAGCTTTCAGGCTTATCTTTCTAACGCACTTTGCCCCTTTAGAATTTTGCTGTAATGTGGCCCTTTTTGCTTTTTGCCTTAGATTTCTCTGCCCTCCACTTTTACTTTTCTTCTTTCTATCTTTTGCTTCTGCCCTCATTCTACTTCCCTCTGTCTCCCTGCATAGGTTCCCATCCCCCTGTGTATTAGTTTAACTCTTCCTCAACAGCACTAGCAAACACTCCCCCTAGGACATTGGTTCCGGTTCTGCCCAGGTGCAGACCGTCCGGTTTGTACTGGTCCCATCTCCCCCAGAACCAGTTCCAATGTCCCAGGAATTTGAATCCCTCCCTGCTGCACCACTCCTCAAGCCATGTATTCATCTGAGCTATCCTGCGATTCCTACTCTGACTAGCACGTGGCACTGGTAGCAATCCTGAGATTACTACTTTTGAGGTCCTACTTTTTAATTTAGCTCCTAGCTCCCTAAATTCGTCTTGTAGGACCTCATCCCGTTTTTTACCTATATCGCTGGTACTTATATGCATCACGACAACTGGCTGTTCACCCTGCCTTTTCAGAATGCCAGAGGGTGGTGATTCTTTGGAATTCTCTACCTCAGAAGGCTGTGGAGGCTCAGTCTTTGAGTATATTCAAGACAGAGATTGGTACACTCATAATAAAGGATGAAACTGAGTACTGTGTACAATGAGTAAGTGTGACCTTAGCTCCTTTAATAAGACTCCAGAGTGCAGGTACCTGCTTATATACTGTGCTCTCAAGGGATGCTGGGATCCCTTGGGACTCCAACAGGTGGGCCCTCTGGTGGTCAGATGTCATGCAGTTTACACAGGGTTAAATACATTACAGAGATCAATAGATTTTTTGATATTAAGGGAATCAAGAGATATGGGGATAGTGCAGGAAAGTGGAGTTGAGGTAAAAGATCAGCCGTGATCTTATTGAATGGCGGCGCAAGCCCGAGGGGCTGAATGGCCTACTCCTGCTCCGAATTCTTATGTGCTTATGTGGAAGGAAGGGATGGAACGTGTTTACCTTCTGCTGAAAAACAAGATGCCTAAAAGTATCTCAACACCACCAAAATTATAGTTGTATAAAAATGGCTTTGAGCAAACAAATTAAAAATAGAATTACAGGGCAACAGACCAAACAATACAATGAACAAAAAGGGACTGCTTAGCAATTTAAATACATTCCTGCTTGCTATTTCCAAGGCAGGGAATGATCCAAATAACTTCTTGAACAGAGCTATGAAGGGCAAAGGTAAAATAATCGGAGAGCATATTTTCCTATTCATATAATTTCCAATTGTGTACTCCATTAATGCCAAATAATCATCCTTCCATGTTTCCTACATCAGTTCATTTGCTAGGCAATACCATAGTTTGCATCAAATTCTATAGAACCAACATTTCAGGGTAGAGGGAGTTCTCAAGACTCTCTCAACTTATGTTTTAGCTAGAGTCTCAAGTCAGTAAAAGTCTGGATGCATAAAATAGTTATCAAGAGCCATTTTATTTCGAATTGCAATGAATCAATCCATAGCAGAATTCTGATGGAGTACACGTTGGTACTTGGCTGGTAATGAGCCAGAGGATGATTGACAGCTCTCAATAACCATTCTGGAACAAAAAAGCAATGCATGTTCCTATTATATTCAGGCAGGCGCCTATTAACTGAGTCCATAGTTGACATGAAATGATGCTTAAGAGTCTCCATCCAATGCAAAATATGGGGCAAAATCCTGATGGACCCGTTCCACCAGCACAAGAATGAACAGATACCCAAAGTGAAGACTGCCGTCCCTATCCCACAGCTCAGGGACGGGGCCATTCAGAGGAACAGTGTGGTCCCAACTCTGTAGCTCTCAAAAGAGCTATTGGGACAAGGTAATCAGTTCTGTCCATGATCAATTATCGACTCCCTCCAGCATTCTGAGTCTTTTACCTCGCACATGACAGAACCTATGCCTGGTCTCGGCTGATGCAAGTTCTGTTGGGCCCATCAAAAGGTTTAATGGGTGTCCTTCCTTAGAGAAACCCAGGAACTCATCCATGCATGCCTTCTTATTGTAGTGGAAGGCTGGGGGCGAAAGGAAAGTGGTAGATTCAAGCACAGGCCCTTACTGAAACTACCCAGTCTTCTCACCATGTAACAGAATCCTAACGGAACTGGCTACCACCTCATTTTCTGCACCTTAGTGCATGGCCAGAATTTCAGGCCTCAGGAACCTTTGTGCAAGAAGAAAGGTCAAATGTCCACAGTACTATGGAAAAGATATATGGGCTGGATTTTCGGTTGTCTGACGCCTCAGTTAGCAGCCACAGGGGGCGTTAATGGGAATGCAAGAGGGGAAATTCATCAAAGGCTCACCGGGGACATAAACCATTAGCGCCTGGCTGCTGACAATCGGTGCGATCCTGACCTCAATTCTGGTGCATCACCCACGCTTGCACCCCGGTCGCTAAATTAGGTGCGGCCGTCTTAATTAGCGACTGACTACATCAACATCTGGAAAAATAGTCAGTATAGGCTTGCCGAGTCGTTAACTGGTGGCTTCTTAAAGGGATGAGGAAGTGCTTCCCTCGCAGGTCACAGTCAGTGCAACGCTTACACACAGCACGGTGTGTGAGCTTCTGAGTTGGCAGCGGCAGACAGACATACCAATTGACATTGAGAGAAAGTAATTTGTAAAACTTTAATGGGGCCATTACTAGTTTGCCAGCATCACATTGTACAGGCTCTAGCAAGGCCTCGTGAAGAGAGAAGGGCTGTTGGCCATGCCAGCGGCCGAAGGAGGAAAGCCCCTAGATGTCGGGGCAGGAGGCCTTACCCCCACGGCTTTACCAGTGGCAACGCTCAAACCTGGACCTGTTCGAGGAGCACTGCAGCAGAAGGCTCCACTTCCAAAAGGAGATCTTACAGAGATATGCCATCTCCTGCAGGCAGACCTGCAGCCTCACATCGGCACCAGGACTGTGCTGCCTGTCGCAGTGAAGGTCACGGTGACACTCACCTTCTATGCCTCTGGCTCCTTCCAGGCTGCATCAGGGGACATATGCAGCGTCTCACAATTCGCAGCACATCACTGCATCCGCGATGTTACACAGGCTCTCTACACCCATCGAATGGATTTCATTGCCTTCCCGATGAGCAGGGAGAAACGGAATGAGCGCACATGTGGGTTTGTCAGGATAACGGGCTTCCCGAGAGTGCAAGGAGCAATTGACTGCATGCACGTGGCCTTGCAAGCACCATTCCAGAATGCAGAGTTATTCACAAACAGAAAGGGATA
Source organism: Pristiophorus japonicus (assembly GCF_044704955.1). NCBI lineage: Eukaryota > Metazoa > Chordata > Chondrichthyes > Pristiophoridae > Pristiophorus > Pristiophorus japonicus. The sequence continues at coordinate 96,952,292 of NC_091993.1, read as the reverse complement.
CCACTCCTTAAATGTGCAGCTGGCGGATGACCACACGCACTGAATGCTCGCTATCCTAGAAGTGCACATGATGCGTTTATCCTCCGGCAGAGTACTGTGCCACAACTGTTTAAGCCACCACGGGAAGGCCGAGGCGTGGACAAGGGCTGGCCACCTGGCTAATGACCCCACTCTCCAAACCACCCACAGAACCAGAGGAACGCTACAAAGAGAGCCATGCTGCCACCCGCAGATAATAGGACTGCTGAAGCAGCAATTCCGATGCCTAGACCACTCTGGAGGCAGCCTTCAATACTCCCCTCAACAGGTCTGACTATTCATTGTGGTGTGCTGCATGCTGCACAACTTGGCCATCGTGAGGGCCCTGGCCTTGCCAGAGGGGATCGCAGGTCCAGCTCAGGAGGACGAGGAAGAGGGGGACAAGGAGGAGGAAGAAGACCAGGAGCCTACCAATGCCCAGAATGAACAGCAACACGACATGGACCAGCAGTATCCACGGAGGAGGCAGCGTGCCAATGTTGGCAGCGGCGGCAGGGCTATTCGGCGATGGCTCATAAGGGAACGCTTCACTTAAATGAACTGAGCTGAGTGATGCAGCTAATAATGAGTGCGTATTGTGGCATGATAATGTAACTTCTCCATTACAAGTCAACAGTCATACACCAGAGGCTGAAGGAAATATTCAACGTTACATTTTATTGGAAGCATATCCCTCAAACAATGCCAAAAACTCCACCCTTCTCAAGGAAAACAAAATGGGGCACCCGCCTCTTCAAATAATACAACAGATGAATAACATTTACACCTTTTCTACATAGGGCCCAAAGTCACACCTTTCATCAGTGGGTCTTCCGTAGGCATTTTCCACTCCTCTGCCTCAGCCCCCACCACCCCCCTGCCCTCGCCTACTGCTCCTCCTCAAAAAGTTTTCAGTGCCTGCAGCAAGGCTGCTTGAGGGCTGCTGTGTGTCTAAGGGAGACAGGACAGATGGCCTAGCACAACGCTCTAAACCAGCTCTGGGCCTGGAAGGCCCGGCTGCTGCACCACCTGAGAATGGGCGGCAGTAGTGTTGCATGGCTGGGGTGCAAAGGAGGAATGGCAGTGTTGGGAGACCGAATAATGTCCTCCTGAGAGAGAACATCACATTGCATCTCGACCGATGGCCTGCCACTCCCCTGGGGCAAAGCCTCAGCATCCAGAGTAATCTGGTGGAGCGCATATTGCTGACCTACTCCGGCACCGTTAGCTCCCCATTGGACTGATGGGTCCCCAGGCACGATGGCAGTGGTCAGTGCTTACACGGCATCAATTTGACCCTGCATCAGAGCAGACAGCGCATTGATGCGAGCATGCACTGACGACATGGCAGAATGCAGGTGTAGCGTGGTCTCGGCCTGCCGCTCAATGGCTACTGCCACGTCGGCCATGACACGTGCCATCATATCTGGGACCCCCATGGTCACTTGTGGCCTCCATCCTCTGTTGTAATCTACCAAGGATGGGCTCGATGGGCTCCCGAAACGCAAATGCCAGGATTGATGCGGCCTCTGTCACATTCAACGCAAGTGCATCCATGCTCTGTGAGATCCTCGCCAATGCACCATGATCTCACAGTGCATCTGGGCATAACCTCCGAGTCAGGGGCTAGAAACTCCACTTTTTTTGAATGCTTAACACCCACTTAACGCCCATTTTACCGCTGAAATGATGTATAATGCCCATATAGCGCCCAGTTGGCACAAAATGGAAACTGGCGGGCATTTTTCGGAAACTTATCGCCAAGCATTACTTTCCTCATGTGCTTAACGCCAAGAAAAACTATTAACGCCCGCCAACTTTATTGGGCGGAATCAGCAGAATGGGCGAATTCAACACTCATAATGTCGCCCAGCATTACTTTCCGCACGGATTTAACACCGAGATTCAATATTAATGCCCGCCCACTTTTTTTTGTCGTAAAGAGCATATTTACCCAAACTAGTGGCCATGAGATCACCCTGCGTCAATTTAACCACCTCGCACACATATCGCCCACAATATCGCTCGCCCAAAAAAACGTCCACAACAAGTGGAACTAACCAGAACGAACGCCAGCGGTGTGGCTGGCATTTGTTAAATCGTAAGGAGCTGATATCTGAAAGATTTGCCTGAAAGAGCGCTGATGTGAGTGACAACGCTGACACACTGCTGTGTGTGTGCAGCTCAGACATCAATGCTGCCCATCACCTTGGTGCCAGTTAAAGTTTACGTTGATTGATGTTAAGTTGTATTTAACCCTTTCATGGTAAGGAATCACCAGTGTGCAACGGACCAGCTATCTGAGACAATGCGCAACAAGGTTATGTTCAATAACAAAAATTTATTACCAACATTGGTCTGAAATCATAAGTATCGCAGCCAATAACACCCAACCCCCGCCCACAGCCCACTTTTTCCACCATTGACATCAATCAAAAGTTCAACATGTCCACCAACACAGAATACAAAGGCAAAGCAGGAGCGTGGTCACCAGCCCCCATACATTGCAACAAATTGCACCCAGATGGAGATATAACACAGCCATCACGTGCACACATGCACCTCACTTTCATTCCCCACTCTCCTTCTTCTCCCCACCTCTACCCCTTCCCCTCCTCGCTCCACGGCACCTGGACGAGGAGCTCCTCAGGCGGTGCCTCATGGGGGGGCGGGGATGAAGGCAGATGTGGTCATTGCATGGGTACGGGAGCAGGGCGTGCCGAGAGGGCAACATTTTCTGATGCAGAAGCAAGATCTTGGTCCTTGCTCTCATCTGTCGTTCGCAGTGGTGGTGCGGAACCTAGGGGTGGAGTGCCACGCTCGGGGACCACTGGGAGGCCTGTGGCAGCAGTGGGGCCAAGTTTCGGCCTGAGTTGCTCCTGTTTTTTTGGAGTAACTGGTTTAGAATGGAGTATCTTAGAAATTTGAATTCTCGGCATTTAGTTTGCTCCAATCAGTTAGAACAGTTTCACTTTGGAACAGAATTTTCTTTTCAAAAGGGGGCGTTTCTGGCCACATACGCCTGTTTTCAAAGTTTAGTCAGTGAAAACTTACTCCAAACTAACTTAGAATGGAATAAGTGAAGATTGTTGTACGTTCGAAAAAACCTTGTCTACACTTTAGAAAATCAGGCGTAGGTTACAAATTAGGCGCAGGGAATGGGGGGGAGGGAGGTTTAAAGGGAAGTTTACAAACATTAAACACTTCAGTTTTACAAATAAAGAGCCATCATCAATAATAAATGATAAATACATCAATAAATCAACCAATAAATCAATCAAAAAAAATTAATAAAAAATTTTTAAAAAATTAAAAATCAATAAATAAAACATTTTCTACTTACCGACTGCAGCACCGGGAGTTCTCCAACAGCGTGCTGGGACGGCCCCCCCAGTGTGTCTCTGTCTCTATCTGTCTGTCTGTGTGTGTGTCTCTCACTCTCTGTCTGTCAGTGTCTGTGTTTCTGACAGCGAGGGGAGGGGAGAAGGGGGTGAGAGGGGGAGGGGGAGAAGGGAGGTGGGAGGGGGAGGGGGAGAAGGGAGGTGGGGGGGAGGGGGAGAAGGGAGTTGGGGGGGAGGGGGAGAAGGGGGATGGGGGGAGAAGGGAGGTGGGGGGAGGGGGAGGAGGGGGTGGGGGGGAGAAGGGGGTGGGGGGAGAAGAAGGGGGTGGGGGGATAGGGGGAGATGGGGGGAGAGGGGGAGATGGGGGTAGAGGGGGAGATGGGGGGAGAGGGGGAGAAGGGGGAAGGGGAGAGAAGGGGGGAAGGGGGGGAGAAGGGGAGAACGAAGAGAGGATGTAGGGAGGGAAGGAGAGAAAGGAGAGAGGATGTAGGGAGGGAAAGAGAGAGGATGGAGGGAGGGAAAGAGAGAGGAGGGAGGGAGGGAAGGAGAGAGGAGGGAGGGAGGGAAGGAGAGAGGAGGGAGGGAGGGAAGGAGGGAGGGAGGGAAGGAGGGAGGGAAGGAGGGAAGGAGGGAGGGAAGGAGGGATGGAGAGAGGAGGGAGGGAAGGAAGGAGAGAGGAGGGAGGGAGGGAAGGAGAGAGGAGGGAGGGAGGGAAGGAGAGAGGAGGGAGGGAAGGAGAGAGGAGGGAGGGAGGGAAGGAGAGAGGGAGGGAAGGAGAGAAGGAGAGAGGAGGGAGGAAGGGAGGGAGGGAGGAAGGGAGGGAAGGAGGGAGGGAGGGAGGGAAGGAGAGGGGGGGGAGGGAGAGGGGGGAAGGGAGAGAGGGGGGAAGGGAGAGGGGGGGGGAAGGTGGAGAGGGGGGGGAAGGGAGAGAAGGAGGCTGAACGGCCGGACCCAAGACCTCAGCCTGGATTTACAGGTAGGTGGCGTCGGGTCTTGGGGGGAGGTCGCGGAGGTCCGGGGGGGGGCGGGGTGCGGGAAGTCGTGGATGTCGGGGGCGGGGGGGAGGAGAGAGAGTCGCGGAGGTCTGGGGGTGGGGGGGTGGTGGAGCAGAGGTCGGGTCGCCGGGTGGGGGCGGGGGAGAGCAGGGGTCGGGTCGGGTCAGGTCCTGTCGGGTGGGAGGAGCCTTATTCACGCAGCCCCAGTGAGGCCATTCGGCCAGGGCTAGGGGCTGCGTGTTTCAGGCCCCTCCCACAGTTTTGGGCGCCTGGAGCTACTGCACATGCACGCCCACTGTAGCGCGCATGTGCAGAGGTCCCGGCACTGTTTTCAGCGCAGGGACCTGGCTCCGCCCCCTACAGCTCGTGCTGCGCCGCGCCCAGCTCCAGAGGGCCTGCAGGGAGCCGGAGAATAGGTAAGTTTTTTTTAGGCGCACTTTCTGGCACGAAAAACGGGCGTCCAGGTCCGGGCTGCGCCGTTTTAGGCACGGCCCGAAACTTGGGCCCAGTGTTCCTGGCTATCGCATCCAGGGACACCGCCATGCGTGGAATGTACTCGGTCATGGTGGCCAGCTGTCGGGATATGCCCCCTAATGCTTCATTGAACTGGTCACCAATGTCTACAGTCCTCCTGGACAACTGTACCATCTCATATGCAATGGTATAAGCACGTGGCATCACTTCAGGGTCTGCAGATGCATTGTTGGCTGTCCGGAGGTGCTTCCTCACTCATCCATCTCTGTGATGTCGCTGGGGACTGGTGGCCCTCCACCCATTCGCCTCTGCTCGGACCTCAAAGTCGATAGCTTCTTCTGTAAAAGGTGACAGGGCGACATGGCATGAGATCATTGCGTGATATCATTGCTAGGTACTGTCACAGAGACTGATACAACACATAACCGACAGATATAATCATGATTATTATGGTTATTATCATTCTTTACGTAAAGAAATACACCGTGACCGCAGGCTTTGAGTAAAACATTCCGGGTAAAAGTGCAAGACTTCACATCTGCTGATAGTCACTCATGTCTGTTACAAATCAATTTATATAAATACATAAGTACATGTAAATCAATGTAATACTTACTCTTGCGGATCCTAGAAGTTCATTCCATCGTTTGCGGCATTGGTTGCCCTCACGCACCTCGTTGGTCGCTGACGAGACCACCTGTGCTATCTCAGTCCATATCCTCTGGTAGGCCTTTGGGATGGGCTTCCCACGCCCTGCCTGTGTCAAATCACCCCAGCGTGACTCGACCTCCTTCGGGAGGGAGGCATTTGCCTTGTCCGAGAACCTCCTGGCTCTTTTGTGTCCTCCAATGTGCTCCTCTCTCACCTCACTGCTCTCTCCAGCATGCTGTGATGCCTCCTCCTCTCTCTCCATTATAGGCCAAATTCGGTCAAATATGTAGCTGGTTACAGCTAATTTTCATTTGCCTACTTGCTGTGAAGCTCTAAAGTCTCCCTCCTTCCTCCCAAAGCAGCCACACCACACCCAGACACGCCTTCAGTCCCTCTGAGCTCCCTCTCTCTCTGTCTCCTCTTCTGCGCATGTCATGGTGACCCTTGACCTCCAGAATCGCGAGAATCGAGCGTTGCCATGCTATTGCTAAGGATGGCCACACTTTACGGCAGAAGGTCAAAAACATTTAACGCTAACGCCCATTTTATATCGCACGCGGTAACGCCCATTTTCAAAAGTGGTTTGAGAATGGGTGAGAAACTGGCAATCTGAAAACCCTTTTTTACCGCCCACGCCGGAAATATCGTCTATTTTTGGGCGATAACCACAAAAGTGGAGGTTCTAGCCCCAGGTCCTGATCTGCCTGTCTGTGAGCAGGACTCATGGACCGACTTATCCTCCAGAGAGCTGGCCCCCCGAGCTTCCCCTCACGCTGGGCGTTGCTGCAGGCCACTGGGGCCTCGAGACTCAGCTTCAGCCAACCCCCCTGGAAGTCGGCCTCTTCCACTGAGGTGCTCACCCCACTCGATGCAATTGTGGACATCTCGCCCTGTCCCGACACACTGCTCTCCACCTCCTCCTCAACTTCCTCATCGTGTGAAGACGTCGGCTGAAGGGCAGGCTGGCACTCTTCTAGCTCATCATCTGGAAGCACAAAGCAACATCTGGGGAGGGGGCAGGTAGGCAAGAAGGAGGGGGTCATTATTATTTTGGTTGTAACATCTTGCAAGGCATGTGGCCTCAAGGCTCAGGGGACTTACACAAAATGCCCATCTCATTCACAGACCGTCACTGTTGAGTGGGGGCTCAGCCTCACCGCCCTCCACTGCCACGACTGCAGCGCCCATGAAAGCAGACACTCACTTCTCCACATCAGCGAGGTCCTGGAGGTGTGCACGAGTTTGACCTGCAATGTAAAAAACTAAAAGTTGTTAGAGGCTGTGTAGGTGCTGGTGTGTCACATGTGTCTGCAGTAGGGTACTCGCGAGTAATATGGCAAAGAGTGCGTATCGGCATTTCATCCTGCGTGGCATCGCACACTGGATGTGAATGGTGGGTCTGCGGCACAAGCAACTACCAGTAAGTATGAGGCTCATGACTGGGACCGCATCTGAATAGTTGAAAGGTGCTGGTAGGTGGGCTTAGGCTGAGTAAGGAGCTAGAAGGTGAGAGATGCTTGGGATGGGCAGAGCACATCTGGTGAGGCAATGGAGAGGTCTCAGACTAGCCAGCAAGGAGGAGAATTGCCTGATAGGCATAGAGAAGGGATAGGAACTGCAAAGCCTTTACATTGTGTGAGTGAGTGAGGTTCACATGAAGGCATTGGAAGGTGAATGGAAAGGGTACTCACCCTGATGACCATAGTAAGGGCATTGAATGTACTGCGGCATTGGGTCGCTGTTGTGGGCACCACGCTCTAGGTTCAGCCACCTCCCTCCAGAGCCTTGCCAATTCGCGAGGCACTGGCAATCATCCTCCTCCAGGCTCGAGGGTACTCCAGCGACTCTCCACTGCCTCCAGCAAGACATCAAGAGCGGTGGGCGAGAAGCAGGTAGATAGCTGGCGACCTCCTTGCTCCTCCGTCTTCGTGCTCTGAAGACATTGTGGAGGTGGAACTGCGCATGTGCGAACTTGAGTTGCCGTGCCTTTAAGACTCCGCTGTTCCCGGGGCCTGACTTGGAGATCTACGCATGTACAATGGGTCCACCAAATTTACCGACCAAACTTTTGTTATCACCCCCCAACTGTAGTGTGCAACGGCTAATTTAGCGCCCCTGTCAGCTCTTGACTGAATCAGACGAATTTCACGGCAGAAGGCGCAAACTTTTTCAAGGCACTAAAATTACCTCTCCACCTGGGTTTCCGCCCCAACTGGCGCACAACCGAATTTCTCCCTCATTATGTTCTATGTGATAAAAATGCTAAATGGCATGCCGACATAACAAACATGAAGGAGATAAATTGCTTTAAAAGACATTTGGATGAATTTAACAGATTAGCTAAGGAATAACAAATGGATGTTATTGTATATAAATGAAAGGTAATTTATAATAGAGCAAGGAACAGCAAATATATTCACAATGCAGGGATCCCATTTTGAGATAAGCCAGTGTTCACATGAAAGGATACTATGAGATTTCAACCAGTTGTTCAACAAATGTGTTTATCATAGAGTCAACCCTGCATCTGCATCAGTTTGCTTCAGGTTTTTTGTATTTGTCTATTAACAAAGGTAACGAAGCAAGAGAATCTGAATATATTATTAATGGTTTACTGGAAGTTTCCAGTGAATGTGAAACTGTTGTCAACAATGCTAATTATATATCAGAATGCATCTCAAAAGCACTATTGAAATAAGCTATTCTAACAAATCATCGGTGACGCCACAAATTGAATATTTTAGTTAAAAAAATGTATCTATTTTTCTTCATTATTAAAGGCTCATTAATGAAATGACAGTCTCAGAAAATGTATGTAACAAACCTACGCCTTACCACATTGTTGTTCCCTAACTTCAATGGGATAATAATGCATTGGTAACTGTTCAGCTAACTGAGATTCTGGAATTAGGCTATAAATAATGATGAAAGCTGGTTTTCATTGAAACAATTAACACGAAGGAACCAGATCCAGGTCTTCAAATGCTGTTTGACATAAATGATGTAGATGTAAGCAGAGTTCACTTGGACTGAGTGTAGAATTAGAGATCACAAGATAAACATCAACAAGTCTTAAGCAAGCTCAAAGATAATACAAAAGAAAAACTCCCCATGGATGTGGAACAGACTCCAAGCAACAGCAATTAATACTGTCAATTAACTCCTTCCAAACAGCGCTGGATAAGTAACTGGTTAGGAAAGGAATTTCAGGATTATGACACCTTTATCACCTTAAGGTTTGACTTTTCTAATGCTCACCTAGCCAACCTCTCTGTCTTCACACTCCACAAATTACAGCTCATTCAGAATGCTTGCCCTCACTTTCAAATCCATACACTTTATACATGTAGTACTCAGGGATTTTATTTTCAATGTTATCTTGCTCTCTTAATATTAAACACAACACTGGGGAAGTCGAGCCCTGGACCTGCACAGAACTTTCTTCTGGCAGACAGAGTGCAAAATGCAGTCCACATATTCCTATCTCTCAAGACTTGCAGGCTTTACTTTGTACTCTACAACTGATGGTCTTTGACCAGTAGCACAATATAAATCCAGACTGAGTTAACCATCTCAGTTTAGAGACAGGGTTTGACAGGAGTGGGGGACACCATATAGAACCAAAGTAAAGTTGCCACAAATGCTACTGAACTCCATCCAATTGCTGAGCAATAGACTGTTCAGTCTATTGGAGGTGTATTGCTGATTAATTTAACTTATGCACATCCCCCTGGCCAAATTACTGGGCTGAATACCTGGTTGAGACTGGGCCAGAAACCATGCACTCATTCTTGGCCAGCTGACGCAATATCGATGCAAAAATATGCTCGGCTTTTTATATGTCTTATTTTTAATTTAAATTGGTTATTTTGGCAATATTGACGTATAGTTTTACGTTCCTGGCTTGTGGCGAGTGATTATAGTCTCAGATGTTGTTTGTCTGGAGCAAGAATCATACAGGTTGTAATAAGCATTATCTTCTTTGCTGGAATATTTAAAGAAATTACTCTGTTTTTAGACAGAATATTTTTATTTGATATTTTGCTTTTATTGAATTATACTTTGCTATGGCTAAGCTCCGAGATTGGTCTATTATGCTCTGTAACCTTCAAACATTTTAAGCTGTACGGTTCATTTTTCTTCAACAATAAATGAATCTATGTTCATATGTATATAGTGCTTTCTGATTTAGTGCTTTCTGAAAAAACAGTTGCTTATTTAGAAAGAAATCCACTTGTTGCTGTCCATATCCACTTTCTGTTGCCAACCCAATTTTCAGTCGAGCCAAATAATTTGCTGTTAAATCCATTTGATGTTATCATGCTTAAAACCTTCATCTAGGGAAACTGAACAAATTCCTTCTGACAATACAAGTAACTTATATCTACTGGATATCCCTGATCAACTAATTAAGTTATATCAAAGAATATCAGTAGATTTATGATGCATACATTATTTCTTGTCAAACCACATTAATTACTTCTTAACCCAATGCTCTTCAGGTGAATACCGACAGCATCTCATAATATGCTCTCAAACAGAAATGCAGGGAACAGCACCAACCCTTGTACATGACCTTCTTTGACCTTACAAAGGCCTTTGACACTGTTAACCGCGAGGGACTATGGAGCGTCCTCCTCCGTTTCGGCTGCCCGCAAAAATTTGTCGCCATCCTCCGCCTGCTCCACGACAGCATGCAAGCTATGATCCTGACCAATGGACCCATCACAGAGCCAATCCACATCCGGACCGGGGTCAAGCAGGGCTGCGTCATCGCCCCAACCCTCTTCTCAATCTTCCTCGCTGCAATGCTCCACCTCACACTCAACAAGCTCCCCGCTGGAGTGGAACTAAACTATAGAACCAGTGGGAACCTCTCCAGGCTAGATCCAAGGCCTCCCCATCCTCTGTCGTTGAACTACAGTACACGGACGACGCTTGCGTCTGCATATATTCAGAGACTGAACTCCAAACCATTGTCAACATCTTCACTGAGATGCATGAAAGCATGGGCCTTACACTAAACATAGAAACATAAGAAATTAGGTGCAGAAGCAGGCCATTCGGCCCTTCGAGCCTGCACCACCATTCAATAAGATCATGGCTGATCATTCAACCTCAGTACCCCTTTATATCCATAAGACAAAGGTCCTCCACCAACCTGACCCCGCCACACAGCACTGCCCCCTAGTCATCAAGGTCCATGGCGCGGCCTTGGACAACGTGAACCACTTTCCATACAGCGGGAGCCTATCAGCAAGGGCAGACATCGATGACGAGGTTCAACATTGCCTCCAGTGAGTCAGCGCAGCCTTCGGTTGCCTGAGGAAGACAGTATTCAAAGGTCAGTCCCTCAAATCTGGCACCAAGCGCATGGTCTACAGGGCTGTAGTGATACCCACCTTTCTGTATGGCTCAGAGACATGGACCATATATAGTAGACACCTCAAACCGCTGGAGAAATACCACCAACTACGTCTCCGCAAGATTCTGCAAATCCCCTGGAAGGATAGGCGCACCAACGTCAGTGTTCTCAATCAGGCCAACATCTCCAGCATCGAAGCACTGATCGCACTTGACCAGCTCTGTTGGGTGGGCCACATTGTCCACATGCCCAACAAAAGACTCCCAAAGCAAGCGCTCTACTCGGAACTCCTACACGGCAGGCGAGCCCCAGGTGGGCAGAGGAAACATTTCAAAGACACCCGCAAAGCCTCCTTGAGAAAATGCAACATCCACACCTACACCTGGGAATCCCTGGTCCAAGACTGCCCTAAGTGGAGGAAGAGCATCTGGGAGGGTGCTGAGCATCATGAGTCTCGTCGCCGGGAGCATACAGAAAACAAACGCAGGCAGCAGAAGGAGCGTGAGGAAAACCAGTCTCACCCACCATTTCCTTCAACAACTGGCTGTCCCACCTGTGACAGAGACTGTAATTTCCATATTGGACTGTACAGTCACCTGAGAATTCACTTTTAGAGTGGAAGCAAGTCTTCCTCGATTTTGAGGGAATGCCTATGATGACTGACAGCATCTCATAATATGCTCTCAATCACTGATTCAGCTATTCATGTTGATTTAAACTGATGTATAATTTCCAGTTTAATGGCTCACTCTTGTTTGAAAGTGATTACTTTGGCTATTCCATAGTCCCTTTGTATTCATGAAGATCCCAACATATTAACAAAAGTCTTAACTGTTCCTTCACTCATTTCCTTGAGGATTCCACAATATACACAATATTGTCCAATGCTCGGAAATGTATTTAATGCTTTAAGTTTCTTCATAACCTATTCTTCATATCCCTTGACCCCAATTGCACTAAACTACTCACTAAACAATATTGGTTTCTAATATTAATTTTAGTTATCCTCATTTGGCCTACCCATAACTGCTTGTCATCATTACCATTTGCATACTTGTATCTTTTAAAACAATCTTAAGTCTTTATGTTCTTCTTGACATTATTTAAGAAAATAAGAATTAGGAGCAGGAGTAGGCCATATGGCCCTTCGAGCCTGCTCCACCATTCAATAAGATCATGGCTGATTTTCGACATTAACTCTACCTTCCTGTCTGATCCCCATATCCCTTGATCCGCCTACAGTCCAAAAATCTATGTTAAATCCATTTGATGTTATCATGCTTAAAACCTTCATCTATGGAAACTTATCAAATTCCTTCTGACAATAAATGTAAATTATATCTACTGGATATCCTTGACCAACTAATTAAGTTATATCAAGAATTTCAGTAGATTTGTGATGCATTGACTATTTATTCACATTAATTACTTCTTACCCAAGTGCCTTAAATATACAATGACTCAGTTAACTACTTGGTCCTGGTCTTAATATCTTTCCTCTTTTTAAAAATAATTATGGGCTTTCTTTCCACATCACTTAAAATCATCTTCCTATTCACTAGTTTACTTTCCAGTATGGTTTCTGGCCTAATCCTCCTGAATATCATCCTCATTATCCAAAGCTTGTAGCTCTCCTAAAGCTTTGTACAACTGTATGATTTTGGTCTTAATTTCACTACAATAATTGTACTTAAATGCTGTCTATAATGATCAGTAAATGGCAGTACTCAGTTCTAATCATACACCATTTATTTTTAATACAGCATTATAAAATGAAAATAAAAGTTAAGAATTCAAAAAAACACAAGCTTAAACTATATCCAATTTCAGTTCTGCAGAAATACATTTTCTAGAATTACATTAGGATCTCTACAAAAGCATTTATGGAATTATATGTAATGCAACGTCTACATGAGTGTCAAGTGGTGTAGTTGTCATTCGGAACCCGATTTACCTATAATGGATAGGTACAGGATCATGTAGCCTGTTCAGCTATTTTTTCCATGTCCAATTTATTAACTGATTTACCAGTCACACAACAAAATTCAATCCACATCCATTTTATTCTGCTGTTCTAATGTAAACTTTGATGTGGTGTCAATAGTAATGGTGGCTGCAAGTTACTAATGGTTACTCGGGTCTGATCTCTCGGATTCATTGAATAAATTAATTCCCAGGAAAGCCTATGGCTTTTTAAACTTCCAGTTGAAAGTGGAGCTATTCACTATGATGAGGGAGTTGATAAAAAGATCACTTTCAAGAGGTTTCCTTTGAGGTATTTTTCATTACATTAAATTTATTTTATTAATCCAGTACACACACATCAAACCCTCTCCCCAACACATGTACACACGCCATGGATTTATTTTTTTTAAATAGTAAATGACACTTTAAAATATTAACCTGTTTTTATTTAACTACTTCTAGTAAACATGTTGGAAAATGTGTCATTTCTCTAGATTTGCCACACAACAGGCTACAAAGCATACTTAAGATGTAGTTTCCTCCCACACACTAGTGTTAAGTTTGATTATTTTGATCAGCACATTCCAAATTTTCTCAACTCTCATTCATTCAGGAATATTATCTCCTTCTTGTATTCCACCAATGGGAATCTATCCCATGTACTCTGCCTGAATTGCAACTGACACTGGTTAGTTCACTAGTATTCCAATTTTGGTCCAAATTAATTACTATAATAGCACTTAATTGTTAATGAGAAATAATCTTCATAATGGGGCAATATGCATGAATAGAAAAGTCCCTCCAGGGCATCAGATTGTTTATGTAAAATAAATCTCATTATTCATCAGCAACTGTGATACAAGTGCTTTTTATAAACTGCTGCTTCCTAACCCATTTCCTGCTTGTAGAATGCATAACATGTTTAATTGTTTTTAATTAGATAATAAGTAGTTAGTGTGGGCTTACTAGTGGGGTATATGGCTACATGGTTGCATAATGTGGTGTCATATCAAACTGACTGCCAAAGATCCCAATGATATTTGTCAATTACAGTCAGGATTTGGAGGCATACAGTGAGGAAGGAGAGCAGGAAGCTCAAAGAACTGACCTCCCATTAAAACTCTAATGTTCTGGGCTCAATTCAGAAGACCCCCAAAGGATGATGGAGGACGGAGCCTCACAGGAGAAAAATAACTAGAGTTAACAGACTAGAGGTGACAGCAACTGTAACCCGATACTTCCAATAATGTTCCTTGTTGTGTGGCTAAGCTGAATAGATGTTATGTGGTCTAAGGGTTATGAGGTTAAGAATATATGTTCACACTTGTGCAACTCAGCACATTATTTAGGAAAATACTTCCATCACATGAAAGACTTTTATGGCACCACATCAGATTTACCCTCAATCTTGTGTTAAACAATGGCAATGCATAATACCAAGCTTAATCAGATGAATTCAGACAAGGAAAAATATTGGAGAGTCTAGAACCAGGGGTCACAGTCTCAGAATAAGAGGTTGGCCATTTAGGACTGAGATGAGGAGAAATGTTTTCACTCAAAGGATGGTGAATTTTTGTAATTCTCTACTCCAGAAGGGTGTGAAGGTTCAGCCGTTGAATATATTCAAGACAGAGATTGAGAGAATTTTGGATATTAAGGGAATCAAGGGATATGGGGATAGTACAGGAAAGTGGAGAGGTAGAAGATCAGCCATGATCTTATTGAATGGCGGAGCAATCTCAAGGGGCCGAATGGCCTACTCCTGCTCCTATTTCCCACATTACAACAGTGACTACACTCCAAAAGTACTTCACTGGCTGTAAAACGCTTTGAGACGTCTGGTGGGTGTGAAAGGCACTATATAAATGCGAGTCTTTCTTTCTTTATTTCTTATGTTCTTATTCATTTTGGTATAGAATACGAGGGGGTGATTTTTGTGTATCTGGCTCCATCGGGTGGGAGGTAAGGGTTGCAAGCCTGTCACCCCACCCGCCCCCCAAAAGGAATCATTGTGATGACTGTTCAATTTTCATGGCGGGGCTTCAGTAGAATAATTTTGGTCATCTGTCAACACTGAAAGAATGCTAATAGACAGCTCGCTGATTTGGGAGAGGGAATGGGAAACTTGGCAGGCACTCTGCAGAGCCCAGCTGGAAGTGGTGCCTTAAACAGAATGGTGACAATCCTGGGTAGGGCATGGTGGGACAGCACCAGGTGGAAAGACCCGAGGGTCCAGGAGGAGCTGCACAAAAATTAGTGTCACGGCCCATTTTTCCCCCATTCTTGGAGCAGAATTTCAGCAGCTCAGTTGCTCCATGCCAAGTTTCAATAGCCAGAGCCTGCATGGCACTCACTCTGCCTAGTGGTACATGTTTACATTGGTATCCTATATACATCATAGGACCCCGACTTGAATACCTTAATGAGGTACCCGCCTGAAACAAGCTGATGTTCTGGCCACCATTTCCAGGATCTGTGGGAAAGAAGAGATTTTGGGCCGAATTTGGTCAAGGCCTGCCCAAGTGTCGCCCAAAGTGCCGCCGATGGCCGCTGAGGTACCAGACGGTACTTTGGGCGGGGTTTTCATCGCCAAGGTTCCTCAAAGGTCAGCGGTTGGCAAATGAGGGACTTACGCCTCCAATCTGGGCGGCAGCCAGCGGGAGCTCCCATTATCAGCGGCAAAGGCGCTTGCCGCCCAAGTCAGTCGAGGAGGCGGGAGCTCGGAGCAGCGCGAGTCCGGGGTCGGCGAGAGGCCTATAAAGGCCAGCGGGAGTCAAGCAGTTCGAGCAGTCAGTCGAGGAGACGGGAGCTCGGAGCAGCGCGAGTCCGGGGTCGGCGAGAGGCCTATAAAGGCCAGCGGGAGTCGAGCAGGTCGAGGAGGCGGGAGCTCGGAGCAGCGCGAGTCCGGGGTCGGCGAGAGGCCTATAACGGCCAGCGGGAGTCGAGCAGTTCGAGCAGTCAGTCGAGGAGGCGGGAGCTCGGAGCAGCGCGAGTCCGGGGTCGGCGAGAGGCCTATAAAGGCCAGCGGGAGTCGAGCAGGTCGAGGAGGCGGGAGCTCGGAGCAGCGCGAGTCCGGGGTCGGCGAGAGGCCTATAAAGGCCAGCGGGAGTCGAGCAGTTCGAGCAGTCAGTCGAGGAGGCGGGAGCTCGGAGCAGCGCGAGTCCGGGGTCGGCGAGAGGCGTGCCGGTGCAGCTACAGGGAGAAGGCAAAGATACAAAGGTGACGTCACAGCCTAGGGGGTAAGTGATTGGCTGGTGATTGGTGAGTAGTTTTTCTTTTTCTTCTTATATTGGTCAGTAACTTTTAACATTGTTATTACCAGTTTAAGTGTATCTAAGGGTTAAGACATGGCAGGAGAGCTCGGTCGGGTGTTATGCTCCTCCTGTACCATGTGGGAACTCGGGGACACTTCCGGTGTCCCTGACGACTACGTGTGCGGGAAGTGTGTCCACCTCCGGCTCCTGATTGTCCGCGTTACGGAATTGGAGCTGAAGGTGGATTTACTCTGGAGCATCCACGATGCTGAGAATGACGTGAGTATCACGTGTAGTGAGTTGGTCTTACCGCAGGGAAAGGGTCCACAGCCAGATAGGGAATGGAAGACCAACAGGAAGAGTAGTGCAAGGAAGGTAGTGCAGGGGTCCCCTGTGGTCATCCCCCTGCAAAACAGATACACCGCTTTGGGTACTGTTGAGGGGAATGACTCATCAGGGGAGGGCAGCAGCAGCCAAGTTCATGGCACCATGGCTGGCTCTGCTGCACAGGAGGGCAAGAAAAAGAGTGGGAGAGCGATAGTGATAGGGGATTCAATTGTGAGGGGAATAGATAGGCGTTTCTGCGGCCGCAACCGAGACTCCAGGATGGTATGTTGCCTCCCTGGTGCAAGGGTCAAGGATGTCTCGGAGCGGGTGCAGGACATTCTGAAATGGGAGGGAGAACAGCCAGTTGTCGTGGTGCACATTGGTACCAACGACATAGGTAAAAAAAGGGATGAGGTCCTACGAAACGAATTTAAGGAGCTAGGAGCTAAATTAAAAAGTAGGACCTCAAAAGTAGTAATCTCGGGATTGCTACCAGTGCCACGTGATAGTCAGAGTAGGAATCGCAGGATAGCGCAGATGAATACGTGGCTTGAGCAGTGGTGCAGCAGGGAGGGATTCAAATTCCTGGGGCATTGGGACCGGTTCTGGGGGAGGTGGGACCAGTACAAACCGGACGGTCTGCACCTGGGCAGGACCGGAACCAATGTCCTAGGGGGAGTGTTTGCTAGTGCTGTTGGAGAGGATTTAAACTAATATGGCAGGGGGATGGGAACCAATGCAGGGAGACAGAGGGAAACAAAAAGGAGACAAAAGCAAAAGACAGAAAGGAGATGAGGAAAAGTGGAGGGCAGAGAAACCCAAGGCAAAGAACAAAAAGGGCCACTGTACAGCAAAATTCTAAAAGGACAAAGGGTGTTAATAAAACAAGCCTGAAGGCTTTGTGTCTTAATGCAAGGAGTATCCGCAATAAGGTGGATGAATTAATTGTGCAAATAGATGTTAACAAATATGATGTGATTGGGATTACGGAGACGTGGCTCCAGGATGATCAGGGCTGGGAACTCAACATTCAGGGGTATTCAACATTCAGGAAGGATAGAATAAAAGGAAAAGGAGGTGGGGTAGAATTGCTGGTTAAAGAGGAGATTAATGCAATAGTTAGGAAAGACATTAGCTTGGATGATGTGGAATCTATATGGGTAGAGCTGCAGAACACCAAAGGGCAAAAAACGTTAGTAGGAGTTGTGTACAGACCTCCAAACAGTAATAGGGATGTTGGGGAGGGCATCAAACAGGAAATTAGGGGTGCATGCAATAAAGGTGTAGCAGTTATAATGGGTGACTTTAATATGCACATAGATTGGGCTAGCCAAACTGGAAGCAATACGGTGGAGGAGGATTTCCTGGAGTGCATAAGGGATGGTTTTCTAGACCAATATGTTGAGGAACCAACTAGGGGGGAGGCCATCTTAGACTGGGTGTTGTGTAATGAGAGAGGATTAATTAGCAATCTCATTGTGCGAGGCCCCTTGGGGAAGAGTGACCATAATATGGTGGAATTCTGCATTAGGATGGAGAATGAAACAGTAATTTCAGAGACCATGGTCCAGAACTTAAAGAAGGGTAACTTTGAAGGTATGAGGCATGAATTGGCTAGGATAGATTGGCGAATGATACTTAGGGGGTTGACTGTGGATGGGCAATGGCAGACATTTAGAGACCGCATGGATGAATTACAACAATTGTACATTCCTGTCTGGCGTAAAAATAAAAAAGGGAAGGTGGCTCAACCGTGGCTATCTAGGGAAATCAGGGATAGTATTAAAGCCAAGGAAGTGGCATACAAATTGGCCAGAAATAGCAGCGAACCTGGGGACTGGGAGAAATTTAGAACTCAGCAGAGGAGGACAAAGGGTTTGATTAGGGCAGGGAAAATGGAGTACGAGAAGAAGCTTGCAGGGAACATTAAGGCGGATTGCAAAAGTTTCTAT
This sequence comes from Pristiophorus japonicus, assembly GCF_044704955.1. NCBI lineage: Eukaryota > Metazoa > Chordata > Chondrichthyes > Pristiophoridae > Pristiophorus > Pristiophorus japonicus. The sequence goes on along the minus strand of NC_091993.1, from coordinate 96,933,950 downwards.
AGGTATGTAAAGAGAAAAAGGTTGGTGAAGACAAACGTAGGTCCCCTGCAGTCAGAATCAGGGGAAGTCATAACGGGGAACAAAGAAATGGCAGACCAATTGAACAAGTACTTTGGTTCGGTATTCACTAAGGAGGATACAAACAACCTTCCGGATATAAAAGGGGTCAGAGGGTCTAGTAAGGAGGGGGAACTGAGGGAAATCTTTATTAGTCGGGAAATTGTGTTGGGGAAATTGATGGGATTGAAGGCCGATAAATCCCCAGGGCCTGATGGACTGCATCCTAGAGTACTTAAGGAGGTGGCCTTGGAAATAGCGGATGCATTGACAGTCATTTTCCAACATTCCATTGACTCTGGATCAGTTCCTATGGAGTGGAGGGTAGCCAATGTAACCCCACTTTTTAAAAAAGGAGGGAGAGAGAAAACAGGGAATTATAGACCGGTCAGCCTGACCTCAGTAGTGGGTAAAATGATGGAATCAATTATTAAGGATGTCATAGCAGTGCATCTGGAAAATGGTGACATGATAGGTCCAAGTCAGCATGGATTTGTGAAAAGGAAATCATGCTTGACAAATCTTCTGGAATTTTTTGAGGATGTTTCCAGTAAAGTGGACAAAGGAGAACCAGTTGATGTGGTATATTTGGACTTTCAGAAGGCTTTCGACAAGGTCCCACACAAGAGATTAATGTGCAAAGTTAAAGCACATGGGATTGGGGGTAGTGTGCTGACGTGGATTGAGAACTGGTTGTCAGACAGGAAGCAAAGAGTAGGAGTAAACGGGTACTTTTCAGAATGGCAGGCAGTGACTAGTGGAGTGCCGCAAGGTTCTGTGCTGGGGCCCCAGCTGTTTACATTGTACATTAATGATTTAGACGAGGGGATTAAATGCAGTATCTCCAAATTTGCGGATGATACTAAGTTGGGTGGCAGTGTGAGCTGCGAGGAGGATGCTATTAGGCTGCAGAGTGACTTGGATAGGTTAGGTGAGTGGGCAAATGCATGGCAGATGAAGTATAATGTGGATAAATGTGAGGTTATCCACTTTGGTGGTAAAAACAGAGAGACAGACTATTATCTGAATGGTGGCAGATTAGGAAAAGGGAAGGTGCAACGAGACCTGGGTGTCATGGTACATCAGTCATTGAAGGTTAGCATGCAGGTACAGCAGGCGGTTAAGAAAGCAAATGGCATGTTGGCCTTCATAGCGAGGGGATTTGAATACAGGGGCAGGGAGGTGTTGCTACAGTTGTACAGGGCCTTGGTGAGGCCACACCTGGAGTATTGTGTACAGTTTTGGTCTCCTAACTTGAGGAAGGACATTCTTGCTATTGAGGGAGTGCAGCGAAGGTTCACCAGACTGATTCCCGGGATGGCGGGACTGACCTATCAAGAAAGATTGGATCAACTGGGCTTGTATTCACTGGAGTTCAGAAGAATGAGAGGGGACCTCATAGAAGCGTTTAAAATTCTGACGGGTTTAGACAGGTTAGATGCAGAAATAATGTTCCCAATGTTGGGGAAGTCCAGAACCAGGGGTCACAGTCTGAGGATAAGGGGTAAGCCATTTAGGACCGAGATGAGGAGAAACTTCTTCACCCAGAGAGTGGTGAACCTGTGGAATTCTCTACCACAGAAAGTAGTTGAGGCCAATTCACTAAATATATTCAAAAGGGAGTTCGATGAAGTCCTTACTACTCGGGGGATCAAGGGTTATGGCGAGAAAGCAGGAAGGGGGTACTGAAGTTTCATGTTCAGCCATGAACTCATTGAATGGCGGTGCAGGCTAGAAGGGCTGAATGGCCTGCTCCTGCACCTATTTTCTATGTTTCTATGTTTCTATGCTGCCGAGGATGGAGTTGGACCCACAGAGGGTCGAACAGCTGAAAATAAAAATCAATCGGGAAAAAAATTTTTAAACTATTGGAAGACCCCATCCAGGTAAGTCGCTGTGGAAAAAATAAAATAAAAAATCTTCACTATCCTTTTTTTCAATACCTTCAGACTTACCGTCAGGGACAGACCAGCCTCCAGCCAGCGGTCCATCCCCATTCTGACGCCAACTCCCACCTGCATCAATATGGGAGGTCGGCGGGCGGGAGGTCAGTTGCGCCACTCGGCCATCCGCTGACATCAGCGGGCGGTTCCTGGCGGCTCGCCCCTCCCGCCCGCTCCAGGCCACATCGAAAGTGGCACTGGGCGGATGTTGCAGAGGATTGGTGGCGGCACTGGGCGGCAGTCGGCGGCAGCGGGCGGTAAGTTGATCAATTCCGGCCCCGAAGAGACAGTTTGGAAAAGGAAAAATAGCTGTCTATGTAAGAAATTATATTGGTTCTGAATTGCCTCACTATCTCCAGCACTTCTGCCATTATTATATCGTTCTAGCGGTAAAAACGATTGAGGAAACTTGCATTTAGTTCATCACATCACTTTTATGCCATTAATGCACTAGATGGGAGTTTCCTCAAACATTTTGGCAGCTTTGGTATGTGCCAAGCCCCATCGGGCTCATTTGCATTGAACTACCACTCACCTGGTGGTGCTGTTCCTGGGAATTTTCTGCTTTTATGGCACTATTGCAGGTGAAGTACATGTCGCTTTGAAGAGTGCCGAAGCTTTGCATGCTGATTTCTAGCTTTACAGACACATTTCTAAACCATTTTTTAATTCAGTTTTGCTCACCAAGACTTGGATTGTCCACCCCCCAACTGTGCTACAGTCCCACCCTACCTTTACCTTTAACGCCGATTGGCCTCCTCCCCCCGCATACTCAGAATGACACTGGAGAACGTCTGTGCTTCCTCATGCACATATCTCTTTATGCCATTCTTAAGGAGGAGAGGAGGAACAGCAGAAAGCGAGGAGAATAAGGCCTTTGGCAGTGAATGCCAGCGCCCCCTCCCTCCAGGGGCAAGGATGACACTCCTGGATGGCTTGCTGCCTGGAACACCCAGGAGTCAGCTCCTCCTGTCTTCCATCTCTTCCAGAAGAGCTTGCAGGTGCTCGTGGTTCTGGCAAGAGATACTTCAGATGAGTGTGGGAGATGCCCTGAGTGGATAAACTGGAAAAGTTCAAGGTCTCAAGTTCAAGTCGTGAAGCAAGTGTAAAAGCAAAGCTAGGTGCACTAAACCCAGAACTAATTCTACTACATAAGCTCTTACTGAGTATTATTAACATATATGTCTTTCTTGTAATGCTTGTACAAATGTAACTTTCAAGTCTTCATAACTGCTACTAATTTGTTACAATTATTGAGTAGGCCGGAACCAACTTAACAAAGATGAGTAAACAAGTGATGATATCTGTGGTTATAATTCTCACATGGAATTACAATTCATGTGGGAGCAAAAATTAATGATTTTCTCTAAATCTATCTAGAAACTTCCATAATATACTACAATTCTTACCAGAATCTCCTGAAACATTCCAACATACTGACCTGGATTCTGTGGTCAGTGGCTGCCGAACAGCGCTCGCCATTCATTACGCTCACAGTTTCCCTTAAGCTTTTGCGCAGCAACTTACGGTAAGCAGACATCTAGATCAGCATGGTGCCTTCTACAGGGGATCTTGGACCTGTGTGGGAAAGCAACAGTGTGTCTTTACAACCAATCAGATTAAAGAATCCTTACTGAGACACGCAGGAGCGGAAATTCAGGTGCAGCAGAAAGCTGGCGCAACTATGAGTTTTGTAGTGGTACTTACCGCTGGAACTCCTGGTACGGTAAGTAGATCCATTTTCAGGACTTCGAAATTTTTTCAAAGTCCGACAGGAAATGGAGCATAATAGGGCGGACCTTCGATTCAAAGCAAGGCTGACTGGCTGAAAATGGGTCGGTCGAGGCCTCCGCCGCTGTCAATCAGCGGTAGAGTCGTGGTGACATCACAGCGCGTGTGCGTCACTATGCTCTCTCCCCTCCGTTAAAGGGGAGAAATTCTGTCATGTATTCAACTGTCGTTATAATCCATGTAAAAACTGACCTAAGTTGTACATCATGAGAACACTGACCACTAGGTGGTTAACTTATGGGAGACACTCCTAACCTGGACTTTCAGGTATAAAAGGGGACGCTCCACCCATCTTCTCCACTGCAGTGCTGGCTAATAAAGGTAACTGGTCACAGAGTGACCTTCTCTCTAGTATGGGCCTCGTGTGCATTTGTACTGTATAGTAAGGACATATTATTGGCGATGAGAAACTGGGATTTAAACCATGCGAGCATGGCCATTAGCAGCACAGAAGAGGGGTACTGTGTTGGTGATCATTGGGACGATTTTATTGAGAGACTACAGCAAAGTTTCGTCACGAAGGAATGGCTGGGACAGGATTCGGCCGATAAATGCAGGGTTCATCTCCTGACAGTTTGTGGATCCAGGACGTACTCCCTGATGAAGGACCTTCTAGCACCAGAGAAGCCGGCGGACAAGACTTTTGAAGAGCTCAGTAAGTTGATCGGGGAACACTTTAAACCAGCGAGCAGCATGCACATGGCGAGACACCGGTTTTACACGCTCCGGCAGCGAGAAGGGCAAAGCGTTCCAGACTTCGTGGCAGACCTGCGGCGACTGGCGAGCCTATGTAAGTTCCCAGATGCATGCAGAGCGGAGATGCTGCGAGACTTTTTTATTGAGGGCATCGGGCATGCTGGGGTTTTCAGGAAACTGATTGAGACCAAAGACTTGACCCTGGAAACGGCGGCTTTGATGGCCCAGACATTTATCTCAGGGGAGGAAGAGACCAGAATGATGTTTGACAAAAATCTTGGTTTAAATGCAACAAATGGAAAGGGAGTCAACATTGTTAACGTGGCACACAGTTCTCCAGGCAGACAGGGGCAATCGGACATGCCCGAGCATGAAGTCGAACCCAAAGAGGCAATTCAACAGAGACAATGGCTAGCTGAACAGCGATTCATGCCATCGCAAGGGACAATGCGGCCAGTAATGGGGCCATCAACTCCTGTCAATGGTGCGTTTAAGGACAGTTACAGAGACAGTCAGAGACGATCGACTGGTAATGGACCTTTTGTTTCCAACAATGGCTCATGCTGGAGGTGTGGAGGCAAACACACAGCCAGAGCTTGCAGGTATCAGCAATATACCTGCGGAAACTGCAATGTCAGCGGCCACTTGGCGCATATGTGCAGGAAGCCTGCAGCCAGGTTGATGTAAGAGGAGGACGAGCCTGATGTAAGCCCTACGGGGCCAAATGGACATTGGGGGAAATCGCTGGAAGCTGAAGTTCAGCGAGTTCATGTGGAGCACATATACAGTTCATACACCAGGACGCCACCGATAATGATGAAAGTGCTCCTCAATGGCATCCCAGTATCAATGGAGCTAGACACGGAGGCCAGCCAGTCTCTGATGAGTATCAAACAGTTCGACAAGTTGTGGGCGTCCAAGGCCAGGAGGCCAAAATTATTGCCGATTGACGCACAGCTACAGACATATACAAAGGACATCATTCCGGTGCTAGGTAGCGCCATGGTAGTCATGACCCACAAAGATTCGGAGAACAGGTTGCCACTCTGGATTGTCCCGGGGGACGGTACCGCACTGCTGGGGAGGAGTTGGCTTGCTGTCATGAACTGGAAATGGGGCGATGTCAATGCAATTTCTTCTGTGGAGCGGATATCATGCTCACAGGTCCTGGACAAATTTGATTCACTATTTCAACCCGGCATTGGCACTTTCATGGGGACCAAGGTAGTGATTCACATAAACCCGGACGCCAGGCCAGTATACCACAAGGCCAGGGCGGTGCCATACATGATGCGGGAAAAGATAGAAGGCAAATTGGACCACCTGCTGAGGGAAGGCATCATCTTGCCAGTCGAATTCAGTGACTGGGCGAGCCCGATTGTGCCGGTGCTCAAGGCGGATGGGTCGGTCAGGATATGTGGTGATTACAAGGCCACCATCAATCGGGTATCACTCCAAGACCAGTACCCACTACCGAGAGCAGAGGACCTCTTTGCGTCGCTATTCGGTGGAAAACTTTTTTCAAAATTGGACCTGACCTCAGCTTACATGACCCAGGAGATGGCGAGCGAGTCGAAGAAGCTGACCACCATCACGACACACAAAGGGTTGTTTGAGTACAACAGATGTCCCTTCGGGATTCGCTTGGCCGCCGCAATCTTTCAACGAAACATGGAAAGTCTCCCCAAGTCTATTCTAAGGACGGTGGTTTTTCAAGACGACATCCTCATCACGGGTTGCAATACTGAAGAACACCTCCACAACCTGGAGGAGGTGCTACGCAGACTGGACCAGGTAGGGCTGCGACTGAAAAATGCGAAGTGCATCTTCCTAGCTCCAGAGGTAGAATTCCTGGGGATGAGGGTAGCAGCAGACGGGATCAGACTTACTGCATCCAAAACGGAAGCGATCCAGAGAGCACCCAGACCCCGTAACACGATGGAGCTGCGTTCGTTCCTGGGGCTCCTGAACTATTTTGGTAACTTTTTTCCCAAATTGAGCACGCTGTTAGAGCCGCTACACGTGCTCCTACGGGAATGGGACTGGGGGGACAGCCAGGAAAGGGCTTTTGATAGAGCACGCAATTTGTTATGCTCCAACAATCTATTAATGCTATATGACCCATGCAAGAAACTTGTTTTAACGTGAGATGCGTTGTCCTATGGGGTTGGGTGTGTGTTGCAACATTTTAATGCCAAGGGTCAGTTACAGCCGGTAGCTTATGCCTCCAGAAGTCTGTCCCAGGCAGAAAGGGGCTACAGGATGGTAGAAAAGGAAGCGCTTGCATGTGTATATGCAGTAAAAAAAATGCACCAGTACCTGTTTGGCAGGAAATTTGAGCTGGAGACAGATCACAAACCCCTAACGTACCTTTTGGCCGACAACAAGGCCATAAATGCAAATACATCAGCCTGCATACAGAGGTGGGCACTCACGTTAGCCGCCTATGACTATACAATTCGGCACAGACTGGGCACTGAAAACTGCGCGATGCACTCAGCAGGCTCCCACCGAGGGGGCGACCGAGCATGCTGCTGAGATGGTCATGGCTGTTGAAGCTTTCGAAAGCGAAGGCTCACCCGTGACAGCCCGTCAGATCAAAGTCTGGACAAATAGAGACCCGCTACTGTCTTTAGTCAAGAAATGTGTCCTGAATGGGGACTTGGCAGCCACGTACGGGGCATGCCCTGAGGAATTTAAACCATTTCACAGGCGCAAGAATGAACTCTCGATTCAGGCCGATTGCCTACTGTGGGGAAACCGAGTAGTCATGCCCCAGATGGACAGAGATGCGTTCATCCGAGAACTCCACAATGAGCACCCGGGCATTGTCATGATGAAGGCAATTGCCAGGTCACACATTTCGTGGCCAGGGATAGATGCAGACCTGGAACTTTGTGTTCGCAGGTGCAACACGTGTGCCCAGCTGGGCAATGCGCCCAGGGAAGCCCCCCTTTAGCCCCTGGTCCTGGCCCACCAAGCCATGGTCACGCATCCATGTGGACTATGTAGGTCCTTTCATGGGGAAAATGTTTTTGGTTGTAGTAGACGCCTACTCCAAATGGATCGAGTGTGACATTCTCAATTCAAGCACATCCTCTGCCATGGTAGAAAGTCTACGGGCAATGTTCACCACCCATGGTCTACCGGATGTCTTGGTCAGCGACAATGGTCTATGCTTTACAAGCATTGAATTCCAGGACTTCATGGCAGGCAATGGAATCAACCATGTCAGAATGGCACCGTTCAAGCTGGCCTCAAACGGCCAGGCGGAACGAGCAGTGCAGATAATCAAACAGGGGATGCTCAGAATCCAGGGGGTTCTCTACAAAGCCACTTATCACGCCTCCTGTTGGCCAATAGATCACGACCACACTCGCTCACAGGGGTTCCACCCGCAGAGCTGCTAATGAAAAGGATGCTCAAAACCAGGTTATCCCTTATACACCCCACCATGAAAGAAATTGTTGAGAGCAGGCGCCGGTCACAATGTGACTACCATGACGGGAATGTGAGGGCGCGATGTATTGATGTCAATGACCCTGTCTTTGTCCTCAACTGTGCTACAGGGCCCAAATGGCTCGCAGGCACTGTGATTGCCAAAGAGGGGAATAGGATTCTGGTAGTTAAACTTACCAATGGACAAATCTGCCGCAAACATGTGGATCAAACAAAAAGGAGGTTCAGCAACCCCATAGAAGAAGCAGAGGAAGAACACATTGTCGAGTTCACTCCACCACAGGTGACCGAACATCGGAATCAAGTGGAGGAGAGCCCAGTCACTGTGGCAGTCTGGACAGGCCTGAGGCACCACAAACAACAGATACTCAGGCCAGCGCCCAACAATCGGAGCCCCAACTCAGGCGCTCTACAAGGGAGCGTAAATCACCAGAGAGACTTAACCTGTGATCCCAATAAGACTTTGGGGGGAAGTGATGTCATGTATTCAACTGTCATTATAATCCATGTAAAAACTGACCCAAGTTGTACACTATGAGAACACTGACCACTAGGTGGTGAATTTGTGGGAGACACTCCTAACCTGGACTTTCAGGTATAAAAGGGGAAGCCCCACCCATCTTCTCCACTTCAGTGCTGGCTAATAAAGGTTACTGGTGACAGAGTGACCTTCTCTCTAGTATGGGCCTCGTGTGCATTTGTACTGTATGGTAAGGACATATTAAATTCTATCACTTTTTTAACTTTGGCCACTGGGCCACCAGGGAGGGTTACAGCTGGGCCAGTGGCCTGGCACTCAAGAGGGGATGCCAGGCTGTCTGTTGGCAGCCCGGTCAAACCCGGGGGCAGTATTTTGCCGGCCGATCGGCAAGTCGGCCAGCAAAAATGTTTGCATTGTGGCTACGGCAGTGGGCTCTCCCCTTTAAGAGCGCCCTTGCTGCCAGGCTGCACTCAGTGCGGAGATGGTACACCGGCAGAAAAACCTGCCAGGAGCACCGCGCGGCGGGATTCGAGGGATGGAGCTGAATATCGATGGGTAAGTATTTTTATTGCTTTTTTATTGTTTTCATTGGCGGTGCAACCACTTGGGCAGTGAAATACAGAAAGTGAAATAAAGTGAGTGAAAGAAAGATGAGATTAAGAGAGTGAGATAAAAGAAACAAAGAAATTAATTTAACATTCTTTAAATCTCCAACAATAATTACATTCTGAAGAAATGAGACTCTAATTTTCAGAGTCAGTGAGGTTGTTTGGCAGTAATCAAGACTTATCATACCATTACAATTTCACTTACATTTGAATGGACAAGCCCTAACTTTTTCTGGCAGGTTTAGTGGGTAAGTGCCACAACTTCACACCCTTCATTTGTTTGAATACCGAATCTCTTGGCGAGATACCAGAATAGTGAAGCTTGAAGGGGAAGAGGGCAACTTCCTGATTTCCCGTTTAACTCGCACGTACAAATCTTGGAAGTTAGTCTGCTTTAATCCATAATAACGGCGAGTGCTGATAGCCTCATCTGGGCCATTGTGTAAATCCGAATGAAACTTTTCCAAACAATTATTAATACTTAGCACAGAGTAAACACAATAAAGCACAATCCATTACATCATACAATCCATTACATCATACGTCCTGGGAGGAGGTTGGAGAGGGTGGGGAAGAAGCGAGTGGGAGGAGGCCGAACGGATGCAAGTAACGTTCTTTGTGACTGCTGTGGAGATGGGAGAAGCAGTTTGCACATGCAAAGTGTCTAACTCCTATTTCAGGCACAAGTCCTGGACGCCTATACTTCAACCGTAACCAATGTAGTGGGCGCCGGACTTGTGTGTGGGATGTGTGCATGCTCATTGTGCACAACATTGACCTAAAGTATGCGCCTAAATGTCCAATGAATTTCTAGATCCTAGCCTGTTCTGTCTTAGGCTCCTTGTGATAGTTACTAAGGACCAAAACTGCACTGACAGTCGTTAATTATACTGCTGGAACCACCAATCAGAAAATGTGTTGAACAATTGCACTCTCAGCTTTGCATGTTAAAAATAAACATTGATTTATCATGTCAATGTTTACAGCCTTTACACCAAACGTTTAGCCAATTAAAGGCCACAATTGAATGATATGGATTTTACCTCCAGAATGGCCAAACTCCAGAGGCTCAGGAAAACTGGCATTCACATTTACCTTCACAAGTTAGATAATGATACACTTCTTATTTTTAAAAAGCTACAAAAGATAAAATCAAAATGATGAGAAGAAGGGAGTAAAGGAAAATGTATATACATTTTTTTTTTAATTCTCAGTGTTAATGTCAGTGGCAAACTGAAATAGCAGCAAATTTCAACTTTCAAATCTACATAATGGCATTTGACTCTGGCATCTCAGTGTAGAACCAGCAATACTCCTCACATTAGTACAACTTGGATCACTGTCATACTGATTTCAACTTGTTCCTGTGTACATCCTGGTCATCTTCTATCCTGAGCCAGAGATATTCATCATATATTTGAAGCTGATTATGGGGGGGGATTTTAACCTGCAAAATTGGGTGGGTTTGGGTCGGGTGGGAAGTAAAAATGTAAAAAATCTCAAACCCAAACTCTACCCGCCTCGAACCCGCTCATTTCTGGTTTTAACGTAGGCGGGATGGGGAGGGGCAACCAACCCCCTCCCAGGAAGCGGGTAACTCATTTAAATATTTTATTGAGGCTGTGTCTCAGGTTTTTCTTTGTTCCAGCTTTAAAACTGGCTGGCTGGATTTCCCGGCCCAGGATACCCAGGAGCTAAAGGGAGGCGAGGATGGCTGCATAGAACAGGCAAGTGCCTTTACAGCACTGCCTGAGGGTCAAGAGGAGCAGGAGTGCTTCCCCCCGGCCCACCAAGCAAACCCGTTAGCCTCCCCCCAGCGATCGGACCCTCCCTGTGCCTCAGTGATCCGATGCCCTCCTAATGTCCACCATGGTTCACACACACCCTCTCCTTCCTCTCTGCGATCTTCTCTCCCAATCTCTCCGCGCCCTCCTCCTTCAAGCCCTGGCCTCTCCGCGCACACTCCCCCCCCAAATCGATGTCCCCATCGACCCGTGATCTTTCCGCACTCCCCCAAAATGATGTCGCCCTTCCCGCCCCGACCACTCCGCTCCCTGGCTGCGGCCTGGTGCCAAAGGCCTATCCACCTAACAGCCAGATAGCCTGTCGTTAAATTTGGCAGTACCTGAGGGAAACCCATTCTTCCAGGGGCTTCCCGACCACAAAACTGCCCTTAACCCTTCCCCCACCCCGCTCCCCAAATGAGCTACTAACAACAGAAACTGGTTATAAATAGGATCGGGTATGAGCTGTATACAAGCAGCGAATATAATAATGGTCTATTTAAAAGGACAGAATAAGAGTAGCTAAAATTATATACCGGCTCTTCCTAAAGAGCGTCTGTCAGCTATCAACTAAAATTATGGTATTGCATTTGACAGGTCACATTGCTTAAGAGCAATGCACTTAATATAGTAATGTATGAAGTAGTGAAGAGATAAATTCATATATAAGGAGGCCAATTTTAAGAAAGAGAATATTTTGCTTTTGTTGAATGTTTGCCTTTTTCTATTGAGGCATCATCTCTTTAATATACTCCATCACTAAAAACAGATCTACTTATCATTGCTGTATATGGGACCTGGATGTGCACAATTTGACTGCTGCCTTACAACAGTGACTACACTTCAAAAATACTGCATTGGTTGTGAAGCACTTTGACACATCCTGAGGTCAGGAAAGGTGCTCTATAAATGCAGGTTCTTTCTTTATTACACTATTCATGTCAGAGCATCATCGTGTTGTGAAAACATTTGTGGTTGGTGTAGGACATCATTATGACACAGTTATTTATAGTGGGTCTTTGCTCCCTAAAACTATTCAGAATAGGGTTTGTTAACACAATAGTTACTTGCATATAAACAAGACACGCATTATCAGATAAGCAGACTGTTAAGGTCTATAATAACAACCCATAATATTATTATAGTAACACTCAAACAAATATGGCACATTGATGCTGTAAACCAATGCCAACCATTGCATGGGCACCTTCTATCCACGGTTTTCACTGAGACATGAACCAGTTTAACGTTCATTAAAGTAGTGGTTGGAGGAATATTATTTCAACACATTCATCTGCTAATATCAACTATGGTGATTTCTAGCATAAGAACATAAGAATTAGGAACAGGAGTAGGCCATCTAGCCCCTCGAGCCTGCTCCGCCATTCAATAAGATCATGGCTGATCTGGTCGTGGACTCAGCTCCACTTACCCGCCCTCTCCCCGTAACCCTTAATTCCCTTATTGCTTAAAAATCTATCCATCTTTGACTTGAAAACATTCAATGAGCCAGCCTCAACTGCTTCCTTGGGCAGAGAATTCCACAGATTCACAACCCTCTGGGAGAAGAAATTCTTTCTCAACTCGGTTTTAAATTGGCTCCTCCGTATTTTGAGGCTGTGCCCCCTAGTTCTAGTCTCCCCCACCAATGGAAACAACCTCTCTGCCTCTATCTTGTCTATCCCTTTCATGATTTTAAATGTTTCTATAAGATCACCCCTCATCCTTCTGAACTCCAACGAGTAAAGACCCAGTCTACTCAATCTATCATCATAAGGTAACCCCCTCATTTCTCGAATCAGCCTAGTGAATCGTCTCTGTACCCCTTCCAAAGCTAGTATATCCTTCCTTAAGTAAGGTGACCAAAACTGCACGCAGTACTCCAGGTGCGGCCTTACCAATACCTTATACAGTTGCAGCAACACCTCCCTGCTTTTGTACTCCATCCCTTTCGCAATGAAGGCCAACATTCCATTTGCCTTCCTGATTACCTGCTGCACCTGCAAACTAACCTTTTGGGATTCATGCACAAGGACCCCCAGGTCCCTCTGCACCACAGCATGTTGAAATTTCTCCCCATTCAAATAATATTCCCTTTTACTGTTTTTTTTCCCAAGGTGGATGACCTCACACTTTCTGACATTGTATTCCATCTGCCAAACCTTAGCCCATTCGCTTAACCTATCCAAATCTCCTTGCAGCCTCTCTGAGTCCTCTACACAACCCGCTTTCCCACTAATCTTAGTGTCATCTGCAAATTTTGTTGCACTACACTCTGTCCCCTCTTCTAGGTCATCTATGTATATTGTAAACAGTTGTGGTCCCAGTACTGATCCCTGTGGCACACCACTAACCACTGACTTCCAACCGGAAAAGGACCCATTTATCCCGACTCTCTGCTTTCTGTTCGCCAGCCAATTCTCTATCCATGCTAATACATTTCCTCTGACTCCGCGTACCTTTATCTTCTGCAGTAACCTTTTGTGTGGCACCTTATCGAATGCCTTTTGGAAATCTAAATACACCACATCCATCGGTACACCTCTATCCACCATGCTCGTTATATCCTCAAAGAATTCCAGTAAGTTAGTTAAACATGATTTCCCTTTCATGAATCCATGCTGCGTCTGCTTGATTGCACTATTCCTATCCAGATGTCCCGCTATTTCTTCCTTAATGATAGTTTCAAGCATTTTCCCCACTACACATGTTAAACTAACCGGCCTATAGTGACCTGCCTTTTGCCTGCCCCCTTTTTTAAACAGAGGCGTTACATTAGCTGCTCTCCAATTCGCTGGTACCTCCCCAGAGTCCAGAGAATTTTGGTAGATTATAACAAATGCATCTGCTATAACTTCCGCCATCTCTTTTAATACCTTGGGATGCATTTCATCAGGACCAGGGGACTTGTCTACCTTCAGTCCCATTAGTCTGTCCAGCACTACCTCCCTAGTGATAGTGATCATCTCAAGGTCCTCCCTTCCCACATTCCTATGACCAGCAATTTTTGGCATGGTTTTTGTGTCTTCCACTGTGAAGACGGAAGCAAAATAATTGTTTAAGGTCTCAGCCATTTCCACATTTCCCATTATTAAATCGCCCTTTTCATCTTCTAAGGGACCAACATTTACTTTAGTCACTCTTTTCCGTTTTATATATCTGTAAAAGCTTTTACTATCTGTTTTTATGTTTTGCGCAAGTTTACCTTCGTAATCTATCTTCCCTTTCTTTATTGCTTTTTTAGTCATTCTTTGCTGTTGCTTAAAATCTTCCCAATCCTCTAGTTTCCCACTAACCTTGGCCACCTTATACGCATTGGTCTTTGATTTGATACTTTCCTTTATTTCCTTGGTTATCCACGGCTGGTTATCTCTTCTCTTGCCGCCCTTCTTTTTCGCTGGAATATATTTTTGTTGCGCATTATGAAAGAGCTCCTTAAAAGTCCTCCACTGTTCCTCAATTGTGCCACCGTTTAGTCCTTGTTTCCAGTCTACTTTAGCCAACTCTGCCCTCATCCCACTGTAGTCCCCTTTGTTTAAGCATAGTATGCTCGTTTCTGACACAACTTCCTCATCCTCAATCTGTATTACAAATTCAACCATATTGTGATCACTCATTCCGAGAGGATCTTTTACAAGGAGATCGTTTATTTTTCCTGTCTCGTTACACAGGACCAGATCCAAAATGGCTTGCTCCCTTGTAGGCTCTGTTACATACTGTTCTAAGAAACAATCCCGTATGCATTCTATGAATTCCTCCTCCAGGCTACCCCCTGCGATTTGATTTGACCAATCGATATGTAGGTTAAAATCCCCCATAACTACTGCCGTTCCTTTTTCACATGCCTCCATTATTCCCTTGATTATTGCCCGCCCCACCATGAAGTTATTATTTGGGGGCCTATAAACTATGCCGACCAGTGACTTCTTCCCCTTACTATCTCTAATCTCCACCCACAATGATTCAACATTTTGTTCATTGGAGCCAATAGCATCTAGAGGTTGAATTCCCATCTTCACTAATTATTAAAATGTACAACTTTTTATTTGCATCTACTTTTTCATTAACATTAAGCAAGACAGAAATTGCACTTCCTCATTCTCATTCTCAAGATAGCAGCACACACCATTAGCACATATGCTCATTTGGTGGTAAGTAGGCACAACTGTAAAAGGCAGTTGTCAGTTGCAAGGGATTTTTATTGCCATGAATGGAACATGCACCATGGTGCAAAAACAGCTTTTGATCAGATCCGAGTTGTAAGCAATACATTTCAGTATCACAGAGCTCTACTAAAATGATTACGTACACAGCTCGGAAACTCAAATTTAAATATCAAAAGGAAGACAGTCACTTGCACAAGACATGCTTCATACTGAAAAGCTTAGGCGTGCATGGTGAGCACATTACTAATTTTCTGTGCTTGTACAAGAAACCATTTCTGTCATTATTTCCATGAAGGAAAGATCATGTTCAGCCAAGTATCAGATTTATACATTCAGGCACAGATTATGCATACTGCAGGTGCAGTCCTCGAAGTGTGATTCAAGTCACAAGAGAATAGTTGCTTACTGTAGTTTTCCAAAGAACAGCTGATTTATTTTACCATTATTTATTCATTTTATTTGCTTCTGCACTGTCATTCCATCAGTCTCCTATGAGACGAGATGAGTAAAGTATCCCAGAATTGTTTTCCACTCACTCCAACACCAGATTCAGAAGGCAAGAGATGTATTTCCATGGGGTAACATAAACATTGCTAGTTTTGCAAGTCGTAAAGCTTCCCATGTCATGCCCTGAACAAAAAACTGATTATATCTTTGATTGCACAAATGCTGTAAAGATTTCTCCCATTGTTCACCCATGTTAAATCAATCATTGATGAATTTCTAAATCACTAGATATTAAAATCTGTATTGTGTTCCTAACACGGATGAGCCTGCACACAAGGAGGTTAAAGTAACAGTGACCTCAGTCTTTATTAAGACACTCCAGAGTGAGGAACAGGCCTTAGGGGCCGGCTTATATACAGTGCTCCCAAGGGATGCTGGGATCCTTTGGGACTTCAGGGGATGCACTCCCTGGTGGCGGAACATGGGAGTGCATGCTTTACAGATACACAACATCACTCCCCCTGCAAAAGTCAAAGTGAAAACTATTTACAAGGTGAGGCGGTCAGGAACCTTTCTTTCCCCAGTGGACCGACTCGGTACAAATGTCTGTTCTGCTGTGTTGGCTGTGCCCTTGCTGGGCTGGCGTGTTGTTGGCCCTGCAGGGGTGCTGTGTGAGCCTGGCCTTGCTGGGCTGTTGGGCGTGATGAGTTCGATTTCCTGGTCCGGGGTGGTGTCGTTCATCCTTTGTGTGTGTGTTGTGGGTTCGAAAAAGGTGGTGTCTGCTGTGGGTTGTTCAGGGCAGTCTCTGAACCGCAGCCTCATTTGGTCCAGGTGCTTTTTGCAAATTTGTTCATTGTCTAGTTTGACTACAAACACCCTACCCCCTTCTTTAACTATCACTGTGCCCGCGATCCACTTGGGACCATGTCCATAGATTAGAACATACACAGGGTCATTCAAATCAATTATCCATGACACAGTGGTGCGACCATCATTTACATTTTGTTGCTGCCGCCTGCTCTCTACCTGATCATGCAGGTTGGGGTGAACCAGCGAGAGTCTGGTTTTAAGCGTCCTTTTCATGAGTAGCTCAGCCAGGGGCACCCCTGTGAGCAAGTGGGGTCTTGTGCGGTAGCTGAGCAGTACTCGGGACAGGTGGGTTTGGAGTGAGCCTTCTGTGACTCGTTTGAGGCTCTGTTTGATTGTTTGTACTGCCTGCTCTGCCTGCCCATTGGAGGCTGATTTAAACGGGGCCGAGGTGACATGTTTGATCCCATTGCGGGTCATGAATTCTTTAAATTTGGCACTGGTGAAACATGGCCCGTTGTCACTGACCAGTATGTCAGGCAGGCCGTGGGTGGCAAACATGGCCCTCAGGCTTTCAATGGTGGCGGTGGCGGTGCTTCCCGACATTATTTCACATTCAATCCATTTTGAAAAAGCATCCACCACCACCAGGAACATTTTATCGAGAAACGGGCCCGCATAGTCGACATGGATCCTCGACCATGGTCTGGAGGGCCAGGACCACAGACTTAGTGGTGCCTCTCTGGGCGCGTTGCTGTGCACAGGACTCTAACTTAGAGTCGATTCCGGGCCACCACACGTGGGATCTGGCTATCGCTTTCATCATTACTATTCCCGGGTGTGTGCTGTGGAGATCCGGGATGAATGTCTCCCTGCCCTTTTTGGGCAGCACTACGTGGTTACCCCACAACAGGCAGTCTGCCTGAATGGACAGCTCGTCCTTTTGCCACTGGAACGGCTTGATTAGCTCTTGCATTTCAACGGGGATGCTGGCCCAGCTACCTGCAGTACACAGTTTTTTTACTAGGGACAGCAGAAGATCTTGGCTGGTCCAAGTCCTAATCTGGCGGGCCGTGACAGGTGAGTTATCATTTTCAAACGCTTCCTTGACCATCAACAAGTCTGCAGGCTGCGCCACCATCAACAAGTTTTCAGGCTGCGCCATTTCCACCCCCGTGGTGGGCAATGGTAGCCGACTGAGAGCATCCGCACAGTTCTCGGTGCCTGGCCTGTGGCGGATGGTATAGCTAAACGCTGATAGCGCGAGTGAACACCTTTGTATGTGGGCTGAGGCATTAGTATTTATCCCCTTGTTTTCAGTGAACAGGGATATGAGAGGCTTGTGATCGGTTTCCAGCTCAAATTTGAGGCCAAACAGATACTGATGCATTTTCTTTACCCCGAACACACACGCTAATGCCTCATTCTCAATCATGCTGTAGACCCCCTCGGACTTAGACAAGCTCCTGGAGGCATAGGTGACAGGTTGCAACTTCCCCGCAACGTTAGCTTGTTGTAATACACACCCGACTCCATACGAAGACACATCACATGCTAGCACAAGTCTTTTACACGGGTTATACAATACAAGCAGCTTGTTGGAGCATAAAATGTTTCTGGCTTTCTCAAAAGCAATTACTTGTTTTTTTCCCCATACCCAGTCCTCACCTTTACACAATAACACATGTAGGGGCTCTAAGAGGGTGCTTAACCCCGGTAGGAAGTTACCAAAATAGTTGAGGAGTCCCAGGAACGACCACAGCTGTTGTGGAAAAATATTTCCGAGACTGTATAAAGAGAGGTTTATTAAATCGGAGACAAAGCTTTGGGAGACGTGTTAGAGACCCCTGTCTCTAACCAATTCTCAAATTGGTATCTTCAGTGAGGTTCTTTTATCTTACAAATTACGTCACTTTACAACATATGCTTTAGCACTACAAAGCTTTTACTATCGAAGGCTAAGCTTTTGATATAAACCATCCTGCATTGTGACAGGGCAGTATAAACAAGTGCAGGCTTTTGGCACCGGTATAAACAAACATACCCAGCACTTAACTCTCCAGTGTTCATTATCTCACTTTCCTATCTCCACAACTCAAGGCCAGCATACCTTGAAGTCTAACTGTTTTTTTTATATAAAGCATAATGCATCAGTATTGTCCCTTACAAAATTCATTAAAGGGGAAAATAAAACAAATGTTTGGTCCCGTATACTAATCAAGTATATGTCCAAAAATCCGCTCCAACAATATTCCCCCTTTTGGTCCTGGATGATGTTCATGAAATCCAGATGACCACAATGATAGTATCATTTTGTCATATATTCATCCTTTGGGGTATGTTACTTCCCTGATGTTGCGTATGTCCACCTTGCCTGTAGCTCTAGGCTACCCTTCAAAGATAGTGGTCGGTGTCATCGTCGTCTGTTTCTTCATCCATGGTGTCTTCAGGCATTTCCATCAGGTGTGCTTCTTCTTCGGCGATTACACTGGCTACTGGCATCAGTCGAGTCATCATAACTTTACAGCAGATATTAAAACACCCGATAATCAGACAGCAAGTAATTATTATTACAACCAGAATAATTACTCCATGCATAAGGTAGGACCCCCAGGATCCCCCTAACAGCCAGTCAAACCAGCCAGATCCTCCTGCTGTTGTGGCTAACTTCTTTACCTCCCTTCTTATGTGATCAGCGAGGTTGGTTATGTTTTCTGAATTATCGGGAATGTAAGTGCAACATTCAGTTCCAATTAAGGCACATGTGCCCCCACTTTGTGCTAGTATATAATCTAGGGCCATTCAGTTCTGGAGTACCATTGTACGTATGGCTACCATTTCAGCCGTTATGCCCTCTATTGCTTCAGCAGTGTCATTAACTATCTGTTCCAGCACCCTCTCTAGGTTACGTAATTCATCCATGGTGCATCCTATCCCGAATGGGAGCATCATGACCCCAAATAGCCTCTCTACCAGGGTAAGATCTCGTCTTAGTCGACCTGGTGTCTGTACTTCTGCTAAAGTACGTACCCGTCTGACAAAAGGGACCACATGTCCCAAATAACAGGACCCCCTCCAGTTCTGAGGCAACCAGGGGTAGGCCTTGTGCCCGCACACAAAATAAGTGCCATTGTATGCTGATAGATTCGATCTCAATCTCTCTCTCTGCCCCCGTCGCCACCTAATCTTAGGGTCCCAGTCCTGGCTACTTGTCTGATTCTTCAAACCCTCTATTTCAAAGAACCCCTGGTTTGTTGTTTCGCTGGCTATTATGTTCCACCTGGTGAGGTTAAAGTATTGCGTACAATTGCTATGTCCTGCTACAAAACCTGTTTCCTCACCAGTCAGGTCTCTAGTGAAACAAATGTCAGCGGTGGGCCTTCCAACTCCTGAGGTGTTGTTCAAAACCAGGAACGGGGGTCGTACCGACCTATTGTATTCCGGCTGGTACCATCCGTCAAATGCATCCAAAAGGTAACCCCCCGATCTCCACGTTTCTTTATCCCCACTCTGGTTCCAAGTATCATTTACTTCCCCTGTACCGTTTTGTCGCATTACCCATTCCGAAATGTTAAGGGAGATTGACCTCAAGGGGATGCCTCCTTTGCTATGTATGGGGATGTGCGAACATACCCAGCAACTGGAAAAGTTCTCATTTTGCGCATAAACATAAGACATGTACAAAAAGGTATTTACATGTAACTCTCGTTTCGGTCTAGCTAGCAGGCCGGACCTAACACGAACTATGATAATCGCACCGATCGCAATATATAATTTCATCATCTTATTACTCTATATTTAACAAATAGTCAAAGGCAAAATGGCCGTATGGCTTGCTTGAAGAATCTCTCGCTGTCAATCTGTAAATAGACAAACAACAACAACTAATACGTGTGTTAAACGGCTGGTTCAAAAACCTTAAGCTGGGTCCGATGCTTCCATTGTCCGTTCCCTTTAACATCGATGCAGGCACAAGTGTCCCTGCTGATTATACCCTCATATGGTCCTATCCATTTTGGGGCAAACCCCGGTTTTCCCGGGAGGACCCTTACCATAACGCGACTTCCTGCCAACGGGACTTCAGGGAGCTTTGTAAGCTCTGCTTCCGCGTCTCTTTCTTCCTGATTGTCCCTAACTAATTTACGCATCCCTTTTAATTGAGTACTTAGTTCCAAAACATACCGTTTTATTTTGTCTTTTAATGAGCCTACATCGGCCCCCCTGTTATGATGTTCTCTGGTAATTGCATCGCCCTTCCTGTCATTAGTTCATAAGGAGTTAATCCGGTTGTCCGGTTTGTCGTGGCTCTTAACTTCATCAATATAATGGGTAATACTTCTGTCCACATTTTTCCTGACGTTTGCATGGCCTTTGCCAGGGCGTTCTTAAAGGTACGGTTCATGCGCTCTACCATTCCAGAACTCTGCGGGTGGTAGGGGATGTGGAATTTTTGTTTTATGCCCATCAGCTGGCATATTGTTTTTACAATTTTTCCCGTGAAGTGGGTGCCTTGGTCGGAATCTATTTGAAGAGGCACTCCCCATCGGGGAATCACCTGCTCGGTCAATATCCTTGCCACTGTTGAGGCAGTGCAATCACGTGTGGGGAAAGCTTCCACCCACCGGGTAAATTGATCTATAATCACTAGGCAATATCTTTTTCCATGGGATGGGGGCAAAGGACCTGTGAAATCAATTTGTATGTGTTCCCATGGCCCCCGTGGACGGGGCTGGTGTCCCATTTTAATTTTAATGGGCCTGCCTGGATTATATTGTGCGCACGTAGCGCATCGATGGCAATATCTCTCCCCATCCCTTTCCACCACCAATCTCTCCCAAGACTCCCGGTCATGGCCTCTCATCCTGAATGAGACAGGCCATGATGCAACTCCAATAAGGTATTCTGTATGCATTCAGGCGCCATTACCTTGTCGTTTCGTCTCCAAACGTTATCCTTCCCTTGCATTGCGCCCTGCTTTGTCCACATACCTATTTCCTCCTCAGAAGTGTCCTGGTGTAGTTTCTCAATACTTATCTGTTCGTCTCAGACCCCAGCGCACTGACTTAATTTTAATAATTTAAAATCATTATCAATGGAGAGTGTTTTTTTTTACCTCTTCAAATTCTTTTTTTTTCAATTAAACCAATATCTTTTTCACAGCTGATATCAACTGGTATTTAGTAAGTTATGTCTTTATCCATCGCAAACACCCCTTCTCCCCCATGCTGTCATATAATCGTGTACTACCCCGAATGCATATCTACTGTCCGTATAGATATTAACAATCTTATTTTCCGATAATTCCAGTTCTGCTACTTGAGCTGACGACCCCCCATTAATTCGCCCTGATTCAACTGTCTCTAGATCCTGGTTAACTATGGCCCATCTGGTACGAGGTAGTCCTCTACGTATTTTCTTGAGCCGTCCACAAACAAGGTTTGTTCTGCGGTTTGAAGGGGGGCGTTTTTTATTCTATCCTCTTCCATATCCTCACATACCTCTTCGCAAAAGTGGGGTTCCCCTTCACCCATCATACCTTCTGCGGGGTTGTTTCCTACATCCCTAATTATGGTTACCGCTTTGTTGGGTGTTAAGAGGACTGCTTCCCACTTTGCCCGTCTCATATTAGATACGGTTCTCAGTTTTCCTGTGTTTAACATTTCTACCAATGTGTGTTTAGTGTGGAGAATGATGTTTCCAGTCATCACCACAGGCTCGCTTAATTTTTACCGCCCAAGCTGCGCAATCTAGCGCGGCTATACAGTTGGATAACCCAGTCACCACCGAGCTTTCGGTGGTAGAGTAATAGGCTATAGGTCTCCTTTTATCCCTGTGATCTTGGGTGACCACGGCCATATAGAACCCACCTTCATTGTTACAGTGGATGTGGAAATCCTTACTCATGTCAGGCAGTCCCAATCCAGGTGCGGAGACTAGTTCTGACTTGAGTTTACTATACGCCTGTTCTTGTTCAGGGCCCCACTCTATAAAGTAAGGATTGTGGAGGGGCTGGCCACTATCGGGTGTAATTTGGGGGTGACCTTGTTAAGGGCAGTGTAGTCGATAGTGAGTCTATAACTCCCATCTGGTTTCCCTACCGGCCATGTTGGGGAGTTAGTGGTGCAGTTTCCCCTTGCCGCAATTAATCAGGGCCTTAAATTCCCTCATTACATCATTCCCCAATATTGCTCCCTCACGATTCTTGCATACGTAAAATCTCATGGGTATATATAAGTTATCAATTTCCACCAATTGGGTGGTGCTCAGGTAGGCCAGTGTGGGCCGTCCATCTATTCCGTTTATCAGAGCCTTCTTGTCGGTGACGGGAAGGGGCATATTGGTAATGGATATTGAGGCTCCCGTGTCCACTAGCATTTCACACTGTCGGCCCCCTACTAGTGCAGACACATATATCCTTCCCTCCTTTTTACTTTGTACAGGGGCCGCCAGACATCACCGGGTGGCTTTGTACGCCTGCCACTTCTGGTATTCCTGTTCTGACAGGGTCCTTGCCTTATTAGGATAGCCATTTTTACCATAGCATGTCGCTTCCAGGTGCCCTTTCTTACCACAATACGTACATTGCTTTTCACCGCCTTTCCCTTTGCATTCCCTGGCAAAATGGCCCGGTTTGCCACAATTATGGCAAGTCCCCCTTTTCTGCCCTCCTCCTGTTCCCGTGGCAGAGACCTTTTCCAGCTTTATCTTTTTCTTTTCTAAACTGCTAAAGCTTACTGTTTTAGCCTTTTTCAAAAGTCCCTTTTACACCTTCACAGATAACTCACCACTCGCCCAGGAGTTTGACCTGATCCCTGAAGGTATTTCTAAATTTAAAACTCTTTTTTTTTACTGAGCTAGAAGCTTTCGTGTCAAGGTTTTACACAAAGGAAAATGGGAGCGTTTTAAAAGGCATTCTTTATCTCATTCCTGGACTAAATTTATATCTTTCAACCCAATTGCATGTTTTCTTTCGACAAGTAAATGAGCGTGTCAAATTCTTTTTTTTTCTACCGGGACCATGTAGTTTTATCTTTTACTCAACAAACCTATCCTTTGTGCATTTCCTAGCTCCGTAACTTATCATCCGAATATATCCACACCTTCGTTTCTAACTTAAAATGTAATACCATAAGGTTCACAGTTTCTTAAACTTCCCACATAGAGGACAACACTACGAAGAGTTAAAAAATGTTTTACTCTGTTTGGAAAGAGTGGGTGGAGCTAAAACAGGCAGGCAACTCCACACCTTCCCAAGCAAGCTTTCATTCATTCCACAGTCAAAATCACTTGAGTACTCTCTTCATTCAAAATAGACACTCACAAAAGTCTCTCTTCATTCAACAAAGCTTATGTCTGGATCCATATGTCACTTAAGATAGTCACTATCAGCTTTTTTATGGCATTACGTAATTACGCAAGTTACAATTAATGATAGGAATTAATTAATGACCCGAGCAGCCCGCGTTTTACATTCCCTTCCTTACCTTCCATGTTCGCCAGTCTCGGACGTTTCCCTTTGTTTCTGTAATACTCACGGCCACGACTACTCTGTGGAGACCCTTTGTCTTCGTAACAAAGCTAGCGTGTTTCCTTACCACAGGAGTTTTCGGCTCTAGGTTGGATCGATCAGTTCCCTTCCGCACCGACCTTATTTACTATAGGGACAACTCAAACTGGTTAGTCAGCCTCTTCCCGCTATCTGTTTACTCGTATCGTATACACTATCCCGTCGTGCCCATACACCTCTCTTTTCAGTCTCTAACACCAGATTCCAGATACTGTCTTAAGTGATCACGTCTGATCGGACAGTATCCAGTTCGTGACGCCATTTTGTTGTGGAAAAATATTTCCGAGACTGTATAATATATAAAGAGAGGTTTATTAAATCGGAGACAAAGCTTTGGGAGAAGTGTTAGAGACCCCTGTCTTGAACCAATTCTCAAATTGGTATCTTCAGTGAGGTTCTTTTATCTTACAAATTGCGTCACTTTACAACACATGCTTTAGCACTACAAAGCTTTTACTATCGAAGGCTAAGCTTTTGATATAAACCATCCTGCATTGTGACAGGGCATTCTAAACAAGTGCAGGCTTTTGGCACCGGTATTAACAAACATACCCAGCACTTAACTCTCCAGTGTTCATTATCTCACTTTCCTATCTCCATAACTCAAGGCCAGCATACCTTGAAGTCTAACTGGTTTTTTTATATAAAGCATAATGCATCAGTATTGTCCCTTACAAAATTCATTAAAGGGGAAAATAAAACAAATGTTTGGTCCCGTATACTAATCAAGTATATGTCCAAAAATCCGTTCCAACAGCAACTCTGTGACATTTGTGGCCTGGGCGCGATCCTGATAGCCTCTGTCTTGGCGTCTGTGGGCCGTATGCCGTCCGCCATGATCTTTCTCCCCAAAAACTCCACTTCTATTGACATGAAGACGCATTTCGACCTCTTCAGCCGCAGCCCTACGTGATCCAGTCGCTGGAGGACCTCGTCCAGGTTTTGTAGGTGCTTGATGGTGTCCCGACCCGTGACCGATATGTCGTCCTGAAAAACCATCGTGCGTGGTACCGACTTGAGTAGGCTCTCCATGTTTCTCTGAAAGATAGCTGCAACCAACCGAATTCCAATCGGGCATCTGTTGTAGGTAAACAGTCCCTTGTGCGTGTTGATGCAGGTGAGGCCCTTCGAAGATGCCTCCAGCTCCTGCGTCATGTAGGCCGAAGTCAGGTCGAGCTTGGTGAACATCTTGCTTCCTGCCAGCGTCGCAAATAGGTCGTCTGCCTTACGTAGCGGGTATTGGTCCTGTAGCGAGAAACGATTAATAGTTACTTTATAATTGCCGCAAATCCTGACCGTGCCATCACTTTTGAGGACTGGATCAATTGGGCTAGCCCACTCACTGAATTCCACTGGGGAGATGATGCCCACGCATTGCAGCCTGTCCAGTTCGATTTCCACCCTCTCTCTCATCATGTGAGGTACCACTCGTGCTTTGTGGTGAATGGGTCATGCCTCTGGGACCAAGTGGACCTTCCCCCTGGAAAAGTCTCCAATGCCTGGCTCAAAAAGGGAAGGAAATTTGTTAAGAACCTGGGTACATGAGGCCTCATCGACATGTGATAGCACTCGGATGTCATCCCCGTTCCAGCGGATTTTGCCCAGCCAGCTCCTTCCAAGCAGTGTGGGACCATCATCCGGGACAATCCAGAGTGACAGTTCGTGCACCGTGCCCTCGTAGGTGACCTTGACTATGGCGCTGCCCAGGACAGTGATAAGCTCTTTGGTGTATGTTCTCAGTTTCATGTGGATGGGGCTCAAGACTGGTCTGAGTGCCTTGTTGCACCACAGTCTCTCAAACATCTTTTTACTCATGATGGATTGGCTAGCACCAGTGTCCAGCTCCATGGCTACGGATAAGCCATTCAATTTTATATTTAGCATTATAGGTGGACATTTCGTCGAAAATCTGTGCACCCCGTGTACTTCAGCATCTGCCTCCTCTCTCTGAGGCTCGAATTTGCTTTGATCCACCATGGACCGATCTTCCTCTGCCACGTGGTGGTTAGCAGGTTTTGCAGAGCTTGCTGAATGGAAGCCTCCACAATGCCAACAAGGTGTGAATTGCCTTGCATTCATCCTTTGTTGCGGACTCTGAGTCATCTGGGTCACCTGAGGCCTGCTGGCAGTTGCAGACTCATGGTTTCCGCCCTATACATTTCTGCTCGCTAACACAGTTCCAGTTAATTTATGAACATTGCTAGCACTTGTGTGCTGAGAGATTTGTTTGGTGTTATCACTGGTGGACATAAACGCCTGTGCTATCGCAATGGCCTTACTGAGGGTCGGTGTACCTACAGTCAAAAGTTTTCGTAGGATGGTCTCATGGCCAATGCCCAGTATAAATAAGTCTGAGCATTTGCTCCAGGTAGCCATCAAACTCACATTGTCCTGCAAGTCGCCTTAACTCGGCGACGTAGCTCGCCACTTCCTGACCTTCAGATCGCTGGCACGTGTAGAACCGATATCTCGCCATCAGCACGCTCTCCCTCGAGTTAAGATGCTCCCAAACCAGTGTACACAGCTCCTCATACAACTTATCTGTGGGTTTCACCGGAGCCAGAAGATTCTTCATGAGGCTGTAGGTCGGTGCCCCGCAGATCGTGAGGAGGACCACTCTCCTTTTTGCAGCGCTTCCTTCTCCGTCCAGCTCGTTGGCTACAAAGTACTGGTCTAGCAGTTCAACATAGGCTTCCCAGTCCTCACTCTCCGAGAACTTCTCCAGGATGCCCACAGTTTGCTGCACCTTTGCGTTGGATTCGTATACTCGTCACCAGTTATTATGTTCCTAACACGGATGAGACTGCTCACAGGGAGGTTAAAGTAACAGTGACCTCAGTCTTTATTAAGACACTCCAGAGTGAGGAACAGGCCTTAGGGGCCGGCTTATATACAGTGCTCCCAAGGGATGCTGGGATCCCTTGGGACTTCAGGGGATGCGCTCCCTGGTGGCGGAACATGGGAGTGCATGCTTTATAGATACACATCATTCTGAAATTGTAAATCAGTCGTTAAATTCCAGTAAACATTTAGGGGCCGAAATTGCCCCTTTTTTGTGCCCCATTAGTGCCTCTGGGAGGCACTAATGGGGCGGAATGGCCTTTTCGCCCAGGGGAGAGCAGTGTAAGTGCTTCGGGCGAATTTGCCCGAGATTTTGGGCGCGATTTACCAGTAGAGCCGTGCCCGGTGCTTGGCGCATCAGGTCGGCGTGCAACAGGCAATGACGTCATCGCAGTGCGCACCGAACCCATTTTGCCTCACTGGCGAAATTGCCACATGGGCCGCGAGTCTGGCACGGGACACTGACATCTGCCCGGGGTGCCCCTTAAAGGGAAGGTCCTGTGCGCCCTGGGCTGCTATTTTAATTTGTTGGCCGACAATGGCGGTCCTCGTCTCAACAGGGCGCCATCTTGCAGCCCGGCACTCCCTTTTGGGTGTCGGGCCACTGGCCTGGTCGACGCATCCCTAGTGGCAGAGTGATGGCCACTGCAGAGTGCGCAGCGACCCTCCTCTTTAACTGAAGGGGAAGGGTGTTGTAGCGCATCAGCAGAAGCAGAAGCAGAGCTTCTGTTATAGCGCTAACCTCTTTAGCGCCAGGCTGACGCCCCGGGAACACCCCTCCAACAATGTAGAGCCCCTGAGAAAGCGCTCCACCTGGTTTGAGGGGCGGAAAGCCCAATTTGTATGCCGGGATTGGGACTTCCAGCCCGGGCAGTAAAAGTCCCAGGACTGGAAGATTAAAGCCCCCAAACGGGACGCGAGGCAATTTCAATCCCTTAAATTTTTTTAATTACATTTTTTGAATGTAGCAGTTTTTGTTTTCTAAATAATTACATTGTGTAATACCTGTATTACTTATCTCTGGAATATTTCAGGACTTTTTGAATCCACCATATGTGATAATCATCTGGAAAAGAGAGTTATCAGCAATATGAGTGCTTTAACATTTTACTTGGCATTAACCCAACATTTGTGTTATTGAAAAATGTGATCTAGCTAATTAATTAATGCTAATTAATCACTGGTGTAATCCATTAGTGCACAAGTAGTAAATGAACAACTCAACCAATCACTAAGTAATAAGCTTGACTAAAATGAACGACTGCTCACAGAAGATAAAATAGAGTTATAGCAAAGGCATGTTAAGTGTTTTAATTTGTACATTTCCAGTCAGAATTCCATTGGATGGTTTCATTTGCCACCAATGGTTAACTTACATGCAAATGAGCAGTGAATTGATTCATCAACCCCGTCTGCCTTCTCAGGTGGACGTAAAAGAGCCCATGGCACTATTTTGAAGAAGAGCAGGGGAGTTACCCCAGTGTCCTGGCCAATATTTATCCCTCAATCAACATAACAGAAACAGATTATCTGGTCATTATCACATTATTGTTTGTGAAAGTTTGCTTTGCGCAAGTTGGCTGTCGCATTTCCTACATTACAATAGTGACTATACTCCAAAAGTACTTCATTGGCTGTAAAGCACTTTGAGATGTCTGGTGGTCATGAAAGGCTATATAAATGCAACTCTTTCTTCTATCTTTCTTTATCACTCAAGCAATATTTAGTTTATAGTTAGCATTCAAAGAGCCTTAATACCCACAGATTAAATAATCCCACCAACGTTTCTTTGAAGCTTATGATTTGTAGGATGTTTTTGGGCAAAATAATATTGTACTTTCATTGACCAATAAATGTTGTACCTCTTTGCTTAACCACCGCTCCCCACCCCCAACCTGTCTGAATGAAATATTAGACATGATCTTAAAAAGCAGAATCAAGTTAACTATCACATTCTATGGATTATACCAATAAATAAAGTGTGTTGTTCCATTAATATTCTGAGACATTGAATTCAGTCTATAACTAAAGTACAGGAATGAGAGTTCAGAATTCAGTTCATCAGCTGTATTTTTCTGAACAGATCTTTGTTGTATATTACACATGCTACAAATGTTGGGTCTCCACAAGATATTCTCAGTGTCAATGACCACCCTCATAAGAGGATGAATCCGGGGCTGTAACAGTAGATGCTGGATTCTGTGATCTCACACGTGCATGCTTCTCCAATTGTTTGGAAGATGGACTGATGAGTATCTAGCGAGAGGAGGCTGCAGGATGACTTGGACAGGTTAGGTGAGTGGGCAACTGCATGCCAGATGCAATATAATGTGGATAAATGTGAGGTTATCCACATTGGTGGCAAAAACAGGAAGTCTTCTGTCTTATCTGAATGGTGACAGATTAGGAAAAGGGGAGGTGCAACGAGACCTGGGTGTCGTGGTACATCAGTCATTGAACATTGGCATGCAGGTATGGCAGGGGGTGAAGAAGGCAAATGGCATGTTGGCCTTCATAGCGAGAGGATTTGAGTATAGGAGCAGGGAGGTCTTACTGCAGTTGTACTGAGCCTTGGTGAGGCCACACCTGGAATATTGTGTTCAGTTTTGGTCTCCTAATCTGAGGAAGGACGTTCTTGCTATTGAGTGAGTACAGCGAAGGTTCACCAGATTGATTCCCGGGATGGCAGGACTGACATATGAGGAGAAACTGGATCAATTGGGCTTGTATCCACTGGAGTTTAGAAGAATGAGAGGGGATCTCATAGAAACATAAAATTCTGACGGGATTGGACAGGTTAGAGGCAGGAAGAATGTTCCTGTTGCTGGGGAGTTCCAGAACCAGTGGTCACAGTCCAAGAATAAGGGGTAAGCCATTTAGGACAGAGATGAGGAGAAACTTCTTCACTCAGAGAGTGGTTAACCTGTGGAATTCTCTACTGCAGAAAGTTGTTGAGGCTAGTTCATTAGATATATTCAAAAGGGAGTTAGATATGGCCCTTGCGGACAGAGGGATCAAGGGGTATGGAGAGAAAGCAGGAAAGGGGTACTGAGGTTGAATGATCAGCCATGATCTTATTGAATGGCGGTGCAGGTTCGAAGGGCCGAATGGCCTGCCCCTGCACCTAATTTCTATGTTTCTATGTTTCTAAATGTAAACCAACTGATTTATTTTACATGAAATACACACATAACCAGAAAACCATTTTCACAGCACGGTTTGCCTTTTCTATGTTGCTCCTCATAATATCAAAATCAATGACACAAGCTTTGCCTTTTGATATGGGCCTACCTCATTTTACAAGTCAGTTTCGCTGAACGGACTGGCGCTACGGCAGAAAGCGAGCCTTACTGTCGAAACCTCCAAACCAGAAGCTTAATCTCTCCCACATCTCTCTGTGACAAGGATTGGCTTGCTGAGATATCCACCCCTCACCCTTCAGTGATAGAGCCATAGCATTTGCATTGCCTGTTTACCGAAAATGTTTGCTGGCACCTCGGGACGGAAACTAATCCTAAATTGCAGATGTAAACCTCTCTGGAATCTATTAATAATGACCTTGCCCTTACCCCGCCCCCCCACTCCCATTGTTGCAAACTGCTCTGCTTTGCGAGACTACACAATTCTGATAGCCATTTCATCTGGTACCCCAGCTAGCTAAAGGTCTTTTTCCCTCAACTGAGGATAAACCCCCCAACTTAGTTGATAAGGCCCTCGACTGTGTCCAACCCAATTCCCGCACATGCTCTCAGCACTTCCCCTCCGGCCCTCCCAGAGCAGTGATCTGGTTCCGCTTTCCTCACCTTCCACCCCATCAGTTCTAGGCCTTGCCTTCCACCCCACCAGCCTCTAGGCCTCACCTTCCACCCACCAGCCTCTAGGCTTCACCTTCCACCCCACCAATCTCCACATTCAATGGATTATCCTTTGCCATTTCTGCCAGCTACAGCATGATGTTTAAAAATTCTCAAAATGCTGATAGTTAGAGTATGTATTATGATGTCCTTATTACTGAAATGCAGTATGGTAGACAATATTCTAACTATTTGCCTCAGTATATTGTCAGTTTTACTCTCCTCTATAATAAATTGCTCATTTCAGTTGTTCGCTACTCAATAGACTTTCCACGTTTATATACAAATCATAGACACTCAAAAGGCCCTATTAGGACAGTGCCAGCAAGATGTGAGAACATATACTAGAGCGGTTGAAATTATTGAGTGATTCAGTTTCTAGTGTTTTCTTCATATCAGTATGCTAATGGACACAAATATATTAATGAATTGAAAGTGTTTATATCTGTTTCGATCCCCCGTGACTCTCCAATTTTAAAACCAAAACAGAAAACTAAGTGCAGTATAACCCAAATATTTTACTCATTGTGTGTAATATATAGCTGTTGCAAACCTAGCATTTAGACCAAACTCATAGGCAGTTACAGGGTCATTGGTAATTTATTAAACATGAAATAAAAGGCCCGAGTGTTCTTAGGCACATAGTTCCTGAGCATTGAGGACATGCAGGTTATGCAGGGCTGTGGAAAATACTGCAGCCACTATAGGGTTAAGACATGTCACATATACGGGACAACAAGTCACAACGGAACCGGACGTGATAATCACATTAACATCAAAAGCAAACAAACGGAAAGTCAAAGGCTGCCAACCTTCATCTAATCATAGGGTGCATAATCAGGTCAAAGAAAATGTCAGATGCCTTGTGACTACCGCAAGATGTTCTGGAAGACTGTGGCCTCGGATATGAGTCACCCCATGGTCAGGTTGGGGCATGTAGACTAAGTCTAAGAATGATATACAATTAGAGAGAAAAGGTTAGTCAACCAGAGAGAAGCTAGGAGCAACACTTCGAGAAGCAGGGACCTCAAGTTAGGAACTTGAAGCAGTACACCAGAGCGGATAATATAGTACACAAGGTGTGAGGCTTGTGTGGTTTGCTTGTCTGTATTTTACTATTAAAGTGTTTCATTGGAATAGATGAGACTTGTTTCAATTATTCTCGACAATCAAAGACCTGAACCATAATTGTTGTAGTACTGTGGTGAACTACTAGTCACAGCGAAAATATAGCAACAAGGGCTGTTTCTGCCCAGTTTATTTGGCAGAGGTCCCCATGTCTCATGGTGCATCATGTTTCAACCAAATGTTGACAAATTTTATGAGTAAAAATCAAAAAATGTAATAATGGTATCCCGAAAATGAGACAAGGTCAGAAATAGGCTTCCAAATTTCTAGTTACTAATGTAACGTAGAGAAAAACAAATGGATTAATAGCACTGAACTGTTGAGTTTTTAAAAAAGGCCAGCTCCATATGAATTTATATTTTTCTCAAACTCTCTGAAAGCACAGTTGGATCTGTCACTGTACCAAATCCATGATATTGTTGAAAAGCCAACATAAGGACCTGAAGCTAAAAGTTCTTCAACCTTAAGTCATCTGTAACCCGTTTCCCTGGAAACACATGTCTCAGAAATTGAAGTCACAGACACATCACTAAGTTTATTCTTTGGCCTGAATCTGGAGCTGTTTGAAAGATAATGGCCTGGATTTGCCCCACACCCCCACCACCACCCCTCCCCCACAAAAGAGCCAGCAAACAGTGACATCTCTCAAAGCATGGAAGCAGACCAAGAACCTCAGATCCTCAGCAGTAATTATGTTGTTAAATACCCCATTAGAAGATAGACCCTTTTGGATTCGGGGATTTTGTTGCGTATTGACTGCTAAGCAAAGGCTCAAGGGGCCTAATGGCCTACTCCTGCTCTTAATTATATGTTATGGCCCTGAAAAACTAATTTTAATTTTGTGCAGTGTCAAATTTATCACTTTAACAAAAATTAAAAATGAAGAAACTTAAAAAATATATATTTTTTTAACTTTTGACCATCTTTATTTCAGGTTTCCCTTTTCCCCATGTGAGATATTTCTCTCTCTTTCTCTCTCTCTCCTCTCCTCCTCGCCTTTTGGCTGAGAAAAAAAAAACAAACCTAAAAAAAATCGTAACTAACTGAGTTACGCTGGTGTAAATTGATTGGGGAAACTGTTTTTTTTTTAAACCTTGGGCCAAAAAAAAAGCAACCTGCTCAAAAAAAACAGCACAAATCACTGGGGAAAATGGAGCTCTATATTCCCAATGGGCCAAGGGTTTGACACAGCATTTATGTTTCAAACAATTTTTACAAATATTTTCCCCAAATTTGGGGAAAAGCACGGACTGAATGTATTACTTTCAATTGGCGATTGAATTACATCTGTGTGCCCTGATTCAGTTCTTTCCCGCCCTCTGACCCCATTTTACCTTAAGGCTATACTTGGTCTTCATTCTTCTGTTTGACACTAAGATCAATTAATATACAAATGTTAGGACACACAGACACACAGACAGAAGTTGACTACCTGAGCCGTTGCTTACTGACAATCTTTTAAAAAAAAAAGGGCTAGAAATTCAGTATCGCCCACTTTGAGGCAGTAACGGCATCGGGGCGCTATCTTTAGCGCCAGGCGATGTCTATCGCCTCAAAGTGGGATATTCAATAGTATCGCCCCAAGAGGAGAGTGGAGCGCTAAGAGAAGCGTTTCACACTCCTCTTCGGGTGCTAATGGTGTGATAGCTCAGGAGCCGACTCAATGTTTTGGCACTCGGATGCCGGTATCCTAGCGCCAGAAGATGAACAAAAAATCATGGTGAAAATTTCAATAAACTTCACCCATACTTCCCCACTACTGCAACAAATAACTATAAGTTTAAAAACTGAAATTTCAGCACTTACCTTGCACTCTGGACGATATTGCCCCGGGATCGTCGCTGGACCGACTGCTTTCCCCTGCTGGTGTCAGCGCCAGGCGCTACCACAGGAAATAAAATAAATTTTGCAAACGCATGACTACGGGGGCGTTGCACGCTCGATGATGTCACCGAGTGGGTGGCGCTAGCGAGTGCAGCGCAAACTGTCAGCGCTGCTGCTAAACCTTCACTGAAGTTCACGGCAGGAACTGACAGTGCGATGCTCGGGCAGAAGGTGTTTAGCGACCCCTTAGCGCCCCTCTCCGGTGCTAGTGGTGGCGCTAAACAGCCAAATTTCTCCCCTTATGTATTTCCCATTATTTTGTTGTTCATTGCTGGAAACACATCTCTGGAAGAAATTATTTTGTAGCCCAAGAAAAATCATTTGGAATTGCTCTCTGATGGCACTAAGACGTCATGCCTTGTTACAATCATGTGATTGCTGGAGGCCAAAGAACAGCGGTTTCCATGGACCAATGGCAAGTGAGATGTTTCTGTTTTGCTGTTCCCACAAACCAAAGCACAACGCTCAAAATCAATGTGCACTGATTATCATGGCAGTAACCACAAGGTTACCAAGAACAGAAAGCCCACACCTATCTGACCTGTCTTTACTGGCATTGGTCCAGAGCAGTATAAAGGTGAACATGAACAATAATGTTGGTCGCATGATTAGCTGCAAGTCAATAAGATTGCAAGGAAGTGACATAAAGAAATGACATGAAAGTAATTTGCCAAAGAGATTGTTCAAAAGGAACATATGCCTTTACTTTCCTATTACATCGATAGATTTTTTTTTATAAACATGGAAAATTGACTTACATATTCATAGAGCAATGCACAATATCAATAGAATGCTGGGTTTGCACTTGTGCTGCACAGGATTGCCAAGCCCAACACTAATTCTCGCAGTAAATTCTTCCTGTGTGTTGTTGAATGTGTATGAAAAAGGAGCTATTGCATTCAAAGGCAATGAAAGTTAATTTCAGAAAGATGACAGAAAAAAAGTTACAAGAAATGTAATTAAATATTATTGCGTCATTTACACTGAAACTGATATTTTTTTCAAAGTTCACATTCATCATATAAAAATAAAGGAATTATTTTATTTTGTATTTCTTGGCAGCATAACCTTAGAACCTGCTCTCAATAGCTGTTGTTTAAAGCAGAATTGTCATGTGCCTCATAACTGGGGTGAGACTCCACAAACTGCCACTTAACCAGAGGCAGGAGTGCAAAGCTTCTTAATAACCTCTCTGGGGAGTACTTTTCAGACAGACTTCTGCATCAGTATTCATCCATCAAAACTAGACTGCACTTCATTTCAGCGAGAAGCAGCACAGAGCAAGGAAGTGCTGACTGCACAGATAATTAAGTTCTATGCGTTTCATTAGGGCATTAAACAATTTGCAAATGGTGAAGGCAACTGTACAAAGTTATTGCAACACCCCACTGTTTGTCACTGATGCTGTATTTATGTTACACCGCTGCCTCTGGCAAGAGCCCCAATGTAAGCAACAGTGCTACGGTCTAAACGCTGCACTAATGCTTCCGGTGGCATGGAGTAGCACCTCAAGAAGAGCTGGAGGCACAGATCCACAGGAAACAATCATAGATGGTCCCTCGAGCAATTACAGGCTGCAATTTTTTTCTGGTTCCAGCCGCTCCCAATATAAGCAAGAGAATTTTTTTACATTCCTGGCTTTCCAGACCATTGTCCATGAAAAACAATGGCCAGAAATTTGAACCCCAATTGTAACATTTAAACAGCAACAACAAATTTTATTTATATAGCACCTTCAACGTAGTAAAAAATCTTAAGGCGCTTCAACTCAGTATTACAAGACAAAACAGATACATTTCATACAAAACATCTGAAAAAAGACAGGAAAAAAGCTCCCACTGGTCATTAAGCCTGGTCCACCCAGAAATGATGCAACCTACTTGCACCAAGACACCCTCCCCCACAGCTGGACAATCTCGTTGGCAAGGTAAAAAAAAAGGAGAAAAAATCTTCAGTCAATTTAGAAAAAAAAAACTCTGAATTCCTCTCCAACACCCAATGGCAATCAAGCAACCTCCAGGACATTGCCATAACTCACATTATTTACTTACAGCTCACCCTCATCTACCACCTTAAGATGTCGTCGGCTTGCAAGTCTCTGGCAAATACTTAAGCTTACTCATGTATAACTGTTTTTCATAAAAACACCATATTCCAGAGTACCAGGAGTTGACGCATACGGAACGTCTATTTGAAGTGGTTACAAACAATGTTAACTGGCCAAATCTTTAATGCAGTGGCCCCGTGCAAATGAAGTTATGTTAAGACTATTGTACTGCTTGAAATATTCTGTTTTGACAGGCTAGGAATGTTATTGCACTATCACAGCAAATGTAATTCTTAAAGTGCTTACAGCATTTTTTTGTACTAAACTATATGAACTTCCTGTTTGCAGATGTGCTAAGGATTAAAATGTAGCACATAACGAATACAAGCTCACAATTCAGTCACTTCTGTTACTGTGCTACTTGTGCACATCTCCATGCCATCTTCTGTACATACATGATGGAGACTCAGTAAGTTGCACACCCACCATAACAGAGGAGCTAATGCTTGACAGCAAGATAAATTGTATTCGGCATAAAGTAAGTAGTATTATTTTGTTTTACAATCCCGGCATCTCAGATAGGTACAGCAGCTGTTGAAATGGAAACCATCTCCTGTAAAATTGGACAAATCTCCTGTATGGTTTCCCTCATGAAAATTGAAAAAATGTTCTCCCATGGCAATGTTTAAAATTTAACACCGCCCTCACTATTGTACGCTCTGCGCCATGATTCTAAAGCCCAAAATAGATAGCAGCCTTTAGAATATCCAGGAAAACAGGTTTATTCTGTGATTTGGCAGCAAAGTCAGGTTGATGGGATAAATTGTGAATTATGCATCGTGTGAGAGAGAACTGCTGAGCATGTTTGATTGTTGGCTGCGACTTCGTACACATTTGGGAGCAGCTGCACTCACAAATAATGCGCCGCTGCCTTGGTAAACACACGTCGAGCAATAAGTTAGCATCTTTTAGAATACAGCATTAGATTTTGTCGAAATAATCCTCCTTGCTATAGTTCCTTTGTTATGCTTTGTCTTCGATTGTGATGGTAGTTTTGAACTGCCAGGAGAATTTGAGCTTAGACTATTCAGCTGGAGGGAGTAATGCTTTCCGAGAGATCTGCAACTCGAAGAAGCTGCTAGGAGCATAGGAATGTTCACAGGTTTGTAAAAGAATATTGTGCTCCATCTGAAACCAAGTTGGAGCTGGAGGAAGGAAGCAATGATCAGAACTTAATTTACTTCTACGATACGTCAACACTTCTGCTAGGCAGTATAACGAATGGATTTTCTGAATTGTATGAAAGTGAACATTGCCTTGTACTCTGTAGGATTCACAAACTTAAATCTAGCTCCTATGCTACTGCATGCCTTACAAAGTGTAAATATGTACTGTGGTTAATTTTGTTCTGTGAGCAATCTAATCTGTGTCATGATATTCCATTGAGCGAGATAACTGAAAATTTAGGAATAATCTGTGAATTCAAGTAAAGTAGTTTACTACAAATTAGATTAATTTGTAGACACCAGCCACTAAATATTTATAAAATATTCTGCAAAACGGAAGAATATAAGAAATAAGAGCAGGAGCAGGCCATTCGTCCCTTCAAGCCTGCTCCGCCATTCAATAAGATCATGGCTGATCTTCTTCCTCAACTCCACTTTCTCGCATTGTTCCCATATATCTTGATTCCCTTAATATCCAAAAATCTATCGATCTCAACAACGACTAAACCTCCACAACCCTCGGAAATAGAGAATTCCAATGATTCACCGCTCTCTGAGTGAAGAAATTTCTCCTCATCTCAGTCCTAAATGGCCAACCCCTTATTCTAAGACTGTGACCCTTGGTTTTAGACTCCCCAGCCAGGGAAAACATCCTCCCTATATCTACCTTGTCAAGTCCCTTAAGAATTTTATATGTTTCAATTAGATCACCTCCCATTCTTCTAAACTCTAGGGAATATAAGCCTAATCTACTCAATTTTTCCTCATACACAATTCCCCTATTCCAGGAATCAGTCTAGTGAATCTTTGTTGCACTCCCTCTAAAGCAAGAATATATTTCTGGATTGTGGGGGAGGGGGGGGGGGTGCGGATAAGATCTAATAATGGCAAGTGCTGTGATATTATTGAACGAGCAACAATGCTGTAAAATACAGAAAGCATTACAATTACAATTCCAAGATACATGTGCAATACAGTGCAAGCTTTTGTACATTGTATAATGTAGTTGTGTTTACTTTCAACTCAATTAATGCAACTCATTGATAATGATACTGGAAACTATCAGGAAAGAATCTATTTATAAGATTCATTGGTTTAGGAAAGTCTATTTGGATCAACCCAACCTGTCAAACTTAGCACCATTGTGAATTTCAAAATCTTGCATCAACATTGCATAACTTTCCATGGGGCTTGACACAAGCGAGTTTGATTTTCTTGGATTCAAACAAAGCTCATAAAAGCTTCCGCAGCAAAATTTCATTTATTTTCCCTGCAGTGCTTCCAAAAAACTGGAGATTTTAAAGTGAAAATCCAATAAAATGGCCTTAGCCCAGATATTTTTGCTTCATATTAAAAGCTATGATCCCAATGTATTGCATTACACTGGGATGTCAGTAATTTAATTCGGATATGAACTGAGGTTATGACATGTCTCACTGCCAGCATGCACACTTCCATCATTATGTAGTATTAGTGTCAAAGTCAAATCCGTGCCTTCCTTGTCGGACCTCCTGCCTGAAGGAGCCTGTGTGCAACTGAGCCGTTGGAGAGTGAGGAGCGCATATTAATTTAGTTAATGGGGATATTCCTTTATACGAGGCATTTTCTTCGACTCAAATTGACTCCTAATGTCATTAAATCAGTCGTGATGGATTGTGCTTTATGATAATCTGATAATAGATTATTTCATTTTGACCAGAACATCACAACTAAGTAGCTACAAGCATGTTCCCCTTTGTTTCCTCTCAGTACACCACTATTCAGCAAAGTTCCAATAAATTCACACCTTCTACGGACAGCTGCAAAAAGCAAACTTCCTCGGGGATTGCTAAATCTCTTCTACAGAACAGCTACCACTTTGATCAAATTATTTTCACAACAGACTTACAGGGGGAAAAAATTCTGTTTGCATTAGACTTAACCTGCATTTTTCTTAATACATCAGCAAATAATGTGCTGATAAAATGAATTGCGATGAATCTTCATTTTGTGAAAGTGTTGTCATAGCATTACTGACGCACGTAGTAATTTTAAATACCACCAGTATCACCTTATCAGCTATTTTTTAAGTTTACAAGGTCAAGAACAGTTCCGATTGTGTTCAATACTAATGGTAACTATGATACGATTGGGAGAACAAAGGGCATTGCTAGGCACATGCAGACACCAATGTAATCACGCCATGAATCAGTAATGCTCTACTGAACCAGTGTTCACTTCCACAAAATGAAGATTCACGTTAATTAATGTTATCTGCAACAGAAAATCACAAGTGAAAAAGAAAGACTTGCATTTATATAGCACCTTTCACGATCACCGGACGTCTCAAAGCGCTTTATAGCCAATGAAATACTTTTGGAGTGCAGTCACTGTTAGAATGTAGGAAATGCAGCAGCCAACTTGCGCACGGCAAACTCCCACAAACAGCAATGTGATAACGACCAGATATTCTGTTTATTTGTGATGTTGATTGAGGGATAAT
Organism: Pristiophorus japonicus; assembly: GCF_044704955.1. Taxonomy (NCBI): domain Eukaryota; kingdom Metazoa; phylum Chordata; class Chondrichthyes; family Pristiophoridae; genus Pristiophorus; species Pristiophorus japonicus. Next base: position 96,894,682 of record NC_091993.1, on the reverse strand, counting down.
TCCTCTGCTCTTCTTTGAAATAGTGCCATTGGATCTTTTACGTCCCCGAGAGGGCAGACAGGGCCTCGGTTTAACGTCTCATCCAAAAGACGGCACCTCCAACAGTGCAGCACTCGCTCAGCACTGCACTGGAGTGCCAGCCTAGATTCATGTGCTCAAGTTCCCACAACCTTCTGACTCAAAGGTGAGTGTGCTACCCATTAAGCCACAGTGAGCCATACAAGTATTGTATCATCATAGATTTCATCATGTGTCAAACATGGCTTAAACATTACTTCGCTTTCGTAAGGAATAACCTTATCTTATAAAGCACTTATTTTGGTTTATGCAAGAGAATAGCAGAATCTTTTCATCAGTTCATCTTTTTACATTCAATGTCTTCGGTCATCAGTACCCATTTCACTGCTGAATTTGTTAACAAAAACAAAAAAAGACTGTCATTTCAACATCTACTGGTAAGCAACAACTCACAACTATCAGAAAGGTTTAGGCATATGTTTTGGATCGATAATAATAGACCCAGGTTCGGGATCTGGATGAATGTTAAATAAGAGACAAGACAAATGAAGTAAAGCTAAAACACCGTTTACTGAGAGAAAAGAAACATAATACAGTTTACGAAGAAAAGAGAAGTATGATAAGATGCAACAAAGCTCACAGCCTTTGGCCTGTCGGGAACTCCGCAACGACGGCTGGTCAGGAGCCTTGGGGGTCCCGGCACCGCTCGCAAATCACGGTCCAAGGTGAAGTTCAAAGAGCTACTGGACAGTTCCGTTCCTTTATACTATTGAACAAACATGGGTACACGTGGCTTATGGCCAACTCCTAATCTGTAAGGCCCCACCTGTTCTTCCACAAAGCATGAGACCTCGAGGCGCCGACCATCCCATAAACAAGATGGTGTGCGTATCAAGGTCTCTCTCTTTCTCTCTCTCTCTGCATCAACAACATTCCACGAGGCATGAAGCAGAAACACACTGTAAATGTCGGAATATCAGAATTAACCCTATGTGATTAACCCTATACAATACAATCCACCCTTGATATTTCGACATTCCAAGTAATATAATCGAGTTGAAGGCATAATGCATCAGTTACACGTTGAGTATACGCAAGCAACGCCCGCAATCTACACCAAAGAATACATACAAGCAGTAATATCAGTAATAACGCGATGAGTAAAACAACGATAGGATGTATTAACAGCTTCAAAGCGGCGGATGTTTTTGGGGACCATCCGTAAAAGATGTCCCACCAATGGTGTACCGCAAGGTCAGTGATCGTTGTCGCAACTCTGACCAAGGCGCCTTCACTGTAACTCATAGCAACTTGCAGAGTATGAAGAGTACGCCCTCATTTGCTCAATTCGTCAGTGACCTTTTGATTATCTTTTAGAAATTGAGCTCAACGAGTTAGTTCTACAGTGGGAGGAAGGTTAGTAATGCCTAGGACGGTGCGATGGCGCACAACATTTTTCCATCGTCCCAATCGATATGACCTTTTAAATGAAGGTCATATATGGTATACACATCTTTAAAGCATGCATTTAGAGGAGGATCTATATGGGCGCCGTCAAGATAAATGGGATAGATACTAGTAATACAAACATGATTCTGTCCAATTTCATGTAAAATTGTATCACTGTATGGTCCAAGTGTCCAAATACATGTTCCCGCTGTATGCTGTAGGGAGCATGGTTCAAACACAGGTGTGTGCAAAGGACACACCATACCGAAAGGCCATATTTGATAATCTTGAGCTTGGTGAGTTCTATTGCTAGCATCAATCCATCCACCCTTGAACTCGGGTACCCTCAGATTTTGGCCATACAGGTGGGGAAGCACTAGAAACTGGCACCAAATGTTGATTTTTGTGATATTGACTATTCCATAGTAAAGTTACACCCCTGGTCATCACAATGTGTATGTTGCATATCAGGTTTTACCCCCAGATTTCTATTGCCGAAGTGGAATATTTTGCTCCAACTATTTGCATGCCCTGACATGGCAATACGTTCTAACTCGGCCCATAATAGTTGCCGGGTTACTTCTTCAAACATGCATTGTGTGTGATGACCTAATTCTTCTTGTCGCCCAGTGATACTCCCTATCTCTTGAGTAGTTTTATCTATGTGTTCCCATCACATTACGTCCGACAGCCAACTAGAAAACATCTGTCCTGTGAGACCTCTGTCCCATGCATTTTGCAATCGAATTGCATCTCCAGTGAGTCTCCCTACCTTCTGTATTTTATTTTGTAAGGTCTCGATATCCATAGAGTTTAATGCTCCTATTCCTGTTCCTTTTCCTCCTAATATTGTGGCTAATATATCACGCCTTTGTCTCACTAACATTTTCAGATTTGCTTTAATTGTTGTTATATAACAAGTGTCAGACGGCTTGTCTGCATACCGGACTTGTAGTGTGAGATTTAATATAGGTGGGGATGTAAGCACAGGTGTACAGGTAGAGTGTAGTCGTTGCAAATGATCCATGGGGCTCTTAGAATGCTTAACTACATGCATTGAACAAAAGTGGCCCATAGTCCCCCTACCAGTGATTACAGAGGCATTTGTACATCCATACCATAGAGACGCATTTAACTTAATTTCATCTGACATAGTGTCATTGCTTGACGTAATGTTGCAGGCCCAACTCCTTAACCATGTGACGTTGTGCAATAATGACGCATTGGAGTGCACATTGCATATCATTGTCATATCTTTTTGCCACTTGATTGATAACGTGATGTTGGCCCCCGTGCTTACTGTTAATAGCATCTGTCCTGGGCCTTCCCAGTACCCGCATGCATCACAAGTGACGCTCCAGTGTCCTATAGTGCAGGCTTGCCCGGAAGGACAGGTAAAATTGTCTTGCATATGATCAGTGTTAGCTAATCGTCACCCTATACGTCCATCCCATGCTGTGTTTGAGGATGGAAGTAGCACAGTCACAGATAACGAGAAACAGAGACTTGCCAGCACGAGTTGGTAAGTCGCCATTTTGGGCAGAATTCCTGTGGGAGGAAGCATAAGTATATTAATTCAGCCCCGTTTAGTCAAGTTACCCTTGTCAACACAGAGAGGAATATCTTGACCAGCCAGGAGCACCCAATAAGTGTTTCCTTCTCCTTTCGCTAAGATTTCCCCTGCTTTTAAGTGTTTCTGGGGGTACTGCACCCACACTTTTCCTCCTTCACAAACTGTGTCCTGAGCCTGATTTTCTTTTTCAATAGTAGGGACACTAACTTTGCCTAACATGTGGCTTATGGGAGTTCCCCCCCGTAATGGTCGGTGATTCAGATTGCGCATTGCTTGTGGTAAGACCTTTAACCACCCTTGCAATGTGTTATTGGGAGTTAATATTTTAATCTGTTGCTTAAGTAGTCCATTCATGCATTCTATTAATCCTGCAGCTTGCGGATAGTAAGGTATGTGGAACATCCAATAGATCCCGTTGTCTACCGCCCACTGTTGCACTGTTTGACCTGTGAAGTGCAACCCATTATCGGACTGTACTTCTGCTGGCTTACCGTAGTATGTGATTAAATTCTCCAGTCCTTTAATCGTACTTTGTTGATTCGCTTTAGTCAGTGGATAAGCTATCAAAAGTCCAGAATAGGTATCAACAGCAGTGAGCAAATATTGGAACCGTTGTTGCAATGGTAAAGGTCCTACATAATCAACTTGCCATATTTGTGCTGGTTGAGTCCCTCTCTTAATATGGACCGGGTTGTCATTGTAGAGGAAAATGCTTCACCTTTTGACAAATTTCACAGGTGTTTATGATCTGTTTAACACTGTCTGTAGTCAAATGTCACCCCCTATTTCGTGCCCATTGTATCGTACCCTGAATGCCCAAATGTCCAGATTTGTGGTGGGCCCACTTGCCTATGCCATATTCTTCCTCTTCCGCATCTTTGACAGCCCGTACCCGGGCTATATTATCAACGGTGTTATTATGTTCAGAGGTCTTTAAAGTGTTTTTCATGTGAGTGTCCACATGATATACAGTTATTTTCATCTTCTGGGCTTTGGATCATATTTGTTCCCATAGGTGCTTTCCCCACAAGTCTTTCCCAGTTATTTGCCAGTTATGTTCATGCGAGTTTCGCATCCAGCTCGCCATGCCATTGGCTACTGCTCATGAGTCAGTATATATGTGTACTTGTTGCTGTTCCTCTTCTCACGCAAGGACTATAGTTGCTAGTTCTGCTCGCTGGCTGGAGCCTCCCACGCCCTCATCATACACAATTGTCTGGGTTTTTGGATTGAAGGCAGCGGCTCGCCATCACCGAATGCCGTTTCGCCAGACCGCTGAGCCATCTGTGAACCAGGCATGGCTACATTCTTCAGGTCTTAACTGTTCAAAAGACACGCCCCAGGAGATCGGTGACTCTTTGGTTAAACTGACAGACGACTGCGTAAGTTCACTCTCAGCTGTTTGTGGGTATTCAGCCACATGCTCATGTAGTCGGGTGATTCCTTCTTTTCCTTTACTTGCTCTGTCTGCGATATACCATTTCCAGCGCACTATGGAGCTTTGCTGCGCTCGCCCGACCTTGTGTGTCTCATTTTCTGAGAGCAGCCAGGATAGTATGGGTAGGTCTGGTCTTCAGCTGACTTTGTCGTCCCCTGTCTGTCCTTCTGTTTCTGTTTCTGTTAGGGTCCAATAACATGCTTATAATTGTTTCTCAAATGGAGTGTAACGAGTAGCAGCATCTGTCAATTTTCTCTACCAGAACCCTAACGGTATACGAGTGCCATGTTGAACCTGCCACAGACTCCATATTGCAGTATCATTGGTAACGGATACCTGGAGCTCAAAAGGCTGCCCAGGCACTAACGGGGCTAGGGGTAAAGCTTGAGCTACGGCTTCTTTGGCTGCATCAAAAGCCACCTGCTGTTCCTTTCCCCACTCGAATTGGGCCTTTTTTCGTGTTACGGCATACAGCGGTTTTAATAACATTGTGAGCTGAGGTATGTGTCTCCTCCAGTAACCCAGTCGTCCCACAAACCATTGTGTCTCAGTTTTATTCGTGGGGGTGGCCATTTCTTGAATTTTATTCTTCATAGGCTCGGGTATGATGTGCTCACCCCGAGACCATTGGATCCCCAGAAACTGGACAGTCTGACTAGGGCCCTGCACCTTCTTCGGATTTATCTCCCAGTCCCTGTCTCGCATGTGCTGGACTAAAGTAGCTAGGGCTTCTGACACCACTACCTCGGTGGAACCCCTTATTAGTACATCATCGATGTAGTGTGCCAGTGAGACATTAGAAGCCAACGTGCACATGTCCAGGTCCCGGGCCACCAATCCGTGTCATAGGGTAGGGCTATGTAGGTAACCTTGAGGTAGGCGTTTAAACGTGTATTGCCTCCCTTCCCAAGTGAATGCAAACTGGTCCTGAGATTCTTCCGCTATTGGGATGGAGAAAAAGGCATTGGCCAGGTCGATTACCGCATACCACTCTGCACCTTCTTCAGACAGCCGCTCTGTTATAGTTACTACATCTGGGACAGCGGTTGCCAGGGAAGGGGCAAATTTGTTCAGTTGTCAGTAGTCCACAGTCATCCTCCAAATTTTGTCAGGTTTCTGCACAGGCCAAACAGGGCTATTGTAGGGGGGCACCGCATGTCTAATGATACCCGTCTCCAAGAGCCCTTGTATGGTTTCCCCTATTTCTTTTTGTCCCCCAGGTGTTCGGTACTGTTTCATAGTCACTATACGCGATGGTCGTGGTATTACCACTGGTTCCCACTTTGCTTCCCCTGCAATCACAGTGATCGCCCATATCCCGAATGAGAATCGCCCGAACGAGGTGTTTTGTGTGGTTCCCTTTAAAAGGTCCATCCCAATAATATGTTCCTTTACTGCCAATATTAAGACTGTTACCCAGCGCGGAGGCCCATTTCCCAACGCCATTCTGATAGTTGTTCGGACAGCGGACGTTTCTGCCTCTCCGAACCCATTAATCATCATACGGGTCCCTGTGTGTTTCCTAGGATTTCCATGGATAATAGTAACTTCTGCCCCTGTGTCTAGTAAAGCCACATCTCTTTGTATGTTCCCCCCCTGCCAATGTATCGTAATCAGAATATGTGGCCTCAGGTCCCCGGGATCTTGGGTTGATGTGGTTCTAGTACTCCCGGATCCCGGCCACACCCCTAGTCGAGGGGATTACTAACCTTCCACAGCTCTTCTACGTTGGGGTATAGGCTAGCGGGAGGTGGTTTCTCCGCATCCGCAGACTTATCGCTATCCAACTTAGTCTCCCTTACCTCCCTCCTTTCACCCTTCCCTGTTCCCGGGACACAGTGTTACTTCCACATAGAATACATCGCTCCCGTTGGGATTCCATCAATTTTTTCCTTGGGGATCCCTGCCTTCAGTAAAGCCGCGGAACATGTCCCTCAGCGTAATTCTTTTTTTTTGTCTTTCCTGACCCTGTACCTTTCCCAGAGGTCGAACCTTATCACTGGTCCCGATCCCCCTCTACATTAGCCGTTCTCGACTCTCGCACACTATCTTCGGCATCCTCTAACTGTCCTAACAATAGGCAAGTGTGCCCCACCCGCTGCCCTTGGGCTGGTCCCAATAATGTGAGTAGCGCACCCCTCATCATAGGAGGGCCACTCTTCATCAGCCTGCTCCGCATTCCTGCCATAAAGAGCTCCTGATCTGGCCCCCCATGTGGTTGGTGATATAATCCTCCCTATGTTGCCATGTTGCGCAACTGTATCGCACCCTCTGCCGTCGTATTCCAAGGTTTTACCTCCCCTTCCCAATCAACGGCAGAGGGATATTTTTGCCGGACTCTTATAGTAACCATGTCCCATAGCAAACCTGTGCCCTGGACATTCTGTAGCACTGTTGTGATATGGTGGTCCATAGTCATAGTCCCCATTTTTGTTAACTCTTCGGGGTTAAGTATTTCGCCTGATGCTCCCTGGTCCCAAATCCGGGTTAGCCATTCTGACAATGATTCCCCAGTTTTTTGGTGAAATCAAGACCCTATTTCTTGTAACTCACTAGTGGTGAAGTCACGCACCCCTCTAGTGATTACCGGCTGTTCCCCATTTGTCATAAGGGGTCTAGCTTCCGTGCTCGGAGCGCATGGGGGAGGGTCTTTAGTTTGCTCCCGTTCCCCCCAATCTCCATCTGTCCACTCATATTCTGAGTCAGAGGAGTACCAGATGTCTCCGTCCCAATGAGCCGGATCCCAAGTGGGTCCAGCTACCAATGCACGTACCTTTAACCGATCTATCTGTAATTTCCGTCTTCTGGCTTTCTTTTTATTTTGTACTGTTGCCAGACGGCATATTAAAGTTTCTGATTGTTCATTGACTTTATCCATCCGTTCTTGTGCAGTGCGGACCGCTTCAGTCAGGGTCGAGTTTTGACTTTTCAAAACCTTAACAGCTGTTTTTAACTGTAGGTTTTCTGCCTCATTTTCCTTAAGTTGTTTACACATCGCTCTTAATGCTGTCAATAAAATTCATCCCATTTGTGGGGTCTACTTTTCTCCTGTGGGAAGCTCGCTTCCTCCAGGAGAGACCGTACCGTGTGGGATACGGTTCTATCTTTGCTTTGTTCCAATAACTGCGTATCCCCATGTTGCGGGGGTCCAAACCGGGCTAGCACATTGGCAAGAGAGCCAAAACCCTCATCCCTCGTGCTCCACCCTGGTATTCTATACTTCTCTTCCCGCAGGAGGAGACTGCTTCTTGCCTTTTCTCTTAAACATTTTACCAGATCCTGTTCGTGACACCAAAATGTTTTGGATCGATAATAATAGACCCAGGTTCGGGATCTGGATGAATGTTAAATAAGAGACAAGACAAATGAAGTAAAGATAAAACACCGTTTACTGAGAGAAAAGAAACATAATACAGTTTACGAAGAAAAGAGAAGTATGATAAGATGCAACAAAGCTCACAGCCTTCGGCCCGTCGGGAACTCCGCAACGACGGCTGGTCAGGAGCCTTGGGGGTCCCGGCACCGCTCGCGAACCACGGTCCAAGGTGAAATTCAAAGAGCTACTAGACAGTTCCGTTCCTTTATACTATTGAACAAACATGGGTGCACATGGCTTATGGCCAACTCCTAATCTGTAAGGCCCCAGCTGTTCTTCCACAAAGCATGAGACCTCGAGGCGCCGACTGTCCCATAAACAAGATGGTGTGCGCATCAAGGTCTCTCTCTCTCTCTCTCTCTCTCTCTGCATCAACAACATTCCACGAGGCATGAAGCAGAAACACTGTAAATGTCGGAATATCATAATTAACTCTATGTGATTAACCCTATACAATACAGCATATTAAAACAGATCGCACATGGAATGCTGATTTAACTGGACAATGACAGTATAGTATTCGGAAATTAAAAGGTAGCGCTCTCTTTAAATTCAAACATTTTGCTATTCCATATTTATGCGCAAGGAGAGTTGTTTGAAGTTATGCTAGAGCACAGAAAACGTTACAATGAAGGGAGTTTATCAAAATTTAGATTACGTACAACTAGCATCGATCCTTGGACTGAACCTGACATTTTCCATCTCTTGAAGTTCTGAGGTGAAGTTCTTTAAAGTTTTTCCATTCCCTTTCTCACTGCAAGGCAAAGTTCTGCAACATTTCTTTAACCTTACAATTTACATTATTCACATTTGAAGCATCAATTTCAAGGCTCAAAGTTTACATGGCCTTAGTAGCTCAGGAATATTCAAGCTCCATAGATTATTTGATCATCACCAACTGTTTAATCAAAGGGCTTTTTCAAAATGGTGTACCAGCTGTGAGGCTTACTTACACTCTAGGATACTTAGACCAGTGTAGTAAGACATTATCATGTGTTGGACTGCAGCACTGTGTGTGAGGGAGTAAGTAGGGAGATAAAGAAACAAAGGCCAAGGATGGTACGGGTCACAAGCTTGGGGGAGGTCTCAAACCTCATCCTCCTGTTCTTCTTGTTAAGTGAGTCTTCTCCTGCAAGAATATAGAAAAGGAATGCATGTTCGAATGAGGAAGAGAAAGGAGGATCAGTGTTATCCAAATGCCTAGCCCACCAGCTGCCTTGAGTTCATAAAAATAGGCATGAGTTTGGCATTCCTATCTTGCAAGGATTATGTAACAGTGGCAGTTATATCACAGCAATACAGTGTAGTACCCTGAAGAAACATGGGCATTACTGTGTTGAAATAGGAGCACCCTTCTGTAGATGACTGCCAGTGCTTCATCTTTGACATCTTCAGTTAACCTTCTTTTAGTTGGTGCAGTCATTTCTCCATCTTCAGTAACAGATCAGCCCTCTAAGAACTGCTAGCAATGGATGGACCCATCCACTGACTCTGGTGCATTCCTAGTGCATCATGTTTTTAAAATTCATGGGATGTGGGCATAGCTGGCAAGGCCGGCATTTATGGCCAATCGCTAATTCCCTGATTGCCCTTGAGAAGGTGGTGGTGAGCCACCTTCTTGAACCACTGCAGTCCGTGTGATGAAGGTACTCCCAAAATGCTATTAAGGAGGGAGTTCCAAGATTTTGACCCAGCAACGATGAAGGAACAGCTTTCTACTTCCAAGTCAGGATGGTGTGTAACTTGGGGAGGAACTTGCAGGTGGTAGTGTTCCCATACGCCTGCTGCCCTTGTCCTTCCAGTTGGTAGAGTTTGCGGGTTTGGGAGATGCTGCCAAAGAAGCCTTGGTGAGTTGCTGTAGTGCATCCTTGTAGATGGTACACACTGCAACCATGGTGTGCCAGTGGTGGAGGGAGTGAATGTTTAAGGTGGTGGATGGAGTGCCAATCAAGTGGGCTGCTTTGTTCTGGATGTGTCGAGCTTCTTGAGAGTTGTTGGAGCTGCACTCATCCGGACAAGTGGCGAGTAGTCCATCACAATGCTGACTTGTGTGCTGTGATGAGTGCTGGAACACCACACTTGATGATGATATTGCAGTGCAGCAACTCCCAGATGCACACCGGGCCCAAAGTGTAGCAGTCTTGTCATTGCTTCAATGGGATCAAACATTTGCCTCCATATTTAGTACTGTGGAGAACATTATCCCATCCAAGCAGTTGTACTTTGGCATACACTCATAGCAATGTTTTAATACTCTTTGAGACATACTGTAAGGAAGTGTTATAACCTATCAGTCAATTCAAGATCAGTGTGATACTCACTGAGTCACACTGGTGCATTCTGGTATTGTAATCTTAGAATGATACAGCACAGAAGGAGGCCATTTGGCCCATTGCACCTGTGCCGGCTCTTTGAAAGAACTATTTAGTTAGTCCCAGTCTCCTGCACTTTCCCCATAGACCTGCAGGTTTTTCCCCTTCTAGTATATATCCAATTCCCTTTTGAAAGTTACTACTGAATCTGCTTCCATCACCCTTTCAGGCAGTGCATTCCAGATCATAACAACTCACTGCATACATTTTTATTTCCTCATGTCACCCCTGGTTCTTTTGCCAATTATCTTTAAACTGTGTGCTCTAGTTACCGACCCTTCTGCCACTGGAAATAGTTCCTCCTTATTTACTCTATCAAAACCCTTCATGATTTGAACACCTCCATCAAATCTCCCCTTAACCTCTGCTCCAAGGAGAACAATCTCAGCTTCTCTAGTCTCTCAACAACAACAACTTGTATTTATATAGCGCCTTTAAAGTAATAAAACATCCCAAGGCGCTTCATGGGAATGTTACAAGACACAAAAAAAAATTCAACACCAAGCCACATAAGAAGAAATTACGGCAGATGACCAAAAGCTTGGTCAAAGAGATAGGATTTAAGGAGCGTCTTAAAGGAGAAGAAAGGTAGAGAGGCGGAGAGGTTTAGGGAGATAGTTCTAGAGCCTAAGGCCCAGGCAGCTGAAGACACGGCCACCAATGGTTGAGCAGTTATAATCAGGGATGCTCAAGAGGGCAGAATTTGTGGAGATATCTCAGGGGGTCATGTGGCTGAAGGAGATTACAGAGATAGGGAGGGGTGAGGCCATGGAGGGATTTGTAAACAAGGATGAGAATTTTGAAATCAAGGCGTTGCTTAACCGGGAGCCAATGTAGGTCAGCGAGCACAGGGGTGATGGGTGAACGGAACTCGGTGCGAGTTAGGGCACGGGCTGCCGAGTTTTAGATGACCTCAAGTTTACGTAGGGTAGAATGTGGGAGGCCAGCCAGGAGTGCTGAAGTCCTACATTCCTGGTACCATTCTAGTAAGTCTCCTCTGCACTCTCTCCAAGGACTTGACAGCCTTCCTAAAGTGTGGTGCCTAGAATTGGCCACAATAATCCAGCTGGGGCCTGAGTAGTATTTTACAAAGGTTGAGCATAACTAGTCTTCCAGCGTGATGTTCCCAGAATGACACGGGTGTGTTTTGCAAGTATGTTACTCTGTTGAACCTTCACTCAGAAAGCGGAGAAATCCAGCAGCGCTCAAACCCCACACATGAAAAGCAGGGACAGGTCTGTGTAGGAAATACTTTTTAAGAGGCATTTCAAACACACTGGCTGGTTTTATAAATGCATCTTTTTCCAGAATTATATGTAATACTTTTATGAGTTGCTTACTTTATAAATGTTACATAGAATTTACAGAAACTGGCCATTCAGCCCAACTGGTCCATGCCGGTATTTGTGGTCCACACGAGTCTCCTCTCACCCCTCTTCATTAAACCCGATCAGCATAGTCCTCGGTTCCTTTCTCCTTCATGTTTTTATCTTGCCTCCTCTTCAATGTATCGACGCTATTCCTCTCAACTATTCCTTGTGGTAGTGAGTTTCACATTCTAACCACTCTCAGGGTAAAGAAGTTCCTCCTGAATTCCTTATTGGATTTATTGATGATTATCTTATATTTATGGCCCTTAGTGTTGGACTCCCCAAAAGTGAAAACACCAAACCCTTTCAAATCTAAAGACCTCTCAGCACCCCTCAAACTTCTCTTTGTTAGAGAAAAGAGTTCCAACTGTTCAGCCTTTCCTGACAAGTATAATCTCTCAGTTCTGGGATCATCCTTGTAAATCTTTTTTGCACCTTCTCCAGTGTCTCTATATCCTTTTTATAATATGGAGACCAGATCTGTGCAGAGTAATCCAAATATAGGCTAACCGAGGTTCCAAATATAATTCTCTGCTTTTTGATTTTATCCCTCTAGACATGAACCCCAATGCTTGGTTTGCTTTTTTTAAAAAAAAAAGAATTGCTTTATTAACCTATGTCACTACTTTTAGTGATTTTTGTATCTGTTATTTACACAGCAACGTATTCAGCTGCGCCACAAATGGTAGTTGGAAGAATTTTGAAAAAGTAATTTCAGCAACATGATTTGTTGAAATTGCAGGATTTTAAGAAGTTGTGTTCCTGTGGGGAATTTGACGATTTATTTTTCAGCAAATCAGTATGCTTAAGTTACTGATTTGAGCCGATGGGAAGAATGTGATGTTAGAAATCAGAGGTTCAAAATGCATAAAACTGATACAAAGAATGCTGTGTTTAAATCGTTATGTTAGAATTGGAGCTGAAGTGTCTCCTTAAACTGGTTTTAACTACTTAGAAATGCTAATGTTTTTACGCTGCTGAGATGTTATTGCATTCTGCACTATGATAACCATTTTCTGTTGTTTTCAAGTTAAGATTTCAACTTTGTTTATGTATCTTGAAGACAATTTGTTATAGAAAGACTTAGAATGGATGGAAGTTGTGAGAGTTAACCTAAACATTTGCTACATCATAAAGGAAGAAACACTCTGAAGCGAGCAGTTTTCTGGTTTAGCCTCATGGGATCAAAGTCAGGATAGGGACGAATGACATAAGACACGAATTTATAAACAACAAGGTATGTGGCCAAACTCATGCGACATCTTTAAGGGGAGTTCTTGATTCAGAATTTAAACAAAGAACTTGATACGGCATTGGATAGCAAGTTTTTAGGGAAACCTCTATAGGTCAAAAGGTCTTGTCAATATTCCATGTCAGGCCCACCCTAATAAGAGAACAAAATTAGTCTAATCAAGGCAGTTCTCACAAACGGTGTGAGGAGACAACAAAACAGAAGTTGGGCTTTTTGAATGCTCTTTGAGCGATTCCATGCATTACTGAAGGAAGTTCTTGAAGAAGAGAAAGAGGCTGCAAGCCAGAGAACTGCTGACGTGCTCCAGCCATTTGTCCGATCGGATCGGTATCAACAACTTAGCATGGTCGTATGTTTTTGCTGTATAACTAATCTGCTATATTCTGTCTTAAACTGTGATTAGACACAATATACCCACCCGATTGTTTTACCGTCAATCCTGATTATTAAAGTGACCAGAGATAAACTTAAACTTGGCTATTTCTAACAGTGGTACATTATATATTTATTTTGCTTATGGACAGATTTAATATGCGGCACACTATAAGCCAGACTTTTAAATATACACAGATGATGACACTGAAAATAACAAATAAAAAATTAATTTTCAAGAAAGGAGAAATGAGAGGAACGTGCTCAAGAATATCGCAGTCACAGGTTCTGATAAGTGCCGATGCACATCAATATGTTTGAGAATAGTAAACAGAGGCCAAGATGTTCAAAATGCTTTTTCTGCAACATAAATTTTTGTTTTTACTTTTACTGTAAGTTGTTGTATGACAGAGATTGAAATTCCAAATAAATATTGACGTTTAGTTTGATCATTTACAGCTTCAATATTGAAACTCTTTTTACCCTAATTACAGGGAACAAAGGAAAGCGGTATTGTGTCTCAGTCTGTGCCACCTGCCCTGTTGTTCTGGTGATTCCCAAGTGTCCCAAGATTTTCTATTCTTTCATTTATAAAGTACTGACCTCTATTTCTGAAAGAAATAAGCCATGCAATAAGCATGAAAAGTTGAAAAATGAGAAGCTTTAAATTCAAAGAATCCAGGCACTCTTTCCACAAAAAATTTTTCAAATAGCTGTCATATTAATTCTAAGTTGAGACAATCCTAAATATAACCAAGAAATTCACTGCTGTTCAGTGTTCTATTTGACAGCTGGATGGCAGTCCAATAGAAAGTCGAATAAACTCTGAATTCGGTATTTATTTATTTATTCAAGTAAATAGCTTAGAATTTACAGAATGACTACATGCTTGATAAAGTATTAGGCTAACAAAGGGAGTAGGCAACTTTTATTGCATTCATGTATTGTTTACACAGTGTGGGGGATCGAGAAAGATCTACAAAGAGCAGGATTTTGATAAACTGAGAAGATAATTTTGATAAAATGAGAAGATAATTCTTGAATGAAGATGTGTTGATTTTGTCTTTGCCAATATGTTCAATAACAAGTTTAAATGGTGGTGTATCTGCTTTTAGCAAGAAAGCTTTTATTAAAATGAAAAGGTTACGTTTTTAGAAGTTCATATTTAAGTAGATGTTTATGTCCTTCCACATTTTGCAGTTAGAAGGGTAATAAAGTCTTGCAAGTTAACAAGCTCTACTCCAGGAACTTACAGGAATACAAGGTCTTCCTTCTCTTATGTGTAACCTCACTTCTTTGCCTATAGCAAATTTCAGCTATTAATTTTCTGTTATACAGAATATTGATCTGGTCTGCTAATCCACATGTGACCTACAAATCCATAAAAGGCAACTGCTTCAGGCTGGAACATTGGAGTCTACTCGCTCTGCAGAAAAAAAAGTCAAAGACCAGCTTAGATTCTGTCAAATTCTAAAGGGGCTGTCAATTCTCTTTTGACTTTCCTACTGAACTGCATTTAAAGTGTTCTTGGAGGGCATTATGAACACACTACCCTTGTGGCTAACTAATGGGTTTAATGGAGCAATGTGGGAACTTAGAGTTGGATATTCTTCTTTCTACAAAAACCAGAGCAAGCAAACCTTTTCTCTAATATAATGACATCATAACAAAAAGTTAATTTAGTAAGTGTTTGTACCTTATCAATCAAATGTAGTTTGATTTTCACGGTATATGCATCAATATATTTTTACACATATATACACAATTTATATTAAACATTGGACCTCCAATCCGCAAGAACTGTACGCACCTTGGTGCCTCCGTATCTTTGGATTCTTGCAATCCTGGGCCTGCAGGCGTATGCCTGCATAAAGGCCCACGTATCCCAGGGATCATAGGAAGTTCGCAAATGCCGCTGGGATCACATGGGCCAGCCCAAGCAATCAAAAAGTGGGATTCCTATTATGCTTATGGGGAATTCATTTACGTACAGAATCCCCATTAGCATAATAGGAATCACATAAAAACCACTTCACACAACCTAAATAAAAATAAATCCCCACATGTTTAAAATTAATAAAAATACCAATTTAATTAAACATTTAAAACAACATTTGAAAAATAAATGTAAACATTTTTAAAAGGATGAAAAATAATCTAAACTAATTTTAACGATTTTTGAATGTTTAAATGAATTAAAAAATGTACTTCAAGATTTATTTTCATCCTTATGCTGGTAAAAGAAGGGCCTATGCCTAGTTTTATCAGGCCTAAGGGTTTTGTGGATATTCGCTGGGCAATAGTTGGGCAAATAGCCCAACTTTCTACCAGCAAATGGCCATTTCCTACGCATGATCTGTCAAGCTGAAACACACAAGCGGAAACCCGAAACTTGCAGGGCACTTACGACCGCATACGCACATAGGCCCTGTAAAATCCGAGCCCCTGTGTATGTGTATACTTCCTGGCAACAGTTCGTTGATGCTCCAAACCGAGTCCATCCTACCGATGTCAACTTTTGCCCTTCATGGGACCTCCAACTTTTTGGGCTCAATTTTCCCCATGATTTGTGCCGTATTTTTGACACTCGCCAGTTTTTTTGGCCTAAATTTAAAAATCCAAGTTTCCCCAAAGATTGTGCACCAGCGTAACTCAGTTAGTTACGATTTATTTTAGGTTAGTTTTTTTTGCGTAACCTGATGTCTGCGCTAGTTTTTCACAATTATGTAAGTTTGGCCAACTTACATTTCTCCTAGGATGGTGTATGTGACCTCTCCCAAAAAACCTTCTGGGCACTTCAGAAAAACCAGCACATCAAAAAATCGCCGCAGAAAGGCGCCATTGTTTTTCAAAGTCGTGTACTGGAGGCTAGCCAGACGCAGTGGAGAAGAGATGAGAAAATAAAATTGTCATTTCCTATTATATTAAAAATGATACATCAATTCACATTTTCTATCCTGTGACCATCACTTCAGATGTCACACTTGTTAACAGCAGCAGCAAATCAGAACAGGAGAGCCAAAGCTAAGGAAAGCAACTAGAAAAATTACCAATGGAAATTAACATATGAAACCAACCAACCCTTAATTGCATATCCAGGACAAAGCAGCCCATTTGATTGGTCCTCCATCCACCACCTTAAACATTCATTGCCTTCACCACCAGCACACCATAGCTGCAGTGTGTACCATCTACAAGAAGCACTGCAACAATTTGCCAAGGCTTCTTCGACAGCACCTCCTCAAACCCACGACCACTACCACCTAGAAGGACAATGACAACACTATCACCTCCAAGTTCCCCTCCAAGTCACACACCATCCTGACTTGGAAATATATCGCTGTTGCTTCATCGGCGCGGGTCAAAATCCTGGAACTCCTCCCATAACAGTACTGTGAGTGTACCTTCACCGCACGGACTGCAGTGGTTCTTAGGGAATTAAGGATGGGCAATAAATGCTGGCCTTGCACACATCCCATGAATGATTTTTTTTAATCAGGAGAATATACCAATAAAACAAAAGGAAAAGACATGTTAAGCAAATTCGCTCCTAGAAATTCCCTACCTTGAATCTGCTATACTGGCGATAAATGGCAGCCGTCTCTTTAATGCGCTTCTCTGGTGCGGGTCTCAGTGGCCGCCATTTTGGTGAGGGCCATAACCGATAGCAACACTGGCCTGGGAGATGCAAATGGGTGGAGAATGACTTCAATCACCGTGCAACACCAACTTGACCCCACAGCTGCAAGTGCCGTCCTTAGCCCCGAGAGACTCTGTCAGCACTTATTAAAGGGACACAGACATCTTTCAGATAAGTTTTCATTTAACCTTTTGGATGTTTGTTTTTATTTTATTGAAGCAGTGGCAGTGCAATACATGTTAGAAGTTTTTTTTTTAATGTGCAGTGATTGCTACTTGACACTTGCAAGGCTTCTGATGGTAAAGAAAGGCCTTTGAGAAAACAGAAAATGCTGAAAATACTCAGATTAGACAGCATCCGTGGAGAGAGAAATGAGGATCACATCACAGGTCGAGCTGCTGCCTGACCTGTTGAGTTTTTCCAGCATTTTATGCTTTTATTTCAGATGTACAGCATCCGCTCGCGGAGGGAAGAGGAAGACGCAGAAAAGGAAGATGCAGAAAGAAGGAGGCATCCCAGACAGTCCCCTTTCTGGCTAGGATATCCGGGATGGAATCATCCATTGTTGTACCAGTGACCATAACCCCAATGCCCCTTTCAACTTTTGTCCCACACCTTACCCTCCCTCTGTTACTGACCATCACAATGTCCTCTTGGCTGAAATAAAAGCCACCACAAAGCAAACTTTCCAATCCAAATTTATCCATACATCCAATATGACATCAAGAAATCAACTAATCACCCTTATGCATTCCCTTAGTGACGGTCTTTTGTGTGCCTTTGCCTATCCTAGTGATGTCACACAGTGCTACCCCAGTGACTGCAGCATGCCTGGAGGAAGGCTGCAGACTTTCAGTGGGGGACACTGCAAATGGCCTTGCTGGTCGACCTTGAGGAGCTGATGGCAGAATTTCTTCTTTTTCACCCTCCTCCTCTTTCTTCTTGGTCAACTATTGGCTGGGAAGGCCGCATTTCTTGGGTGTGTGAAATAGGGAAGGCACAAGGGTGGAGTTATGGTGAGGGGAGGGCAGGAAAGCAAGAGGTGTATACCAGAAGGAGGATAACATATGAGGATACCAGCATCTTCTTTCCTTTCAGCCCCGCTGCTGGCCAAGGGCTCAACTATGTCCCTGCCAAGAATGGCTAGCACTGTCTCCAAGGATTGAGGTGAAGTGAAGTTAAGAATGGGAGATTTGCCTCATGTTTGGTACACATTGTTGGGAGATGAGTGATCAGGGGTCGGGGTGGGGAGGGTGGGGAAATTATGCATTGAGCAGTGTGTGAGGCTAATGGTGCAGTTGGTAGGAGATGGCTGTTAAAAATGCATTCACTGACCTTGACCACTGGTCTGAGGTTATGAAGCTTCTTTGGGCACTACAGCCAGGTTGTTGGAGCAACACTGCTGTCTGTGATAGCGTTGGTGATCTGGTCCCACATCATTCTTTCTGGAGGGCCTCCTGGCTCCTGTCTTGCAGTGTTGACACCCTGCACAAAACTGGAGTCCTGCGTGCACAACCCTAGGTGCCCCTTCCCTGGTTTGCAGAGCTATTCATGTTAGTGCTGAAGAAGCACTTTTCCCATTTCTTTTCAGGTACGGAAGGCAAATCAGCTTTTTTAATGTTATTTTTGTTCCAGATAGCAGTTGAACTCTAAGGGCTAGAAACTGCCTATTTTCTTTTCAATTCAGAAGACAGTTCTCCATTAAGAGCCTGAACTACTTTCTAAAATTACAGCCTTATTTTCAGAGCAGGCTGTTCTTGCTGCAAAGACACTACGGCCACTCTACATTGGGGCCTCCTGCCAGGACAAAAGCCACCAGAACGGCCTTGCACGGTAGCGTCAGCGCTGGGCTAATGTTAATTAGCCACCAGCGCCAATTTGCCGGTCCTGCCAGTGCCACTATTTTCAGCGGCCATTAACATTGGCCCGCAGTGGCACCAGCTGGATTTTAGCGATGTCGAATTTTTAGTCTCGTGAAATTTTCATGTGCAGTTTTCCCTCCTCCCTCACCCCCCTGCCTTTTTGTACCAACTGACTACAGATTTTAAAGAGTTCAAATGCAATACCATGATTGCGCATCAATGAAAAATTGCTTTTTCGTCTGAGTACTTTCATTAATATTTTGACAAGGGCCTTGGTGTCCTGCAAAAGCCTGACCTTAGACTTGACCAGCGTTATCGCTATCAGCTGAAGGTAGCTCCTCCAGTCTGAGCATGCACAATTTACCAGGATGCATCAGTGAGCAAGTCTCTGTGCAGCCATCATCTGATGTGTTCAGGTATATATCAGGGGTATTAAACATAAGGCCTGGAATTTTGACAGATGCATTGCACCTGTATTCGTTGTCCCCCAATGAACTTACCTTCACATAGGATTACATAGGATATCCAGCACAGAAATAGGCCATTCGGCCCAACCAGTCCATACCAGCGTTTATGTTTGACTCGAGCCTCCTCCCATCTTTCCTCACCTAACTTGATCAGCATATCACTCTATTCCATTCTCCCTTATATGTTTGTCTAGCCTCCCCTTAAATGCATCTATACTATTTGCCTCAACTACGCCCTGTGGTAGCGAATTCCACATTTTCACCACTCTCTGGGTAAAGAAGTTTCTTCTAAATTCCCTATTTGATTTCTTGGTGACTATCTTATATTGATGGCCTCTAGTTATGCTCTTCGCCACAAGTGGAAACACTCTCTCTGTATCTACTCTATCAAAACCTTTCATAATTGGGTCACCCTTCAGCCTTCCTTTTTCAAGCAAAAAGAGACCCAGCCTGCTTATCCTTTCCTGATAGGTATACCCTCGCATTTCTGGTATCATCCTTGTAAATCTTCATCTAAAGCATACAGTGCTATTGGAACCCTGCAAAGGATTACCCACCTTCATCGTTTAGTATTGACAGAAGAAAGAATGCACAGAGAGCAGACTAACCAGCACAAAGAAAAAACTACTGCATGGAGTAAATGCAGCTTGAGGTGCAGCCAGCAGCAGATCTATGGTAGGATTTAGCTCCTATGATACAAGAGCCACCTCAATCCCAAGAATCTCATCTGGACCCATAGCAACCAGGCACCTCTTACACTGCTGCCACATAGGCTGTACCTAGTATTAGCAGTAGATTAGGCTACAAGTCACACACTGGCACCGAGAGGAAACATTTTAGTAAGAAGCCCTAGGTATATTCACACACTGGGTTACAAACAAATTGTGGTTGCACTGAAGTTGAGGCGCATGCAAATATGGTTCTTGGCAAAGTTGGGAAGTGGCTTCTACGAGGTGGCATGGATGTGAGCCATACGAGTTGATGCTTATAGACAAGGGGATTTAGAGCATGGCATCTTTGTGGTGGGATTGGGAAAGTTGTGGGCGGAGCGATTGATGCATTGATCAGATGTTTTGATCCACAGAAGATCTCCTATATCAAGTTCACCTGAATGTGTCATCTGCATCTGCTTCAGGTTGCAGCAGGTCTTCCTGCTGATTCCCCCTGCTGTCCTTGGGCGCCTTCTTCCTTTATTTGACCCACGAGGAGGCCTCTTTGTGAGCATACAGACCGCAACTAAAATCCTCAAGTCCCAAGCCAGAGCACCCCAGACCAATCTAGGCACCAGAAGTATGCTCCATGATGGCTGGTAGCAGAATGGATCTCATTAAAGTGCTGGTCAGCTGACACCCTGAGAAAGTTTCAATTTTCATCAGCCATGTCTATAGAGGGTGATTTTGATCTCCCAATATCCGAGGCAACCTGCAGGTACACCATTGCAAAAAGCCCATGATGTTTGTAACGTTTACAGCCACTGGCAGTGCAGTGCTTGTGACGGAGGTGGGCTTGAAGCATCTGGCATAGCTCATTGATGGCTTCCTTCATGAAGAACAGCCTCTGCAAGCGCTAATGGGTGTCAAGTGCCTTTGGTCTATTCTGGTTTGGGGATGGGTGGTATGTCTCCTCTAATGCCTGATCAGCCAGTCTTCCTTCCATCATTCCTTTTCCTCCTTCTCTTCCCTCCATTGCTCCACCTCCTCTTCCCTCCACTTCCTCTTCCCTCCTCCTCCTCTTGTTCACTCCACCTCCTCTTCCCTCCACCTCCTCTTCCCTTCATTGCTCCTCCTCCTCTTCCTCCAAAAAGAAACAAGATATAGGGGTATTCCCAATTCGAACCCCATTGTGGCCTCTTTGGAATTGGAGGTGGTAGGTAGAGGTTCACAGCAAAAGATACAAAGGTAGATGACAAACCAGCAACTAGCAATGAAAAATAATTCAAAAAATAAAATTGAAATTCGATTCAGAAGTTTTCACAAATCTTTTCAAACTACCTGCTGATCCCTTTGCATTTACTTCTATCAGTTTGACACAACATAAGCAATGCTGGATGCCCTTGTGTAGGCATGATTTCTGTTGACTGTTGGTGAGGCTGTAATGACAGAAAATAAGATTTACAGGATCACCATATCATTACTGCCTTGGTTAAAATCGCCCGCTCAGTTTACTGCAACGCTCCGGCTTACGGGTTTGCTCCATTTCCTGCCCACCCACCTGAGTAAAGTCAGGTGGTACACATTGGTAAATCCTGCCTATTAGATCATTAGCCTTATATTCCAGGCATTTACACCGTGGTTCAAGACAGTGATGACCATATGCATTTAAAAAGCTTCAAAACAATGCGAGGCTTGTAAACAGGATGCAGCCAGAAAACACCATTGTTTTCCCCACAAGGTAAGTATTTTATTGAATGATCCACATTGCTGACCATGAAGGCAGCCGAATGTAGCAACATCAGGATGCCTCTCATGACATCTATAGGAAAGTTGGAAGATTTACAAAGAGAAAATATATATCCCCGCGTTTACATTGCAGTATAACTACTAATGTTGCATTAATAATGGCAATTAACTGCACTAGTGCTTCCATTTTACCAAGACACTTCATATATGTACATAAATCCTACTTCAGCTGAATAGGGATTGTATAGACAAGACTCTGAACCTTCCATAATGTTATTAATAATAAAAACAGAAAATGCTGGAAATACTCAGCAGGTCAAGATGAGCTGCTGAGTATCTCCAGCATTTTCTGTTTTTATTTCAGATTTCCAGAATCCGCAGTATTCTACTTTTGTATAATTTATTAATGCTGTTTTGCAGATGTTTCGAAACACATTATAGTTCAAGCTAAGCATATGAGATACATCTTTATATTTTTCGCTTTTACTCACCAACTATTTTTATTATTGGCAGCTACAGACTGTAACACATTGCATCAGTTTTAATGAAAAAAGGCCATCCGTTAATGGAGGAAGTATGGCAAGAGGTATGGAGACAGACGCTTAATGTCACTACGTGCAGCAAAATGCAGAAAGGTCAACTCCGGATCATACAGCACCTCACAAGTTGCGCAAATGTCACTCCTCCATTTCAAACGGCTGTAGCAGAGGCAATTGGTAGGGCACCCTCCGACACATGCCCCTGAATTCAGCCATTCTGAACAGCAGTCCAAGAGACTACAAGGATTATAACCAGTCTAGCCGAGTGCTTGCTGGACCTACGCACTTGAGAGTGAGGGCCCCTCACAGGAAGAAGGTGAGCACAGATCTCGTTACTAGCTGCAAGATGGTGCCCTCATGTGGCAAAGTACAAACCTCCGTACAATAAAAAGGTGGCTGAAATACATATGGGACATATCCTATCTGAAAAAGAATAATATTCAGTTTCCGCCTTAAACTGGAGAAATATCGGGTAGTCTGCCTGGTATTTGGAGACTCGTTTAGCAAGAAAAACTCCCAGCAATGTAGCAACTCACAGACTGATGATAAAGAATAATGACCCAAACTAAAGTGACCTTCCCCCATTTCCCATTCCCAACTGCCCCCCAAAGGCCAAAAACAAAGAGGTCACTTTAACTCCTCGGCTTGAATAGCTGCAGAACAAGCACAGTCTTGCCAGAAACATGAATAGAGCACCATGCAACAACAATGTAGAATGGCGTCAGAAAATGTAGACTTTTGAGAACTCATTAAAAATATTATATTTTCAAAAAACAACTTCTAAAGAAGACCACATTGTCCTTCATTAATTTGAATAAATATGAAGACAACATGTCTGGCAAAACAAAAGAACAGAAATCTTGCTGTGACAGCTGCAGTTGACATCATTTGCAATGAATGAGACAAAGCGATCCCATTCCCCACCGCACCCCCCCTCCCCTCCCGTGCCCCTCCACCACTCCCACTCAGTCAGTGTTGATGCATTCTGACATAATTTGTTTTCAATAAAAACCTAATGGTTTCAATTTAATGTTGTGAGTTTGCACTGGTGCGTTTAGAATACACGCCAGTATATTTCAGGGATACATACCTTGTGGAACCTGTATTAGAACTATTTTCAATTCAGTTTAATAGGATTTTCATTCTGGCTGGGACAAGATTATTGGTGGCATTAACTGGCCAAGTACAACACAACAGGAAGCTGTTTTTTAAAAAAAAAACAAATGCTGTTTCGGACATAAAACTCCTGCCCAAGACAGCACAAAAGCCAGCTAACGTGGCAGCACAATAATTTGTAAACAATTGTTAAAAGAATTATGAAATAGCATTGCAAATAAGAAGTTTTCACTTCTGTCGTCACCCCATTTCTTTTTGCAATCCATGTGCAGCGCCCCGAATCCGGAACCCTCGGGACCGAGGCCATTCCGGATTTTGCGTTTTGCCAGATTTTGGAACGTCTTCCTGACGTCACGAATCCGGAAACATCCGAGCCCAGGTTTGGAATGTCAGAAGGGGGGGTGGGGGGGGAGTGGTGTTCGCCATGCGATGAGGTCTTCGGCCAGGGCCCACCGCCGGGGAGGTGTTCGGGTGGGCCCACCGCCGAGGAGGTGTTCTGGAGGGCCCACCGCCGAGGAGGTGTTCTGGAGGGCCCACCGCCGGGGAGGTGTTCGGGTGGGCCCACCGCCGAGGAGGTGTTCTGGAGGGCCCACCGCCGAGGAGGTGTTCTGGAGGGCCCACCGCCGGGGAGGTGTTCGGGTGGGCCCACCGCCAGGGAGGTGTTCGGGTGGGCCCACCGCCAGGGAGGTGTTCGGGTGGGCCCACCGCCGGGGAGGTGTTCGGGTGGGCCCACCGCCGAGGAGGTGTTCTGGAGGGCCCACCGCCGGGGAGGTGTTCGGGAGGGCCCACCGCCGGGGAGGTGTTCGGGAGGGCCCACCGCCGGGGAGGTGTTCGGGTGGGCCCACCGCCAGGGAGGTGTTCGGGTGGGCCCACCGCCGGGGAGGTGTTCGGGCGGGCCTCGTCGCCGGGGAGGTGTTCGGGCGGGCCCACCGCCGGGGAGGTGTTCGGGTGGGCCCACCGCCGGGGAGGTGTTCGGGAGGGCCCACCGCCGGGGAGGTGTTCGGGTGGGCCCACCGCCGGGGAGGTGTTCGGGTGGGCCCGCCGCCGGGGAGGTGTTCGGGTGGGCCCTGCCGCCAGGGAGGTGTTCGGGTGGGCCCGCCGCCGGGGAGGTGTTCAGGAGGGCCTCGTCGCCGGGGAGGTGTTCGGGTGGGCCCGCCGCCGGGGAGGTGTTCAGGCGGGCCTCGTCGCCGGGGAGGTGTTCGGGCGGGCCTCGTCGCCGGGGAGGTGTTCGGGTGGGCCCGCCGCCAGGGAGGTGTTCGGGTGGGCCCACCGCCGGGGAGGTGTTCGGGTGGGCCCACCGCCGGGGAGGTGTTCGGGCGGGCCTCGTCGCCGGGGAGGTGTTCGGGCGGGCCCGCCGCCGGGGAGGTGTTCGGGTGGGCCCGCCGCCGGGGAGGTGTTCGGGTGGGCCCGCCGCCGGGGAGGTGTTCGGGTGGGCCCACCGCCGGGGAGGTGTTCGGGTGGGCCCGCCGCCGGGGAGGTGTTCGGGCGGGCCTCGTCGCTGGGGAGGTGTTTGGGTGGGCCCGCCGCCGGGGAGGTGTTCGGGTGGGCCCGCCGCCGGGGAGGTGTTCGGGTGGGCCCACCACCGGGGAGGTGTTCGGGCGGGCCTCGTCGCCGGGGAGGTGTTCGGGTGGGCCCGCCGCCGGGGAGGTGTTCGGGTGGGCCTCGTCGCCGGGGAGGTGTTCGGGCGGGCCCTGCCACCGGGGAGGTGTTCGGGCCGGCCCATCGCTGTTGGTGAAGAGTTCGGGCGGGGCCCGCCGCCGGGAAAGAGTTGCGGCGAGCCACGGTGCTGAGGACGTGTCCGGGCGGGGCCCGCCACAGAGCTAGTCGGGCGGCCTCATTGCAGAGGAGGTGTTCGGGCAGGCTGGCGAAAAGGCCTCGAGGTAAAGGCAGTGGCGGAGAGGCGAGGCTCGAGGTAAGGGCAGTGGCGGTGAGGCGAGGCCCGAGGTCGGGCAGCGGCGAGGTGAGGGGCAGTGAGGCGAGGCCCGAGGTCGGGCAGCGGTGAGACCTCAAGGTCGGCAGGATCGGCGGATCCGGATTCCAGAACATTTTACGGATTCTGGATGACCCTGCCACCAATCGGTCCGGAGTCCGGATTCCGGAACTCCGGATTTTTGGCGCTCAACCTGTATAAGTAATGGCATGTCAGCACTTTTACTAGCTGCCTTTTGACACAGCGGCCTAGAATTTAACTCCAATCAGGCCGGAGTTAAAATACAGTCGGGTCTCAATGACGTCATCGGGCTGCAACATGCATATGTAAAGAGGGACCCTGCTAGCTCTGGGCGTGTGTTCTTGCTGCCTGTTCAGGACAGCAGATTAAAATTGCAGATTTACTTTTTAGTTCGTTGCTGGGATGTGGGTGTCGCTGGCAAGGCCAGCATTAATTACACATCCCTAATTGCCCTGGAGAAGTGGTGGTGAACCGCCTTCTTGAACCGATGCAGTCTGTGTGGTGCTGTTCGGGAAGGATTGCCAGGATTTTGACCCAGTGACTGTGAAGGCACGGTGATATATTTCCAAGTCAGGATGGTGTGTGACTTGGTGGGGAACTTGGAGGTGATGGCGTTCCCATGCTCCTGCTGCCGTTGTCCTTTTAGATGGTAGAAGTCATGGATTTGGGAGGTGCTGTCAAAGAAGCCTTGGCGAGTTGCGATCGTGGCAACCTTTGGACAGGTAAGAGCCAGGGCGATTTTAACTGCCCACCCGCCAGGTTTCTGCTGAGTGAGTAGGGTTAAAATCACCTCCACATGTCTCAATAATACAATGCAAATAATTGAACCAGTAGAATCACAGAGCAAACAGAAGCAAGACTACTTAACCATCGTCTATCAAATTCCTCATATTTTAAATGCTAATAAATTAGCTAAAATGGTAGAAAAATTGCATAGTTCAGTCATAGTTCAGTACAGACCCATATAAAGATGTCCTCTTTTATAAAGACTTGGGAATACCACAACATTTGTGCAACAATACAGTTTGAATCACAAGCAAAGTTTGTTTTGTAAACAATCTAATCTGCATATCTGAATTAGATAAAATGAATATTAATATATTCTCCTTTGCAGCACAAATACTTCCTTCATGTTGCATAAAGAGAAAATAGTTTATCAAGCAGAAAGCCTAGCTTGCACTTAACTAAATTACAATGTATAAATAAGGTGTACGCACCACATTTTACAAATAGTATGATTCACAATATGAGTACATTGAAAGTATTATAAATACTAAAACTTACTTTATTTAGAAAAAACATAAATCAATGTATTTATAAGCTAATTGGATCCAATTAGTTATGATTGATGGTATTTATTTTTTGCTGGGGATCATGTTATTTATGGGCATAAACAAAACTTACAAGACACAGATATCTAGATTTTCTGCTTAGTTTCACCCACAAAATGGACATAATTATAACAACAACTTTTATTTATATAGCACCTTTAACATAGTGAAACATCCCAATGATTATTAATTTGACACCGAGCAAATAGAGGGGCGCGGCCATGGAGGGATTTGAAAATAAAGATGAGAATTTTGAAAACGAGGCTTGTTGAATATGGTGAAACTGAGCAGAAATCAGTGAGGAGAATGTTCACACTGGTTCTCCACCCATTAACAAGACATGCGTATTTGCTTCATCATTTTCTTCTGTTGCCAGTGGCATCTTTCTGTTGATAGTTTGCCATGTACACGAGACCCTAATGAGGTATTAATGTACTTCATGCTGTTTGTTGGTGTTCCGCACAATACTCTTGTTTCATCAAACTGTCGATGTAAAGTCAAAGACCAGAGTTACTAAGGCCTGAGCTATAGATGGAACTGCTTTTAAAATAATTTATACCTATTTATTTATTTTTTGTACTGCATCTTTTTATTGCTTCTTGTCATTTGGGAGCGCAAGTATCTTTGGCATTTTTGTCCCACCCTCACAATGGGTTCCCTTTTTGGAGAAAGAGGAGGACCAAAGTAGGACAGGTAAGACTGTCCCATAGACACACTGCACTGATCCATCAGCACTCGTCACACCCAAATTTACAAACCAAAATGCACATACCTTCTACATTCAGAGACCCAGTGATGGTGCGCAAAGGAGGCAGTAAGTGAGTTATGCAAATTGACCTGCAGCCAAATTCATCCATAGGCATTGCATTGCCAATGGTTGTGAAGATCACAATGGCCCTCAACTTCTATGGCTCTGCAACCTTCCAACGTGTCACCTGCAACATTAACCCTCATCTTAAGTCAATTCGTATCAAGAGGCAGGTGTCTTGTTTCTTCAGACAACCAATTTCATTTCCTTCCCACATGAGCAACCATCAGCAACAGCAGGGGACAATGCAATTTTACCAAATGGCAGGATTTGTGATGATCTGGGGGTTATCAATTCACCTTTGTGGCTTTATATGCTTTATTGCACACTGCCACTGCCTACATTAATCATAAATGATTCCACTTTCTGAATGTTCATTTGAAAAGATCCTTTCCCAGGAAGCTGTCATGATGCTTTTATTTTAAGGTAGTCTATGGTCACATCAATTTTTGACACACAAATGCAAACATCTAAGGATGTTTCTGAGCAATCAAGACTAACTTTGGAGTCATAGCTCATGACACCTCTACAGGATCACAGAAGAACAAGTGAACACAGATACATAATGAGCTGCAGGCATTCCTGAGTTATCACCAAACGCATCATTGGCATAGTGAAGCAACACTTAAAATGATTAGATAAATTTAGACAGGAGCCAAATCGTCTAAAGCCTGGCTAAGCTGTCAAGAATCATGGTTTAGTGCAGTTTGTGAGAATAAAAGTGTTTATTAATTGATTATATGTATGTATAAATGTTAAAAGTGTAGATTAACGGAAAGGCCTGTTTGTGTTGAGATAAAATGGAAGCCCACAGATTGCCAGCATGGGCTAAGTTTTGTAAGAAACAAAATGAAAGGCCTCAGAGCTGCCACGTGGGTTTTGTGTATTGGAAAGCCATTTAAACTAATCAGAGGTGGCTGAGCCAGTCCAGACAGCCACATGTGTGAGGAAAGCCAATAAGAAGCTGCCCTGGAACCAAAGTCCAATTGGGAGACTTTCTGAGGACAATGTCCTTGGGAAGTATAAAAAACGCAAGCCAGGAACTTTTCTCTCTCCTCTCTCCCTGCTGGACACGGGGCAAAAGACCTCCTGTTGAAGACTAGCCAAATCAGCATGCCGTGTGTTCAAACCAGCCAACAAAAGGGGCGTAACGTATATTGTTTTTTTATTATAACCTCATTGTATCGCTGTTGTAACTAAGGTAGATCTATAGGATATTTGACAACTGCTGTTAAATGCATGTGTGTGTTTTTAATAAACTGTGCCAATTATTCTGAAAGAATCATCTCACTGTCAAATGTAAGCCCAGAGAGATTCAGAAATCCTACAGGTATACTCATAGCCTTCCCCTACACAGAGGCATCATCATGGAGATCATGGAAGAGAAAAGCCCCCCCACCCAGGTGCAGTAAGAATACCAAGTGGGGAAGGAAGAGAAAAGAAAAAGAAAGAAAAGAAAGAAAAAAATCACATGTTCACATGGTGCCTTACTGAACTCCTACTCAAAGCTATCATGAGAATACCATCACCACCTGGATTGCAGCAATTTTAAGAAGAAGGTCCACCATCGCCTTCTTTGGGCAACTAGAGAAGGGGCAAAATGAGGCCTTGCCAGCATTGTCCCCATCCCGAGAATAAATAATTTTAATATGTACTTCTCCCCAATCGCTTAGCACTCTCACTTGTTTTTAGCTGTACACATTACCCTGATCTCTGGGCTCCTGTCTGCTTTTGTTTTCTGGAGAATTAGCTGACCAGCTTCAAATGACACTGGAGGAAGGAAAGCGGGAGCTTATTTTGCAAATTTCAATATCTCCTAAAATTACCATATCAAGACATGTGGTTGCATGATCTTAGGCAGTCAATGACGGTTAAAGCAAAAAGCTATCTACATCCTGCCAATGTTGAGAAGGCACTGGGAGAAAATTAATGTATTTCTCTCCCCATGAATATGCACAATAGGTGTCAACAGGGCTTACCTATTATGGATCTTATTTTGTTAACTAGTCAACAATTACAGTTCTTTGGCCTGTCATGGTTTATTTTACATTTGCCCGGTGTGGTGTGTCTGAGTATTTTTTATTTGTTCATGAAATGTGGGCATTGCTGGCATGGCCAGCATTTATTGCCCATTCCGAATTGCCCTTGAGAAGGTGGAGGTGAGGCTTGATAGGCCAGAGGACAATTAAGAGTCAACCACATTGCTGTGGGTCTGGAGTCATATATAGGCCAGACTGGGTAAGGACAGCAGATTTTCTTCCCAAAAGGAGATGAGTGAACCAAATGGGTCTTTACGACACTCTGGTAGTTTTATGGTCACCATTACTGGTACTAGCATTTTTTAAATTCCAGATTTATTTAATTGACTGAATTTAAATCTCTCTCTCTTAGGCAGTCCCTCGGAGTCAAGGATGACTTGGCGGCACACTAAAAATGAGTTCTTATGTGACTGATGAGTCCTATGTGGGACCTGTCACAGGTTGGGCAGACGGTGGTTGAAGGAACGGGTATGTGGGGTGTCTGGGTTGCCGTGCGCTCCTTCTGCTGTTTACGCTTGTCTTTAGCTTGCTCTCGGCGTAGAGGCTCGAGGTGTTCGGCGCCTTCCCGGATGCTTTTCCTCTAGTTTGTGCGGTCTTGGGCTAGGGATTCCCAGGTGTCGGTGGGGATGTTGCACTTTTTCAAGGAGGCTCTGAGGGTGTCCTTGAAGCGTTTCCTGTGCCCACCTGGGGCTCGCTTGCCGTGTCGGTGCATGTTTTGGGAGTCTTTTATCGGACATGCGGACGATGTGGCCTGCCCAATAGAGTTGATCGAGCATGGACAGTGCTTCGATGCTCGGGATGTTGGCGTGAGCAAGAACGCTGACGTTGGTGCAGCTATCCTGCCAATTAATTTGCAGGATCTTGCGGAGGCAGCGTTGGTGGTACTTCTCTAGTGCTTTGAGGTACCTGCTGTACATAGTCCATGTCTCTGAGGCATATAGGAGGGCAGGTATCACTACTGCTCTGTAGACTATCAGCTTGGTGCCAGGTTTGAGGTCCTGGTCTTCAAACACACTCTTCCTCAGGCGACCGAAGGCTGCACTGGAATACTGAAGGTGGTGTTGGACTTTGTCATCGACGTCTGCCCTTGTTGACAGTAAGCTTCCAAGGTATGGAAAATGGTCCACTTTGTCCAATGCCTCGTCGTGGATTTTGATAACTGGGGGGCAGTGCTGTGTGGCAGGGGCAGGTTGGTAGAGGACCTTCGTCTTACGGATGTTTAATTTAAGGCCCATGCTCTCGTAGGCTTTGGTGAAAGTGTTGACGATGACTTGGAGTTCAGCCTCAGAGTGTGCGCAGACGCAAGCATCATCTGCATACTGTAATTCAATAAAAGAGGATGGGATGACCTAGGATCTGGCCTGGAGGCAGAGAAGGTTGAACAGTTTCCCATTTAAGAACATAAGAACATAAGAAATAGGAGCAGGATTAGACCATTTGGCCCCTCGAGTCTGCTCCGCCATTTAATACGATCATGGCTGATCTGATCATGGACTCAGTTCCACTTCCCTGCCCGCTCCCCATAATCCTTTACTCCCTTGTCGCTCAAAAATCTGACTCTCTCTGCCTTAAATATATTCAATGACCCAGCCTCCACAGCTCTCTGGGGCAGACAATTCCATATATTTACAACCCTCAGAGAAAAATTTCTTCCTCATCTCAGTTTTAAATAGGCGGCCCCTTATTCTGAAACTATGTTCCCTAGTTTTAATTTCCCCTATGAGTGGAAATATCCTTTCTGCATCCATCTTGTTGAACCCCCTTATTATCTTATACTTATCACTTTCGATAAGATCACCTCTCATTCTTCTAAACTCCAATGAGTATAGACCCAACCTACAAAACCTATTTTCATAAATTAACCCCCCCACCCCCCCATCTCCAGAATCAATC
This sequence comes from Pristiophorus japonicus, assembly GCF_044704955.1. Lineage (NCBI taxonomy): Eukaryota > Metazoa > Chordata > Chondrichthyes > Pristiophoridae > Pristiophorus > Pristiophorus japonicus. Next base: position 96,863,417 of record NC_091993.1, on the reverse strand, counting down.
TAGTGAACTTGTCTGAACAGCTTCCAATGCAAGTATATCCTTCCTTAAATATGGAGTCCAAAACTGTACGCAGTACTCTAGGTGTGGCCTCATCAATACCCTGTACAGTTGTAGCAGGACTTCTCTGCTTTTATACTCTATCCCCCTTGTTTGTTCTGTAGATTAGCTCCACTCCAGCGGGGAACTTAATGAGGGTGAGATTGAGCATTGCAGCAAGGAAGATCAAGAAGAGCGTTGGTGCAATGACACAGCCCTGCTTGACCTCGGTCCGAACGTGAATTGGGTCTGTGGTGGATCCATTGGTCAGGATCACGGCTTGCATGTCGTCATGAATCAGGCGAAGGATGATGACAAACTTTTGGGGGCAGCCAAATTTAAGGAGGATGCTCCATAATCCCTCATGGTTGACAGTGTCAAAGGCCTTTGTGAGGTCAAAGAAGGCCATGTACTGTTGGTGCTGTTCCCTGAATTTCTCTTGGATTCGCTGCGCGGTGAAAGATCATGTCCATTGTGTCCCTTAGTGGACGGAATCTGCATTGCGACTCTGGGAGGAGTTCTTCAGCCACAGGGAGAAGGCGATTGAGGAGGATTCTTTTGATGACTTTCCCTGTGGCGGACAGCAGTGAAATTCCTCTGTACTGACCGCAATCGGACATGTCGCCTTTCTTGAAGATGGTCACGATTACCGCATCTCTGAGATCTCCTGGCATGCTCTCCTCCTTCCAGATGAGAGAAATGAGATTGTGTATTCACGCCAAAAGTGCTTCCCCGCCATGTTTTAGTGCTTTGTCAGGGATTCTATCTGCTCCTGAGGCCTTGTTGTTTTTCAGTTGTCAGATGGCCTTTTCTACCTCATGTCAGGCTGGGGTTGTGCTGAGATGGTGGCGGGTAACATGCTGCGGGATGGAGTCAAGGACACTCCCGTAGAAGAATTTAAATACCCCAGCTGCCATGGTGGGATTTGAACTAATTTCTCCGTATCATTAGTCCAGGCCTCTGGATTACTTCTTCTTAGGCGGTCCCTCATATCGAGGATGACTTGCTTCCACACCAAAAAGGGATAGGTTCACAGGTGTTTCAATGAAGGACCTGATATTCCAGGTCGCAAACTACATGTTGAAGGGTGGAAGATGCCTGTGTGGATTTTTTTCATGTGTGGTGGCCGTTGCACACCAGCCACCACACGGCTTGACAGAGCTAGGTCTTGGTCCAGTGGCAAGGATTAACCAAGACGACTGGAGACCAGCTCTGCTGCACGGACCTAGTGCGCACATATATCGCAGTGTGGGCTGGCCTGTGCTGCTCCTGGGTCCTTGCCTCTCCTGGGCCCCGAACTCACACCTCTCCTGGGCCCCGATCATGTCACTTTAAAATCTCTCACCACTCCTTCACCCCGACCTCGCCGCTCCTGCTGTACCTGCCCACGCTCCAATCAGTGGCCTGGATTTTGGTGACGATTAGTCCAGTAACATAACCACTATGCTAACGCACCCTGTACGGAGCATGTGTATTCCACGCTTTCAAAGATCAAATATATGCATTTTTGCCAAAATGAGTTGAAAGTTCAGATAGCATATTACATGGGAAACTGGATAGTGCAGTGGACTAACACGCTATTCTTTTATCTCACTTATTCAAGTTCAAATTTAGCCCAGAATAAGCAGGTTAAGAACATTTCCTTTGTCATCAGCTTTAAGGCCACCAAGCATAAATGAGTTTGGGAAATCTCATTCCAGTTCCACTTTTCAGAACAACTTGACACCCTCAGTGAGATTCAATGTTATTGTAGGACTTTCTATATTTAGCAGTTTTGGCAGATTCAAGAAATGTACTGACCCATGCTACATATAATGGCTTACAGCACACTATTGGTATTCCTGTTGGTTGCCCTTTGGCATTGATTATTTTTTCCCACATAGTTCTTCACAAATTTTGATTTTATGAATAAATTGAATATCCAATTCAAATGAAATATCCAAATCATGAATGGATTACATAGCATCTGTCAATGGACAAATGTTGTTTTCTTCAGCAGCACGTTTATTTTTGGACATGCAAAATGCAAGTCCTATAAATCGCATGCTAGATTTATTTTGCTTATTAAAGCAGGATATTTTAGTTACTATTAATAGTAGCATTGCTAAGGTTTACACTTGTACTTCAGTGAGTAAGACTGTCGAGTACAATTTTGGAAAAAATCAATTTGCATACCTCAAAAAAACTTTTAATTACACTTGGAACTAAAAACTGATCTGTTATCATAGCCACTGAGTAAATATTTCACATTGGCCACAAAATTAATCACTTTATTATATAAATGTTTATCAAATGAAGATGTGCGTGATCAATTTTAAAAAACCTGACGTGCTTGTGCAGCAAATGAATTTGTCCTGTTCCTAAAATTTCCTATACATAATCCAAAAATGAAACATCAGAATCCATTATGTGCAATAGATTGGGAGAGACAAGTAAATTTGCATTAACCAGACTGTCATATAGAAATAGTAATTTATGATATTGAACTATTAAGGTCTGATATGCCATAACTGCTGGTGTGCAAGGAGTTATAGTGCCTCATTGACAAGGCAACCATATACTCTCCTTCACTATAATTTTTTAGACGGATCCTTGAGACAATAATATAAAATGAGCACAATTCTCATCATTCAGTTTCCACTGTTCAGTTGTGTATTGATTCATCCTTCACCTCTAGCCAGAAAAAAATCCGACATATCAAAAATTTTGAGACACTGCACCAGTTGCATGAAAAGAGCAGATAACAAATCATAGCATTACATCGGACATACAGCACAGAAACAAGCCATTCGGCCCAACAAGTCCATGCCGGCATTTATGCTCCACTCGAGCCTCCTCCCATCTATCCTCATCTAACTCTATCAGTACAACCCTTTATTCCCTTCTCCTTCATATGCTTATCTAACCACCCCCTGAAATGCATCTCCACTATTCGCTTCAACCACTCCCTGTGGTAACAAGTTCCACATTCTCACCACTCTCTGGGTAAAGAAGTTTCTTCTGAATTCCCTATTTGATTTCTTGGTGACTATCTTATATTGATGGCTTCTAGTTTTATTCTTCCTCACTGTATCTACTCTCAAAACCTTTCATAATTTTAAATACCTCTATTAGGTCACCCGTCAGCATTCTCCTTTCAAGCAAAGAGAGACCCAGCCTGTTCATCCATTTTTGGTATCATCCTTGTAAATCTTCTCTGCACCCTCTCCAGTGCCTCTATATCCTTTTTATAACATGGTGACCAGAACTGTACACAGTACTCCAAGTGTGGTCCAACCAAGGTTCGATACAAATTTAGCATAATTTCTCTACTTTTCAATTCTATCCCTCCGAGTGCTTGTTTTTTTTTTATGGCCTTGTTAACCTGTGTTGCTATTTTTAGTGAGTTGTGTATCAGCAGCCCATTTTACACCAGGTCAGATTTTTTACTTTAATGGAAATGATAATCAGACATGGTGTTAAATGAGCTGCTGAGTCGCCATCAGCCTGTTTTGACGCTATTAGAGCAGACCAGTATTATCTCCACTGGGTCCATTTCTTTCAATAGAATTCTGATTGAAAGGTTATTTCAATGGTTTCTCATTTAGGCCCCACAGGACTTTAAAGCAGTTCCACAAGGTAGAAGCTAGCAAGGTCCAAATAATGGCAGGGTCATAGAAAAATCAACATAAAACTAGTGGCTGTACAAATCTATTGTTAAGTATAGTGTTAGTTTAATATAATGCTTTAAATAATCAATGCATAAGCTTAATAATGTCATAAAATAGAAAGGTGTTACAATAGAAACTTTAGATGTTTCAGAAAGACTCCATTATTAAAATTATTGGAAGCCAATACTGTGGTCCCAGAGCAGTGACAGTGGGACAGCTGGCACCTGGTGCTGCCCATGGCTACTGGGCTTCAAGCTGATCCCACCCTTCGGCTAGAATCTGACCAGCCCTGCGAGTGCAAGTTTGGATGTGGGCCCGCTGTCAAAAATGGCCGTGATTGACAGCAGGGCAGAAGTCCGCTTTGAACCCACCTCCATGTGAATTCCCAAGGTGCCGGCTCTGTCTGCGGATTGCAGACCCGGCACTAAGCGACATGTTGGACATTTGTGCCAGTTAACAAGCTGCTTAAAGCTATTTAAGTAGCATTTTACCAGGTCCAAATGATTTTTCCAAGTTTTTGTTATGAGGTTCGCATTGATCGGGTTTCATATAAGGTAAGTGTGTTGGGTTCTCAACAACTCTGGATTGGTTTGATTAGTTGACAGCTGCAGAAGTGGCATAAAAGCTACCATTTCACAGCTGTTCAATTTCCAATCAAAGAAGTTGGAGTCTTCAGGATTTGGAATACACTGTTCAGCTTTATGGTGGCTTGAAGTGTTTGGACTACACTCTCTCGCCACTGTCACCTCCTCGGAGCAACCTCTTTCACCATGGACAGATCACTTCTGTCATCTCAACTTCAGCTGCCATCTATTCCAGCAGCATTGGTGCCCTTGAAAAAAATCTCACCTTGGTCCTCAGAATCCCACCACGATCAGCCCCAACACCAGCATCACCAGGCACACCAGCAGCACCAACAACACCAACCTTCTCTGCAATCACCTGATGCTGCACAAGACACAGGGCATCAGCACCCGACCACATTGCTGCCCAGGGCACCATGGATGGCCTCACCATGGCCAGATTTACTTCATTTCACACTGTACATGATACGGCAGGTTGGCACCACCCCACACTAACAACATAAAGCATCCCTACAATGCCCAAGCCATTCTTTTCACATTCATTAACATTTGGGGGGTGGGGGAGTGGAGGGGGCGTGGAGGAGTGTGTACCCTTATGTCTCACCATTCACTACAACTCACTAAGCCACTTCTAAAGGTGCACACAGATCTGTCCAACAATGCAAAGTGTTGAAAATACAGATTTCAATCTTTGACAACACATTAGCAGAAACTTTACACCAGCATTGGCGATAACACCCAAGTCCCTACCCTTGTGTGTTGTTAGTTGGTATGATTGGACAAGGATGAGGGTGAGTGTGAGAGGTGGCTAGTGAGATGGTGATGTAATAATGTAGATCGAGAGAGAGGGGTGGAGGTGCAAGGTTTGAGTAAGGATGTGCAGGAGTAGGGTAGGAAAGGCAGAGCGATGGGGATGTGATGAGTGGCACAGCAGGATGAGGTTAAGTGCAGCTTTGCAGTAATGTTTCGTGATCCAATGAAAGGTTTGTGCCACGCCAGCCAGGTCATGATGACATCCCTGCTTGTGCACTCCTGTACAATGTGCAACCAGGCTGCGTTGAAGTCCTGGGAGGACTCTTCCGCCCATTGGAAGGGATGAGAACCTCCCTGTGTGCTGTGACTCTCTCCATAAGCATCTGGAGGGAGTCATGGGAGAGCCTGGGTGCAGCCCTGCACCTTTGTGCAATCATAGTCAGTGTTTGCAACACCTCAATGCTGTAGAACACTGACAGCACAACTATTAAAATGCATGTGGGCATGATCCCTTTAAGGAAACCAGCTGATGATGTCATCAGACCTGCTTCCTTTCAATTGGTTAACAAGCCTCATCAAGGTAAAATTACTTAGACAGAGGCAGATGAAGAAGGGACCGGGGTTCCAATCTGCACCTGAAGTCGCCCGCCTTGCTTCCGGCCCAAGAGGAAAAATCACAGCCATAATGTGAGGTCAACCAATTAAAAAAATACAATGCTCCCTGCGCGCATGATGGACCTGGAGAGCTCGAAGTTTATGTTAGGCATGTTATAGGATTGCTTGCTGCCTCATACTCAAATTTGTAGCCACAGCTACAGAATACACATTCTAGCTCAACCGAGGGACACTGCACTCACACAAACTTTAAAGTGACCTGTCACCTCTCATAATATTTTTTAAAGAATTATATGGGGTAATTTTCCAAGTATGTGCTGAGACCATTACCCGAGTCGGCTAGTAAGTTTCAAATTGTGATGGAATTACTATTCATCACACTGCACACCCTAATCTCCAATTCTATTCACCTCCTTGCTGCCAAACCAAATGATATGCAGTCTCAGTTTTGCATTTGATCCTGAGCTGAGGTTCAAGCACCAATTCCAGTCATTACCAAGACCACTTACTCCCACCTCCATTCCTACGCCATCCCCATCACCATTGAAATGAAGACTTTACTTAGGATCTCTAGATTCTATTTTTCCAATGTATTCCTGTTTGGCCTCCCAAGTTCCATCCTCCACAGACTCTAACCACCCACTTCTTGTGACATTCGATTTCCCACGCAGCCATTACCTAATCCTGGCTCCCTGTCCCTCAGTGTATTTATTTCAAAATTCTCATCTTCATTTACTGATCCTTCTCTGGCCATGCTCCATCCCTGCAATCTTTCAGCTGTATAATCCAGCTTGCAACACGAGCTATTCTGAATCTTTACCACTTTGCAACCCACCGGCCCACCTATCCACCACTGACAGCAAAGATTTCAGCTGTCATAGCTCTACATTCTGGAACTCTCCTCCAAATTCCCTCCACATTACATTTGTTCCCATCTTCAAAAGACCTCTAAAAGTTGCTTATGGCCACTTCCTCTAAACTTCCAATAGATGCTCAGTGTCTGATAAGTTTCCTGTGAAGAGCCTTCCAGACATTTTGCTACATTAAGATGCTATACAAATATAAGTTGGATGTTGCCTCTTACTAATTGAGTTGCTTGCACAACATTGTAACTCCCTGCTTTCTTGCAGAAGTCGACTGCTTTGTCCGAAGTCTAGAGCTCAATTTGGAGAATCTGCCTGGAGCTTGAATGATCAAGTTAAGCTTTCTTGGCAGTTTTTTCTGCTGAGGCCTTTGTTCCTCCCAATTGGTTGCCGTCTATATCTATCATGGCTAATCTTTCATTTTTACTCACCACCTCAGCAGATATTCCAATGACCTGATTGATTCCCGTACTCCCTTCAGCAGCTCAATCCCATCACTGTGTTTTTTCTGTGATCTGACTGATTTGCTGCACTCCACGTTTATAGCTTAACCCACCCGCTGTGCCCCTTTCAGTGATACATCCCACCGAGAACCCCCTTCCTGTCGGTCATGACCCAAGTTCTTTCCAGTCTGCTGAGAGCGTTTCCACTGATTTGCTCTTGCATTGTTGGGTGTATTCAGTTCCAGTGATGTACTTACCAATGGTATTTGTGACCACAAATACATACAGTCAGCAATAACAGTGCGAGAGCGGAACATAGCAAGTCCTTGCCTACCTGCTTTCTCTTAACATCTACCCTGCCTGAGTGCTTCTGCTAGTCTGGGAGCTTCCCAGCCCAACTGTTCACTCGCCCACTTATCCAGTCTGAATGCCTCTTTGTCCATTTTATTTGATCCACCTGACTGACAACTCAGCTCAAGCTCTTGCTGCTTTGAGTGTTTGTTTCCCTTGCCTGCCACCAATGGTTCCCAGCCTGCCTTTCTACCCCAATTAATTCTGGCCCCTCTCTCCACTTACAAAAGATGTGGAGAAATAAAGAGCAAGTGATAAGTGGAGGAGGAGCAAGTGAGAGATTGTGGGTTATATGGTATTCTTCTCCTGGCCCAGTCCAAAAGCAAAGTGGGCACAGCACACAAGAAGGGAACTGTACCAGAAGCACAACCTCAAACTTCAAGTTGGACCCAGTTTAAATATAATGGTTGTACATGTAGAGGCACACGATTGGATGCAGGTCCAGCGAGCTAAGGAAGTTCAGGCACTACTTGGATTTTAATGCCAATAGCAAAAATTAAAGCAGCAGACAAAAGGTAAACCCCTTGGGGAGAGCCAGAAGGACTTTGAATTTTACAGGTAATGGGACAAGGTTTTAATCTCGACAGCTTTTGATGATGGTGGTAAGTTTTTACATTTCTGCCCATTGGAAGCGGTAATTTGCATATCAGTGGTATTCACGGTTTATTTCAAGGTCCGTGCTCTGTGAATGAGTTTGTGCTGCTAGACCATGACTAGGATGGCCACACCAGCCAGCAGTTCAGGTGCCCCTGCAATCTGCCTCAGAGGGAGCTGGTAAGAGTGGTGCTAGGCTCGAGGTGGGGGAAACAGGAAAAATAAGGCTGTGTGTGAAGAATGATGGTGTGGGAATGCAAGGAAAGTGTTTGATAGATTATGAAGCTTCTCTTTTGTTCAGGTGGGATGGACTAGTTGTAACATCAGGCAGAGAGGGGATTATTACTTAGTGGTAGGAGAACAGTTGCTGGAGAGGGCCAGACTAATTACTTTAGCAGCTGTAAAGGGTCTTATAGTTGCACCCCACATCTGCCTCCAAATAAACCAGATCACAAAAGAAGGGGTGTGGCACATGACCTCCATCACTAAGCAAACAAAACTAGGAGCAGTCAGTAATATTTTCTAAAGGAGCAAAACCATTTTGTGCTCAACAGGCCAAAAGTGAAACCCTTTCTTTAAACCCGAAAGCGATTAAACAACAGCTGAGGAAGCAGTGGTGCCATGTTTTACAGGGATAGATTTGCACCCTGCACTGTTAGAGGAAATCTGTATGCAGATTCCTGCGACAGTTGTTTGCAGGTAATTTACACTCCTGTGTCCTTTTCAGGGGCAGACACCAGAAAAGCTATAGAGAAAGTTCGGGTACAGTGCTATCCAGACACAGAACGGGGAATTTGGTTTAGCAGGACTGATCTTTTTGAGGATGTCATGAATGTCTTGCTCTTTGAGATCCCATCAAGAAAGGTGGTTCTATTTAGAGCTCAGCACTCAATCTTTCGATATAGCCAATGACATGATCGCAGAGTGAATGAATGCAGCATCACATGTGCTTTAGAACACAGCAGCAAATAAGGAAGACATTTTCAAAACTCAGGAAGATTGCCAAGATAAGTGTTTTGGCACTTTGCCTACTTTTGGTACATGGTCTTACAATGACGGCCATCAATTCACTCTCATTAGTGCTGCAGCAGATAGACAACAAGCATGTTGCTCAGGGATTCATTCAAATGGTTAACAAATGCACGTACATGCCCATGGTGCAGGGATGGACACACTTTATTGTTGGCACAGAAATGCCACACATAATTTTTGCAAACTAGGACTATGGGACTAATGATGCTACAGTTTTGGAAACCTGAAGATCCTAGGAAGAAGGGAAGACCGATTCTTAGGCAACTTACTGCTACCCACTGGTTAATCTGCAGAACATGGTCTTAAGGCTCAGGAATGAGAAACTGAGGGGTCAATGGGTGGCACAGCACATTGAGATTCTTCCATAAACTGTCATGCTGTGGTGGCACACACACAGTTAATCTTTGTGATTCGTGATCTTGAAGTTGAAGGAAAAACACTGGGGTAATGAATAACGAGCACACATACACCATACAAAAGGCATGGGAAATAAAACTTAAGAATTGGAATTCATGACATGAGGCGTGCGATTTGTGGTACTCGATGCAAGACTGAGGGAAATGATCAGAATATTGTTTTGCCCATTTTTATGTGGCAAATGACTGCGAAGGTGTCATGAACAAGAGTCTAATTTAATCATCTTTAGCCTAAGCTTTCCACTTCGGGGCTATCCCTGTAGGAGAGGAGGGCAGAATTTGCATTCACCTCAGAGCTCAGCCAACTTCCCAAGCTTGGGCTATTTCCATGCTGGAGACAAGCACCCAGGGCTGCACCATGGAGTAGTTGCTGACTGGGAGTCGAGACTATGCTATGAGGAAGAAAGGAGGCACGCCAAGGTGCCTGAAGAATAAAAGAAAATACGCTGCAAAATTTGGCCTGCTGCTGCTGCACAGCTGTGTTCTGGGAATATTGCACAAGCCCCTTGCATATTGAATCTTCAAGGTTCCCATCACCAACCTTTTAATGCTGGATGCCAGGGCCTAACAGACAGCCTCTATATCTAGCATTTGAACTGTTGTGCTAAACAGTTGCATTAAAGGTCAGTGCCGCCTCCATTCAGCTGCAGCCAGTACACTTTTTTTCCTTTCAGCCTTTCTTTTCAAACCTTTATTATGGACCACCTGCAATAGAATCATAGAAAGGTTACTGCACAGTGGGAAGCCAGTCAGTCCATCGAGTCCATGCCGGCTCTCTGTATTAGCACTTCAGCTAGTCCTAACCCCCCGTTCTTTCTCCATAACCCTGCAATTTTTTTTCTTTCAGGTATTTATCCAATTCCCTTTTGGAAGCTACGATTGAGTCTGCCTCCACTACACGTTCAGGCAGTGCATTCCAGATCCTACCCACTCGCTGCGTAAAAATGTTTTTCCTCATGTCACCTTTGGACTACCCATCAGAGATCACTTAGGGCTAGAACCTCCACTTTTGGCTTATCGCCCAAAAATGGGCGCTATTTCCAGCGTGGCTGATAAAAAAGGATTTTCAGATCGCCGGCTTCTCGTCCATTCTCAAACCACCGAGTCTCCACTTTTGAAAATGGGCGTTACCGCAAGTAATATAAAATGGGCGGTAGCGTTAAATTTTTTTGACCTTCTGCCGTAAAGTATAGCCGTTCTTAGCAATGGCATGGCAACACGCGATTCTGGAGGTCAAGGGTCACCATGACATGCGCAGAAGAGGAGACAGAGAAAGAGGGAGCTCAGAGGGACTGAAGGCGTGTCTGGGTATGGTGTGGCTGCTTTGGGAGGAAGGAGGGAGACTTTAGAGCTTCACAGCAAGTTACCAGCCACATATTTGACTGAATTTGCCCTATAATGGAGAGAGAGGAAGAGGCATCACAGCACGCTGTGGAGCCTGATGCTGAAGAGAGCAGTGAGGTGGGAGAGGAGCACATTGGAGGGCGCAAAAGAGCCAGGAGGTTCTCAGACGAGACAAATGCCTCCCTACTGCAGGAGGTCGAGTTACGCTGGGGTGATTTGACACAGGGAGGGCGTGGGAAGCCCACCCCAAAGTCATACCAGAAGATATGGGCCGAGATAGCAGAGGTGGTCTCATCGGCAATCAATGAGGTGCGTGAGGGCAACCAATGCCGCAAACGATGGGATGACCTTGTGGGATCCGCAAGAGTAAGTATTACATTGATTTACATGTACTTATGTATTTATATAATTTGATTTGTAACGGTCTTGAGTGACTATCAGCAGATGTGAGGTCTTCCACTTTTACCAGGAATGTTTTACTCAAAGCCTGCGGTCACGGTGTACGTCTTTAGGTAAAGAATGATAATTATCATAATACTCATGATTACATCTGTCGGTTATGTGTTGTATCAGTCTCTGTGACAGTACCTAGCAATGATATCACGCAATGATCTTGTGCCATGTCGTCCTGTCACCTTTTACAGAAGAAGTTAGCGACGATAAGGTCTGTGCAGAGGCGAACGAGTGGGGGCCCACCGGTCCCCAGCGACATCACTGAGATTGAGGAGCAGGTGCACGCACTCGTGGGGAAGCACCCCCGGACAGCCACGGACGCATCTGCAGACCCTGAAGTGAAGCCACGTGAGTAAAGCTTACGCCATTGCGTCATGTAAAGCCTATAGATGGCACACCCACTCATATCCGAACAATCATATATGATAGATGATTTCTAAAATTGTCACAGAAATAATGCTGGCCTAATGAAAATCATTGCAATGCACAATGTGTTGATGTTCATGAAATGTGATGTCTGTGATAATTTTGATAGCGGTGGTGCTTTTGTTGTGTATATGCTGTGTGTAGCATCCCCTTCTCCTTTAATGACCTCATTTGTGTTTTGCAGCTCAGCCAGGTAAGACCACCGAGGCCAGAAGGTGGGGGCGCGGGGCAGGAGTCGGTGGACGATCCTACTACATCTGGTGCTGAGGAGCTGCGATTCTCACCCGTCAATCCACTGGGTCTGTTCTCCACGGTTGAGAGCACGGACTTCGAAGAACCTGCATCGCCACGCTCCAGAAGCCATTCCACCCCCAAGGTCATTTAGTGGTCCTCCAGTCATTCCCGCCTCCACTCTGGAGGTACCGGCCCCAAGCACCTCGCCACAGGGCACCACATTTGTCCCCAGGATGACGCCGACCTCGTGGACGCGGCAGGTCTGTTCCATGAGCGCGACATGAGAGTGGAGAGATGGTACAGTTGTCCAAGAGGACTGTAGATATTGGTGAACAGCTCATCGAAGCATTGGGGGCATATCCCGACATCTGGCCACTATGGCCAAGTACATTCAGTGCTAGGCGGAGGCCCTGGATGTGACAGCCAGGAACACTACTGCCACAGGCCTCCCAGTGGTCCCCGAGCGCGGTACTCCACCCCGAGGTGTCACACCACCACTGCGAACGACAGATGAGAGCAAGGACCAAGATCCTGCTTCTGGATCAGAGAATGTTCCCCCTCGGCACACCCCACTCCCGTACCCATGCAACGACCGCTTCTGCCTTCATCCCCCCCAATGAGGCACCGCCTGAGGAGCTCCTCGGCCAGGCGCCGTGGAGCGAGGAGGGGAAGGAGTAGAGGAGGAAAGAATAAGGGGTGGGGGGAAGGAAAGTGAGCTGCATGTGCGAAGGTGATGGCTGTGTTATATCTCCATCTGGGTGTATGCAATTTGTTGTAATGTATGAGGGCTGGGGACCACGCTCCTACTTTGCCTTTGTATTCTGTGTTGCTGGACACGTTGAACATGTGATTTATGTCAATGGTGGAAAAAGTGGGGTGTGGGCGGGGGTTAGGTGTTATTGGCTGTGATACTTATGATTTCAGACCAATGTTGTTATTACATTTTTGTTATTGAACATAACCTTGTTGCGCATTGTCTCAAATAGCTGGACCGTTACACACTGGTGATTCCTTACCATGAAAGGGTTAAATACAACTTAACATCAATCAACGTAAACTTTAACTGGCACCAAGGTGATGGGCACCATTGATGTCTGAGCTGCACACACACGCAGTGTGTCAGTCACACCGCTGGCGTTCGTTCCGGTTAATTCCACTTTTTGTGGCCGTTTTTTTGGGCGAGCGATATTGTGGTCAATATGTGTACGAGGTGGTGAAATTGATGCTGGCCGATCTCATGACCGCTAGTTTGGGTAAATATGCTCTTTACGACAAAAAAAAGTGGGCGGGCGTTAATATTGAATCTCGGGGGTGTTAAATCCGTGCGGAAAGTAACGCTGGACGATATTATGGGCGTTGATTTCGCCCATTCTGCTAATTCAAAAAAGTGGGCGGGCAGTAATATTTTTTCCCGACATTAAGCACATGGGGAAAGTAACGCTCAGCGATAAGTTTCTGAAAAATGCCCGCCAGTTTCCATTTTGTGCCAAAATGGGCGATATATGGACGTTATACATCATTTCAGTGGTAAAATGGGTGGTAAGTGGGCATTAAGCAGGCAAAAAAAGTGGAGGTTCTAGCCCTTAGTCTTTTTCACATTCCTCTAATGGTTTATTTCAGTTTAGTAGCTTATCTTTTCTGAAGCCCAGAAGCATTTGGTTGGAAAGCTATTAATGTCCATTTTCTTTTCTTACACAGTGGCCCAAGAACACAGATCCTTCACCATGAAAAATGACTTTCGTGCAGCTATGATTTTCAATGGTATTTGTCACACTTCACTGAATGAGTTATAAAAGATGCTCAAGTAACTCATTTTCAGTTGTTAGGATGGCATTTCATTTGGCTTATCATTGTATTGGTTTAGCTCATCGCTGATGGCAAGTTATCATGCAGAAGTATGGAAAGTGTTGCTCGAAGAACTCAGTGCTCACATGAGGATGTCAAGAGTGCTTTGGTATATGCACACAGGATGAGTTTATAATACCCATTAGAGTACTCACTCCAAGTATCCTTGAGATTCTAATCTACTCTCTGTAATGGTGAGACATCAAACATTATTAAAGCACCAAAGAGAGTTTATCTGCTTTCAGAATATACTATCTTCCAACAATGTTGTGACATTTTATGTGCTGTAAGTATCTCTACATGCATTAAGGGTAATCAATTTTCATCTATTTTATAAAATAGCATTCTTTTGCCATCATATGTTAGCTTTTGTTACAAAGGGATTAGAGTAAAAGAGTAAAGAAGGCTTACCAAAATTCAACAGGGCTACACCTGGAGTACTGTGTACATTTCTGGTCTTCTTACCGGAGACATAATTGTTTTAGAGAGAGTGCAACGAAGGTTCACTGGACTGATTCCTGGGATGATGGGATTGCTTTATGAGAAGAGATTGAGTAGACTAGGCCTATATTCCCCAGAGTTTAGAAGAGTGAGAGGTGATCTAATTGAAACATATAAAATTCTTAAGGGGCTTGACAGGGTTAATGCTGAGAAGATGTTTCCCCTGGCTAGGGAATCTAGAACATGAGGTCACAGTCTCAAAATAAGGGGTCGACCATTTACGACTGTGATGAGGAGTAATTTCTTCACTCAAAGGGTTGTGAAGCTTTGGAATTCTCTATCTCGGAGAGCTGTGGATGCTCAGTCGTTGAGTATATTCAAGACAGAGGTCGATACATTTTTGGGAACGAAGGAAATTAAGGGGTATGGGGGTAGTGCGGGAATGTGGAGTTGAGGAAGAAGATCGGCCATAATTTTGTTGAATGGTAAGCAGGTTTGAAGGGCCAGATGGCCTATTCCTGCTTATAATTCTTATGTTTTTATAAGCCAATTTTCCAGGTGTCTATACATTTAAGGGCAGAATTTAACTCAAGGCAGGATCCAAGAGTGTGGAAGCCGAAGCGGGAGATTTTAACCCCCGGGCCTTACTTGTATGCCCCGACTTACTCCTGTCCGAAGCGAACAAAAGGACTCACCTGGGTTAGATCCTTGCTGCCAGCTGTTGGCACGCAGTTGAGCTTGCGCAATTTAAATTAGGGCCACTTGGGACAGACGGCCTTCCAATACCTGAACCCTGGCAAGTAGAAATTGTGGGGGACACATAATGCTTCAAGATTGTGGCTCAAATCCCCCATTAGCTTACCTGCACCATTCTCACTGGACTGGGACTTGGTTAAATTCGGCCTTGTAAACATGGCTCGTTGCCTCTAAAATCTGATAATGTCCATTCATCCAAGTAATAGATTTCTTACAACTAGTAAAGAGGAGCATAAGAAATAGGAGCAGGAGTAGGCTACCCGGTCCGTCAAGCCTGCTCCGCCATTTAATATGATCATGGCTGATCTGATCATGGACTCAGCTCCACTTCCCTACCCACTCCCCATATACCCCTATCACTCAAAAATCTGTCTATCTCCGCCTTAAATATGTTCAATGATCCAGCCATCACAGCTCTCTGGGGCAGAGAATTCCATAGATTTACAACCCTTTGAGAAAATAAATTCCTCCTCATCTCAGTTTTAAATGGGCGGCCCCTTATTCTGAGACTATATTCCCGAGTTTTAGTTTCCCCGATGAGTGAAATATCCTCTCTGCATTCATCTTGTCGAGCCCCCTCATTATCTTATAAGTTTCAATAAGATCACTTCTTATTCTTCTAAACTCCAATGTGTATAGGCCCAACCTATCCTAAGTCAACCCGCTCATCTCCGGAATTAACCTAGTGAACCTTCTCTGAACAGCCTCCAATGCAAGTATCTCCTTCCTTAAATACAGAGACCAAAACTGTACACAGTGCTCTAGGTGTGGCCTCACCAATACCCTGTACAGTTGTAGCACGACTTCCCTGCTTTTATTCTCTATCCCCCTTGCAATAAAGGCCAACATTCCATTTGCCTCCTGATTACTTGCTGTACCTGCACACTAACTTTTTGTGTTTCATGCACAAGGACCTCCAGGTCCCTTTGTACTGCAGCACTTTGCAATTTTTCTCCATTTAAATTATAATTTGCTTTTCTATTATTTATGCCAAAGTGGATAACCTCACATTTTCCCACATTATACTCCATCTGCCAAATTTTTGCCCACTCACTTAGCCTGTCTATATCCCTTTGCAGATTTTTTGTGTCCTCCTCATAATTTGCTTTCCCACCCATCTTTGTATCATCAGCAAACTTGGCTACATTACACTCGGTCCCTGCACCCAAATCATTAATATAGATTGTAAATAGTTGAGACCCCAGCACCGATCCCTGCGGCACACCACTAGTCACTGTTTGACAACCGGAAAATGACCGATTTATCCCAACTCTCTGTTTTCTGATAGTTAGCCAATCCTCTATCTATGCTAATATATTATCCACAACCCCATGAACTTTTACCTTATGCAGTAACCTTTTATATGCATCATATGTGGATAAGTTTTCTATCGTGCAATCTTACCTAGTCATACTGTTTTCAATTATATTTGGGATTGACATGTTTTCTTGCATCTGGAATTGAACAGATTGCTGAACTAAGTCTTGTGAATAGGAAATAATTTACAACATTGATCCAGTTGATTTAACAATTCAGCAATGAACTCCAACTCAGAGCATTGGTACTTGAATAGCAGTTTCAACTGTTATTTAAAATGGATTTCCCTTTGAATGAGCCTCTTCAGTTAGTTTGCAAATGAGAATGCTCAGCACCTCACTCGAACTCTAAATTGTCAGATTGCTTGTCCGATATCCAGCACTGGATGAGCAGAAATGTCTTCCAACTAAATATTGGGAAGACCAAAGCCATTGTCTTCAGTCCCCTCCACAAACCTCATTTCCTAGCCATCGAATCTAGCACTGTCCCTGGCAACTGTTGGAGGCTGAACCAGACTGTTCGCAACCTTCATGACATATTTGACGCCGAGATGAGCTTCTGCCCACATATCCGCCCCATCACCAAGACCGCAAACCTCCATCTCCTTAACATCACCTGACTCCACTCCTGCCTCAGCTCTTCGGCTGCTGAAACCCTCATCACTGCCTTTGTTACCTCTAGACTTGACTATTCTAATGCTCTGCTGGCTGGCCTTCCATCCTCCACCCTCCATAAACTTTACCATACAAAACTCTGCTGCCTAAATTGCACTAATTCCGGTTTACCCATCACCCCATGTTTGCTAACCTTCATTGGCTCCCGATCTGGCAACGCCTCAATTTAAAAATTCTCATCCTTGTTTACAAATCCCTCCATGGCCTCACCCCACCCACACCCTCTCCCTCCCTGCCAAATCTCTAACCTGCTCCAGTCCTACAACCCTCCGAGATCTCGCTGCTTCTACAATTCTGGTCTTTTGAGCATCCCCTATTTTATAATCGCACCACCATTGGCAGCTGTGCCTTCAGGTCCAGTTAGCGGTCACTGCATAGAATTTATAAGCTCAGACCATGTTTTAAAAACTTTAAACAAAAAATGAGGGAACTTTCTTCTTGCATGTTTTTAGTTTAAAGTTCCACATAATTTAAAGTGTTCCCTTTTCATTCTTAACTCACAACTAATGGAATATCTATATTTACAAAGGGAGGTAGAATATATCCAGGGAACTGGAGACTAGTCAGCTTAAGAAAAATGGTAAGTCTGTGGTAAGAAAAGTAACAGACTTCCAATAAAGGAGAAAATAGACCATCTAGAAATCAAAAATATAATAATGAATAGTTAGCATGGATATCAAAATGGAAAGTCTTGCTTGTCCAACCACATTGAATTATTTGAAGAGGTAATAGAGAGTAGACAAGGGTAATGTAGTAGATGTAATTTATCTAGATTTTCAAAAGTCCTTCGATAAGGTCCCATAATAGACTAATGAATCAGGTTAGAGAATGCAGAGGCAGGGGACAAGTAGCAGAATGGTTAACTAGCTGACTTCAAGCCAGAAAGCAGAGAGTAGGGGTAAAGGGTAGCTATTCACAGTGGCAGAAGGTGGGTAGTGGTGTTCCATAAGGATCAGTGCTGGGACCACTGTTGTTCACAATTTATATTAACGATTTAGATTTTGGAATAAAAAAAAAACAATTTCTAAATTTGCGGATAATACCAAACTGGGAGTGATAGAGAATATTGAAGGGGACTGCAACAAATTACAAGAAGACATTAATAAACTTGCTGAATGGGCATGTAATTGGCACATTAAATTCAACACAGATAAATGTGAGGCATTACATTTTGGTAAGAAAAATAAGGAGGCCACATATTACTTAGAAAATATGAATTTAATTGGGGTAGAAGAGCAAAGGGACCTTGGAATACAAATACACAAATCACTAAAATTAGTGACGCAGGTTAACGAGGCTATAAAAAAGCAAACCAAGCACTCGGGTTTATTTCTAGAAGGATTGAATTGAAAAGTAGTGAAGTTATGCTAAACTTTTATCGAACCTTGGTTAGACCACACTTGGAGTTCTCTGTACAATTCTGGTCATCATATTATAAAAATGATAGAGGTACTGGAAAGGGTGCAAAAAAGATTTATAAGGATGGTACCAGAAATGCAAGGGTATACCTATCAGGAAAGGATGAACAGGCTGGGTCTCTTTTTTTGTATTGAAAGGAGAAGGCTGAGGGGTGACCAATAAGAGGTCTTTAAAATTCTGAAAGGTTTTGATAGAGTAGATACAGAGAGAGTGTTTCCACTTGTGGGGAAGAGCAAAACTAGAGGCAATCACCATAAGATAGTCACCAAGAAATCAAAAGGAAGAAGCTTCTTTACCCAGAGAGTGGTGAGAATGTGGAACTCGCTACCACAGGGAGTGGTTGCAGCGAATAGTATAGATGCATTTAAGTGGAGGTTAGACAAGCATATGAGGGAGAAGGGAATACAGGGTTATGCTGATAGAGTTAGATGAGGAAAGACGGGAGGAGGCTCGAGTGGAACATAAATGTTGGCATGGACTGGTTGGGCCAAATGGCCTGTTTCTGTGCTGTATATCCTATGTAAAAGTAATTACCTTGTAAAAGCTACATTTGTAAAAGTTTGAATATTACAAGATGGTTACAAATAGGTTTGCATGGTTAATGAAAATTGATACCCTTGACTTCTTACCAAAAATGTAAAATAGGATTTGATTTTCAAACTTTTTGTAAGTACCCTATTCTTACAAATGGAACACTGGGGCTGAAATTCACCTTCAGCAGCAGCGCATAATGGAAAATAGTGAATCAGCAGCTCTTATAATCGGCAAGTCCCTATTTCCTGTTTGGTGCTTGCCAAAGTTAAATTTAATTCCCATTGTTTCTTCTTGATTGGAGTTTAGATGCCTCACCTTGAATTAAAACTCAAGTCTGATGTAAATGCTTCCATTTAGAAAATATTAGGAAGGACATGAAGGCTTTGGAGCGGGTACAGAAGAGATTTATTAGAATGGTTCCAGGGATGAGGGATTACAGTTACGTGGATAGACTGGAGAAGCTGGGGTTGTTCTCCTTAGAGCAGAGAGGCTAAATGGAGATTTGATCGAGGTGTTTAAAAACATGAAGGGTTTAGACAGAGAAAATAAAGAGAAATTGTTTCCAATAGCTAAAGGGTCGATAACCAGAGGGCACAGATTTAAGTTGATTGGCAAAAGAACCAGCAGTAACATGAAAACTCTTTTCCACAATGAGTAGTTAGGATTTGGAATACACTGCCTGATTGGATGGTGGAAACAGATTCAATAGGGAACTGTATAAATACTTGAAGGAGAAAAAAATTGCAGGGATCTGGAGAAAGAGCGGGTGAGTGGGAATAATGGATTGTTCTATGAGTTGGTGCAGACTCGATGGGCCGAAAGGCATCCGTCTGTGCTGTAGTATTCTATGATTCTATTGTCGGACTTCACAAAAATGAATTGAGCGACTTTTCCAATTATTAAAGCCAATTTGTGAGGGTAATCTTGCACTGATTTTTCACGATAAATTCATACCCATTTATCTTTGAAAAAGTATTTTTTTTTAGCTTTTGTGAATCAAACAGCTCGAACTTTTTGTTCATGATCTAATAGTTTTACCCTACTTTTCTTTGCTAGATAGCCAAACCGCTTTACTGGCCTACTTCCTCCTCTGGAGGTTAAGAAGTTTATGATTGTTTGGTGCACAGGGCATAAACATCCCAATCATCTGTATCAATGACACTTCCTTAGAAGTAAACAGGCGTGATTCTGTAGTGTGGAACATTTCTAGATTTTGCACAAGTAAGGAAATAACATTCATATAATACTAAGGATAAATGATGCCGTGATTTCATCACAACACTGGCCAAACATCTGTAAATAAATATTGGAATCAGAAATCATTGCTACTCGGTCCAATGGGCATATCAACAAACACCTTTTTTGCACGGTACAAGACATCCAATTTTAAAAGATCCTGTAAAATTGAAACATTACAACCAGTATCTCATCCAAAAACAAGTTCTTGAAATTTACAGGAAAGTATTTGGAGATTGTTTATCATCTGCATCTTCCAATTATTTACATAATTACAGAAAACATTAATTGCAAATGTTCATCAAGTACTTAAACAGTGGGGATCTGGCCCATTTAATTGGCATCCACTCCACCACCTTAAACATTCACTCCCACCGACGCTCCGTGGCTGCAGCATCCATCATCTTCAATATGCACTGCAGCATCTTGCCAAGGCTTCTTAGACAGCACCTCCCAAACCAGTGACCTCTACCACCTAGAAGGACATGGGCAGCAGGCACATGGGAACACCATCACCTCCAAGTTCCTCTCCCAAGTCGCACACCATCAGGACGTGGAAATATATCACCGTTTCTTCTTCGTCACTGTGTCAAAATCCTGGAACTCCCTCCCCAACAGCACTGTGGGAGTACCTTCACCATATGGACTGCAGCGGTTCAAGAAAGTGGCTCACTACCATCCTCCCAAGGCCAATTAGGGATCGGTAATAAATGCAGGTCTGGCCAGCAACGCCCATATCCCATGAATTAATTTTAAAAATGTTACAATTTTTAATCAGGAAAATGACATTCTTCTCAGGAGTGCAGCGGTGTTAATACAAAAAAGATCTAGCTGCAGCTTCATGAGTGTGGCAATGTGATAAGGAACCAGCAATTAATATATTTTCAAAAGAAATCTGTGACCATCACATAGTTACAAATTTGACGGTTGATTAGCCCCTGATACAATTATAATCGATTATTATAGATTAAAGTAAACACAGACACACATACATATTCTAGCAGAGGATTTTTCCAGGCAGTCTGCAAGGAAACCTAAAGCTGCGTTTATTGTCTTGGCCTGAAGATCAAATTCTGTTTTAAGTAGAATGATTGGATTAAATGAATTACAAGATCAGACCGGGATGCCCAGCAATAAGGCAAGTTGCAGGGCGGGGATCACGATCCCAGAGGGTGGGTGTCCCAGGATTGACCCAGATTATTTTTGTGGGCACCAGAGAAGCACATATCTACTTTATCAGTGTCTGCCACCATCTATCATCCCTGCCTTGTACCATAATATTTAGCCTCTGTATCTTTTTTACCTCCATCATTCTTTATTTTCCTTTCCATTTAGATCTTCTCAATGTGTCCCTTCATTCTGCCTCATTTATGTTTCTCCCATTACCTTATTTACCCTATCTGCAAGCATATTAGCACCAGTGTGATTCAGGTAAAACCTGTCCTATCTGTACAGCTCTCCCCTGACCCCACGACTTGTCCCAATGTCTTACGAATTGGAACCCTCTTTTCTACACCACCTCCTAACCATGCATTGACATGTCTAATCTGTTTAAGAACATAAGAACATAAGAAGTAGGAGCAGGAGTAGGCCATACGGTCCATCAAGCCTGCTGCGCCATTCAATAAGATCATGGTTGATCAACGACCTCAACTCCATTTTCCCGCCTGATCTCCATATCCCTTGATTCCCCTAGAGTTCAAAAATCTCTCTATCTTAGCCTTGAATATATTCAGAGTCTCAGCATCCACAGCCCTCTGGGGAAGAGAATTCCAAAGATTCACAACCCTCAGAGTGAAGAAATTCCTCCTCATCTATGTCTTAAGTGGCCTACCACTTATCCTGAGACTGTGCCCCCTAGTGCCCCCAGCCAGGGGAAACAACCACTCAGCATCTACCCTGTCAATCCCCTTCAGAATCTTGTATGTTTCAATGAGATCGCCTCTCATTCTTCTAAACGCCAGAGAGTATAGGTTCATTCTACACAATCTCTCGTCATAAGACAGCCCTCTCATCCCAAGAATCAATTGAGTGAACCTTTGTTGCACCGTTTCCAAAGCAAGTATATCCTTCTTTAGAAAAGGAGACCAAAGCTGTGCACAGTACTCCTGATGTGCTCTCACCAAGGCCCTG
The DNA here is from genome assembly GCF_044704955.1 of Pristiophorus japonicus. Taxonomy (NCBI): domain Eukaryota; kingdom Metazoa; phylum Chordata; class Chondrichthyes; family Pristiophoridae; genus Pristiophorus; species Pristiophorus japonicus. Next base: position 96,841,268 of record NC_091993.1, on the reverse strand, counting down.
TACAAGTGTAGCAAGACTTCTTTACTCTTATACTCCAACACCTTTGCAATAAAGGGCAACATGCCTTCGTGACATGTTCAGTGCATAGTCTGAAAGTAGGGGAGAAATCTGGAGATTGCTGCCCTGAAGGCCTTGCACTTTAATCTAGAATCTAACTCCTCACATTTACCCTACAATACCTCCATGCTACTATTTCCTATGTCATTTGTACTAACCATGGTTTCTAGTTGGTTTCTCTCCCTTTTCAGAAGTTTTCCTACCCACTTCATTATGTCCCTTACCCTGGCACCTGGGAGGCAAGACACCTAAAAAGCACATCATTATTTGCATTGCTCTGTTTAAAAATGTGAAAGAAACTTTGATAACTTTTTGATGTAAAAGCAAAGTCTGATGACCTCAAATAAGGGAAGGATGTGGAGGAATTAGTGAATCCAAACGTATTTTAAATGGTCATTTCAATCATGCTCTTATTTCAACATGTTAAAGTATCTTGTGACCCATAATTGAATGAAAAGACAATAAATTTATTAAGCTTGAGAATATTATTCACAGTTGCATCAATAGTTAGGGGCTGAAATTGTTCCGTGCAAGGTTTGGGGCGCATAATTTGAATAAAGTGAAATTTATCACCCGCCGTCAAGGAAAGGAAAGTGAACCAGAAATCGGGTCTTTAACTTGAAAAAACTGTTTGAGGGCTATCGGAGGTACTTTGCGCCTCCGCGAGGCGGTATAGGGGTGGGAGCGCGGCGGAAGTGGAGTGTTGTCAGTCAGTGCGAAGTGGACGTGCCACATCACGCTGATACGTCACAAAGTCCCTCCTCTTCTCTTAAAGGGGAGGGCCGCTGCAAACTCTGCAGCCACTTCCGTGACGTTTACTGGGCCACCTGGGAAGGTTTCGGCCGGCCTGGCACTCAAGAGGGGTGCAAAGTCGGCTGACAAAAAAAAAGATGGCCCTCCCGTTTAAGGGTGGCCGGGGTGCACCAGCGACCACAGCTTTGCGACCCACAAAGCTGTCGGTGGTATGACCCTACACCAACCTCGCTCCCGTGGGTAATTTCCCCTGTGGATTGTAAGGGGGTCGGCGCGGGACGATAAGGGGTTGTCGCACACAATGATGTCATCGCAGTGGGCGCCGCCATCCATGGGGGAAATTACAGGGTACACGCAAAGCTGTTTTTGCCCACAGCATTGCAGGGACAATTCCAGGCAGGTCGCTTCCGCCGCTTGCCAACGAGCGAAAAGCCCTTATCATTCCGTTAGTGCCTCCCGGTGGCACTAACAAGCCTTTTGCAAGGGGCAATTTTGGTCCCTTAGACTCTTTCTGGAGCAGTCTGCCTCAAACTTGTTACTTTATGAAGACATAGTCAAATACGGATTGTTAAGCGAATATGGTTAAATTAGGAATGTGTCCAAATAACATAAATCAAACTGATATGCCATAGCGATACTTACTGGAGTATTAATATTCATAATATATCACAATTTTCATGATTAGAATAATACCAGGGCTAAAAGGGTTAAGTTATAGTTAGTGAGAAACTACTTTCTTTGGTGGGGAAGCCCAGAAAAAGGGGGCATAACCTTAAAATTGGAGCTGGCTGTTGAGGGGTGATGTCAGGAATCACTTCTTCACACAAAAGGAAAGTGTAAATCTGGAACACTTTCCCTAAGAAGCTGTTGAGACTAGGTCAAGTGAAAATCTCAAAACTGAGATTGATAGATTTCCATTAGGCAAGGGTAATAATGAATATGGAACCAAGGGGTAAAATGGAGTTAAGATACAGGTCAGTCATGATCTAATTGAATAGTGGAAGAGGATCGAGGAGCTGAATGGCCTTCTCCTGTTCCTATGCATCTGTGACTAGGATTGAAAAGAAAATTCTGTTCAAGACTTTTGCCCAGTACAAACAAAAATCTGAGAGTGTTGTGTTTGGGCAACAACTGAACACTATTACCATAATTGTGTTGGCAATGCACAGGCCAGGATAGTTTTCAGATGTCACAGTCAACACAACAAGAGATTTCTAAATAGCTGAAAGCTATGTTGGTTCTGCACTTTTCCTTGATCAAAAAGTTGTACCAATAGAAAGAAAGAACTTGCATTTACATAGCACCTTTCATATAACCTCAAGACGTCGCAAAGTGCTTCACTGCCAATGAAGTGCTTTTTAAAGTGTAGTCATTGTTGTTCTGTAGGAAACAACCAGAAACAAGAGAATAGAGATTAGCACCAGAGATATAAATTGCACCTTTCTGTTTACAAATCTCGGTCACTAAAATGTGACTGACTTCAAAACTGGGTTTTCTTTTTGGCAAGCAAAACAATTTATGCCTGTGTGATCCGCTGATTATTTTTAAAATTATGAGCCACTACAGTAATTCATTTTGGCTGTTTTGCTGAATTTGCCATAAGAATTAGTTATTTACTTTCCCATTAATATTTTCCCATTTCCTGCTCAACAAAACTAAGCATATTAGTTACACACAGTGACTATGTCACTGTACAGTTGAAGCCTGATAAATGCATTTGCCAAGAAATGTTATGCTTGGATCAGAATTATGCTTGGATCAGGAATTCTGTAGGCCAATTTGTTATATCAGTACTTCTACCCATTTAATCACTCGTGCTTCAACTAAGTCTAAATTATAACAGCTAATTGATGCAAAAAATAAATCTTTTAGTCTGCAAGAGGTGGCTGATGCACCAGACTGACAATAACAAATATGCTGAGCATTAAAAATATGAATAATTGGGAAACACTTTATGCTTGGATCAGAATTTATATTTAAAGGCTTAGCTTGGAACAAGAAAGCTACATGATGGGAGGCAGAGGGCAGTGAATTGCAGTGTTAACTGTATGCATTCACTTAAAATTGTATTATAAATTGAGAGCAAAAATTGATAAAGGTTTAAAAAAAGCATGCTGAACTATTTGGCAATGGTTGATATGTTGATAGCAATCCACAGCAGCATAGACTACACTAGAATGTTATATATGGAGCATTGTAATGTGACTACAGCAGATCCAAATAAATCTAGGTCAGAATTTCAAATCACTGGTCAGACGCAATGTAAAAACTCCTATTCTTCCAAACTTGGCCATCTTTTGACAGCCACCGTTTCCTCCCCAGCCGAGCTCACCACACACCTCAAAAAAGTCAGGATTAGGAACATAAGAATATAACATAATAATTAGGAGCAGGAGTAGGCCATTCGGCCCCTCGAGCCCGCTCCGCCATTCAATAAGATCATGGCTGACCTTCTACCTCAACTCCACTTTCCTGTACAATCCAATATCCCTTGATTCCCTTAATATACAAAAATATATTGATTTCTGTCTTGAATATACTCAAATATTGAGCCTCCACAGCCCTCTGGATTAAGGAGTCAGGCAAGAAACTTGTGACTAAAGGAAGCATTTTCAGTTCAGTGAATCAATACAAATATTTTATATTGTTCCTTGCATACTGGAATACATCTCAAACTGCCTTACATTGAGCAGGAAAATTGAGGGAAAAGGAACAAAAAAGAGGGTTAGGTTTACAAACAAAAGGGGGTGATTATAGTTCATTTAATGGTTGCCACTGATTTATTCTCATTGCTATTGATAACTTGGGTAAAATGCCTTGATTTGTTTCCTTCTTGACGTCCCTTTTAAACGTTACTATTGAATCTGATCCCACCACCCTTTCTTTGCAACAAGTCGCTGTGTAAAAATAATTCTCCTCTCCCCTTTGGTTCTTATGCCAATGACCTTACTGCACTTGGCAAAATAGTGGCACGTGTTTATGGTTGGCCACTGGCCAGTGATTGTGAATCTTTGTCCCAATGTTACCTTTCTGTCCATTATGTTTCCAGCTCCTAATCAGCAATACATTGATATTAGTCTCCTGCCTTGTGTTCTCTTAACACCAAGCCTCTACTAACCAACCATCTTGGACTTGCTCGCACAAACAGTTGTAGCATTCGCCCCCTTCCTGAATGCTATCCTTATGCCAAGTTGATACTCACTACAGCCCGCAGGCTCAGCAGGCATTTACAATTAGGTTTTTTTTCTTGTGGAAATTCACTCAATTATTTCCTCTTGCTCATTGCCTTCTCTGCAGGCAGCCCGAGTCACCCCTCACCCACCTCCATCCTTCTGTTTGATCTACAGTTCCCAGCTTAGCTTCTTGACACTGTTTTCCTGCATTACACTTTCCAGTAACTTACTGTCACTCATAGTACTTATCACCTTTAATACTGGTTTCTTTCAGAACAATTAAATTTCACCAATTCCTAAATTTACTCTAACAATTAATCCCAAATAATACTGCTCTGCATACCAACATTTATGCTTTGGATTTAGCTATTCTTTAATCTTCTAATATCCTATGTGACTGTGAATGTGGTAAACTATCCCTTCTCATCCTTCTTGACATGTCTGCAGCCTTTGACACAGTTGACCACACCATCTTCCTCCAACACCTCACCTCTATCATCCAGCTGGGTGGGTCTGCCATGCCTGGTTCCATTCCTATCTATCCAGTCGTGGCCACAGAATCTTTTGCATTGGCTTCCCTTCCTGTGCCACACCGTTAGCTCTGGTGTCCCCCAAGGAACTAATATTTGACCCCCTCCAATTTCTCATCTACATGCTGCCTCTCAGCGACATCATCTGAAAATACAATGTCAGATTCCACATGTATGCTAATAATACCCAGCTCTAACTCACCACCACCACTCTCAACCCCACTACTGCCTTCGATTTGTCACACTCCCTGTCTGATATCTAATACTGGATGAGCAGAAAATTCCTCCAACTAAATATTGAGAAGACCAAAGCCATTTTCTGTGGTCCCTGTCACAAACTCATTCCCTAGCCAACGGCTCCATCCCTCTTCCTGGCCAATGTCTGAGGCTGAACCAGATGGTTTGCAACCTCAGCGTGCTATTTGACCCCGAGATGAGCTTCTGATCCATCATCAAGATCGCCTACTTTCACCTCCGTAACATTGCCAATTTCTGCCCCTATCTGCTACCGAAACTCTCATCCATGCCTTTGTTACCTCCAGATTTGACTATTCCAATGCTCTCCTGGCCGCCCTCTCACCTTGAACCCTCCATGCTCATCCTAAACTTTGCTGCCCATATCCCAACTCGCACAAAGTCCCATTCATCCATCACCTCTGTGTTCCAAGTATGGCTATGCCTCTATTTAAAAATTCTCATCCTGGTTTTCAAATCCTTCCACGGCCTCATGACTCCCTATCTCTGTAACCTCCTCCAGCACTAACAACCCTCCGAGATCACCAAGTTCCTCCAATTATGGCCTCTTGTGCATCTCCTCTTTTAGTCACGCCATCATTGGCGGCCGTGCCTTCAGCTGCCGAAGTCCTAAGCTCTTTAATTTCCTCCTGAAATCTCTCTGCCTCTCTATCTTCCGTTAAGATGCTCCTTCGAATCTACATCTTTGGCCTGTCCAATCTCCTTATATGGCTCAGTGTCAAATTTTGTTTAATAATTGTTCTTGTGAAGTACCATGGGACATTTTACTATTAAAGTCGGTGTCGTTGTCCTCACATCACTTGGAGTTCATAACAGGTACATAATAACTCCAGCACAAAGCAAAAGTGTGTTTAAAAATGTCCCGGTGGTCCACTGGACCTCTGCAGAACCGTATAAAACATTTTTCACTGTTTTAAAAATTAGCCAGCCAGAGAGTGGAGCTCTGTCCATCCATGAGGGTGATTCTTTGTTGCTAAACACAGTGGAAGGTGCATCTAGGAGTTTAATTGTGTTCTGCTAATTATGCATTATAATCAATGAATACATTCTATGAAAATCATATCGGTTTGTAAGTCAGACCAATATGTTTATATGAAGGTGCTACTCATATATCAAATTTTATAGCGTAACAATACAAGCAATTCTTGGTAGCTGTATTGAAAGAAACAAAATTTGGACAAATTGCTCAGTTGTTGAGTATATTCAAGGCTGAGATCATTGGATTCTGGACTCAAAGAGAATCAAGAGATTTGGGGATCGGGCAGGAAAGTGGAGTTGAGGTCAAAGATCAGCCATGTGGTGGAACAGGCTCGAGGGGCCACATGGCCTGCTCCTGCTCCTAATTCTTATGTTCTTATGTACAGGTCGTTCCCCACCACTCCCCCAAACTTATGGCCTACAAAGTAGTGAGGCATCAACATGTGTAAATATATATGGACAGCCATAAAGGGACTTATATAGAAGGACCACATAGAAACATAGAAACAGAAAATAGGTGCAGGAGTAGGCCATTCGGCTCTTCAAGCCTGCACCACCATTCAATATGATCATGGCTGATCATGCAACTTCAGTACCCCTTTCCTGCTTTCTCTCCATACCCCTTGATCCCTTTGGCCACTAGGGCCACATCTAACTCCCTTTTGAATAGATCTAACGAACTGGCCTCAACAACTTTCAGCGGTAGAGAATTCCACAGGTTCACAATTCTCTAAGTGAAGAAGTTTCTCCTCATCTCGGTCCTAAATGGCTTATCCCTTATCCTTAGACTGTGATGCCTGGTTCTGGACTTCTCAAACATCGAGAACATTCTTCCTCCATCTAACCTGTCCAATCCCGTCAGAATTTTATATGTTTCTATGAGATCCCCTCTCATTCTTCTAAATTCCAATGAATATAAGCCTAGTCGATCCAGTCTTTCTTCATATGTCTGTCCTGCCATCCCAGGAATCAGTCTGGTGAACCTTCGCTGCACTCCTTCAATAGCAAGAATGTCCTTCCTCAGATTAGGAGACCAAAACTGTACACAATATTCAAGGTGTAGCCTCACCAAGGCCCTGTACAACTGCAGTAAGACCTCCCTGCTCCTATACTCAAATCCTCTCGCTCTGAAGGCCAACATGCCATTTGCCTCCTTCACCGTCTGCTGTACCTGCATGCCAACTTTCAATGACTGATATATCATGACACCCAAGTCTCGTTGCACCTCCCCTTTTCCTAATCTGTCATCATTCAGATAATATTCTGCCTTCCTGTTTTTGCAACCAAAGTGGATAACCTCACATTTATCCACATTATACTGCATCTGTCATGCATTTTCCCACTCAACTAACCTGTCCAAGTCACCCTGCAGCCTCTTAGCATCCTCCTCACAGCTCACACTGCCACCCATCTTAGTGTCATCTGCAAACTTGGAGATATTACATTCAATTCCTTCGTCCAAATCATTAATGTATATTGTAAATAGCTGGGGTCCCAGCACTGAACCTTGCAGTACCCCCACTAGTCACTGCCTGTCATTCTGAAACGGACCTGTTCATTCCTACTCTTTGCTTCCTGTCTGCCAACCAGTTCTCTATCCATGTCAATACATTACCCCCAATACCATGTGCTTTAATTTTGCACACTAATCTCTTGTATGGGACCTTGTCAAAAGCCTTTTGAAAGTCCAAATACACCATATCTACTGATTCTCCCTTGTCCACTCTACTAGTTAGATCCTCAAAAAATTCTAGAAGATTTGTCAAGCATGATTTCCCTTTTAAATCCATGCTGGCTTGGACCAGTCTTGTCACTGCTTTCCAAATGTGGTACTATTACATCTTTAATAATTGATTCCAGCATTTTCCCCACTACCGATGTCAGGCTAACAAGTCTATAATTCCCTGTTTTCTCTCTCTCTCCCTCCGTTTTTAAAAAGTGGGGTAACATTAGCTACCCTCCAGTCCATAGGAAATGATCCAGAGTCTATAGAATGTTGGAAAATGACCACCAATGCTTCCACTATTTCTAGGGCCACTTTTTTAAGTACTCTGGGATGCAGACTATCAGGCCCTGGGGATCTATCAGCCTTCAATCCCATCAGTTTCCCTAACACAAATTCCTGACTAATAAGGATTTCCTTCAATTCCTCCTTCTCGCTAGACCCTCGGTCCCCTAGTATTTCCAGAAGGTTATTTGTGTCTTCCTGAATGAAGACAGAACCAAAGTATTTGTTCAATTGGTCTGCCATTTCTTTGTTCCCCATTATAAATTCACCTGATTCTGACTGCAAGGGACCTACATTTGTCTTCACTAATTTTTTTCTCTTCACATATCTATAGAAGCTTTTGCAGTCAGTTTTTATGTTCCCTGCAAGCTTACTCTCATACTCTATTTTCCCCCTCCTAATTAAATCCTTTGTCCTCCTCTGCTGAATTCTAAATTTCTCCCAGTCCTCAGGTTTGCTGTTTTTTCTGGCCAATTTATATGCCTCTTCCTTGGTTTTAACACTCTCCCTAATTTCCCTTGTTAGCCATGGTTGAGCCACCTTCCCCGTTTTATTTTTACGCCAGACAGGGATGTACAATTATTGAAGTTCATCCACGTGATCTTTAAATGTCTGCCATTGCCTAGGTCAAAGGTCACAATCCAACAGTTTAAAGAGCAAGATGATTTGCTCCAAACCAAATTCAAATCCATTTATTATAGTCTGGTTTAATTTACAATACAAACTTAAATTCAGATTAAGAAACCCTTGAAACTGGTACCAAAATGATTTCTCAATTGGTTTTGCATTTGTTCACCTTGCTTTATACACTATAGCAACAAGCACTAAATTAACAATTGGCTTTTAAAGTGTTAGAGTAAATACCGCAAGTGTATTTTAAATGGGCCAAACCTTTATTGTTGAGCTTCATGCCTTCTGATGTGCAAATTCAGGGAAATACAAACAAATTGTTCCACTGAAGTTAGCTGATTTAAGTGTATGAAGTTAATCGCTCTCTCCAGCTGCTCAAACTACAGGATCCCAGATGGTTAATGATTTCTGATTTACTCTTAAATTGTAGTCTTTACTTAACTGTAGGGTTTGTCTTTTCACGCTCTTACAGTTCCATTATGTGTGTTTATTTTTTCCACTACCTTCTTCATAGGTGGTTATACATTACACAGCTTTGAAATAAGGATTATTTACTGGAAAGTAAATCCATCACTTCAACTGTAAATAAACTATGCACTTAAAGTTTGACTCTCATCAATATTTCCATTAAATTAAATTGAATTAAAATGTTTCTACCTGTACTTTAAAAAAAAAAGATATAATTGGAGCAGTTTCCAAGTCCAGCGCTGTAGGGAACTGAATAAATCATTCATCATTGGCAGATACAGCCATTAAAAGGGTGCTTGGGTCATATTTCACCCTCTCTCTCCCCTACATTATCAAATGTATCAGTCCATTCACTTCTCTCACACCATTAGGTTCATTAACATCTCCGAGTCACTTCCCCAAGGATGTATTTATCTACTTTTACAATAGTAATTTCGTCCGGAGTGTCTATTGACACCACTGTGTCAGCCAATGAGTTGGAGGCAGGGCAGGACTTATGCCAACTGCATTTTACAGCAAACAAAGTAAACTGCAAAGCAAACAAAGTCTATTTACAGAGTCTATTTATAAAGAGTCTCTACGAACTGCAGCAAACAAGACTCGTACATGACCAAAACTGCAGCTATTTCTCCTAATAAAAGAACGGTGAATTCTCCAGCAAAATGCAGCAAATGGAGGATTGTTACAGAATACAAATTATGTGCATAAAATCAATCCCAGTCACTTACAGCAGTAATTGACGGGGCAAATTATCCAATCATTTCCATTCTGACCGAGATTAATGGTTTCACTTTATGCAGCCAATTTCAGCCACTAGCTCCAGCACCATGGATCCTGCACAACCAATGGCTGAAACAAAATAAACCTAGCAGATTTAAGGCCTACACACACACACACACACACACTATTCCTTTTGCAGTGATGTCCTGCCATCCCATTACAACATTGCACATGTACACTGGCCAAAATATCACATCTAGTCAGTGCACATGTGAAATGATGACTCCCTTTGGTGCAACAAGTTTGTGAGAAGATCAGCTATATATTATAGCAGTGAATATGGGAGAATAGCACATTTAACTAGCACTCCAAAGAACTGGGCTGTAATATAAATACTGTTTACAACATTCAAGATTTAAAGTAAAAATATTGTTAAACACCAAAAGAAAGAAAGTAAAATGAGACTGCTTAAAGTTATTTATATTCCTGTTTGAACTATTTGACTTCAAAATGGTTACTGAAAGCAAGACTTTCTCTCTTCAAAACGTTAAACTATCAGCACTCATTTTTCTTTTGTGCTTTTTTTTCTTAGTCTACGCATGAGAGGAAATTGAACTCTCCAATTTATGCTAACCAACAGTAGCAGCAAGTGCTCCTAATCAGCTCTCTCAAAGTTTATATACAGAATAATTTTCTCACTGCTTTGCCCCATTATATAGTATTTATATAGTTTAATGTAGTAAAACATCCCAAGGCGCTTCACAGAAGCGTAACTCAGACAAAAATTGACACTGAGGCAAAGAAGGAGACATTAGGACAGGTAATCACAGAGGTGGGTTTTAAGAAGTGCCTTAAAAAGGTAGAAAGAGAGGTGGAGAGCTGGAAAAGTTTAGGAAGGGAATTTCAGAGCTTAGGGCCTAGAGAGCTGAAGGCACAACCATCAATGGTGGGGTGAAGGAAGTGTGGGATACACAAGAGGCCTCAGTTGGAGGAACACCGAGTTCTCGGAAGGTTGTAGGACTGGAATAGGTTACAGAGATAAGGAGGAGCAAGGCCATGGTGGGATATGAACACAAGAATGAGAATTTAAAAATTGAAGAATTGCTGCACCGGAAGCCAATATAAGTCAAGGAGCACAGGAGTGTTGGGTGGGACACCGTGTGAGTGAGGATACAGGCAGCAGAGTTTAGGAGGAGCTTAATTTTATGGAGGATGGAAGATTGGCCAAGAGACCATTTGAATAGTCGAATCTGTAGATAACATAAGCATGGATGAGAGTTTCAGTAGAAAATGGCCTGAGGCAAAGGCAGAGACAGGCAATATTACAGAGATGGAAGTAGGTGGTCTTTGTGATGGAGAGGATATAGGGTCGGAAGCTAGGCTCAAGGTCAAAGATCATCTGCACCTACTGCACATTCCATAGCTTGCCATCCAGAGAGGAGCAACCATGAAACAAGAAGGTGGAGGAAAAATCCTTGGCAGTGAGGAATAGGAAAAAATAGTTGCTGATGAAGATTTGCATCATTGTGACCTTCCAACTAATACTCCATTTTACTTTCTCAATGTAAATTGTCACAATTGATGTGTGTTGTACAGGAAAAAGTTTTCTTGGTTGTCATGCACATTTTTTCCAGAAAGTTTGAAAATAATTCTGTACATGTTTTTCACCTCAGATTTAGTCCTGAATAAACATGCACTGGGCTCCCCTCCACCCCCAGACTTCTGCAAATAATGGCTTTTTTGGAGGGGAAATCATTATCATTTTCATTATTGGGTTAAATTGTTGTTGGCTTTTCAGACATTTTTTACTTTTTCATCAGCTTCTTTCATGTGAAATTTCCAAAATCCTTTTTAACACAGTTCATGAGCAGACTATAATGAGGCTTTCCTTAGTATACCATTGCACACCACATCGAGTAGATTGCTATATCCCCGCTGCCACAAATCACCTTGGGTGTCAGTAATTAAGAGGATCCAATTCTACACACGACCTTCAATTATTGAGCACAAACTGATGTATTCTGGCAACTTTGTTGTCATTTGCCTTCTCAGTTTCCTTCATACTTGTCCTGATACAGCACTCAGCAGACATGATCTCTAAAAAGCTGATAACAACACCATCAAATTCAGAGCTTGACAACGGAGTTCAAATTCAGCAGTTCCAATGTCAAAAATAACAAGGCAGGTACATTAAATAGTGCTCTGGCCTCTCTATCTCCAAGGATTAAATTCCATTAAATCCAGGAAAGCTGCAAGCTGCTTCTGCCAACAGCAGAGCAGCACAGCTGTGTAAAAAAAACCTCCATGTCTGTATCATTTTAATAACTTTGTAGTGAAATATGACTTTTTTTTTTAAACTTGAAAATTAAATGGTAGCTTTTCTGACTTCCTACAAGTTTAAATATTTAACGAGCACTGACTTCAGTACCTCACGGGATGCTAACAGAATACACGTGCTGGTTTTAAAAAAAAACAAAGATCTACTCTTCCTGAAATGGGTCTTCAGCATGTTGAGTTGGTGCCACTCAAGTGCAAAATGTGTCCAGTCTACTATTCAGTTTGTCTTAATGTGAGGAAAATTCAATTTAAAGCTTTGTGCATCTATGCAGTCCCTGTTTTTGCTTCAGGATGATGCTCACTGCTGCCAAAAAAAGAAAGTATTCTATACAGGAAGAGCCAAGAAAACAAAATCATTAAAATCCAGTCCAATTTGAAATGGATTTTTTCCAAATCCTATTAAAAAATGAAAAGCAGCTGTTTTTCTTGAATAGTTACATTCCATACATAGAAACATAGAAATCTACAGCGCAGAAGGAGGCCATTTCGGCCCATCGTGTCCGCGCCGGCCGACAAAGAGCCATACGGCCCTCGGTCAGCAGCCCTGAAGGTTACATATAAACCTATGAACAATGGCAGAAAGGTAAGGAGCATCTGGCCAAACCAGTCCGCCCCATACATCTGCGACACCTCTTGCACCTCAACATTCTACACTCCACTCCAACCGGAACCATGTGATCTCCTGGGAGAGGCAAAAAAACAGATAAAAACCCAGGCCAATTGGGGAAAAAAAATCTCGGAAAATTCCTCTCTGATCCATCCAGGCGATCGAAACTCGGAGATCACCCTGGCCATATTCGATTCCCTGCAGTACGTACCATCATATCTGCACCAGCCAACAAGAGGTTATTCAATCTAATCACACATACCAGCTGTAGGTCTGTAACCCTGCAGGTTACGGCACTTTAAGTGCCCATCCAAGCACCTTTTAAATGTGGTGAGGGTTTCTGCATCCACAACACTTCCAGACAGTGAGTCCCAGACCCGCACAACACTCTGCGTGAAGAAGCTTCCCTTCAAATCCCCTCTGAACCTTAAAACTATGCCCCCCTGTAATTGACCCCTCCACCAAGGGAAATAGGCCCTTGCTATCCACTATACACAGGTCCCTCAAAAATTTATACACCTCAATGAGGTCTCCTCTCAGTCTCCTCCGTCCCAATGAGAACAAACCCAGCCTATCCAATCTGCCCTCATTGCCAAGATTCTCCATTCCAGGCAGCATCCTAGTAAATCTCCTCTGCACTTTCTCTTGTGCAATCACATCCTTCCTATAATACGGTGACCAGAATTGCATAAAGTATTCCAGCTGTGGCCCAACCAGAGTATTTTACAATTTAAGCATAACCTCCCTGCTCTTGTATTCTATGCCTCGGCCAATAAAGGCAAGCATTCAGTATGCCTTCTTAACCACATTATCCACCTGGCCTGCTACTTTCAAAGATCAGTGGACAAGCACTCCAAGGTCCCTTTGTTCATCTATACTTCTAAGTGACCTACCATTTAATGAGTATACCCTTTCCTTATTAGCCCTCCCCAAGTGCATTGCCTCACACTTTTCCGAATTAAATTCCATTTGCCACTGTTCTGCCCACCTGACCAGTAGATTGATATCCTCCTGCAGTCCATGATTTTCTTCTACATTATCAACTACACAGCCAATTTTTAGTGTCATCTTCAAACTTCTTAATAATACTCCCTATATTCAAATCTAGATCATTGATGTATACCACAAAAAGCAAGGGACCCGGCACTGAGCCCTGCGGAACCCCACTGGAAACATCCTTCCAGTCACAAAAACATCCATCACCCTTTGCTTCCTACCTCTAAGCTAATTTTGGATCCAACTTGCCACTTTGCCCTGGATCCTATGGGCTTTAACCTTCATGACCAGTCTACCATGTGGGACCTTACCAAAAGCTTTGCTAAAGTCCACACATACTACATCATACGCACTACCCTCATCGACCCACCTGGTTACCTCCTCGAAAATTTCAATCAGGTCAATCAAACACGATCTTCCCTTAACAAATCCGTGCTGACTGTCCCTAATTAATCCTTGCCTTTCTAAATGTAGATTTATCCTGTTTTTCAAGATTTTTCCAATAATTTTTCCACCACTGAAGTTAGGCTGACAGGCCTGTAATTACTCGGCCTAACCCATTCTCCCTTCTTAAACAAGGGTACCACATTAGTAGTCCTCCAGTCCTCCGGCACCATGCCCAAATACAAAGAGGACTGGAAAATGATGGTCAAGGCCTCTGCTATTTCCTCTTTTACTTCACTCAACAGCCTGGGATGCATTTCATCTGGGCCTGGGGACTTATCTACTGTCAAAGCTGCTAAATCCCTTAATACTTCCTCTCCCACTGTGTTTATTTCATCCAGAATGTCACACTTCTCCTCGATAGCAGTATCTGCATTGCGCCTTTCCTTAGTGAAAACAGACGCAAAGTATTCATTAAAATCCATACCCACATATTCCGCCTCCCCTCCTTCCATAGTTACATTCCATATACCCATCACTTCCCTCCGTAGTTACATAACAACATAAGAAATAGGAGCAGGAGTAGGCCATACAGCCCCTCGAGCCTGCTCCGCCATTCAATAAGATCATGGCTGATCTGATCATGGACTCAGCTCCACTTCCCTGCCCGCTCTCCATAACCCCTTATCCCCTTATCATTTAAGAAACTGTCTATTTCTGTCTTAAATTTATTCAATGTCCCAGCTTCCACAGCTCTCTGAGGCAGCGAATTCCACAGATTTTCAACCATCTGAGAGAAGAAATTTCTCCTCATTTCTGTTTTAAATGGGCACCCCCTTATTCTAAGATCATGCCCTCTAGTTCTAGTCTGCCCCATCAGTGAAAATATCCTCTCTGCATCCACCTTGTCAAGCCCCCTCATAATCTTATATGTTTCGATAAGATCACCTCTCATTCTTCTGAATTCCAATGAGTAGAGGCCCAACCTACTCAACCTTTCCTCATAAGTCAACCCCCTCATCCCTGGAATCCACCTAGTGAACTGCCTCCAAAGCAAGTATATTCTTTTGTAAATATGGAAACCAAAACTGCACGCAGTATTCCAGATGTGGCCTCACCAATACCCTACAAAGCTGTAGCAAGACTTTCCTGCTTTTATACTCCATCCCCTTTGCAATAAAGACCAAGATTCCATTGGCCTTCCTGATCACTTGCTGTACCTGCATACTGTCCTTTTGTGTTTCATGCACAAGTGCCCCCAGCTCCCGCTGTACTTTGCAATCTTTCTCCATTTAAATAATAACTTGCTCTTTGATTTTTTTCTGCCAAAGTGCATGACCTCACACTTTCCAACATTATACTCCATATGCCAAATTTTTGCTCACTCACTTAGCCTGTCTACACCCTTTTGCAGATTTTTTTGTGTCCTCCTCACATATTGCTTTTCCTCCCATCTTTGTATCGTCAGCAAACGTGGCTATGTTACACTCGGTCCTTTCTTCCAAGTCATTAATATAGATTGTAAATAGTTGGGGTCCCAGCACTGATTCCTGCAGCACCCCATTAGTTACTGGTTGCCAACCAGAAAATGAACCATTTATCCTGACTCTTTGTTTTCTGTTATTTAGCCAAGCCTCTATCCATGCTAATATATTACCCCCAACCCTGTGAACTTTTATCTTGTGCAGTAACCTTTTATGTGGCACCTTGTCAAATGACTTCTGGAAGTCCAAATACACCACATCCACTGGTTCCCCTTTATCCACCCTGTTCGTTACATCCTCAAAGAATTCCAGCAAATTAGTCAAACGTGACTTCCCCTTCATAAATCCATGCTGACTCTGCCTGACCGAATTTTGCTTTTCCAAATGTCCTGCTACTGCTTCTTTAATAATGGACTCCAACATTTTTCCAACCACAGATGTTAGGCTAATTGGTCGAAAGTTTCCTGCTTTTTGTCTGCCTCCTTTTTTAAATTCCAAACACTCCTCCCCTCCCTCCATATTTACATTCCATACACCTGTCCCTGCCCCCATGTGTTTATGTATCTTTCCTCAACTGCAAGAATGGGTTATCATTATCAGTTTTCCACAGCTTTTTTATCAATGCCATTGCATGAGAGAGCCGCCACCATAAATAGCTCTTGGAGAAGCAGTGTCCACTTTTACACCCAGAACGGAGATATTCTGTTGTGCAAGGTGCCCCAACTGGGAACTGGGAAGATTCACCCCATGTATCTTGGCAGATTCAGGTTAACTTGGGCATAACATTGGGATTGTAGAACTATGATGCTAGTGGAATGGCTGCTGAAAAACAATTCTTTAGTAAGTGGACAGTAGTCATGTTGTTGACATAATGGACATTGATATAATTTGGTACAAATGTAGCCTGCTCTTATTTAGGACAGGATTGTTTGACGGTATTTGGACTGTGTATCTCAATTTATTTCACCTGCATAAATGTACTCGAATGTAGAAGTGCTTAGCTTCCAAAACATAAACAGAGGTGTTTTTAGTAAGTACAGATATCTCTTGAAATTGACCCAGTTGGTTGTGGGAGCAGAAGGTAAGATCAGGAGATGCCACATCAGGGTGCGAACAAGAAAATCGCACATTTCCAATAGCCTGATGCATGGTCCAGAACATATGAGGGCCGAAATTGCCCCCGCCCGAAATGGGGCGCCCCCACCCGTTTTGTGTGTTTTCATCGCCGTGGTGGTTGAGGTCGCCTCGATGGGGACCTTAATGGGGATGGATCCACGGCGGTGGCAACATCTGAGGGGCGGAAGTTGGGGGGGGGGGGGGTGGAGTGGCCGCCGCGATGACATCATCACAGCGCCGCATCACCACAGCTCTCCCCTTCACTTATAGAGGGGAGCCTTCGCGATTTGAAAACTTCGGCCTACTGGGCCACCAGGGAGGGTTTCAGCCAGGCCAACAGTCTGGCACCCAAGACTGGGTGTCAGGCTGCCTGTTGACGGCCCGGCTTGCCGGGTCAACATGGCAGTCAGCCAACAAAAAAAATAACATGTCGGCAGCGGCAGTAGGCTCTCCTCTTTCAGGGGAGCCGCGCCGCCATTGCAGCAGGCCTCAGCCTCACTAAACCACCGGGAAAAAGCTTGTTTTGGCACCGGCAAGCGGGCCGAAAATTTTCACACTGGAATTTCGCCGTCAGGGGGTAGATCCTGCGCACTTAACATGGATTGGCAGCAGCGGAGAGGTGGAGGGGTGGTGGAAACGAGTCACCGTCGGGTTAACACGGGAGCGGAATTTTGATAATGGCAGCCATTACACGAAAGTCGGCGGCCATTGCACTCTGCAGCGTGGCTGGCGCTTTCCAGTGTTAACCGGCCTTCAGAAAAGGGGCAATTTCCGCCCCATGGAGTCAGAGATGAGACAAGGCCATTCAGACCATCAAACCTCATCTCTTTGGTCTATTCTCTCTCACATAAGGATATCTAATTACATTTGAATAACCCTAATGTTTTTGCCTCTATTACATTGCTTGGTAGATTAATCCAAAATGTAATCACAGTTTGAGTAAAGCATTTCATGATTTCAGAGATTTGAGCACAAAAATCCAGGTTGACACTCCAGTGCAGTGCTGAGTTGATGTCTTTCAGATGAGATGTAAAACAGAGGCCCCATCTGCTCTCACATGTGGGTGTAAAAGATCCCAAAGATGAGCAGGGGAGTTATCCCTGGTGTCTTGGCCAATATTTATCCCTCAATCAATATTTAAAAAAAACAGATTATCTGGTCATTATCACATTGCTGTGAGAGCTTGCTGAGCACAAATTGGCTGCTGTGTTTCCCACATTACAACAGTGTCTACAATTCAAAAGTACTTCATTGGCTGTAAAGTGCTTTGGCACATCCGGAGGTCATAAAAGGCACTATATAAATGTATGTCTTTTTCTTCTCGTCGTAAAATTATTTTTCACTAATTTCCATTTATGCCCTCTGGTCCTGCTTTGAAGTGATAATCTGACTTGACATAATATATCTTTATCGTGAAATTTCTGTTACCTGTCCCGTATGTTCAATCAGTCATCTACATTGCAACTGGCAAGCCAGTCAATTTCTTTCAGCCTCAGTGGTTAAGTGTTTTAAGTGGCCCCAAAGTCAGTCTGAGCAGTCATAGCTTGCTTAAAAGAATAGCTTTTGGTTTTCATTCCTGTGAAATAAAATACTGCTGAGACAACTAAATATGTGCTTTTTCTTATCCTGCATCTTGTATTCATTAAAAGTAATGCAGACCAGAGAAGCAATTACAAATTGCTGCCATTAGGCATGCAATCCCCTGGATAAGCTTATAATAGGATACTTAAATAGCAGTTTGTACCTGAAGAAGGCCGTGCTGCTCTGGTGATTGAACAATTATGGAACAAGCGAGAAGAAGTTACAAACAGTGCATTTTGAAGACAATGCTCTGTAGGCACTAACTGAGAAGATGGAACATCTACGAGTCTGAGACAAATCAAAAAATAAACCACATTTAATCTCATCGGCAGAGGTGAATGACATGTATAGAACCAATGGAGGAAGAGAAAAGGAAGTTTTTGAGCTGAAGAAAAAGTACCAAGATATACAGCCACAGTAATGGATCATATATGGAGATACAGTTATATAAAATCTCTCAGCCGGTTAATTGTGAATGTGGAGCAATAGGGGAGATTATTGACTTTAAAAGTTCTTTGGCTGAGGAACAGTATGCATATTATGCAGTAAGTATATATAGTTAGCATCGCTCTGTTCATTGTAACCTTCAATGATGCTGAGTGACAGACACTGGGAGCAGCAGCTTAAAGAAAAAGTGCCTTATTCCCTACGAGGAAGCCCTTACAAGTCAAGCATATATCGGCCGGGTGGTGACCAGGCATCGCAACCAATACAGTCGGCAGGAGGCCCCTTCAACTTCCATGGGTGGGCCTCGTTAACATTGAATTGACGAGCTGCCAGCACTAATCATTATAAGCAGCTCGCCGATTGGCAGGGCAGGAAATCTGGTGGGGTCACCAAGTTTGATGGGCCTGCAGCAGCAGCAACAGCTTGCATTTATATAGCACCTGTAACATAGCAAAACATCCCAAGGTGCTTCATAGGACCATTATAAAACAGGATTGGACACTGAGCCACATAAGGAGATATTAGGACAGATGGCCAAAAGCTTGGCCAAAGAGGTAGGTTTTAAGGAGCGTCTTAAAAGGAGGAGCGAGAGAGGTAGAGGCGGAGAGGTTTACAAAGGGGATTCGAATTTAGGGCCGAGGCAGCCAAAAGCATGGCCACCAACGGTGGAGTGATTAAAATAGGGGATTCACAAGAGGCCAGAATTGGAGGAGCAGAGATCTCAGAGGGTTGTCGGGCTGGAGGAGGTTACAGAGATAGGCAGGGTCGAGGCCATGGAGGGCCATCCACATTAAAAAGGAGAGGCAGCAGAAGCATCAGAGGTGAAAGGGAGCAGCAGTTTATAGTTGCAGAGAAAATCATCAGCAAGGAGATCAAACATTGGGAGCCTTTATGGTTCAAAAACACACAAGCAACTGCGATAAAAATGATTGTCAGTGTTGCTTCCAGCTTTCCCTTACTGCAGCAAAAGATCCCTTAAAAGAACATCAGAAATAGCTGCTTCCCAGCTTGTACCACCTATGGTTTGTGGGCAGGTTGAGGAACTAGTGGTAGCACTGCAGGTAGAGATGAAAATAGCATTTGGGTCTTAACTGTATTGTCCTTTGATCCCGATTTGCATATAGTAATGAATCCCCTGCCTGTTTTGAGCGGGAGCTCTGGCCGCCTAAATCGAGGTCAGACAGACAACCAGCAGTAAGTCAATGGGTCCAATGGTCCCTCTGTCGCCCTGTTCTCAGGCAAAAAGATAAAAAATTGCCCCCAGTAACTTCTGTTTGCTTCAGTTCCGTTTACAGTTACTGTACCTTCACTATACACAGCATGTTATTGCAGTGCTACAGACAAATACCCAACAATGCAATAGCAACAATACAGTGCTCATTTTCTAGCTACAGGATGGCCAAGACCTAAGAGGAAGCCATTTGTGGAATAGCAGGAAGCCGACAATCTGCTTCACCACCCTACAGCTACAAAAGATTCCTGCCTGAAAACACACACAATGAGCCACTGAGATATGAAAGACCAGAAAGCTCTACAGGACCAGGGATAGGTCACAGCTGATGCAAGGGCTGAATTGGTGGCACAGGAATGCTAGATGGCGTATCAGCATGTCCATGAGCCTGGCGGAGTTCATTCCAGATTTAAGCCTTGTAAAATGAGGATTCTGCACAAGCACTAAAGTGTGCACAAGTAATTTATCCCTGTGAACAGATAGTAGGCTGCAAGAAGTTTGGAGTAGCAACAAGGAAGTAGGGCTCTACAAGGAACCCGAATTCACTCCGTGTTGACTGAAGGAGGCAGTGACTTGCATGTCAAATGGAGTGAATTCGGGAGGGAGAATGTCTCAGGAACTTTGGCAGCCATGTTGTTGTGGGTTCCTTATTCTCAAGGCTATGACGTTTTTTCCCTTTGATAAAATGATGCAAGGACTCATGGGTCTTGTGTAAAGCCAAAGGCTTTTACTCGGTCACAGCGTTTATGACTAATTGTGCCATTGGAGGCCACAGGCTGACTCGTGGCACCTGCATTGCACGTGAGTGGCACTAAACCATGTGTCAGTGAGACCTCAGCATCTACAGGTATCATCCTGTCCTAAGCCAGAGCAGCAACATCAGACCTCCCAGGTAGCCACAAATCCTGCCTCTTGCACCAAAGGAGAACCATTAAGGATTAGAACACGAGGTAAACCATGTACCACTTTTACACAGATGCAAGAGGAAGACACAGTGGGGCACTGCGATAAACCACTTAAAGGCACCAGGCAAATATGCAAGACATGAATCACTGAAATATTGTTAAGACTCCTTACTTTCATATGGTCATGATAACATAACTAGACCTTGGTACAGGAATACTAACTGGTCAAGCAATAATGGAGCTACACGTGAGGTAAAGTGTTCCAGGTTTGGAAAGTTTAGCCATATCCATTAGAAGGCATGCAGAGGATAATAAATATTCTTTTATCACTTTCTTCCACGCAATATATATTTCTAGGAACATTGCTTCCAATTGTGATTACAGGTAGAAAATAGGACTCTGGGCAGATATTGGGATCTTTTGAAATGTACAACTGTGGAAAATTTAAATGTAATGGGGAAGGAGTAGAGCTCAGGGAAGGAGTGTAGCAGGTTATAATTAACTGTCACTGTGTCTTGCTTCTTGGCTGCATTGAACTATACAAGGCATATAACTCAAAGCATGGCAAATACATGCTCTCTGGGCCATAGCATTGACTGCAGCTGTTGCTCTTGACCATCTTTAAAAAAGGGGACAAGTCCAACTACGGCAATTACAAGGGAATCTCCCTGCTATCAGCCACTGGGAAAGTTGTCGCTAGAATCCTCCACAACCATCTCCTCCCTGTGGTCGAGGAGCTCCTTCCGGAGTCACAGTGCGGATTTTGTCCCCTACGGGGCACAACGGACATGATCTTTGCAACGTGACAGCTGCAGGAAAAATGCAGAGAGCAGCACCAATCCTTATACATGGCCTTTTTCGACCTTACAAAGGCCTTTGACACTGTCAACCGTGAGGGTCTATGGAGCGTCCTCCTCCCTTTCAGATGCCCCCAAAAGTTTGTCAACATCCTTCATGTCATGTATGTAACCACAATGTAACACCACTGTATTACTGTATCACAAGGGGTGAACTTGCGGGAGACACTCCTTACCTGATCACACAGGGATAAAAAGGGAGGTCCCACGCAGGGTCATCGTCCTTGTAGTCCTGTGAATATAGAGTTAAGGTCACATAGTGACCTTGTCCCCAGAATGTGCCTCGTGTGGTTTCATACTGTAGAGTAAGGACTTTACATTGGCGACGAGAAACGGGAATTCACGACACACGAAAATGGCCACTGTAGCACAGAGAAACGGTACTGTGTTGGTGAAGATTGGGACGATTTTGTCGAGAGGCTTCAATAAAGCTTTGTTACGAAAGAATGGCTGGGAGATGCAGCGGCTGACAAGCGAAGGGCTCATCTTTTGACCAGCTGCGGACCAAAGACTTACGCGCTCATGAAGGACTTACTAGCACCCGAAAAGCCGGCGGACAAAACCTTTGAAGACCTTAGCAAATTGATCGGGGAGCACCTCAAACCGGCGAGTAGCATACATATGGTCCGACACAGATTCTACACATATCGACGTCGTGAAGGACAGAGCATACCGGACTTCGTAGCGGACATCCGGCATTTGGCCAGCCTCTAAGTTCACAGACACCTGCAGGGGGGAGATGCTAAGGGACTTCTTTATCGAGGGCATCTGTCATGTGGGAATTTTCCGCAAATTAATTGAGAACAAGGATTTGACCTTGGAAGTGGCGGCGTTGATAGCTCAAACTTGCATGGCGGTGGAGGAAGAGACGAAAATAATATACGCGATGGATCAGGGAGTCAACATCATCAATGCAACTCAGAGCCCCACAGGCAGGCAAGGGCAGTCCGACACTCCCCAGGTAGCAATAGACCCCAAAGTAGGACTTCAACAGAGACAATGGTAGGCTGAACAGACATTCACACCATCACAGTGGACAATGCGGCCCGGGATGGGGCCATTGACACCCACTAATAGGGTACTTAAGGGCAGTCAAAAGGACAGTCAGCGCGGAATGCCTGGCCATAATCCCTTTGTTCCCAACAATGAAAACTTTAACTCATGCTGGAGGTGTGGGGGAAAATACTCAGCCAGATCTTGCAGATTCCAACAGTTTGTCTGCAGGAACTGCAATCTCAGTAGCCACTTAGCTCGAATGTGCAGGAAGCCTGCAACCAGACTAATATATGAGGCGGATGGACCAGAAGAGGGTTCTTTGAGGCAGGATGGATGTTAGGGCAAATCGATGGATGCCGAGGTTCAGCGGGCCCATGTGGCGAATATTCACAGTTCATACACCAAAATGCCACCAATGATGATGAGGGTTTTATTAAATGGTATCCCAGTATGCATGGAGCTGGACACTGAGGCCAGCCAGTCACTCATGGGCGTTCAGCAATTTGAGAAGCTATGGCCACTTAAAGCCAATAGACCCAAATTAGCACGTATTGAGACACAACTACGGATTTACACTAAAGAAATCATTCCGGTGCTAGGCAGTGCAATGTTGGCTGTCACACACAATGGGTAAGTGAATTGGCTGCCGCTCTGGATTGTCCCGTGCAATGGTCCCGCACTGTTGGGGAGGAGCTGGTCAGCCGAGATGAACTGGAAATGGGGGGGATATTCACGCAATGTCATCTGTGGAGCGAAGTTCGTGCTCACAAGTCCTACAACAATTCGATTCACTATTCCAACCTGGCGTCGGGACTTTCAAAGGCACTAAAGTAGTGATACATATCACCCCGGATGCCAGGCCAGTGCACCACAAAGCCAGAGCAGTGCCATATGTGATGCGGGAAAAGATCGAGAGCGAATTGGACCAGCTGTTGAGAGAGGGCATCATTTCGCCTGTTGAATTCAGCGACTGGGCGAGCCCCATCGCTCCCATCCTAAAAGCGGATGACTCTGTCAGGATCTGTAGCAACTACAAGGCCACCATCAATCGAGTGTCCCTACAAGATCAATACCCACTCCCGAGAGCGAAGGACCTCTTCGCCACGCTGGCAGGCGGCAAGCTGTTCACCAAGTTGGACCTCACTTCAGCCTATATGACCCAGGAATTGGCCGACGAATCTAAACTACGGACCACCATCACCACGCACAAGGGACTGTTCGTTTATAACAGGTGCCCGTTTGGCATTTGATTAGCGGCCACGATTTTTCAAAGAAATATGGAAAGCCTGCTTAAATCCATTCTTGGAACGATCGTAGTCCAGGACAACATCCTCATCATGGGTCGAGACACCGAGGAACACCTCCACAACCTGGAGGAGGTGCTACGCCGACTGGACCGAGTAGGCCTGCGACTCAAGAAGTCTAAATGTGTGTTCTTAGCTCCCGAGGTTGAGTTTCTGAGCAGGAGGGTTGCTGCAGATGGGATTCAGCCCACCGAATCCAAAACAGAGGCGATTCGACGAGCACCCAGGCCCTGCAACACATCGGAGTTGCGATTCCTGGGACTGTTGAACTATTTCGGGAACTTTCTGCCGAACTTGAGCACGTTGTTGGAGCTGCTACATGTGCTCCTGCGTAAGGGTTGCTATTGGTTTTGGGGGGACTGTCAGGAACGGGCTTTTGATCGGGCGCGAAACCTACTTTGTTCAAACAAGTTGTTGACCCTGTACGACCCCTGTAAAAAAATTGGTTCTGACATGTGATGCATTGTCCTATGGGGTTGGGTGCGTGTTGCAGCAGGGCAATGCTGAGGGTCAACTACAACCTGTGGCTTATGCCTCCAGGTCGCTCACTCAAGCAGAACGGGGATATGGGATGGTCGAGAAGGAAGCGCTTGCATGTGTCTATGGTTTAAAAAAAATGCATCAGTACCTCTTTGGCAGGAAGTTCGAATTAGAGATGGACCACAAGCCATTAACATCCCTGTTGTCAGACAGCAAGACTATCAATGCCAATGCATCTGCTCGCATACAGCAATGGGCTCTCACGCTGGCTGCTTATGACTACTCCACGGGCACTGGCCTGGCACTGAAAATTGTGCTCAGCAGGCTTCCACTGGCCACCACTGAGGGGGCAGCGGAGCAAAGTGCCGAGATGGTCATGGCTGTCGATGCCTTTGACAGCGCAGGCTCCCCCATCACAGCCCGCCAGATCAAAATCTGGACAAACAGAGATCCCTTCCTATCTCTGATTAAGAAATGTGTCCTGACTGGGGATTGGGCGCCCGCACACGGAGCAAGCCCTGAGGAGGCCAGACCATTCCACAGACGGATGGATGAGCTCTCCATCCAAGCTGACTGCCTACTATGGGGCAGCCAGGTAGTTATGCCCCAGAAGGGCAGGGAGGCATTTATCAGGGAACTCCACAGTGACCACCCAGGCATTGTGCTGATGAAGGCCATTGCCCGGTCACACATTTGTGGCATGGAATTGATTCAGACCTGGAACACTGTGTTCGCAGGTGCACGACGTGTGCCCAGCTGGGTAATGCCCCTAGGGAGGCCCCGCTCAGCCCGTGGCCCTGGCCCATCAGGCCATGGTCACACATTCATGTTGACTACGCGGGCCCGTTCATGGGAAAGACGTTCCTTATTGTGGTAGATGCATACTCGAAATGGATCGAGTGCATCATTCTGAATTCATGCACGTCATCCACGACCGTGGAAAGCCTATGTGTGATCTTTGCAATCCACGGCTTGCCGGACATCCTGGTTAGTGATAATGGCCCATGTTTCACAAGCTACAATTCCGAGAGTTTATGTCGGGCAATGGCATCAACCACGTCAGGACTGCGCCGTTCAAGCCGGCCTCCAATGGCCAGGCGGAACGTGCAGTCCAAATCATTAAGCAAGGCATGCTCAGGATTTAAGGACCCTCCCTACAATGCCGCCTATCGCATCCCCTGCTAGCCTATAGATCCTGACCGCACTCGCTCACGGGGGTCCCGCCCGCAGAGCTACTCATGAAACGGACACTCAAAACTCGGTTGTCCCTCATTCACCCAGTCCTGACCGACATAGTTGAGGGCAAGCGCAAGTCACAAAACGAGTACCATGACCATAATTCGAGGGGGAGATGTATAGAAATAAATGGTCCTGTATTCGTCCTCAATCATGCCATGGGGCCCAAATGGCTTGAGAGCACTGTAATTGACAAAGAGGGGATTAAGGTCATCGTGGTAAAACTCAACAATGGTCAGATATGCCGCAAGCATCTGGACCAAGTAAAAAAAAGGTTCAGCATCGACACGGAGGAACCTGAAGAAGACCATGAGATGGAGCTCACCACACCACCAGTGAGCAAGCAACAAGAGCAATCAGAAGAATGCACAGTCCCTGCGGTCAGGCCGGAATCACCGTAGGTGACAGACACTCACGTCAGTGTCCAACAACCAGAACCCCAACTGCGGCACTCCACGAGGGAGCGTAGACCACCTGAGAGACTAAACCTATGATCCCAATAAGACTTTGGGGGGGGGGGAGGTGATGTCAAGTACGTAACCACAATGTAACACCACTGTATTACTGTATACACCCAACCTAGATGCATACCTTGACCACTGGGGGTGAACTTGTAGGAGACACTCCTTACCTGATCACACAGGTATAAAAAGGAAGGTCCCACGCAGGGTCATCGTCTTTGGAGTCCTGTGAATAAAGAGTTAAGGTCACAGAGTGACCTTGTCTCCAGAATGTGCCTCATGTGGTTTCATACTGTAGAGTAAGGACTTTACACTTCACCTGCTCCACGGCGACATGCAGACCATGATCCTTACCAATGCATCCATTACAGACCCAATCCACATCTGGACCAGGGTCAAACAGGGCTGCATCATCGCTCCAACCCTCGTCACTCTTCTTCGCTGCCATGCTCCACCTCACAGTCAACAAACTCACCGCTGGAGTGGAACTAAACTACAGAACCAGTGGGAAGCTGTTTAACCTTTGCCGCCTCCAGTCCAGGTCCAAGATCACCCCAACCTCTGTTATTGAGCTACAGTACGCGGACGACACCTGCGTCTCTGCACATTGAGGCTGAACTCCAGGATTTAGTCGACGTATTTACCGAGGCATACGAAAGCATGGGCCTTACGCTAAACATCCGTAAGACAATGGTCTCCCACCAGCCTGTCCTCGCGGCACAGCACTGCCCCTCATTCATCAAGATCCACGGCGCGGCCCTGGACAACGTGGACCATTTCCCATACCTCGGGTGCCTCTTATCAACAAAAGCAAACATTGAAGAGGAGATTCAACACCACCTCCAATGCGCCAGTGCAGCCTTCGGCCGCCTGAGGAAAAGAGTGTTCGAAAGACCAGGCTCTCAAACCTACCACCAAGCTCATGGTCTACAGGGCTGTAGTAATACCCGCCCTCCTGTATGGCTCAGAGGCATGGACTATGTACAGCAGTCACCTCAAGTCAATGGAGATATAGCACCAATGATGTCTCCGCAAGATTCTACAAATCCCCTGGGAGGACAGGCACACCAACATTAGCGTCCTTGTCCAGGCCCACATCCCCAACATTGAAGCACTGACCACACTCGATCAGCTCCGCCGGGCAGGCCACTTAGTTCGCATGTCAGACACGAGACTCCAAAAGCAAGTGCTCTATGCAGAGCTCTTTCTCGGCAAACGAGCCAAAGGTGGGCAGCGGAAGCATTACAAGGACACCCTCACAGCCTCCCTGATAAAGTGCGACATCCCCACTGACACGTGGGAGCCCCTGGCCAAAGACCGCCCTAAGTGGAGAAAGTATATCTGGGAGGGCATTTCAGGTCTCAACGCCGAGAGCATGCAGAAATCAAGTGCAGGCAGCGGAAAGAGCGTGCAGCAAACCAGTCCCACGCACCCTTTCGCTCAACGACTATCTGTCCCACCTGTGACAGAGTCTGTGGCTCTCATATTGGACTGTTCAGCCACCAAAGAACTCACTTCAGGAGTGGAGGCAAGTCTTCCTCTATTTGTGGGACTGCCTATGATGATGATAATAATCTTCCTCATCCACGTCCTGCTCTAGCTGTCGTGTCTCACCAAGGCTAGCGACTCATTCCTTCGCAATGTCGTGCAGTGTGCAGCAGGACACCTCAATCTCTCCAACATATTGCAAACTATCCTCTAACTGATACCGAAAAGGAGTATTGTTTCTTGAAGACCCTGAAGCCATTGAATGACCTCACATTTTATGCCTCATTTTACAGATTCTCTGCTTCAGGATGCGGATTGCACAGTTCAGCCGCAAGTTATGGTGATACATTGTAACTCTTCTGTCCTAGAAACAATCTTCCATCTTCACTTAAAGGAAAGAACAACACACGGGTTCCATAGAATGAAGGCATCATATCAACTGCCAGAGAATTGGGCATTGCGTGTATGATCCTCTGCTGGCAGTCACAAACCATTTGTATGTTCCAGGAGTAGAATCTCCCAGGTTGAAGCCCACAGATTGAGAGGAGGCTTGAACAACTGTACGGGTGCAATCAACAACTCGCTGCAGTCCCGAGAAACAGGACAAGTGGTAAAAGCTATCTCCTTCTTTACTATTACTGTGGCTTCGGGAGATGATTTTGGTGTCTGTGCGGTATGATAGAAACCAGTCATTTCTTTGATGAGGCACTAGACAACAAACTAATGAAAGATGCAGATAGCATTTGTAAGCAACTGGAAAATGCCAGAAGCAGTTGTGACCTTAATCATTACTGGCAGCGACACGTCAACAATGAAAGGTGACTGCAGAGCTTCCTGCAACAAGTGAGAGGTTGGTCATCGGAGGCCCAGTTCACTGTAGAAGGAGATAGCTTTTACCACTTGTCCAGTATCTCGGAGCTGTTTCGCCGATATTGAGGTAGATTTGACATTGCTGATAGGTTTGCTGGACATGATAAATGTCAAATGCAGGTGGTTCCTCTCCAAACAAATCTGATCCAGATGGAAGCTGGAACCACCTCCAAAACTATTCCACCAAAACAATGAACAGAAAAGATCCAAGGCAGAAGATTTAAATCAGAAAGGAAACGAAGTGCGAGCACCCACAAAAATAGATGCAACAACAAGCATCTATCTAGTGCCTTCAATGTCGTAAAACGTTCCAAGGCGCTTCACAGGAGTACTATCAATAAAATGCAACACCAAGCCACATAAGAAGATATTAGGACAGATAACCAATAAGTTAGTCAAAGAGATAAATTTTAAGGAGCACCTTAAAGCAATTAAAAATCAGGTATCCGCAAGAGGCCAGAACTAGAGGAGCAGAGATCACAGAGGGTTGTGGGACTGGAGGAGGATACAAAGATAGGGAGGGGCGAGGCCACGGAGGGATTTGAAAATAAGGATGAAGACTTTTAAACTGAGGTGTTGCCGGACCAGGAGCCAATGCAGGTCAGCGAACACAGAGGTAATGGGTGAATGGGACTTGGTGTGACTTATTGATATTTGCTTTGTGAACAATGCACAATTCTGTTCAAATGCTGCTTTGGTCTCTCGAGCAGAGTTTTGGATGAGCTCAAGTTTATGTAGGGTGGAAGAATTGGAGGAGCAGAGAGATCTTGGAGGGCTGGAGGAGGTTACAGAGATAGGGAGGGGCAAGGCCATAAAAGCCATAAAAGAATTAAAGGAAGAGAGGCACCAAAAGCAGTACTAACTATAATCAGAGAAAAAAAACTCTCTTTCAGCAGCAAGCAAAATCAAATGCGTTTTGTACAAATCACTTCATTGGCTGGGAGTTCCACCACAACTTCTTACTGTGAGAGATTCTCACATGGCTCGTGATTTGTTCAACAGGGGACCATTAACAAGCAATTGCATGCATATCTGTATTACTATTGAGCTCAAATCTCTCTCGAGATGGAATTTCACAACAAATGGCCAAAAATTGAGAGGGCATAGCCCCAGATATTAAAAAGCCCATTAAAGGAATGTGCATTTGACACTTTTGTTTATGTAACACAAAGCAGATTTCAGGGCCTGCATGCTTCTTCTTACAAGTTGGTTGTTTTCTACTTTTGTTGCCTTATAACTCACCAATTTCATTCTACCATTCTGCAATATAATTCCCATGAGACACAATGCATGCAAAGAAGCACAGTTGTACTAAGGGGCTGATGCAACATAACCAAAAAGGCAAACTACAACTCTCAGAGGCCCGTGTATAGGCCCAGGCTTCCCAGTCCCCTCCCTTCCTCTAGCAGTTCCAAGCTCCACACCACTCTCCCTTACAATCTCTGCCCCAATCTAGCTGTTCCCCATCACCAAGCCCACTTTTCTGATTTACAGGCCTCACTGAACCTGCTCTCATCTTCCATATAAAGTTCACTCCTACCACGTTTCCTCCCAATACAAGTTCTCCCCCCGCTGCTCTCTCTAAATGCACTCAGACACTCAACTTTAAATATCCCCAAACCTTTCTCAAATCTGGTGCAGCCACAAGCCCGTTGAAAGCTCAGAATGAATCCCAATTTATGCCGTGAAGGGGCAACTCACAACTTAAATATATGCATTCTTTAAATTCAAAGACGTATGTATTTTATACAAGTAAACATTTTTAAATCAATAGAAACAATCACAAAAGAAAGAGGAATAATTATATTGTCATCATCATCATCATAGGCAGTCCCTCGAAGCGGGGATGACTTGCTTCCACGCCAAAAAAGGATGAGTTCACAGGTGTTTCAATGAAGGACCTAATATTCCAGGTCCTGAACTACATCCTAAAGTGTGGAAGATGCCTGTGCGTGGATTTCTTTTAACGTGGGGTGGCTGTTGCACACCAGCCACCACACGGGCTTGACAGAGCTAGGTCTTGGTCCAGTGGCAAGGGTTATCCAAGACAACTGGAGATCTGCTCTGCTGCACGGACCTAGTGCACACACATATCGCAGTGTGGGCTGGCCCGTGCTGCCCCTGGACCCCTGGCCCCGAACTCATGCCTCACCTGGGTCCCGAACATGTCCCTCTACAGTCTCTCGCCGCTCCTTCACCCCGATCTCGTCGCTCCTGCTGTATCTGCCCACGCTCCAATCACTGACCTGGACCTTGATGACGTCATTCTTCGCTGCCGTCACCCTCCTGCACCAGCTCGCACTGCTCCCTGAAGTAGTACGTCTCCACGCTGCTGCCGGGCCGCCATACCTCCGCTCTTTTTATGGCCCCGGCCAGCCGCTGATGTTCTCACGCAGGTCAGGGCCTCTACACTATTCAAAGAATAGCAGGCAGTTCACCCTGGTGGTATACAATTGTATAACATCAAGGTGAACTGCCTGCTATTCTTTGAATAGTGTAATGGGTCGTCCACCTGAGGGGGCAGACAGATACTCGGTTTAACATCTCATCCGAAAAACAGCACTTCCAACCATACAATACTCCCTCAGTACTATACTGGGAGTGTCAGCCTAGATTATGGGCTCAAGTCTCTGGAGTGGGATGTAAGTATATGGTTTTTGGTTCAACAATTAATGATCCATTCCGAATTTGACAGAGATACTGACTCAAAGAAAATAGCAAGCAGGAGAAGTTCTGTGTCAAATTTCACCACTAATATTCAGTATACATTTTTCAATTAGGTGATTAAATTAGGTCTATTTCTTATTGATAATTGGATGGCAAGCGCATACGTTTGTTCAAAAGTTGCATTCAATGAATATTGGTAACTGCAGATTTTCTCCAGTGTCAGGAAAAGATCCATGTAGGCCAACAATGTGCAAACTACACTGGTTACCTCTTTGGTTACGGTTGAGAGCCATCCACATCGAGACAAAATGGCAGTCCTGGCAGCACCTCCAAAGGCAGGGAGTGAATCCACTTCACGAGTCTTCCACGTCTCTGTAGGCACATATGCAATGCTATTTACACGACAGGATGTGCCTCCAATGGTGCTCATCTCAGACGCAGTTGCATAGTATAAATGGAGTTTCAAATGAAGTACTTTCCTTATTGGGTTTCCTGTCATGCACATCCACATTGCATCACTCCAATACAATACAAGTGCACTTCAGTCAACCATTCCTATTTATACATTTTAAAGTGTCATTTACGGCATTTTTTTCAATACTCAACTTTCCTCAACAGTTTACTTTCCACCAATAAGACATCCACTTAGAAGATGTTTTGTGGGAGACCCAACAATTCAATAGGAATTGCAGTATGTACAAGTCCCACTAGTGGCTGGTATTATTTATACCATGAATAGAACCACCTGGACAACCCACAGATGACAACGTAACATTGCTCAGCTTAGAATCATAGAATGGTTACATCACGGAAGGCCATTTGGCCCGTTGAGCCCGTGCCGACTCTCAGCTAGTCTCACTCCCCTGCCCTTTCCCCGTAGCTCTGCAAAATCTTTTCCTTCAGATACTTATCCAACTCAATTTTGAAAGTTAAAATTGAGTCTGCCTCCACCACCCTTTCAGGCTGTGCGTTCCAGATCTTAAACACACGCTCATAAAAAAGTTTTTTCTTACACTGCCTTTGGTTTTTTTGCTTCTACTCAGACTAAATCATTGCTGAGCAGTATGGTTCAGATTATAGGTATTGACTTGATTACATGGTTTTATGCAGTGCACACATGTCGTCATTTTAAAAAGTTTTGAAGGTTCAAAGAGAGAAAAAATACTTGTATGAAAGGAGTTCCTGCAGGGCTGTCTGACGCCACCTTGAGCATCTGCAACAGAAATGGTGGCAAGACACATATTTTTGGCAAGCACAGTCCTAGAAGAATAGGGAACACTAATGTATGGGGGGGGGGGGGTCAATAATGCATGGGAGGTGTGGTACAGAAGGGAAGCCAGCTTGTTCTTTCTGGCAATTTGTATGGAAACCGTCACACTCTAGCAAACACGTTTTGACCTCTGCTGTAGTTTGACACAGCTGCTCTGTTAATTAGAAGAATAGCCTGTAGCAATTTACCACCATTAATACTGATTCGCTCATTAGAATATTGAATTAAATCGCACACAATTACTAAAAATGTTAGAAATTAGAAGTCAGACAATTAAAATCAGAATTATATTGTCTGTTCCGTAAAAATGAAAGTATGAAAAATCAGAGGCAAAAGGCACATCAACAATCAGAATTGCATTCACAACACTAATGTGTCAAGAATTCACTTTTTAATAAGCATAATTTTTTTTAACTATCTTACAAGCTGCATACTTCAACTTTAAGGTTTATGCTCAACAGAGAAGCAAAGTGACTATTTCTTTAAATGTAGTAAAGTACTTGCATATTTTGCATTCCTTTTAAACACTAAAGATGACCCAAAGTGATAAGATATAATCCATTATGTTAAATAACTTTCCATCGGTCTTACCAATTTTTGTTTTTTTAGACTCTTTCATATGCCTAGCCGATACAAAAGTTCCAATCAGACAACATAGCACTAGCATTAAGAAACTACAACATCATAAGATTACTTGCAGTTTTGAATTTGAATTTAACACACTCCCCTTCACATTATGAGAAACACTGGTTGACTATTGAGCAGAATCATGTTTTTACAGAGCTGTTGTGAACAGGTCCTTTTCAAATGCTCTTGATCTCAAATTCCACCCCACTGCATTTACACAGTGACATCGCTAAAACAGTGTGGTTCAGATTCGAGGTACTGACTTGTTTAGGTCCCCTAAGCTTTCATTACAAGTGGAAAGGCTGATTGAGGGTTAAACCCTTTCTCTTGCACGATTGATAGGAGGAATAGATATCCAATTAATCACTTCTAGTTTAATCACTGGTATTTTCCCCTATTTCCCTCCTTCCAGCAACATTTTAACCTCGTGGTTGTCATGTTCTATACCTGCAAATTATGCACACCAAGGCAATTTCTGGAGATGAATTTGACCCTCCCAGCTTCAACAGAGTTAATTGCCTTATGAATGAATCTATGTAATAAGCATTATTTTGTGCATTACATGCAAAACCTTTATGAGCACAATAAATCGCCATATCCTTTTGATTAAATTAGAAACACAGAATTCCCATCAAAACCATAATTCAAACATCACTTCATTGTTAGTTTTATTAGAAGTCCAAAGTCCAGCATTTTTGATTTATTTTGTGAATGTTGGTGTACAAAGTACTGGAAAATGAACCAACTTCCCATTTCAGACAGCCTGTGAACAATCAAGCACTGCCAGATCAGCTATAGTACTGTTCAATGCAGAGCGATGCTTGCTCTACTCAGCTCAAACCTCAGGAGAGCACGCACGTACGTGTCATTTTCCACACCAGCCTTCCCGTGCTTTCTCTGAGTGAGATTATCAATTGTGTCAATTAGGACTAATTTAAGGAGAGTTTTGCACTCTGGCCTCATAGCCACAAAGAACTAGATTAAGACTGTCCAATGGCTGGATGCTTAATGAAATATGTTACAATCAATGTCTCATAACACACACTAACAAGCAAAATCGAAGAGCTTCATGCATTCTTTTTTTTATATATAAAGAAAAATGGGGAACTATAGTTGTTATTTCTTTTGTAGTACTCCTAAATAGCATTCATGCTAGGATGGGAGACATCAGTAGGTATGTCTTACTAAGCTGTCCGCTTAATGTTAATCATACAGGGGGAAAATCCATCCATTAGTAACAGATAACACTTTCATACTACACAACAGGGGAGTAGTGGTAAAAAGCACATCTCATTATGTGGTATAGCCACATGGAGTTTTATTAACTTTAAGGATCAAAGAAAGGCTTTGGCCAAGCAGCTCTGCTAAAAAAATACATTAATGTAGTATCGCAGAAGCTGTACTCTGCTATTACCATGTTTTACAGTTTCAAAACCTGCAGCATTCCCACATTATTTACACCAAAAAAGCATATGACATTAAAAAATCTACCTGGAACAACTCTATCTTTAGACCAAACAAAAGACTTGCATTTATAGAGCACCTTTCATGCCTTCACCAGACATATCAAATAGTGCAATGGGATCTTTTACATCCACCCGAGAGAGTACATAGGGCCTCGGTTTAACGTCTCATCCGAAAGGCTGCACCTCTGACAGTGCAGCACTCCCTCAACAATGCACCGGAGTGTCAGCCTAGATGTTTGCGCTCAAGTGCCTGGAGAGGGACTTAAACCCACAACCTTCTGACTCCGAGGCAATGGTGCTACCCACTGAGCCACAACTGACACGACAAGAAGTGTTTCTAAACTAACAAAAAAATGTGACAGATCAGTCTGTACAGATTAAATTCTTACTCGCTATATCTGGAATTATGGATTCAATAATTGCCTACCATCAGAAAGGAGGCGCACCTATCGCTTTCTGGCATTCATTATCGGCACAATGGATGTGGTGGCCATTAGAGAGAAATTCAGCAATTTTGCTGAAAAAAAGGAGCGGAGCGGTATTGGTGGCGGGAATGGGCTCTTTGCAGCGGTGTGATGTGGAGTGGCTGATGAGGCCGTGAAAGTCAGCTCATGGCCATTTACTGAAAACAAGGCAGCTGCTCCCTGGCCTTCTTAAAGAGCAGGTTTTGCAGCTAGGCCTGAGCACTGAGTTTGTCTCTATTGTTTGTGAAAGAATGGCTAATGCAAGAGGTTTAAGGAGGGCCAGCCGCTTCTCGGATGTTGAACTTGAGACCCTGGTCCAAGCTGTGAAGGGAAGGAGGCGTGTTCTCTATCCGGACACCGGAAGACCCAGTCGCGCCATCTTTCTCAATGTCTGGAGAGAGATCGCTGTGGAGGTGTCGGGGACCTTCACTCAGGACCGCACCGCCACCCAATGCCGCAAAAGGCTGAACGTCACAATTCAACTGATGAAAGTGAGTACATGTTCCCCCAAATCCTCACCTTCCATCTGCGTGTCTCTCCTTCTTCTTCTCTTATTTCCCACCTTCACTATATAGTCAGTGAAGCACCATTTGATTGCTATGGCATGTATACCTATGTGTGCATACTCACAATGGAGGGTCCATTTCATGTGAGAGTTACACCTGTTGGGGGGTTTCCCTCTGCCCCAATGCAAACGGAGACAAGGGTATACTGGTTTCAAGTGATCTTTATTCAAGCAAGTGCAGTGAGAGGCTCCTCTCAGCTGCAGCTGAGACAAGAATCTAATTTTTATATTCGAGCAGTTGGTTTATATACAATCTTCGGGACTTGGCCAATTAATTGTCCAAGTCTTATACATTTAATCACATCTCCACAAATCACATCTTGTTTATCTAATTTGCCCTGTTTCCACATTTACCATTGTTCTACTCTTTAGCTTTTATCCAATTTACGTACACATAACCATACCTTCACAAAACTCATCTTTCTTATCTCATTCTCCGCACGTCCTTGATTGGCGGCCCATTTTTCAATGTATGGCCCCAATCATCGTGTAATATGCTCTTTCCAACTGTCAGAACTGTCTTTGTCCTGCAAGACTTCTCCCTTATTACATCAGCCAGCTAGTCATTTAAGCTGCTGATCTAACTTTTAATCCCTTTACACCTGCATGTGATGGACCCACACTTGCACTAATTGCTGAGGGCTCATGACACTACTCAGCAACCCTTCTTTGCTTTGCAGGCCAAGGTCTCTCACAACCGTTTGGAGCAACAGAGGATTGGTGGGGGCGAGGCCGATATCCAGCAGCTGACCGATATAGAAGGCAGGGTGCAGCGGCTAGTGGGCCCACATGTTGCCTTCCCTGTGGTCGCTGGTCGTGTGGATCCCGCTGGGGGCAGCATCGGTAAGTGAACGCCATCCCTCCCTGGAAGTCCAAGCGCCTATCAGTCAATTGCTTATGATTGCGTGCCAGTTGCTTGCTGCATGGTGCAATGCCCTACCTCAGCTTGATGAGACACCTTATGCCATTTATGATTGCAGAGGATACCTTGAGTGCGAGCCAGAGCAAAACTGAGACCCTTGAGCCGAGTGCGAGCCAGAATCAGGAGGGCAGTGTTGGGCCGAGTGCAGATGAAGGCGAGGAAGAGCAGGATACTGCTGACAGCACTGCACCACTGCTTTCTACACTCACATGCGCCAGCTCAGATACTGGGAGTACGTGGTCGGGTCAGTTCGATTTATCAGAGGGATCTGCACTGGATGATGCACCAAGGCCTAGTAGGCTGCAGCATGGTCAAGGGCAAAGGCAACCTCGGATGCCATCTCTCTGGGGGGAGAGTTCGTATGCGTGTTCTGCTAAAGAGGACTCAGATGAGCTCATCGATGTTGGGGCTAATGAAAGAAGGGTGAAGGGCATGGATTCGCAGATGTTAGGGGCAATGGCAATGGTGCCCGAGAGTCAGTCGCAAGTGACCAGGAGTGTGGAGGAGTCTGCCTCCCGCATTGTGGACAGCTCTGCGCACACCATGGAGCCCATCATTGCCAGTGTGCAAATGATGGTGGACTCCCAGAGTGACCGTGCGGATCCAACTGTAATGTGCGTATCATGGTCGATGTGACAGTTGCCATTACAGCACAGGCGCAAGGGAATGAGTGTATGAATGCTGCTTTGCACAAGATGGCCGCTACCCTGGAAGCTCAGAATGCTCTCATGCACTCTGAGCAACAGGCCACAGAGCGTCTTACTGCTGTCGTCTCTGGTGCCATCGAGACTGTGTCTGCTCGCATGCAGTTTCAGCTGGATGCCACGTGAGATCTGACTGCTCCCATCGCAGCTGAGTCCACCACAGTCCACAGGGAACCTGCCTGTGTCGCGACACAGCACCCACCTGTGCTCCAGCAGATTGCTAGTGATGATTTGGTGCTGCTCAGGGGGAGTGGCGTAGGCATATCGGACCATGATCCTGATGTGCTCTCTCAGGATCACAGCAGTCCTGAGCCGAGACCTGCCACTCCACCATTGCTGCCAACCATGGAATCACCCCAGCCAATTCTGACTGAAGATGCCGAGGAGGAGGCAGCCCAGTCTGCAGCCGGACCTTCTAGGGCCAGAGCTGGTCGAGGGCGTCCGAGGAGGACATCTGTAGCTTCTACACTTGAAACACGGCAGCCTTCCCAGAGCCATGATGCAGCCATAGGAGAGACACTGCGGTGTAGTTCCAGAATAGGTATGCGCGTGAGGAGTTGTAAGTGTCATGTATTTAACCATCTTGCAATGACATAGTCATGTAACTGTAACTCATGTACACTGTACCTGTACCCTAGAAAGGCACACCCTGACCACAGGGGGTGAACTTGCGGGAGACACTCCTCACCTGGGTTTCCAGGTATAAAAGGGGAGGTCCCACCCAGGGTCAACACTCCTTGGTCCTGGCAATAAAGGTGAAGTTCACAGAGTGACCGTGTCTGATATATCTATGCCTCGTGTGAGTTTGTAGTAAGGTGCAAGGTAAGTAAATGCACAAGGGTGAGGATTGATTATTGTACGTCGGAGTTGCGATCATTCCTGGGACTTTTGAACTATTTTGGGAACTTTCTGCCGAACTTAAGCACATTGTTGGAGCCGTTACATATGCTCCTGCATAAAGGTTGTTAATGGTTTTGGGGGGACTGCCAAGAACGGGCTTTCAATAAGGCG
Source organism: Pristiophorus japonicus (assembly GCF_044704955.1). NCBI lineage: Eukaryota > Metazoa > Chordata > Chondrichthyes > Pristiophoridae > Pristiophorus > Pristiophorus japonicus. The sequence goes on along the minus strand of NC_091993.1, from coordinate 96,803,220 downwards.
AGGAACCTGCTGTGTTCCAACAAACTGTTGACTTTGTATGAACCTTGTAAAAAACTGGTCTTAATATGCGATGCATCATTCTACGGGGTTGGGTGTGCTGCAGCAGGGTAACAATGACAGCCGACTCCAACCGGTGGCTTACGCCTCCAGGTCGCTCTCCCAGGCAGAGCGTGGATACGGCATGGTCGAAAAGGAAGCACTCGCTTGTGTTTACGGTGTGAAAAAGATGCACCAGTACCTTTTCGGTAGACAGTTCAAGCTAGAGACGGACCACAAGCTGTTAACATCCTAGTTGTCCGACAGCAAGGCTGTCAACGCCAAAGCGTCAGCTCCATACAGTGCTGGGCCCTCACGCTGGCTGCGTATGACTACACCATATGGCACCGGCCAGGCACCGAAAATTGCGCTGATGCGCTCAGCAGGCTCCCACTGGCCACCACCGAGGGGGCGTCGGAGCAGAGCGCTAAGAAGGTCATGGCCATTGAGGCTTTTGACACTGCGGGCTCCCCCATCACAGCCCGCCAGATCAAACTCTGGACCAACAGGGACCCCCTCCTATCCATGATAAAGAAATGTGTCCTGACTGGGGATTGGGCACCCGCACACAGGGCGTGCCCCGAGGAAGTCAGACCGTCTCAGAGACGGATGGATGAGCTCTCCATCCAAGCCGACTGCCTGCTATGGGGCAGCTGAGTAGTCATGCCCCAGAAAGGAAGGGAAGCGTTCATCAGGGAACTCCACAGCGAGCAGCCTGGCATCGTGTTAATGAGGCCATTGCCCGGTCACATGTATGGTGGCCGGGGATTGACTCAGACCTGGAACACTGGGTTCGCAGGTGCACGACATGTGCCCAGCGGGGCAATGCCCCCAGGGAGGCCCCACTCAGCCCGTGGCCCTGGCCCACCAGACCATGGTCACGTATTCACGTAGATTATGCGGGCCCGTTCATGGGGAAAATGTTCCTGATTGTTGTCGATGCATACTCGAAGTGGATCGAGTGCATCATATTGAACTTGTGCACGACATCCATCACCGTGGAGAGTCTGCGTACGGTTTTCGCGACCCATTGATTGCCGGACATCCTGGTCAGCGACAATGGCCCATGTTTCACTAGCCATGAATTCCAGGAATTTATGACAGGCAATGGTATCAAGCACGTCCGGACAGCGCCGTACAAGCCGGCTTCCAATGGTCAGGCGGAACGGGCAGTCCAAGTCATAAAACAGGGCATGCTACGCATCCAAGGACCCTCCCTTCAGTACCGCCTATCGCGCCTCCTGCTGGCCTACTGGTCCTGGCCGCACTCGCTCACGGGAGTCCCGCCAGCGGAACTCCTCATGAAACGCACGCTCAAGACGCGGCTGTCCCTCATTCACCCAGCCCTGGCAGACATTGTTGAGGACAAGCGTCAGTTCCAAACCGAGCTCCATGATCGAGGCGCAAGGGGGAGGTGTATAGAAATAGATGACCCGGTATTTGTTCTTAACCACGCTTTGGGACCCAAGTGGCTTGAGGGCAACATAATTGGCAAAGAAGGAAAATAGAGTCATGGTGGTCCAACCAAACAATGGGCAGATATGCCGCAAACACTTGGACCAAGTAAAGAAAAGGTTCAGCATAGACACAGAGGAACCTGAAGAAGAGCATGAGATGGTACCCACACCACTGCCAGCGGACGAGCAACAAAGACAGCCCTCAGCATGCACAGTCCCTGCGGCCAGCCAGGACAGGCCGGAATCACCTCAAGTGACAGAGACACGTGCCGAGGCTCAGCCACCAGAGCCACAACTACGGCACTCCACGAGAGAGCGTCGACCACCTGGCAGACTTCACCTCTGAAACAAAAAGACTTAAGGGGGGAGGTGATGTCATGTATTTAACCATCTTGCAATGACATAGTCATGTAACTGTAACTCATGTACACTGTACCTGTACCCTAGAAAGGCACACCCTGACCACAGGGGGTGAACTTGCGGGAGACACTCCTCACCTGGGTTTCCAGGTATAAAAGGGGAGGTCCCACCCAGGGTCAACACTCCTTGGTCCTGGCAATAAAGGTGAAGTTCACAGAGTGACCGTGTCTGATATATCTATGCCTCGTGTGAGTTTGTAGTAAGGTGCAAGGTAAGTAAATGCACAAGGGTGAGGATTGATTATTGTATGTCTTGTGGATCCATTATTTCTGGTCTCATAAATCTTTATTTTGAATAGCTATGCAAGTTCACTGTGGGGAATGATGTGTGAAAGGGCTCATTGGTTTGCCCATAGAGATGCACAGATGAAGGCTCAAGTGAGCATGAACTCAGCGGAAACAAGCAGCAATGAGACGGTTTAGGACTTCTCTTGGAGGGTCTGAATGGCGACACCACCTCCTGCATGGCTGCCAACCCGTATTCTGGAACTCCTCCTGTGCCTCCCCCACCTCCTCCATGTGGTGCTCCTGCACCTCCTCCTCCTGGACCTCCTCCTCAGGTGGTACTGCTGCCTCGTCCTCGAAACATAGAAACATAGAAAATAGGTGCAGGAGTAGGGCATTAGGCCCTTCGAGCCTGCACCACCATTTAATATCATGGCTGATCATTCAACTCAGTACCCCTTTCCTGTTTTCTCTCCATACCCCTTGATCCCTTTAGTCGTAAGGGCCATATCTAACTCCCTCTTGAATATATCCAATGAACTAACATCAACAACTTTCTGCAGTAGGGAATTCCACAGGTTAACAACTCTCTGAGTGAAGAAGTTTCTCCTCATCTCAGTCCTAAATGACTTACTCCTTATCCTTAGACTGTGTCCCCTGGTTCTGGACTTCCCCAACATCGGGAACATTCTTCCAGCATCTAACCTGTCCAGTCCCGTCAGAATTTTATATGTTTCTATGAGATCCCCTCTCATCCTTCTAAACTCCAATGTATAAAGGCCCAGTTGATCCAGTCTCTCCTCATATGTCAGTCCAGCCATCCTGGGCATCAGTCTGGTGAACCTTCGCTGTATCATAACACCCAGGTCTCGTTACACCTCCCCTTTTCCTAATCTGCCGCCATTCAGATAATATTCTGCCTCTCTGTTTTTGCCACCAAAGTGGATAACCTCACATTTATCCACATTATACTGCATCTGCCATGTATTTGCCCACTCACCTAATCTGCCCAAGTCACCCTGCAGCCTCTTAGCGTTCTCCTCACAGCTCACACCGCCACCCAGCTTAGTGTCATCTGCAAACTTGGAGATATTACACTTAATTCCTTCATCTAAATCATTAATGTATATTGTAAATAGCTGGGGTCCCAGCACTGAGCCCTGTGGCACCCCACTAGTCACTGGCTGCCATTCTGAAAAGGACCCATTTATCCCGACTCTCTGCTTCCTGTCTGCCAACCAGTTCTCTATCCACGTCAATACATTATACCCAATACCACGTGTTTTGATTTTGCACACCAATCTCTTGTGTGGGACGTTGTCAAAAGCCTTTTGAAAGTCCAAATACACCACATCCACTGGTTCTCCCTTGTCCACTCTATTAGTTACATCCTCAAAAAATTCTAGAAGATTTGCCAAGCATGATTTCCCTTTCATAAATCCATGCTGACATGAACCGATCCTGTCACTGCTTTCCAAATGAGCAGCTATTTCATCTTTAATAATTGATTCCAATATTTTCCCCACTACTGATGTCAGGCTAACCAGTCTATAATTACCCATTTTCTCTCTCCCTCCTTTTTTTTTTAAAAGTGGTGTTACATTAGCTACCCTCCAGTCTATAGGAACTGATCCAGAGGTGATAAACTGTCCTCCAATGGTTGTGCCCTCATGATTGTCAGGTTGTGAATCATGCAACAGATGATCATGATTAGGGGCACCTACTCAGCACTCCTCCTGAGCGATCCAGGCAACGGAACCTTTCCTTAAGGATTCCAATGGTCTGTTCAGTGATGCACCTGGTGGCTGAATGAGATTGCTGTGCTGCAGTCCTGGAGTGCCGAAAGGGAGTCAGCCAAGTGCAGAGTGGGTAGCCCTTGTCTCCAAAGAGCCAGCCGCAATCTTGGTTTGGCCCAGCAAAGGCACCTGGCACACCGGTTTAGCACAGGATGAAAGCATCTTGGCTGATGCCAGGATAGCGGGCATCAACTGCTATGATTTTGCGGTTGTTGTCGCACACCAGCTGGGCATTGAGGGAGTGGAATCCTTTGCATTTTCTGAAGATCTCCGTATTGATCTGCTGTGCCTTCAATGCCACATGGGTGCAGTCTATAGCGCCCTGAACCCTGGGGAAACCCGCGATCCTGACGAATACGGTCTGCCACTCCAACTGCTTCTCCCTGCTCATGGTGAAGGATATGTAGTCCCTCCTCCTCTTTACAGAACATCTGTCACCTGACAGATGGAGCTATGCGCGGCGAACTGGGAGATGTTCGAGATGTCAGCTTGAAAAGATCCAGTCGGGTATCAATTGAATGTGATGGTCACCTTTGATGCGACGGTCAGTGCTTCAACCTTGTTTGAGGCTGCAGGTCTGGCTGCAAGATATTGCACAGCTTCATCATGATGTCCTTATGGAATCGCAGTCTCTGGAGACATTGATCAACCGTCTGGTCCAGGTATGAGAACAGCTGTCAGTCGACCCTTTGGTAATAGGGCCTTCTGCCACCACGTCGGTGTAGGCGTCTTCCTCTTACAGCTGCCTCATTGCCTTCTCCCTCCTGCTGTTCTTGGTCCTCATCCTCTGCAGCCTACTGCTTCCTGGGGCACCTCTCTGGGTTCAGCTCTGTCACCATCTCCATGGCCTTCTGCATTTTCCTCAGCCATATATGCTGTGTCCCTTACCCACTGCCTTTGCAGCCGTTGGAACCCACACCGCTTTCTCCTAAGTGCCTCCCTGCCACGCACAATGTGCAGGAGGCGTTCCGCTGCCAGAACTGACCCCATTTAGTTCTCCTCCGCAAGCACAGCCTCCACAATCAACGCTCTCTGTTGTAGAGAATGAAGATCCTGGGCCACTATAACTCAATCCCGCTGTCAACAAGGCAACTCGCAATGGATGAAAAAGTCCGAAAAAAATCTCTCCGACAAGAATGCTGCTAGACACAACACGCCTTTAAAGGTCACTGGCGGTCTAGAGCAAGCACAGTGTACTGACCCAAAAACCTGTCGTTAGCACCAACAGGCAGCTCGAAGGCGATTTGAGCTGAATTTAACTTCCGGGGCGGGTCAGAGGTGCGCGATCTGATGACATCGTTAACGACGCATCTGCGGAAGCAGGGCGGAATTTGGGGGAACGGGAAAGATATCCACACCGCTGGAAAAACCCATGAGGGCAATACCACGAATGTCGGCCAGTCCGCCGCGACTCAGCAGCCATTCCACACCGACCCGTGGCCGCCGCTTTCAGGTGGCCAGAAGCCTTATAGAAAGGGGAAATTTTGGCCCCTCTGAGTTTGTCCACAACTAGTCTATAAGTTACCTGGGATACCCTTCACTCTCCATTGGTTACTTTCCAATCCAACTGGTATATTTAACAAGGATTGAGAATTTGCCACCCCCAATGGGCTGCACTCTATGTGGGAGTCGTCCCTTTAATTATTGGGGACTTGGCCTGGAGGGGGGTAATAGGTTTTTAAGTCGGTTCACGGACTCCCAGGCCGCCTTCAATTTCTGCAGTCTGGAGGAGTCCGTGTTCCATGTTTATGTTGAGTGTGCGAGGTTGCAGCCCCTCTTCCAATATTTGAAGCGGCTGCTCCTCAAATTCTGGTTGCACTTCAGTCCCACATTCCTGCCCGCTCCCCTGTGCAGAGGGGAGCGGGCAGGTCGGAAGGCCTATTCATAGGACTGCTCCTGGGCCTGGCCAAGGGGGCCATCAACCGGTCCAGGCAGCGGGCAGTCGAGGGGGTCGTTCAGCCCGACTGCCTGCCTCTCTCCCGTGGTTACATTCCTGGAGATGGAGCACACGGTGTCCACTGGTACACTCGCAGCCTTCCGCAAGAGATGGGCGCCAGAGGGACTGGAATGCATCATCAGCCCCGGCAACCAAATTTTAATTTGATTTGTTTAACGTCCAAAGTTTAATTTGTGAATTTGTCAGTTTTAGTGCCCCTTTTTAAGGAGGCACTTGATTTATAGTTTTACTAAAATAGTTGAGAACTTGTCACCTCTACTATTCCCTCACTAACTTCTTACAACATTCCTGGTCTTATTTGTCAGTTCTTCTAAGAGCAAAACATTGTGAGCTAGACATTTCAGACTGTCAGGTGCATCATTTTTACACCAATTTAAAGTAAGTTTCGCCTATCAATGATCTGGAGAGGTATTTAAAAATCACATTTGGCTATCCACTGGAGCGGAGATTGATATAAAACCCATGTAAAAGTGAGCAATCTACTGGCATGCAGCCTTTAAAATGTCAGTTTTGACGACTGCAGAAGCAGGTTGGGAGCAGAACTTGGCTTATTTCAGTTTGACTGCAAGCTTGACTGGATGTCTCATGATTGTGTCACTTTACACGAAAAAAGGACATCCTGGCAGGTATCACCAAACAAGGGGCAGAGGCAGAGAAGATTTATTTCAAGGTCCAACCTGCAAACTCTCTCGATGAAATAGAGCAGAAGAGAGACCGAGTGCCAGATGTCATTGACTCAGAAACATTTATGGCACAAAAGGAGGCCATTCAGCCCATTGTGTCTTTGCCAGCCGAAAAAGAGGTATCCAGCTTAATCTTGGTCCGTAGCCCTCTAGGTTACGGCACTTCAAGTGCATATCCCAGTATTGCCTCTACCAGCCTTTCAAGCAGTGAGTTAAAGACCCCCACCACCCTCTGGATGAAAAAAGTTCTCCTCAACTTCCCTCTACCAATTACTTTAAATCTATGCCCTCTGGTTATAGACCTCTCTGCTAAGGGAAATAGGTCCTTCCTATCCACTCTATCTAGGCCCATCATAATTTTATACACCTCGATTAAATCTCCCTCAGCCTCCTCTGTTTCAAAGAAAACAACCCCAGTCTATTCCCAGGCAGTGGCAGTAAACCTTCAAAAAAGATAATTCACACCATGTAGAGAGAGATGGCATTGGCACCCCAAAACTGCAGACCTGTGCCACAAAACATTCAATGATCTGAACGGGGCAGGCAAGACAACACAACAGGCACTCTCCTTTTTCTTCCTTGGCACCAGCACACTCTTCGCCCTCAAAGTAACAGCTGTACAACTAATCTTAGTTAAGGAGGGCACGGACTCAAGATCTTACAGTGTAGCTACCTCTCTGCCCTCACAGCAATTACTTTAATGCACAACTATAAAACTCCTTCCTCCACTTTAACAGGGCAGTATCACCACATTCCTTATTTCAGCTCTCCTATAGCACCTAGCACCGAGGATCGTTTGCTCGTTGTCACATATAATCTGTGCGTTTGGGTGTGAAAGCCCTTCCAGGTGGGTAGTTCAGGGGGTTTTCTGTGGGAGTTTTCAAAGCAACATGGCTGCCATCGATTGCATCCTGGACATCGGAAAAGCCAGTAACTCCATAAACTGAAAACCCCACAGTGCACCGTGGTGATTTACCAAGATCCTCTGTGGCTGCCTGTAAAGAGCTTGTGCCATAAAAGCTGAGTGTGGTTGTCGTTTTCATTGCCACAGATGGAGCAATGGCAGCAGATGATCGTGGCTGCAGATCCTCATGCAAGAGGTGACAGAGATGGATCCCTGTTATCTCTTGGGTGAAGAACAATCTTCTTATACACATCTCCTCATTAAGTTCCTCATATGAGCTGTGTCATCTGTATATTCTTTAGAGGTGGGGGTAATATCTAGTGGAGTCCATCCTCCTTAAATACTGCTCGACTCACCTTTGCTTCATTCTGTGGTTCTGCTCCTCCTTCTCCTAGTGTCAGTTGTGGCTCAGTGGGTAACACCCTTGCCTCTGAGTCAGAAGGTTGTGGGTTCAAACCCCACTCCAGGGACTTGAACACAAAAAAATCGAGGCTGAAACTCCAGTGCAGTGCTGAGGGAGCGGTGCACTGTTGGAGGTGCCATCGTTCAGATGAGATGTTAAACCGAGATCCTGTCTGCTCTCTCAAGTGGACGTAAAAGATCCCATGCACTATTTCGAAAAAGAGCAGGGGAATTATCTGTCATGTATCTCACATAACTATATCTTACCATGCTATACATGACTGTAACTAGATATGACCTGTAACCACAAGCTTACCTTACCACCAGGGGTGCACTTGCAGGAGACACTGGATACCTGTACTTACACAGGTATGTAAAGACAGGTCTCAGGCAAGTGTGGCATTCGAGAGCTGTGTAATAAAGGTGCAGGTCCTGAGTGACCTTGACTTCAGCATGTGCCTCGTGTGAGTTTGTACTGCAGGGTCAGGACTTTACAGTGGCGACGAGTTACGGGATTACAGAGTCCACAGAATGGCGACCAACGGCTCAGATGAAAAATACAATGCTGGAGATAATTGGGAGAACTTTATAGAAAGGTTCCAGCAAAGCTTCGTAACCAAAGACTGGTTAGGCGACGATAAGGTAGACAAGAGAAGAGCCTAAATCTTGACCAGCTGTGGCTAGAAAACATACGCCTTAATGAAGGACCTGCTGGCACCCGAGAAACCAGCAAGCAAGTCGTTTGAAGAGTTGAGCACACTGGTAAGAGACCACCTGAAGCCAGCGAGCAGCCGACACATGGCCAGACACAAGTTCTACAACTACAGACGCTGTGTGGGCCAGAGCATACCCGACTTCGTGGCGGAACTTCGGAGGCTGGCTAGCTTATGTGAGTTCTCCGATGAACTAAGGAGAGAGGTACTGAGAGACTTTTTTATTGAAGGAATAGGCCACGCAGGCATATTCCGAAAGCTCAAAGAGACCAAGAACCTGACCTTAGAGGCAGCAGCACTGGTTGCACAGACATTCTTGGCAGGAGAAGAAGAAACGAGGTTGATCTACACTGCGGGTACGACAACTAACGAAACTTCGGAACAAGGGGTTCAGAGCGTGAAACAAGCCGCTACCCCTACACACAAAGGCAGGAGAGCAGGCCCTCAACAGCAGGCAATGGCACCAGAAGCCATCAAGGGCCACATGAACGGCCGTTCACACCTCATCAACCCACAATGCGAGCGATCAACTACAAACTGAGAGAAGCTCAAGAGAGATCAGCCAAACGCAGCTCATCCTTTGGAAACAATGGAAGCAGTCTGTGCTGGAGTTGTGGTGGAAGGCACACATCAAGGCACTCATGCTGTTTGCAGAAACTGCAACTATACAGGACATCTGGCCCACATGTGCAGAAAAACGGCAGCTCGGCTGGTATATGAATTGGAAGGGTCGGAAAGCGGACCAGAAGACAGTGGGGACAGTACCCGGGACACCGAGGCACAGCGGGTCAACACGATCAATGGCCACTGCTCTTACAACAAGACGCCTCCGATAATGATGAGGGTCCTACTCAACGGGATACCCGTCAACATGGAGCTGGATACGGGAGCGAGTCAATCTCTCATGAGCGCTCAACAATTTGAACAACTGTGGCCGCACAAAAGCGACAGACCAAAGCTCACAAGGGTCGACACCAAACTAAGGACCTATATGAAAGAAATCATCCCCGTCCTTGGCAGCGCCATGCTCTTAGTCACACACAAAGGGACAGTGAACCGACTTCCCCTGTGGATTGTTCCCGGAGATCTCCCAGCACTGCTGGGGAGAAGCTGGCTGGCAAAACTAAATTGGAAAAGGGATGATGTTCACGCCATGTCGTCAGAGGAACGGACCTCCTGCTCAACAGTTCTAAGTCGATTTGAACATCTCTTTCAGCCAGGTATGGGCACCTTCAAAGGGGCTAAAGTCAAAATCTACATCACACAGGATGCCAGACCAGTCCATCACAAGTGCCCTATGTGATGAGGGAAAAGATTGAACATGAACTGGACAGGCTTCTGCGGGAAGGCATTATCTCACCCATGGAATTTAGTGACTGGGAAAGTCCCATCGTCTCAGTCATGAAGCCTGATGGATCCGTACGAATCTGTGGGGATTACCAATCTACCATAAACAGAGTCTCCCTTCAGGACCAACACCCGCTGCCCAGAGTGGAGGACCTATTTGCCACATAGGCTGTAGGAAAACTTTTCTCAAAACTAGATCTCACATCTGCGTACATGACGCAAGAACTGACCGAAGAGTCTAAGCTACTCACCACCATCAACACACATCGAGGCCTTTTCATGTACAATCGATGTCCATTCGGCATCAGGTCGGCAGCTGCCATATTCCAGCGCAACATGGAGAGTCTGCTCAAGTCCATCCCGAGGACGGTTGTATTTCAGGACGACATACTTATCACGGGCAGGGACACCGACTCCCATCTCCGCAATTTGGAGGAAGTACTAAAGCGGTTGGCTCGGGTAGGCCAAAGAGTTAAGAAATCTAAGTGCCTGTTTCTTGTGCCCGAGGTTGAATTTTTGGGCAGAAGGATTGCCGCTGATGGAATCCGCCCAACAGAGTCCAAAACAGAAGCAATTCGCCTGGCACCCAGGCCACGGAATGTCTCAGAACTGCGCGCCTTTCTCGGGCTACTCAATTACTTTGGGAACTTTATGCAGAACTTAAGCACGCTGCTGGAGCCTCTCCACGTGCTACTCAGAAAGGGTGCGATTGGTTTTGGGGGGACGCCCAGCAACGCGCCTTCAATACAGCACGCAACCTTCTGTGTTCCAACAGTGTTTTGGCATTCTTTGATCCAGGTAAAAAGCTAGTTCTCACATGTGATGCTTCAGCATACGGGGTCGGGTGCGTTTTACAACATGTCAATGGTGCGGGTAAATTATAACCTATAGCTTATGCCTCCAGGTCACTTTCGCGGGCGGAGCGCAGGTACGGAATGGTGGAGAAGGAGGCGCTTGCGTGCGTGTACGGTGTCAAAAAGATGCACCAATACCTTTTCGGGGCCAGGTTCGCGCTAGAAACCGACCACAAGCCCCTCATGTCCCTACTATCCGAGAGCAAGGCAATAAACGGCAACGCCTCGGCGCACATTCAACGGTGGGCACTCATGCTGGCATCTTACGACTACACCATAAGGCACAGACCAGGCACAGACAACTGTGCCGACACGCTTATCAGGCTACCCCTGGCGACCACGGAAGGGTCTGAGGAACAGGACTGTGAGATAGTCATGGCAATCAATGCCTTTGAGTCCACAGGTGCGCCCATGACGACTCGCCAAATCAGAGCCTGGACGACCAGCGACCCCACGTTATCCATAGTAAAAAGATGTATCTTAACTGGTGACTGGGCAGAGGCTCGCAATGGCTGCCCCAAGAAGATCAAACCCTTCCATAGGCACATGCATGAGCTGTCACTATAAGCAGACTGCCTGATGTAGGGCAGCCGAGTAGTTATGCCTCTGCGAGGCAGAGAGGCATTTGTCCGGGAGCTTCACCGCAAGCACCCGGGGATCGTTCTCACGAAGGTCATAGCCAGATCCCACAACTGGTGGCCTGGCATTGACGCGGACTTGGAGCTCTGCGTCCGACGGTGCACCATTTGTGCCCAACTCAGTAATGCCCCCAGGGAGGCCCCCTGAGCCCCTGGCCCACCAAACCTTGGTTGCGGGTACACGTAGACTATGCGGGCCCATTCATGGGCAAAATGTTCCTTGTAGTTGTAGACGCATTTTCAAAGTGGATCGAATGCACCATTTTAAACTCGAGCACCACCTCCACCACTGTGGAGAGCCTTGGAACTATATTTGCAACGCACGGAATTCCTGACAAATTGGTCAATGATAATGGTCCGTGCTTCACCAGCGCAGAATTCCAACATTTCATAAGTGACCACGGCATAAATCACGTTAAGACGGCACCATTCAAGCCGGCCTCCAACGGCCAGGCGGAGCGAGCAGTGCAAATCATTGAACAAGGCATGCTCAAAAATCCAAGCTCCAACGCTGCAGGGGCGCCTGTCGCGATTGCTGCTGGCATACAGATCTCATCCGCATTCATTGACTGGAGTTCCCCCCGTGCAACTATTGATGAAACGGACTTTAAAGACAAGCATGAAATCGTTGAGGCAAAGCGCCGTAAGCTAACTGAGTACCATGACCGAAATTTGAGGGGGAGGTGGAATGAGATAGGGGACAAAGTGTTTGTGCTAAACTATGGCAGGGGTCCCAAATGGCTTGCAGGGACAGTAACAGGAAAGGAAGGAAACAGGTTACTGGTGGTACAAATGGACAATGGCCAAACCTGCCGGAGGCATGTAGACCAAGTCAAAAATAGATTCACCAACAACACTGCTGAACCAGAGGCAGACTACAATGTGGAACTCACACCACACCTGGTGGTCAGACAGAGGGAACAACCTGAGGAAAGGGCAATCCCAACAGACAGCCCAGGCGAGACACCAACAATCATACTGAAAGAAAAACAGGCACCAAGGCAAACAACTGAACCACAACTAAGACGCTCCACGCGAGAGTGCAGACCACCTGGGAGACTGAACCGATAAAGACAATAAGACCTTAGGGGAGGGTGATGTCATGTATCTCACACTACTGTGCATAACTGTATCTTACCATGCTATACATGACTGTAACTAGATATGACCTGTAACAGACAGCCCAGGCGAGACACCAACAATCATACTGAAAGAAAAACAGGCACCAAGGCAAACAACTGAACCACAACTAAGACGCTCCACGCGAGAGTGAAGACCACCTGGGAGACTGAACCGATAAAGACAATAAGACCTTAGGGGAGGGTGATGTCATGTATCTCACACTACTGTGCATAACTGTATCTTACCATGCTATACATGACTGTAACTAGATATGACCTGTAACCACAAGCTTACCTTACCACAAGGAGTGCACTTGCAGGAGACACTGGATACCTGTCCTACACAGGTATATAAAGACAGGTCTCAGGCAAGTGTGGCATTTGAGAGCTGTGTAATAAAGGTGCAGGTCCTGAGTGACCTTGACTTCAGCATGTGCCTCGTGTGAGTCTGTACTGCAGGGACAGGACTTTACATTATCCCTGGTGCCCTGGCCAATATTGATTCCTAAAACAACATAACAAAAAAAAAACAGATTATCTGGTCATTATCACATTGCTGTTTGTGCGAACTTGCTGTGCACAAATTGGCTGTCACATTTCCTGCATTACAACAGTGACTACACTCCAAAAGTACTTCATTGGCTGTAAAGCACTTTGAGACATCCAGTGGCCGTGAAAGATGCAATATAAATTCAAGTCTTTCTTTCTTACATGATAAAGGCATACAGAGGTATGCCCATAGGGAATGCCTTCACTTTGGTTCAGAGGCAGTGAGAAGCAAGTTCAGATCTGTGTAGGCAGAATGCCAAAGCAAAAATTCACTACAAAAAAGTCACTCATAGCTTCAGAGATTGCCACTGAAACTCTCCACAAGCTTCAGCTTCGGAAACCCCTCACATCTGCCTGTCTCAGTTGATCCAGACAACAGCTGCACCTTATATTTTGCGATTGAACCTACCCAGTGCTCTGTGAGTGTAAACGCAGGAAACCCAGAGCTGCAGCATTACTATACCTCCCTGGAATATATATAAATAAGATCACTTGGGATTTGACGGATGGATTGCACAAGGGAATTTGAGATGGGGGGGAACAATTTTGGGGCAAAAAAAAAGTTTCCACCCCAATTTGCTACCAAAATAAATGACTTCCTTTATAATATGCTGAAATTATGCAGAAAGCAGCATAGAAAGTCTTGCCCCCTGTGATAGGGGACCTCTGTTAATGTTATGGATCCCAATACACCATGTATTCCCAGTCCTTTGCAATTCTCCCATCTCCAGAGTGCTCAAATAAAAAGAGGAGGACTACAGAGCGAGATATCTGGATAAGAAATGGCTTGCTTGGATTAAAATACGGGAACAGATAATATAACAAAAGCATTAAACCAATTCAAGTGAAAGGGCTAGATTTTCAGCTCTATTTGTGCCCCATTTAGCACGGACGGGGCGCAAAAATTATTTTTTTGGTGTGAAACGAGGCGCATAAGATTTTGCGCAGGGGCGGAATTTTCAACAATGGTTTTGCGGCAGCACTAAATCTTAGCGCCCGCCCGCTGTTTTCATCGTTTGGACGATGTAAATCGGCGTACATCGCTGCACTGGAGCCCCGGGCGGAACTTTCCAGCATATCGCCCGATTTAGCGTCTGCCCGGGAACCTGCCAGCAAAAAGCAGTCGCACCCCGGGTGCACGAGGTGCGAATGGTGCCATCTTGGAAATGGAGGAGAAAGTCAGAGTTGTGAGTGATTAAAAGCATTGGGAGAAGAATGCTGCGTTACTGAGTACTTTTCATTGTGAAGTTTATGTGAGTTTATAGTTTGTTTTAAAGGACATTTCAGGACATTTTAAAAGATGGGAGCTATACTATGTCAGCCATTAATTCCAGCTGCTATATTTATACGGCGCCGAGCTGAAATAAAGCTTATTGTTGATCCTTTTCAACTTAATCGAAGAAGTCGCAGACGTATGGGGAGGAGGCCTTACCCCCCAAAGGCTTTACAGGGAACATCGCTCATACCTCCAACTCTCTGAGGTACAGTGCGTTAGAAGGCTGCGCTTCCAAAAAGAAATGCTGAAAGAGATATGCCAACTCGAACAGGCAGACCTACAGCCTACCAGCGGCAACAAGACTGCACTGCCCGTCAAGGTGAAGGTGACTGTGGCACTTGCCTTCTATGCCTCCGGCTCCTTTCACGCATCAGCGGGGGGACATATGCTCCATCTCGCAGCACGCTACACATTGCTGCATTTGCCAGGTGACTACTACACTGTACGCACACAGGATGGACATCATAAACTTCCCAATGACCAAGGAAACCTAAAATAAGAGGGCCATAGGTTTTGGATGATTTGCTAGCTTTCCCAAGGTTCAGAGTGCCCTTGACTGTACGAACATCGCCCTGCGAGCACCTTGATAGAATCCAGAGGTTTACCGAAACCAAAAGGGATTCCACTCCATGAACGTACAGATCGTCTGCGACCATACTCAGTGCATCATGGCAGTCAATGCCCAATATCCAGGAAGCATCCATGATGCTTTCATCTTGCGTGAGAGCACTGTCTCAGGCATGTTCCAGCGTCAACCACAAGGTTGGAGCTGGATGCTGGGGGACAAAAGTTACGGCCTCGCCACCTGGCTCATGACCCCCCCCTCCAGAACCTTCAGACAGAAGCCGAGCTTCGTTAGAATGAGAGCCATGTAGCCACATGCAACATCGTCGAACAGACAATTGGAGTGCTCAAGCAGCACTTCCGATGCCTGGACCACTCTGGAGGCTGCCTGCAATACTCCCCTCAGCAGGTCTCCGAGTGCATTGTGGTGCGCTGCATGCTACACAACTTAGCCATCACGAGGGGACAGGATTTGCCAATGGGGATTGCAGGACCACCTCAGGAGAGAGGAGAGAGGAGGGAGGGGCAGGAGGAGGAGGAAGACAAGCTTGGCGAGGAACCACTGCCACCACCACCCCACCACAACCACAGGGGAGGCATCTTAGAAATTTCACCGCTGCAAAAGCCTTACGTCAGCAGCTCATAATTCAACGCTTTGCTTGAAGAGTGAACGGCACGTTTGAACATTGCCTGGCCACTCTATCCCACCATGTTGATTATTCCCCTCTTATTCTGCAAATGAGACACGACACAGGAATGGTTAAGATGAACAAAAGAATTTCTCAAACATTGTAAACTTTTACAAATTTGTTAACTTCATTTTTAAACTTTGAAACTTTAATAAAATAACACAAATTATCTGCATCCAGCAGTGTGATTATTCAACAATAACAGCAACATTATAAACAACACAATTCAGAACATAATGCAGCAACCCCTGCCCCACTGTCTTTTACCACCGGTTTCTCAGCCCCCCTCCCCACCCTTACCCTTATCCCCCTCCCTTGCCTGCTGCTCCTACCCAAAGTGGCACCACAATGGCATGCAGCAAAGTTGCCAGAGCACTGCTGTGTTGGGGGGAGGGATTTTGGAGATGCCGCCTGGGGAGACACTGGATGAGCTCGTGACGTGGAAGGCCCGGCTTCTGACTGGCGAGCCTCTTCATCGGCGTCGCCAATCACAGGTAGTGTGGGTCTGGTGTTACACTGGGGAACACAGAGGGTATGGGGCAAGGGTTTATGGACTGCATCACCTGCCCAAGCTGAAGCAGAGCTTGTGCCTGTGATGCACCATATTTGGAAATGCTTCTCGCCACACTCTCTGGGACTTCAGTGTCACTGTTGGAGGACATCAGCCTCATGTGGGCACTGATGGCCTCGCAGGTTTCACGGCTCGCACCAACAATCTGCGACCCTACCTCTGTTATGGTCGTAGTGAGATTCTCGATGGGCGAGGGAATCCTACCCAGGATATCAAGGAGCTGACTGGTGAGCTGGATGCTCTCCCTGGACAGTCCCACCATGTCCAGTTCCGCCTCTGCCTGTCTGTCAGCAGACCGACTTTGCCAACTCACCCTCCAGAGAGATGACATATGGGATTCGACCCCAGAACTGCGTTGCTGCACGCCATTAGTTCCAGGAGCCTCGGAGGTGTCAAACCCTGAGAAAATGACATCATCCGCAGACGAGGTGTTTGCCGGTGGTGAAAAAGGCGTAGAGTGCATCTGCCCCAGAGTCGGATGACCTCTGAACTCCTCTTCCTCCCCCTCCTCCCCCACATGATGGCCTGACATGGAGGGTTAATCCGAGGGATGCGGCACCTGTGATGGTCACCTGGAAGTAGAAAGCAACAGACGAGTGGTTAGCAGCAGGGCAGGGGGCAGGGTGACATGAGGAAGGTCACACAACACAGGCTCATTTGCAGCACCACCACTAGTCCATTATATCTAGTCCAGAGACACTGCATCACATTGCCCCAACTCTAGTCCACAGACACTGCATCACATTTCCCCAACCCTGCCCAGGGAATGTGCAGGACTTGCCCTCAGTATCCAAGCGGAGGTCAGCACCTCCAGTGACAGTTGCCCAACCTGAGATACCAATGAGACCTGCCACTTGATCCTCGAGGTCACGGCGGTTATGGGACTTCTTTGCCTGCAAAGATGAAAATGGGAATGGTTACCAGAGGGTCCATCTGCTCTTGTTGCACACACAGATAGCCACCAAAGTATTATACCATACTGGGGAGCAGTGTTGTGTAGCGGGGTCAGGTTGGTGGAGGGCCTTTGTCTTACAGATGTTTAGTGTAAGGCCAAGATACTTAAACGATTGACGGTGGATAGGCAATGGCAGATATTTAAAGATCACATGGATGAACTTCAATAATTGTACACCCCTGTCTGGAGTAAAAATAAAACAGGGAAGGTAATTCAACCGTGGCTAACAAGGGAAATTAGGGATAGTGTTAAATCCAAGGAAAAGGCATATAAATTGGCCAGAAAAAGCAACAAACTTCAGGACTGGGAGAAATTTAGAATTCAGCAGAGGAGGACAAAGGATTTAATTAGGAGGGGAAAAATAGATTATGAGAGCAAGCTTGCAGGGACCATAAAAACTGACTGCAAAAGCTTCTATAGATATGTGGAGAAAAAGATTAGTGGACAAATGTATGTCCCTTGCAGTAAGAATCAGGTGAATTTATAATGGGGAACAAAGAAATGGCAGACCAATTGAACAAATACTTTGGTTCTGCCTTCACTAAGGAAGACCCAAATAACCTTCCGGAAATACTATGGGACCGAGGATCTAGCGAGAAGGAGGAACTGAAGGAAATCCTTATTAGTCAGGAAATTGAGTTTGGGAAATTGATGGGATTGAAGGCCGACAAATCCCCAGGGCCTGATAGTCTGCATCCCAGAGTACTTAAGGAAGTGGCCATAGAAAAGTGGATGCATTGATGGTCATTTTCCAACATTCTATAGACTCTGGATCAGTTCCTATGGATTGGAGGGTAGCTAATATAACACCACTTTTTTAAAAAGGAGGGAGAGAGAAAACAGGGAATTATAGACCGGTTAGCCTGACATCAGTAGTGGGGAAAATGTTGGAATCAATTATTAAAGATGTAATAGCAGCGCATTTGGAAAGCACTGACAGGATCGGTCCAAGTCAGCATGGATTTATGAAAGGAAAATCATGCTTCTCAAATCTTCTAGAATTTTTTGAGGATGTAACAAGGAAGAACCAGTGGATGTGGTGTATTTGGACTTTCAAAGGACTTTTGACAAGGTCCCACACAAGAGATTAGTGTGCAAAATTAAAACACATGGTATTGGGGGTAATGTATTGACGTGGATAGAGAACTGGTTGGCAGACAGGAAGCAGAGAGTCAGGATAAATGGGTCTTTTTCAGAATGGCAGGCAGTGACTAGTGGGGTGCCGCAGGGCTCAGTGCTGGGATCCCAGCTATTTACAATATACATCAATGATTTAGATGAAGGAATTAAGTGTAATATCTCCAAGTTTGCAGATGATACTAACTTGGGTGGTGGTGTGAGCTGTGAGAAGGATGCTAAGAGGCTGCAGGGTGACTTGGACAGGTTAGGTGAGTGGGAAAATGCATGGCAGATGCAGTATAATGTGAATCAATGTGAGGTTATCCACTTTGGTGGCAAAAACAGGAAGGCAGAATATTATCTGAATGGTGACAGATTAGGAAAAAGGGAGATGCAACGAGACCTGGGTGTCATGGTACATCAGTCATTGAAAGGTGGCATGCAGGTACAGCAGGCGGTGAAGAAGGCAAATGGCATGTTGACCTTCATAGCAAGAGAATTTGAGTATAGGAGCAAGGAGGTCTTACTGCAGTTGTACAGGGCCTTGGTGAGGCCTCACCTGGAATATTGTGTACAGTGTTGGTCTCCTAATCTGAGGAAGGACATTCTTGCTATTGAGGGAGTGCAGTCAAGGTTCACCAGACTGATTCCCGGGATGGCAGGACTGACATATGAAGAAAGACTGGATCGACTAGGCTTATATTCACTGGAATTTAGAAGAATGAGAGGGGACCTCATAGAAACATATAAAATTCTAACAGGATTGGACAGGTTAGATGCAGGAAGAATGTTCCAATGTTGGGGAAGTCCAGAACCAGGGGTCACAGTCTAAGGATAAGGGGTAAGCCATTTAGGACCGAGATGAGGAGAAACTTCTTCACTCAGAGAATTGTGAACCTGTGGCATTCTCTACTACAGATAGTTGTTGAGGCCAATTCATTAGATATATTCAAAAGGGAGTTAGATGTGGCCCTTACGGCTAAAGGGATCAAGGGGTGTGGAGAGAAAGCAGGAATGGGGTACTGATGTTGCATGATCAGCCATGATCATATTGAATGGTGGTGCAGCTTCGAAGGGCCGAATGGCCTACTCCTGCACCTATTTTCTATGTTTCTATGTTTCTATCCACGACGCGGCCTTGGAAAACATGGACCATTTTCCATCCCTCGGGAGCCTATTATCAGCAGGGGCAGACATCGACGACGAGGTTCAGTGCGCCAGTGCAACCTTTGGCCGCCTGAGGAACAGAGTTTTTGAAGATCAGGCCATCAAATCTGGCACCAAGCTCATGGTCTATAGGGCTGCAACAATACCCGCCCTCCTGTATGGCTCAGAGACGTGGACTATATACAGTAGACACCTCAAATCACTGAAGAAATACCACCAATGATGTCGCCGCAAGATCCTGCAAATTCCCCTGGGAGGACGGACGCACCAACGTCAGTGTTCTCGATCAGGCCAACATCCCCAGCATCGAAGCACTGACCACACTCGACCAGATCCGTTGGGCGGGCCACATTGTTCGCATGCCTGACACAAGACTCCCAAAGCAAGCACTCTATTCAGAATTCCTACACGGCAAACGAACCCCAGGTGGGCAGAGGAAATGTTTCAAGGACACCCTCAAAGCCTCCTTGATAAAATGCAACATCCCTACCGACACCTGCGAGTCCCTGGCCAGAGATTGCCCTAAG
Organism: Pristiophorus japonicus; assembly: GCF_044704955.1. Taxonomy (NCBI): domain Eukaryota; kingdom Metazoa; phylum Chordata; class Chondrichthyes; family Pristiophoridae; genus Pristiophorus; species Pristiophorus japonicus. The sequence goes on along the minus strand of NC_091993.1, from coordinate 96,783,251 downwards.
TGAAGAAAGAGCATCCAGGAGGGCACCGAGCACCTCGACTCTCATCGCCGAGAGCATGCAGAAAGCAAGCGCAAGCAGCGGAAGGAGCATGCAGCAAAAACAGACTCCCCCCACCCTTTCCTTCAACGCCTGTCTGTCCCACCTGTGACAGAGACAGTAATTCCCGTACTGGACTATTCAATCACCTAAGAACTCACTTTCAGATTGGAAGCAAATCTTCCTCAATTTCGAGGGACTGCCTATGATGATATACCACACTGTCTGAATGTAATAGAGTCCTCTTTTTAAAGGCCTTAGAAGTTGCACGTGGTTCATCAGGAGGGCATCAAAGTGTGGAAACATCCTATGAGATCTCAGAAAGCAATCTTAATAATATGTAAAGATCATTCATGGCAAATAGAGTGCTGAACTAAGCCTACCTGTGTGTCATGCATTTTAGGAGGCAACCCACAGAGAGCTGAGACCCAGCAACAGCATCAGAACAATAGTGTGTCAGATTTATAACTGAAGTAATGAAGGAGTACATCAATAAAAATTGTACTCACTAACGACCCTCGAAAGATCATGAAACTTTTTCCGGCATTGTTTCCCACTCCTGGCCACTGTGTCTGAAGCAGAGAATTCCTCAGCGATTTCCCTCCATATTCTATTAAAAATGGATGGCAGGGGTCTAGATCCATCCCTCCGGTGTAATTCTTGCCATCTTCTCCCCACAGCCCCCACCTGAGCTTCGTTAGCCGCTTGAGTAAATGGCCTGGCACGCTGTCTGTTATCCTCCTCCTCCTCCATGATCAAAATCAAATTTTAAAATGGCTGATTCAGCCCCGGGTGTACTGCGCATGCACGCGGACGCGCCCTGCATTAGCGTTTGCGATCAGACAGTGCACGGGAAGAAAAAAAAAATGGCGCATGTGCAGAATGGCCAATTTTTTTAGATTCTATGGTGCAACACAAGAGTTAACGCTAACGCTCATCATGAAGTTTCATTTGGTGAACGTTGCACACTCTGGCACTAATACTAACCTGCCGCAAAAATTTTGATTTTGTCGCGATTTGCACCCAGAAATGGGCAAAATCGCAAAAAGCAGGAAATGCAGCCCAAATTCTTTTAAAGTGATGTAATCCTGTGATAAGATCTCCAGAATCACCTATAAAATGTATGTTACATTAAACTGATTTGCATATAAATGGGTTTGGCTATACGAGCATATCAAAGCACTTTTTTTTTAATTCCCTGAAATTTCTAACGTGTCTAACTCTGGAATGGCCCTTGCAGGAAAACGGAAGAGATAGTATTTACGCACCCCAGTGAATTTTGGAGTTCCAGCATTATTTGCCACTCAAAAGCAGTCATTCTGCACTAAAGAGCTGACAGTCTTGGTGCTCACAATAGTGTATATTTTTTTCCTTCTTTCCGATGTGTTACGTCTGTTCAGTATAGGTACCTGGAGTCTCCTATAAGTGTGTAAGTTAAATGGTGCAAGACAAAAAATAAATTAAGTTGAAAGCTGGAATTCGCCATAATAACCAAAATCCAATAATTTTGTGATTTAAAAGTACTCACCACATTTTGGTGATATGCCAAAAGTCAAATCTTTCACTCGACCTTTTGTGAAAATTAAACATGATTGTAATAATGTTGCTTTGGGATATGATCCCCAAATTTATAAAACATATATATTTTTTGAAATGTATGAAAACATTTCAACGACAAACAAAGGATTTGTGGGAGTGTCAAATTTCACGCACAGAGCTTATAGAATAAATACAACTGGGGAGTTTCCACAGATTGTCAAAAATAGGTCATTTTAAATAAATTTCACTTTAAATGGACACCATAAGAAAATCAGAAGTGTTGGTAAGAAACTCATTTTGATTTCAATTTTCATTTTAAAGTGGTCATCTGCTGCTTTAAATCCAATCTAAAAAAAGTGTCCTGCCCAGTGATTCAATACATCTGGAACTTGTTGGCAGCAGATGCAGAGTGTGCGAGGTTGCAGCCCCTATTCCATTATTTGAAGGGGCTGCTCCTGAAATTCTGGTTGCACTTCAGTCCCACACTCCTGATCTTTGGGCACCCTGTGCGGAGGGGAGCGGGCTTCTTTGTAGGACTGCTCCTGGGCGTGGCCAAGGGGGCCATCAGCCAGTCCAGGCAGCGGGCGGTCGAGGGGGTCATTCAGCCCGACTGCCTGCCTCTCTTCCGCGGTTACACCCGAGCCAGGGTGTCCCTGGAGATGGAGCATGCGGTGTCCACCGGTACGCTCACGGCCTTCCGCGAGAGGTGGGCACCGGAGGGACTTGAGTGCATCATCACCCCCGGCAACCAAATTTTAATTTGATGGTTTGTCTAAATGTTTAATTTGTTTATTGTGCCAGTTTTAGTGCGCCTTCTCCCCCCCCACCCCCACCCCCGCCTTTTAGCCAGGGGGCACTTGTATAATTTGTATTTTAGTGCCCTCAAAAACAAAACAAAAAAGGAGGGGGCACTTGAAAAGTGTTTTGGATTGTGCCCCGCCCACCCCCCCACTTGATTTTCTGATGACAACAAAATAGTTGCGGAGTGGCAGACCGGAAGCGTGCTGGGTCCATAACCCAGAAGTCAATGGATCGAAACCATTCTCCAACAAAATAGATGTAACCAAGCTCAATACGCACCAAAAAAAAATCATCAGATCTGCTCCTCCTGTACATTGGGTGTAGAAGCAGTCAAAATATTAAAAACAGCCCATTCTGATAGTGCATATAAATGTAAAACAAAATCCCACTCAGCACAATGACATTAGAGTACCATTTCCATTCCATTATTAATTATTAGAAGTAATTTAAAAAATAAATGCAAATTGGATATTTCTCTTTTTCAGTATGAAGCCCAAAATGCATCAAACCTTATTGCATGGAATAAAATAATGTCAGGTTTGCCGTGACTTCATTATATATTTAGAAGACTTTGCATGTTCTTACTTAAGTCGGGATGTGTGAATGAGACAGAAGTTCAACCTTTCATCAGACAGAGGTCCAGCTAATATTGTACTTCATAGAAATTCAATTATGTATTGCCTACTCTTTTCTGATTTTTTTTTACTTACGAAGCAAGCAGTCACATTTTAGAGGAGCCAGATAACAGCTGATTCCACTGTTACCTTCTTACATTCGCCAGTTCCAAGGACAATGTGGCAATAGGTGACCAACTCACAAGAGAAATGACTGATTAAAGTGCTGGTTCAATTTGGTTTGAATTATTACAACTATTTTAGTTGAACCTATAAATCAAGGGCCCCCTTATTAAAGGGACACTAAAACCGACAAATTAAACAAATTAAACTTTTAACTTTAAATGGTCAAATTTGAATCATTATAATCTGAAAAACTAATCCTCCAAAATAAGAGCAGACCCAGACAGCAGTGCTCATTTTGGGGCTTTATACATTATTACAGTCCAGAGTGAAAACAATCTTTTTTTAGACCAATATGTCGAGGAACCAACTAGGGGGGAGGCCATCTTGGACTGGGTGTTATGTAATGAGAGAGGATTAATTAGCAATCTCGTTGTGCGAGGCCCCTTGGGGAAGAGTGACCATAATATGGTGGAATTCTGCATTGGGATGGAGAATGAAACAGTTAATTCAGAGACCATGGTCCAGAACTTAAAGAAGGCTAACTTTGAAGGTATGAGGCGTGAATTGGCTGGGATGGATTGGCGAATGATACTTAAGAGGTTGACTGTGGATGGGCAATGGCAGACATTTAGAGACCGCATGGATGAACTACAACAATTGTACATTCCTGTCTGGCATAAAAATAAAAAAGGGAAGGTGGCTCAACCGTGGCTATCAAGGGAAATCAGGGATAGTATTAAAGCCAAGGAAGTGGCATACAAATTGGCTAGAAATAGCAGCGAACCTGGGGACTGGGAGAAATTTAGAACTCAGCAGAGGAGGACAAAGGGTTTGATTAGGGCAGGGAAAATGGAGTATGAGAAGAAGCTTGCAGGGAACATTAAGACGGATTGCAAAAGTTTCTATAGATATGTAAAGAGAAAAAGGTTAGTAAAGACAAACGTAGGTCCCCTGCAGTCAGAATCAGGGGAAGTCATAACGGGGAACAAAGAAATGGCGGACCAATTGAACAAGTACTTTGGTTCGGTATTCACGAAGGAGGACACGAACAACCTTCCGGTTATAAAAGGGGTCTGGGGGTCTAGTAAGGAGGAGGAACTGAGGGAAATCCTTATTAGCCGGGAAATTGTGTTGGGGAAATTGATGGGATTGAAGGCCGATAAATCCCCAGGGCCTGATGGACTGCATCCCAGAGTATTAAGGAGGTGGCCTTGGAAATAGTGGATGCGTTGACAGTCATTTTCCAACATTCCATTGACTCTGGATCAGTTCCTATGGAGTGGAGGGTAGCCAATGTAACCCCACTTTTTAAAAAAGGAGGGAGAGAGAAAACAGGGAATTACAGACCGGTCAGCCTGACATCGGTAGTGGGTAAAATGATGGAATCAATTATTAAGGATGTCATAGCAGCGCATTTGGAAAGAGGTGACATGATAGGTCCAAGTCAGCATGGATTTGTGAAAGGGAAATCATGCTTGACAAATCTTCTGGAATTTTTTGAGGATGTTTCCAGTAGAGTGGATAAGGGAGAACCAGTTGATGTGGTATATTTGGACTTTCAGAAGGCGTTCGACAAGGTCCCACACAAGAGATTGATGTGCAAAGTTAAAGCACATGGGATTGGGGGTAGTGTACTGACATGGATTGAGAACTGGTTGTCAGACAGGAAGCAAAGAGTAGGAGTAAATGGGTACTTTTCAGAATGGCAGGCAGTGACTAGTGGGGTACCGCAAGGTTCTGTGCTGGGGCCCCAGCTGTTTACACTGTACATTAATGATTTAGATGAGGGGATTAAATGTAGTATCTCCAAATTTGCGGATGACACTAAGTTGGGTGGCAGTGTGAGCTGCGAGGAGGATGCTGTGAGGCTGCAGAGTGACTTGGATAGGTTAGGTGAGTGGGCAAATGCATGGCAGATGAAGTATAATGTGGATAAATGTGAGGTTATCCACTTTGGTGGTAAAAACAGAGAGACAGACTATTATCTGAATGGTGACAGATTAGGAAAAGGGGAGGTGCAAAGAGACCTGGGTGTCATGGTACATCAGTCATTGAAGGTTGGCATGCAGGTGCAGCAGGCGGTTAAGAAAGCAAATGGCATGTTGGCCTTCATAGCAAGGGGATTTGAGTACAGGGGCAGGGAGGTGTTGCTACAGTTGTACAGGGCATTGGTGAGGCCACACCTGGAGTATTGTGTACAGTTTTGGTCTCCTAACCTGAGGAAGGACATTCTTGCTATTGAGGGAGTGCAGCGAAGGTTCACCAGACTGATTCCCGGGATGGCGGGACTGACCTATCAAGAAAGACTGGATCAACTGGGCTTGTATTCACTGGAGTTCAGAAGAATGAGAGGGGACCTCATAGAAACATTTAAAATTCTGACGGGGTTAGACAGGTTAGATGCAAGAAGAATGTTCCCAATGTTGGGGAAGTCCAGAACCAGAGGTCACAGTCTAAGGATAAGGGGTAAGCCATTTAGGACCGAGATGCGGAGGAACTTCTTCACCCAGAGAGTGGTGAACCTGTGGAATTCTCTACCACAGAAAGTTGTTGAGGCCAATTCACTAAATATATTCAAAAAGGAGTTAGATGAGGTCCTTACTACTAGGGGGATCAAGGGGTATGGCGAGAAAGCAGGAATGGGGTACTGAAGTTGAATGTTCAGCCATGAACTCATTGAATGGCGGTGCAGGCTAGAAGGGCCGAATGGCCTACTCCTGCACCTATTTTCTATGTCTATGTTTCTATGTAATCTTTAAATGATTGTACTAATTAAACAAAACATTGTGACAAAAACAGCCACACGAGAAATCTATTTCTTCACACTGTTGCACTTACCGAGTGAGTAATATATAAAATCAGTTTAATTCTTTCTATAACAAATGCATTGTATTTAAAGTTAGATTTTACTGCACATTTGCTGTCAGGTGGAATTATAATCCAAATGTTAAGGATGTTTTCTTCAGTGTTAATAGAACTGCACACATTCCAAGATAGGTTTGGCACAATTGTAAATAATTACCACCAATAAACTAAAAACATCAGTTTGTTAATGTTATGTATGTAAACATTGTAACTGTATAAGACTTGCCACCAGAGGGTGCAACTGTTGGAGGCCCAAGTTGGAATAAAATAATGTCAGTTTTGCTCTGACTTCATTATATATTTAGAAGACTTTGCATATTCTTACTTAAGTAGGGATGTGTGAATGAGACAGAAGTTCAACCTTTCATCAGACAGAGGTCCAGCTAATATTGTACTTCAACCTCGTGCAAGGGAGTTTAATAGGTCGTCTGCCATGCTGCTTAGGCACTCTGGAGTAGTATTAATGAAACTAAGGTCACATCAGTTTTAGCTCACAGTACTGTCTTGTGGAGTTCTTCCATACTTAACAGTTAACAAGGGGGCAGATCCAATTAACTCAAGGAACTCAGATAGGCTACTCTTGGATCAGGGTTTGTTCCTGAAACCTAACTGAATTTTGAACAGAAAATGAATGTTTAAGACTTGCTGATGGAGTATGATGAAGCACTAATGATTAGAGCAAAGGCATGGCATCCTATGACACATCCCACAAATTTCTCCACTTACCCAGAGTACATTGATTCTGCAGAAAAAGTCCCAAAAGCAATGAAAAAGCTGATTTCTGGTCAGCGCTTCCCATTCTCTTTAATTGGTCTCCTTGTACTCCATTGTAATGGTGAATCTGAGCATAGTCAGTGATGTGCGCATTTCACTAGTGACAACAAGAGGCCACAGGTTTGGGAGAGGAACAATCAGAGTCGGGTCCACATGTGCAGCACACAGTGTTGGATCAACTGGTAGCAGGAGAGAAAGGCACGCATTAAAAGCATAAGAGAAGACGGGGCAATGAAAAATGGAGGCATCGTGGAACCAAAGAATAGGACAGCATAGGAGGAGGCCATTCAGCCCGAGTCTGTACCGGCTCTTTTGAAGTACAATCCAGCTAGCCGCACTTCTCTGTCCTTTCCCCATATCCCTGCAATTTTTTCTCTTTCAGCATTTATCTAATTCCCTTTTGAAGGCTGCTACTGAACCTGTATCCACTACCCTATCAGGTAGTGCATTTCAAATCCTAACCACTCATTGTCTCTGGTTCTTTTGCCAATTACCTTAAATCGGTGCCCTTTCATAATTGACCTTCAACCTTTGGAAGCAGTTTCTCTTTATTTACTCTATCTAAACACTTCATGACGACACAACAGCAGCAAGTTCCGGCCTGAGAGATACTGGAGGAAGAAGACAAAAATGAAATCAAGGAGAACAGCCCATGTCAGAGGGTGACAAGGATTAAATTACAGGGCTGGAGCAGGTCTGAGTCAGAAGGCTGTGAGTTCAATCCCATTTCAGGATTTGAGCACATAATCGAGGATGACACTTTATTTTAGTACTGAGCGAATGCTGAACTGCAAGAAGTGTTGTCCTTCAGATGACATATTAAACTGCAGTCCTGTCTGTTTGTTCCGGTTCAAGTGGACATTAAAAATGTCATGGCTTATTCAGTGAAGAGCAGAGAGCTCTCCTGGCATCCTAGCCAACTTTCTTATCAGCACTACCAACAAATTAACTGACCTTTCATTTCTTTCCTGTGTGTGAATCCGACAGTGTGAAAAATGGTTACATTCCATTACATGGACTCTCTTGACATTCAATAACATTGCCATCACCGAGTGCAGCTGCAGCAATGCAAGAATCCCAACACCATTCAGGACAAAGCAATCCGTTTGATCGACACTTCGTCCAGTAGTCTAAACATCCACCCCCTCCAAGCCACACACCATTCTGACTTAAGCATATATCACCACTCCTTCATCGTCACTGGGTAAAAATCCTGGAACACCCTCCCTAACAGCACTGTGGAAGCACCTTCACCAAACAAACCACAACAGTTCAAGAAGAAGGCCCACCACCACCTATTCAATGGCAGCTAGGGATGGACAATAAATGCCGGCCTTGCCAGAGACACTCACACCCTGAGAATGAATTTTATTGAGACTCTTTTTATGTGAAGCACTTTTGTAATGTTTCTGAGGAACATAAAAACACTCTCTCTCTCTATCTATATCTACGTGTATGTATGTATGTATGTATATATAAAAATAGATATATACCTGTATATAAATCTACCTTTCCTCTAGTGAGAGAGCAACTGGAGTCTGGCCAAGCAACCAGTCGGTACTGAGAATAGAGTGAAGAAGAAAGCTATACCAACCACAGTGACGCTTCTAAGCCATTGAACTAGGACCTGGCCTTTCCTTTGTTGGAGTGCCAACATATTAATTTACAACATGAAGGCTTGTCTATATTTAATAACATTTTAAATGTAATAAACTCCATGATAAAATGGTGTAAAAGTTAAAATGAGCATCGCTGAAATATGACCAATTGATATCATCACGTGTCAGCAACTGAAGCCTAATTTGGGTTATGCATGTAAGCTTATTCTCAATGTACCTGGAATCAAGCTGCCCACACATTGAATAAAAAATTTGTGACACTCATTTCCACAAATGGGGAACCCCCGCGTACCTGCACAATTTACAGATTTCCCTGCAACTGAACTACAATGTACAACAATTCACTTTCCCTAGTAATGACTGCTCCTTGGCCAAAACATGCAGCACAACTATTTCCATCACATTGTACTACTGCAATGTTCTGAGCTGCAAGTGTTTGTAACAACTAGATTTTTAAAGAAAATAATTGATATGTTTCAGCTGTCAAAGGCCAAGCCAGCTTCTACAGGAGAATATTAATGGAAACATGAGCTGGAGGATATTTAAAATTCCCAACACTCTAGATTTAGTTAACAATTCATTGATTCTGCATGATTCATGGCAATAGATGGGAAAGAGAAAAATTGAGCAGTAATAAAGAGTCAAAATTTGCCACTATGCCTAATGAACTTGTATAGTAAACTCATTAGCCTATATGCTGCAAACCAGTTTAAAGTCCTCTTCAAACTCAACATTGGATCCATTGTCCCTATGGACTATGATGTGGTCCCCATTGCCATTTCATTGACATCTTTATCAGTCTCACTGCTGTCCTCATCAACCTTGCTCTTTCCAGAGATAGAGATAAGCTTTTGGAGCAATTCTAAGATGCAGGCTGTACAAAAGCCATCTATGGTCATATCAAAGAATATTTTCAGAAACTAATTTTGTATGAACTGCAGGATCTACAATAGAACCCATGCCAAAAGAGACAGAACTCATTTATTGGCTTGAATCACATCAAATGGCTATGGACACAGAATATTATACATGTGATTTGTAAGACAGTACTGGCAAGTTTATTAATATTACTATAATATCATTTCTTACTGATGAGTAATTTTAAATAACAGCAAATATCACAAAACAGAGTATGATTCAATAGGTAAAGGCTTCCTCATGCAGAAGATCAGCAGATCAGCAATCATATTTTTCTATCCAGCTGAAGATCTTCTGGGAGCCCTGTACATGCTTGTTTACAAACAATTTTTTTTTACATATTATAAATGTAGACAAATCATGAGCATATTTTCTGAAATTCTCTGCATTTCTCGTAACCTCAGAAACTTTGACTTTTTAGAAAATTTAGGCCTCTGTTATTAACAATGCTGTTTCAATGTAAAAATAGTGGGGTAGGTTTTGAACTTGCTGCCTGGGCACACAACTGGCATTGCGGAGCCTCTCCAAAGTCCACAAATGTATTGTTGCCTCCCAGATCTGTGCCCACCTTTCCTGCAACACTGTGTTTGAATCTCTTCAAAATCAGGTTTCCGCTCCAACCACAGCACCAAAATGGCCTTATCAAAAGTCACAAATGACATCTGCTGTAACTGTGACCATGGTGCACCTCATTCTCCTTGACCTCTTTGCAGCCTCCGATCCGCATCATCCTCACCCAATGCCTCTCCTCTGTTGTCCAGCTCAGTGGGACCACCCTCGGTGGTTCCACTCTTGTCTATCTATTTGTTATCTCCAGCAATTATTTCTCTTCCCGTCCCTGCAGCTTTACCTCCACACTCCTCCAAGGATCAATCTTTGGCCTCCTCCTCTTCCTCATCTATATACTGCCCCTTGGCCGCATTATCCACAGACATGGGGACAGAGTCCACGTATATGGTGATGACACCCAGCTCTACCTCTCCACAATCTCTCGATCCCTTGAATCTATTTGTGTTGTTAGTCTATTTGTCTGACAGCCAGTGTTGATTGAGCTACAATTTCCTCCTGCTAAACATTGGTAAAACCAAAGCGATTGGGCTATAAATTGCAGCCTTGCCGGATGTGTACGATGTGCGCATGCACCCAAAGAGGCCTCGCAAATGCTGGTTCTTGCTTTTCCAATCTGTCAAAAATTATTTTGACAGATTCTACACATCTCTGCAGGAAGAACATCCGCGGGGCAGAGATTGGGCTATTTGCCTAACTCCTGCCCAGCAAATGTCCTTCAAACCCTTACGCCTCGTATAAGCAGGCTTATAGCCTACTTTTACCAGCGTGAAAGTTTTAAAACATAGAAAAATTAAACTTACTCACTCATTTTTCTATTATAAACCCTGTCCATTAAGGTAATTGTATTTTTAACCCTATTAAAACACATTCAAAAAAAAAAATCACTTTTTTTTTCTAAATTTCTTCTGACAGATCATATGCATCCCTGGGAGAAGGACATCTACAGGGTAGAGATTGAGCTATTTGCCCAACTCTTACCAGCGAATGTCCTTCAAACTCTTACACCACGTAAAAGCAGGCATATAGCCTTCTTTTACCAGTGTAATAGTTTTAAAACATAGAAAAATTTTATTTAATCACTCATTTTTATATTAAAAACCCTGTCCGTTAAGGTAAGTTTATTTTTAACTTAATTGAAACACATTAAAAAAAAAATCCAAAAAAATATATTTTTTCTAAAACATATAATTACATTCAATTTCAATTAATTTTAAATATGTGAGGTGTTTTTTTTAATTTATTGTGTTGCGTTTCTTGTTTTTTTGGGGGTGTTCTCATTGATAGTAATGGGAGCTCGTATAAACGGAGTTCCTATTATTATCAATGAGAATACTAGATGTTCATTGGTGGTCCAGGCCCACGTGATCCCAGGATACGGATACTTATTTGGAAGACATGGTCCTGTATGCTGGGCTACGAATGAAGGCCTCCGATCGGAATCCTATGTTCCTCTGAGACCACCAGGTATTGTCGTAAAATTGTTTCGGGTCGGAGGCATTCGCCCGCAGGAAGCCGCCGGCCGCAATTGTCTTTGGCTCTGCTACAAACTGCATATCACCAATTCCACCGATTCCACCTCCCTGCCCTGTCGCTATCTGAGGCTGAACCAGAATGGTGCCCCATTTAAGTATGAGCTGATTTTCCAACCTCATATTCTCTCCATCACAATGACCTCCTTAATATCACCTGCCTCCATCCCTGCTTCAGCCCATCTGCTGCTGAAACCTCATGCATGCTGTTGTCAATTCCAGACATGACTATTCCAAAGCTCTCCTCCCACCTTGCACCTTCTGTAAAATTTAGCTCATTCAGACTCTGCTGCCCGCATCCTAACTTGCACCATCCTGTTCACTCATCACCCTTGTGCTCCCTAACCTGCATTTCCTTTCTTCTCCTTATCTCCGTAACCTCATCCAGCCCTATAACACTCAGAGAACTCTGTGTTCCTCCAAGTCTGGCCTCATCCAAAACTCTATCGAATTCTATTCCCTTAAAACCCACCTCATTTGGTCAGTGTCAACCATGGCACTAGTGGTTTGCTTCAGAGTCAGATGATTGTGACTACTAACATCTTTTCGGAAGGTTAACATCCAGAGACACTTGGGTTCAGATTCAGCTTCAGCAACTATTACAGTGATGGACATTAATGAAGTGGCGCGTCTTGGCCAGCTGGTTAAATCTAACTGATTGCAATTGTTCAGAATCTGGACAACTTGCCAAATTTTCCTGCTTTGTCTGAAATATTGCCACAGAAGTTACGTATCACCTGTATTATGCAGATAGTGGTGTTGCAATATTGTAGCCCATCTGCTGAGGTTACAGTAGTATCTGATAAAGTATTAACGAAACAGCATTAGGTCAATATAATATACACCAAAATTAAACAAAACAATCATGTTTATGATGGTGAGCTGCAATAAATGGAATTGGGACCTGGAAGGACCCAGTGCTAAATGCTCCTGTCTGTCTTGTACCTTAGCGAAGATTTTAAAAAGCCATGGTTTCTCATTTTATATGAAAAAAAAGAACTTGCATTTATATAGCACTTCATCACATAATTGTCTCAAAGCATTTCACAACCAATTACTTTAGAAATGCATTCACGGTTATATAGATCATGTGCTAGCTAATTTGTATACCACAAGGTTCTACAAATGACCATTAAATCTTGTTTTTTGTGGTATAGAAACATAGACATAGAAACATAGAAAATAGGTGCAGGAGTAGGCCATTCGGACCTTCGAGCCTGCACCGCCATTCAATGAGTTCATGGCTGAACATGCAACTTCAGTACCCCATTCCTGCTTTCTCGCCATACCCCTTGATCCCCCTAGTAGTAAGGACTACATCTAACTCCTTTTTGAATATATTTAATGAATTGGCCTCAACAACTTTCTGTGGTAGAGAATTCCACAGGTTCACCACTCTCTGGGTGAAGAAATTTCTCATCTCGGTCCTAAATGGCTTATCCCTTATTCTTAGACTGTGACCCCTGGTTCTGGACTTCCCTAACATTGGGAACATTCTTCCTGCATCTAACCTGTCTAAACCCGTCAGAATTTTAAACGTTTCTACGAGATCCCCTCTCATTCTTCTGAACTCCAGTGAATACAAGCCCAGTTGATCCAGTCTTTCTTGATAGGTCAGTCCCACCATCCTGGGAATCAGTCGGGTGAACCTTCGCTGCACTCCCTCAATAGCAAGAATGTCCTTCCTCAAGTTAGGAGACCAAAACTGTACACAATACTCCAGGTGTGGCCTCACCAAGGCCCTGTACAACTGTAGTAACACCTCCCTGCCCCTGTACTCAAATCCCCTCACTATGAAGGTATAATTGAGGGATGAATGTTAGAACAACAGGATAACTCCCTGCTTGTCTTCAAACAGTGCCATAAAATCTTTAATGTCCACCTGAACAGACAAACTGGGCCTCGTTCTAACGTTGACGGCTAAAGGGATTAAGGGGTATAGAGAGAAAGCAGGAATGGGGTACTGAAGTTGCATGATCAGCCATAATCATATTGAATGGTGGTGCAGGCTTGAAGGGCTGAATGGCCTACTCCTGCACCTATTTTCTATGTTTCTATGTTTCAAGTCCCACTCCAATTGAGCACAATATCCAGGCTGATATCTCAGTGCAGTACTGAAGGCCTGTCAGAGGTGCTGTTGTTCGGATGAGCTGTTAACCCAAAGGCTCACCTGCCCTCTCAGGTGGATATAAAAATTCCCATGGTACTACTACTCAAAGAAGAGCTGGGAAGTTCTCCCCGCTGTCCTGGCCAACCAATCCACAACTAACATGACTAAATAAAATAGATTATCTGGTCGTTATCATTGCTGTTTGTGGGAAATTGCACAAAATTGGCTTCTGTGTTACCTCCATTACAACAGTGACTACACTTCAAAAGTACTTAATTGGCTATAAGGCACTTTGGTAGGTCGTGACAGGCGCTATTCTTTCTTTGATTCATTTTTTTCTTGCGTCTCTGTGGAGCATCTTGGGACATATTTTCTACATTAAAGACTCTATTTAAATGCAAGTTGTTTTTGTAGCCTTATTTCCATTTGGTGTTGTGATACATTTGAATGATTTCAATGTAATGCATTATAACTTAAGATTCATCAGAATATTTTGAATTAACACTGACAAGTATGAAGTGTTGCATTTATTTTTAAAGAATTAATATACAAAATGAATGGAGTACAGTTAGCACAAAATAAAAAAACGGACTAGACTTATGTGATGCCTTATCATGTCTCAAAACACTTGCCATACAATGTAACTTTAGGTGGTAGATTATTTGCGGACGTCAATGCAAATATTACAATGTATTGTGCTTACGTCTGGAGGTGCCTCACAATTTTGTTGAGTAATTTTATCCACTAGAAAGGGTCATTTCTCCTATTCCATGGCAAGAGACCAGATGTGGTAATGTCTGTGATTTATTTCCAAACTGGGGCTGTACTGAAATTCAAGTAGTTGGTGTTTCTTGAAGCAGTACGTTTTTCTCAAAGTGGTTTTTGAGAAATGCTTGTTCCTTGACCACATGATGCTGAGGTGGCAGCAACAGCGGCAAACGGAGAAAGATCCAGACCTAAAAAACAAGGTTCAGAATTCCCAGGAATAGAACTCACTGGAATAAAACAGTCTTTCATGTTAGTTTAGAGTCTATACAAGGTTCAGTGGTTACTGGTAAAGGTGCATTTGATTTTTATTTGCCTTCCTTACATTTTATTTTTAAAACTTGACCATTTTAGCCTTGTTGTTTGTGTAATTCTTCTGCATGTTTGCAAAATGCACAGAGGACAAAAGTAAGATTTAGAAGGAGTTACCAGAGATCCTCTGTGACTACTGGTGTTACCAGAATAATAAAAGAACTGAAAGTAGATGCAAGTATAAAATAGTCCAACCAAAGCCTTCCAGAGCTAACTGCTCTGGCATGGTGGAGCAGATATGATTGTGACTGATAGTTGGTGAAAGAAAAAGCGTTAAAGATAATGGCTGGTCTGGTAGTCTTATAGAATATTGGGCCGAAAATTGCAGTCTTGCTGGGTGCGTACGAAGTGCGCATGCACCCGGCGAGGCCTCGCAAAAGCCGGTTCTCGTTGTGCGATGCGCGTGCGCTGAAAACCGGCTTTTCCGATCCCCGCAGGAAGGACATCCGCGGGGCGGAGATTGGGCTATTTGCCCAACTCTTGCCCAGCGAATGTCCTTCAAACTCTTACAGCTAGTTAAAGTAGGAGTATAGCTTACTTTTATCAGTGCAAGAGTTTTAAACCATAGAAAAATTAAATGTAATCACTCATTTTTTATATTACAAACCCTGTCTATTAAGATAAGTTTATTTTTAACCCTATTAAAACACATTAAAAAATTGCCCCCAAATCTTTTTTTTTGAAAACATTTAATTTCAATTAATTTTAAATATGTGAGGTGTTTTTTTTAATTTACTGTACTGTGTTTCATTGTTTTAGGGAGGATTTTTCATTGATAGTAATGGGAGGTCCATACAAATGGAGTTCCCATTATTATCAATGAGAATGCTAGATAGTGATTCGTGGTCCATGCCCACGTGATTCCAGAATATGCGTTCATACGTGGAAGACATCTTCCTGTGCGCTGTGCAGTAAATGAAGACCTCCCACCGGAATCCTACGTCCCTCAGGGAACAATGGGTATTTTCTTAGATTTTTTGGGGGTCGGAGGCGTTTGTCCGAAGGAAGCCTCCGACGGCAATTTTCGACCAATTATAAAGGAATGATACGTGGGTTTCAGCTGCAAGTCTCTTTAATTTTTCCTCTAATTTAACTTGTTGGAAGAAACATAATTAAAATATGTACAATTCATGCCAGAGTTTTAGCCTCTTGAAAACATTGATACAAGTTATAAAACGACATCTGCCAATGAAATTGCTTACAATTTTACAACATGTAAAGCATATTTGCCCCATCATATCAGAAACACTGTATAAAATTATGGTTCATGATATGACTGAAGAAGTACATGATTTCAGTTTCCTGTTTTCCAAAAAAAAGTATATTGAAATATTATTTTGTACTGCAGATTCCCGAAGGATTCAATGACATATTTCTGCCTCCATAACTCATACTTAGTTAGGTCCACTTATTGTATGAAAATCATATCTAATGGCAACCCAGTGTGTATTCTCTTAAATTGAGCAATACTCAATATGTATTTCTTTAATGAAAAATACAATAAAGTGTAGCTGAATTATTCCCCTGCATTATACTGTTCATGCCACAGGACAATACAGCCATCTTCTGGTAACAATCAGTAACACTTGTCCACTATTTCACTAGTACTCTAGTACATACAGATGGAGCGTTGCAGTGTCAGCTGTGTCTTTATTTGGATAAAATGTTAAACCAAAGTCCTGTCTGCCTGTTCTGGTGGGTATTAAAGATCCCATGGCACTATTCAAAGAAGAGCAGGGAGGAGGATTCTCTCAGTGTGCTGACCAACATCATTCCTCAACCAGCATCATCAAAAACAGATTAACTGGCCATTCATCTTATTGCTGTTTGTGGGGTCGTGCTGTGCACAAAAAGGATGTTGCAATTGACTACATAACAATCAGTCACTACACTTTAAAATCACTGGGCCATAAATTTGGTTGGCATCTCATGGGTCCATGGCCAGCGGCACAGACTCCGCTAAAATCATGGGGATGGGGTCATTATCGTAATCAGCATGGGTGGCCTTGCCATTCCAATGGTGGAAGGGAAACTTTTAGAAAGGCCAGAGCAAAAAAGCTCCTAAGGGAGAAAATTACCATTTTTATAATTGTGTCCAATGTGGCTGTACTTGGAGTAATTCCCAGGGTTATCCAGGATCTCATAGAAACATAGAAAATAGGTGCACGAGTAGGCCATTCGACCCTTCGAACCTGCACCACCATTCAATCAGATCATGGCTGATCATTCCCTCAGTACTCCTTTCCTGCTTTCTCTCCATACCCCTTGATCCCCTTAGCCGTAAGGGCCATATCTAACTCCCTCTTGAATATATCCAATGACCTGGCATCAACAACTCTCTGCTGCAGGGAATTCCACAGGTTAACAACTCTCTGAGTGAAGAAGTTTCTCCTCATCTCAGTCATAAATGGCCTACCCCTTATCATAAGACTATTTACCTTGGTTCTGGACTTCCCCAACATTGGGTACATTCTACCCGCATCTAACCTGTCCCGTCAGAATCTTATATGTTTCTATGAGATCCCCTCTCATCCTTCTAAACTCCAATGTATAAAGGCCCAGTTGATCCAGTCTCTCCTCATATGTCAGTCCTGCCATCCCGGGAATCAGTCTGGTGAACCTTCGCTGCACTCCCTCAATAGCAAGAACATCCTTCCTCAGATAAGGAGACCAAAACTGAACACAATATTCCAGGTGAGGCCTCACCAAGGCCCTGTACAACTGCAGTAAGACCTCCCTGCTCCTATACTCAAATCCCCTAGCTATGAAGGCCAACATGCCATTTGCCTTCTTCACTGCCTGCTGTACCTGGATGCCAACTTTCAATGACTGATGAACCATGACACCCAGGTCTCATTGCACCTCCCCTTTTCCTAATCTGCTGCCATTCAAATAATATTCTGTCTTTGCGTTTTTGCCCCCAAAGTGGATAACCTCACATTTATCCACAACTGCCATGCATTTGCCCACTCACCTAACCTGTCCAAGTCACCCTGCAGCCTCCGAGCGTCCCCTCACCGCTCACACCGCCATCCAGTTTAGTGTCATATGCAAACTTGGAGATATTACACTCAATTCCTTCATCCAAATCATTGATGTATACTCTAAGGAACTGGGGTCCCAGCACTGAGCCCTGCGGCATTCCACTAGTCACTGCCTGCCATTTTGAAAAGGAACGTTTATCCCGACTCTCTGCTTCCTGTCTGCCAACCAGTTCTCTATCCACGTCAGTGTATTACCCCCAATATCATGTGCTTTGATTTTGCTCACCAATCTCTTGTGTGGGACCTTGTCAAAAGCCTTTTGAAAGTCCAAATACACCATATCCACTGGTTCTCCCTTGTCCACTCTACTAGTTACATCCTCAAAAAATTCTAGAAGATTTGTCAAGCATGATTTCCCCTTCATAACTCCATGCTGACTTGGACCGATCCTGTCACTGCTTTCCAAATGCGCTGCTATTTCATCCTTAATAATTGATT
Source organism: Pristiophorus japonicus (assembly GCF_044704955.1). Classification (NCBI taxonomy): domain Eukaryota; kingdom Metazoa; phylum Chordata; class Chondrichthyes; family Pristiophoridae; genus Pristiophorus; species Pristiophorus japonicus. The sequence goes on along the minus strand of NC_091993.1, from coordinate 96,765,191 downwards.
CCAACATTTTCTCCACTACTACTGATCTCCCCCAACATGCCCCTAAAACATAGAGGGTGAGCGAGCAGAAGACTTGCCGATTCCCTCCTCAACCCTGGAAATTGGACTGAAATTTAAACAGATCTTAGTTCTGTCCCGAATTACAGTCCCACTGGCAGGTGATTACCCCGACTTGTGCCATGATTCCCGATCAAATTTTGAGACAATTGTGTGTAAGGTGCTTTGAAATGTTCTGAGAGATGTGATACCATGTACTCACAAGTCTTTTTTTTAAACTAGAGGTGCAATAATTCTTTGTTCTTTGAATGAAGGTATACTCCACAAGTCATGAGCAAAGGAATACCTGCACCTGGGAAAGTATGCCCTTCTCTTTAGGAGACTTTGTGGTTGGAACCAATGTGATATTTCCTTACTGAGTCTTTTAAGACTAGTTCTCCATGTATTAATTATAATTATTTTGACCAAAGTATATATATTAGTACAAGATTAATAATAAATGCCATAAATATTTATTTATCTTATGATCTATTAGAAGAGAAACATCTTTCTTTGTTGAAACAACACCACAGCACCACAGTACATATTGTCAGTCAGGTATACAATTTAAATAAATATGTATACTTCTGTAAAAAAAAAATACATAATAAACAAAAATGGAGAACACTGAAGACAGGGAGTAGCTATTCATCATTGTCACTTCCACATCATCCCATATTATTTTCAAACACTGCAAAAGGAAAACTGTAATAGCTTTAATGGAAAACAGCCAATAAAGTAAAATAACAAACTGAAATAAACTGGAAAACTAAAATAACAGTTGACAGTAACATGTAACTTTTTAATGTAAGGATCTAGGGTTGCCATCTTCTCTGTAATTTTTATGGGCTTTCCTGAAGTATCCCTTTGAACAAAGTGATGTACCTAAATGCTTTTAATGCCACTTTTATATTGCCCAAGGGGTACAATTTTGCTTTAATTATTAGAAAGAAAAAAAAGATTTGCATTTATATAGCGTCTTGCATGACTGCAGAACGTCCCAAAGCACTTTACAGCCAATGAAGTACTTTTGAAGTGTAGTCACTACTGCATTGTAGGAAATGTGGCTGTCAATTTGCACAATGTGATAATGACCAGATAATCTATTTTAGTGATGTTGATTGAGGGATAAATATTGACCAGGACACCAGGATGAACTCTCCCGCAATGAGAGCATAGAATGTGTTTCCACCAGCATGACTAGATTTTTATGGTGCAGTCGATTGTGGATTATTGTTTCGTTCACCAGTCAGTTGAGAGGTTGAATGTGAGGAAAAATAAAATGAGTTGTGCAGGTGAGCTTTTTGGGGGGATGGCAAATGAACATCTTACCAAATAAAAATGAAAACCTTTCCTAATTGAGTAGGATATTAATAAAATTGTATTTCTGTAGAGAAAATATCAAAGTTGTCTTATTTCTCTGACTAATTTCTCTCTGCTGTATTGTCCCAAATTTTTTTTAAATTAACTCTGTGCATCAGATGGAACTATTTTGTCTGCTCAGTGTGTTGAAGTTGAGGTTCAGGATAATGCAGGAGAGAATCCATCAGATGGTTTGCTTCTCCTCCTTTGCAATACTCTAGTATCTGAATTGTATAAGACATGTAAATCGTGATGTGTAAAAAAAATGATCCAGATCATTACATTAATGTTGAATTTGAGTAACTATGCAAACTGAAAGTTGTCTGTAACACATTTACTTAAGGACTTCAGAAACATTTTTAAAACATTATTTCTATCTTTATGCTATTTGACATTCAGTGAATATTATTCACCATTAGGTCTACCATCCATCATTGTTAGTGGGTAGTCATTGTTCAAGATAAAGTGACTGTTACATAAAATGCATGTCTAATTGAGAGAAAAATGCCTATTTCAATATTTATGCCAAGGAATTGTGTATTCCTCTTCTTACATTGCATGAGTTCATCCCCGCTCAATTATCTCACCGGCGATGTTCCTTTTTACCCCAGCAGAATTTAAACGGTGTCATAAATTGGCCCATGAGAAAACATACTTTGATCATTAGACAGGGCCTGGGGAAGGGTGAGGGGTGGGTTTAAATTGAGATTTTTTATTCCTTTTTCTTATACTAAACAAATCAACAGTTATTTATATACAAAACAGAGCAGATAGATCTCAATTCTTTTAGTTCAGAGCAAGGGGGTTCAAGAATAAAAGAGGAACAGTTGCATATTCTTTCCTGAGATTGGTAAACCGCCTTGAGAATGCCTCCACTAATTGCTGCTTCAGAACAACATTTTGAGAATGAAGGTCTGTACTTTGTATTAGCAGTCTTTACTTGCTAGCCAATCCTAATCTGTGCAACATAAGCCAGGGAGCAGTAAGGGAATGCATTCACAAAGTCACCAACACCCTTTACAGCAGAGCAATCCAGTTCATAAACTTTGGGATTACAGCGAAGCAGCAGAGAAAAAGGGCAATGCAGTAATTTGGGGGTTCTGCCTTGCCCAAGGTACAAGGTGCAATTGATGGCATCAACATTGCATTGAAGACATCCACTGAACACTCCATCCCCTACATGAACAGAAAAGGGAATTCCATTCTCTGAATGTACAGATAGTTTGTGACAGAGGATCTTCCATGTCAACACCCGATATACAGGGAGCTTCCATGACCCATTCATCATCCGGCATTCAGCCCTTCCTGTCATCTTCAGGGAAGAAAATCCTATCAATGGATGGCTGCTGGGGAAAAGGTATAGCCGCTGTTACCATGGCTGATGAACCCAATCTGAGTGCCCTGAACAGAAGCAGAAGAGCTCAATTGCAGCTATCAGGTCGGCGATACACAGGACCATCGGGCTGTTGCAAGCACGGTTTTGCTGCCAAGATATGTTGGGTGAGCTTCTACACTATACAGGAGGTTGAGAATAGTTATAGCCTGTTGTATCCTTCACAACTATGCCAACCAGCTATGTATGGCTGAGGAAGAGGTGTTAGCTCTAGTCGTTGCTGAACTACAGGGAGCAGACCATCCTAATGATGTCCACTCAGAGAAGTCCTCATTGGTAGCTGTAAGGGGCATCAGAGGGCAGATAATCATGGAATTCTTTTTAATGTAACTCTTTTTAATGTGTCTACCTTGGACACCACAGCCTGACCTACTTCTCCCCCACTTGCAAATAAAGTGATATGTCCTCAATCCCTTACCCATCCTACCACATGACAACGCATCAGTCCTCTTTACTCAACATGACCGTGCCAGTAATCAGCACTTGAGTAATAAGCCAGCACCAAATGAGTGCACCCTTTTCTGTATGACTATAATCTCCATGTCATTACACAGTCTGCTTATTGCAAAGCGCAATCACCCGACTCTTTCCAAACACCATGCCTCCTTGGGTGCCGACAGGTGACTTTCCATCACCTATTCTAGTCCTACATGTAAGTACCAGCTGATTCCAGCTGGGATCGCAGGAGGTGGTGGCTCCTCACACAATATAGTAAGGGCATGGGACTGAAGTGGTCCTCATCTTCTGACAGGAAGTCATTGCTGGCTGTATTTCTGGATGATGCCCATGGGAAGCCTAGGCTTGCTTCTCACATTCCACTGGTATGATTCTCTGAGGGGGAGGCCAGAGACTTATCACGAGCCATGAGAGACAACGTTGTCAGGAAGGTGGACTCCAACTGTCACCATTCCACGGGGACCTGCATCTATTGCCCCAATAATGGCAGCTATCAGATCCTAAATGCTCTGAGACACAACAGTCACCACAATCTGGAAGCTGCAATTCATGTTGTGCTCCAATTTGTCCCTATTGCCTAAAGAGTTGCAGTCTGTGCGTTTGTGGAGGTGGAGGCACCAATTGGTCCCTGGTTACTTTTTACAGGTATCTGCTGCAGATTGGAGTAAAGCCTTCACTCACTCCTGGTGCTTGCAAGAAAGACAAAGCTTCTGAGGTTCTCCTTTTGCTGTTGCAAAGGAGAACTGCAGATTCGAGAGCCACACTTGTTAATTGCCGTACGTCCTATGAGATTATCCTCAGAGCATTGACGTAGCAATGAAGTTCCACAAACATTGTTCTTTTCAGGAGATCACCCAAGAGTTCAGAGTTGCATAACTCTAAGCAATTGGCAGCCTTCTCCTGAGCCTTCACAGAGAAGATGACACATCCTCACCCATTCCTCCAGTTCCTCTGTATATATAGAAAATTACTTTGTTTTTTTTAAAATTGGGCTTGTAATTTCAGTTTTCAAAATGTACTCAAATTATCCAATGTCAAGTGATGATTCCATCAAATTAAACTCATTATCTTATGATCAAATAACCTTGGATTAAAATTAGGTTCTAAGTAGGATTTTCCATCACTGCCCTCCCCCAAATCTAATACTCAAATTTTAATCCCATCCTTTATAGATATGATCAGCTAGGTGCATTCCTGCCAAAATAACATTGGAAATCACTAAACAACTGTCTGGAGCCCAGTCCTTCTGGATATTCACCGATAACAGCAATGGACAAATCCATTAAGGAAATTAATACATTTATGTAGTTTGTGGAAGAGAAAAAAAATGATAAAAATCAATTGAAGAAAAGCTGTAAAGCAGCTGTGCTAAAAGTATTCAATCTACTGTTAAATCTCCTGTCAGTTCTATAAATATAACAGATGACTTAATTAAAGATTGATTTATTTGGATTGATGGGATAGCAGCCAGTCTTGAGCTCAACAGTTTGCTTTACAGAAGGCAGCTTTGTGACCTTTCCATTGCTTGCCTCAGAGGTCTTTGCATAGACCTGGTGGAGACCAGTGCGGCAGCAAAACTGCTGCCTGATTGAATGAGTCTAGACTTGGCGTAACCTTCCTTGGTCAGCCTCATTTAATAAAGGTCTGAGCCCAAATTGGGCCTGATGCTGAATGCCTGCCAGAGAGGTGCTGGGACAGAGGATAATGGAAATCTTCCATGGGATTTGACTGCTTAGTGGCCATTTGGGACAAAAGTTGTGTTAGCCATAAGGAAGCACCCAATGAAAGGTTGCCCAACAGTTCCATTTACTGGGGTAGAGTTTCCCCTTTGGGCACAATCAGCAAACTGGGCATAAATTGCACTTAAAATTCCACCTAATAGTGAAAGGGAGGTGGAGGAAGAAATAATCAAACAAATTAGGGAAATGAGTAAAAAACATAGAATAATAATCATGGGGGGGGTTTCAACTACCCAAAATTAATTGACGGAAAGAGATAGGTAAAGGGGATAAGGGGACGGAGTTCCTATATTGTGTACAGGACTCCTTTCTAACCCAGTAAGAAGCCCAATAAGGGAGGATTCACTACTGGATCTAGTAATGGGGAATGAATCACACCAGATAAAAGAAGTAAAAGTAGGGGAACATTTAGGCAATATTGACCATAATATAATACGGTTTAAGATAATAATTGGGAAAGACATAAGCATGACAAAGACAGGGTAATAGATTGGCAATAAACTGATTTTGAGGGGCTGAGAATAGAACTTGGGATAACAAAAAGGACAACGATATTAGCAAGCAATGATGTAGAACAGAAATGAGAAACATTTAAAACGGTGTTCAACAGAGTCCACGAAAAATATATTTCGCTAAAAAACAAGAACAAACTAAACACTAATGAGACACCATGGACGAATAAAGACATAAATGAAAAATTGAGGGTGAGAAAAGAGGCATACACTAAGTACATGAACAGCAGGGAAGAGCATGATAAGGGAGAATACAAAGAGATTAGGAGAGATGTCAAAAAACAATTAGAAATGCAAAGAGAAATTATAAAATTAAATTATCAAGGAACATAAAACAAAATAGTAAAATATTCTGCAGGCACATAAATTTAAAAAAAGGTAAGTATATGAATAGGGCCACTAAGGGATAGACAGGGTAAAATCACAGGCAGCGAAAGCAAAATGGCAGAAATATAAAATAATTACTTTGCTTCTGTATTTACAAGGGAGACAGATCAGTCGGACATGACATCGGAAGATGAGATTAGAAATGATCTAACCGCGTTTAAAATAAAGAGGAGAAATATATATAAACGAATCAAACCCAAAGAGGACAAAATCCTTAGTTTGGATGGATTGCATCCGCGCATTTTAAAAGAATTTAAGGAAGATATAGCAGAGACACTATTACACATATTTAATAATTCATTAGAAAAATGTGTAATGCCAGCGGATTGGTGGATACCTAATATTATACCTATATTTAAGAAGGGAGATAGAACATGTCCAGAGAATTATAGACCAGTCAGTTAATATCGGTGGTAGGAAAGATACTGGAATCCCTACTAAAGGAGAAATTAGGAAACCATCTAGAAACCAAAGATATAATAAATAGTCAGCATGGGTTTCAAAAAGGAAAGTCTTACTTGACCAATGTCATTGAAATATTTGAAGAGATAACAGAGAGAGTAGGCAAAGGTAATGCAGTAGATGTAATAGATCTGGATATCCAGAAGGCCTTCGATAAGGTACCATAATAGACTAATGAATAAGGTCAGAGCATGCGAGACAGGGGACAAGTAGCAGATAGCTAGCTAGCTGCAAGACAGAAAGCAGAGATTACAGATAAAGGGTGGCAGAAGGTGGGAAGTGGGGTCTCACAAGGATCAGTGCTGGGACCACTGTTGTTCACAATTTATATTAATGATTTAGACTATGGAATCAAAAACACAATTTCTAAATTTGCAGACGACATCAAATTGCAGGGGGGAAGGGGAGGGGTGGGGGGCGCGGGTGCAGAAAATAGTCAATACTGAGGGAGACTACAACAAAGCATTAATAAACTTGCAGAATGGGCATATAATTGGCAAATTAATTTCAACATTGATAAGAGTGAGGTATCACATGTTGGTAAGAAAAATAAAGAGGTCACTTATTACTTGGAAAATAAGAATCTAAATGGGGTAGAGGAGCAAAGGGATCTGGGAGTACAAATACAAAAATCATTAAAAGTAGTAACACAGGATAATAAGGCCATTAGAAAAAGCAAATCAAGTACTAGGGTTTATTTCTAGAGGGATAGAATTGAAAAGTAGGGAAGTTATGCTAAACCTGTATCAAATCTTGGTTAGACCACACCTGTAGGCTGGAACTTTAACGGCGCTAAGAGGATAGTTTTGGAGGCGAGTCAGCTGTCAAAGTGGAAATAATTGACGCTAGTCTCCCAGGGGTTGGGTCTGTCGGCGCTTAACAGACCCATCACCAAGCAGCGGGGGAGGCGATTTACATCATCAAGAGCTAATTAAATGCCAATTAAAGACAATTTTATTCTCTACTTACCATTTTTCCAGCTTTTTGACGAGGTTCATGGCACTCAGGGATTACATCAGGTAAGTGGGTCGGCTTTTCAACGAGTATACATTCATCTGAACAGTTGACAGCTGCAAATGTGGTATAAAAGCTACCATTTCACAACTATTCACTTTCCAATCTTAGAAGTTGGAGCCTTCAGGATTTGGAACACACTGTTGAGCAAAATGCAGGTTGGAAGTGTTTGGAGTAAACTTTCTATTCACTATCACCTTCTTGAAATAACCTCTCTCGCCATTGACAGATCGCTTCAGTCATTTCAATCTCACCTGCCATCTATTCCATCAGCATCGGTGCACTTGAAAATTTTTTTACCTTGGTCCTCAGAATCCCAACACTATCAGCCCCAACACCAGCAGCACCCAGCACACCAGCAGCACGAACAACAACCAACCTTCTCCACAATCGCCTGATGCTGCACAGGGCATTAGCACCTGACCACATTGCTGCCCAGGAGTCCAGGGATGGACTCACTATGGCCATATTTATTTCAGTTGACACTGTACACCCTGGCTGCCACATGATGTACCAGGTTGGCACCACACTAGCACCATCAAGCATCCCTGCAATGCCCAAGCCATTCCTTTCATACGCATTACCATTGCGGGGGGGGGGGGGGGGTACCGTTATGTCTCACCATTCATTCCAACTCACTAAGACACTTCCAAGCGTGAACACAAATCTGTTCAAGAAGGCAGTGTTCAAAATAAAGATTTCAATGTTTGACAACATATTAACCAAAACTTTACGTGAACATTGGCTAAAAGATCCAAATTCCGACCTTTGTGTGTTGTTAGTTGGTATGATTGGACTAGGATGAGGGTGAGTGTGAGGGGTGGCAAGTGAGGTGGGGAAGTGACAATGTAGATGGAGAGAGGGATGGGTGGAGGTGCAAGGCAAGCTGGTGTGAGTAAGGCTGCACAGGACTCGGGTAGGGGACGCAGAGTGATGGTGATGTGCTGAGTGACACAGCAGGATGAGGTTGAGTGTGGCTTTGCAGTAATGTTTCGTGATCTACTGAGATCATTGAAAGGTTTGTGGTACTGCAGCCAGCTCCTCCTGTCAACATCCCAGTTTGTGCACTCCCGTGTAATGTGCAACCAGGCTGCGTTTGTCTCCTGGGAGGTCTCTTCTGCCCATTGGAAGGGAAGAGAACCTCCCTGTGTGCCATGGGAGATCCTGGGTGCAGCCGTGCACCTCTGTGCAGTGCATGTCAGTGTTTGCAGCACCTCAATACTGTAGAACACTGATAGCTTAATTGTCAAAATGAATGTGGGCATGGTCCCTTTAAGGAAACCAGCTGATGACGTGTCATCAAATGATCTCATCAGACATTCTTCCTTTTAATTGGCCAGGAACCTCGCTGGGCAGGCTTAACATTGTCAAATAACTTGGAGAGAGCGGGCCGAAAACTTGCTAAAGACCCTGGCCACCCTGGACTGGTCACTGTTGGTGAAATCGCAGCAGTACTGTGTACAGTTCTAGTCACCATATTATAAAAAGAATATGGAAGCACTGGAGAGGGTCCAAAATTGATTTACAAGGACGGTACCGGAACTGCGAGGTTATACCTTTCAGGAAAGGATGGGCACGCTGGGTCTCTTTTCTCTTGAAAAGAGAAGTCTGAGGGGTGACCCAATGGATGTATTTAAAATTATGAAAGAATTTGATAGAGAAAACAGAGAATGTATTTACTTATGGGGAACAGCAAAACTAGAGGCCAAAAGTACAAGATAGTCACAAGAAATAAAATAGGGAATTCAGAAGAAACTTCTTCACCCAAAGAGTGGTGAGAATGTGGAACTCACTATCACAGGGAGCGGTTGAAGCAAATAGTATAGATGCACTTATGGGAAAGCTAGATAAGTTAATGAGTGTGAAGGGAATAGAGGGTTATTCTGACAGAGTTAGATGAGAAAAGATGGGAGGAGTGGAGCAGAAACAACAGAATGGATTGGTTGGGCTGTATGGCCTGTTTCTGTGCCATATATTCTATGTAATTCTATGAAATTGCACTATTTTTCTGAAGTAAAGTTATAAGAACATAAGAATTAGGAACAGGAGTAGGCCATCTAGCCCCTCGAGCCTGCCCCGCCATTCAATAAGATCATGGCTGATCTGGTCGTGGACTCAGCTCCACTTACCCGCCCTCTCCCCGTAACCCTTAATTCCCTTATTGGTTAAAAATCTATCTATCTTTGACTTGAAAACATTCAATGAGCTAGCCTCAACTGTTTCCTTGGGCAGAGAATTCCACAGATTCACAACCCTCTGGGAGAAGAAATTTTTTCTCAACTCGGTTTTAAATTGGCTCCTCCGTATTTTGAGGCTGTGCCCCCTAGTTCTAGTCTCCCCCACCAATGGAAACAACCTCTCTGCCTCTATCTTGTCTATCCCTTTCATGATTTTAAATGTTTCTATAAGATCACCCCTCATCCTTCTGAACTCCAACGAGTAAAGACCCAGTCTACTCAATCTATCATCATAAGGTAACCCCCTCATTTCTGGAATCAGCCTAGTGAATCGTCTCTGTACTCCTTCCAAAGCTAGTATATCCTTCCTTAAGTAAGGTGACCAAAACTGCACGCAGTACTCCAGGTGCGGCCTTACCAATACCTTATACAGTTGCAGCAACACCTCCCTGCTTTTGTACTCCATCCCTTTCGCAATGAAGGCCAATATTCCATTTGCCTTCCTGATTACCTGCTGCACCTGCAAACTAACCTTTTGGGATTCATGCACAAGGACCCCCAGGTCCCTTTGCACCACAGTATGTTGTAATTTCTCCCCATTCAAATAATATTCCCTTTTACTGTTTTTTTTCCCAAGGTGGATGACCTCACACTTTCCGACATTGTATTCCATCTGCCAAACCTTAGCCCATTCGCTTAACCTATCCAAATCTCCTTGCAGTCTCTCTGAGTCCTCTACACAACCCGCTTTCCCACTAATCTTAGTGTCATCTGCAAATTTTGTTGCACTACACTCTGTCCCCTCTTCTAGGTCATCTATGTATATTGTAAACAGTTGTGGTCCCAGCACTGATCCCTGTGGCACACCACTAACCACTGATTTCCAACCGGAAAAGGACCCATTTATCCCGACTCTCTGCTTTCTGTTCGCCAGCCAATTCTCTATCCATGCTAATACATTTCCTCTGACTCCGCGTACCTTTATCTTCTGTAGTAACCTTTTGTGTGGCACCTTATCGAATGCCCCCCGGAAATCTAAATACACCACATCCATCGGTACACCTCTATCCACTATGCTCGTTATATCCTCAAAGAATTCCAGTAAGTTAGTCAAACATGATTTCCCCTTCATGAATCCATGCTGCTTGATTGCACTATTCCTATCCAGATGTCCCGCTATTTCTTCCTTAATGATAGTTTCAAGCATTTTCCCCACTACAGATGTTAAACTAACCGGCCTATAGTTACCTGCCTTTTGCCTGCCCCCTTTTTTAAACAGAGGCGTTACATTAGCTGCTCTCCAATCCGCTGGTACCTCCCCAGAGTCCAGAGAATTTTGGTAGATTATAACGAATGCATCTGCTATAACTTCAGCCATCTCTTTTAATACCCTGGGATGTATTTCATCAGGACCAGGGGACTTGTCTACCTTCAGTCCCATTAGCCTGTCCAGCATTACTCCCCTAGTGATAGCGATTGTCTCAAGGTCCTCCCTTCCCACATTCCTGTGGCCTGCAAATTTTGGCATTGTTTTTGTGTCTTCCACCCAAACTTATTTACATAATCATAAATGTAATATCATCCATGAACCAGCACAATTGGGCAGCCTAATAGAATATAGTTGTTTATTTTTAAAAAATATATTCATTGATGTGGTTGAACAGCAACCTGCTTCAGTTTTATTAATACAGCTGAAAATGGGTTTATCACAAAAAATAAGCATTTTTAATGTGTCTAGTCCTCCACCTGTAAGTAAAATGATTTTAAATCACTGAAAATGACTTTAAAATGGTACAGAATCATTTACTGGTTTCATTGATGTACACTAGTCAGTTTCTTAGTAAGTTAAATATATATTTTAAAAATGTTAAAACGTTCCTACTAGTGCGTCTAAAAGAAGAGTTCAACTTGAAGAGCCTCCTCGAATGGCCACAATTGTTAAAAACTTGCTATACTAATTATTTTGATCTAGGGCTGTGGCTAGTTTTGTGGCCCAGCTAACTTCAGCGCAATGTTTTTTAAACCAGTGTTAAAAATTGCAGAAATTCGATTTACACTTTACGTAACTTGTGTTTAAAATTCCGCAATCATTTGCGCTGGTTTGGCCAATTTCAGCCGATTGCAAATCAGCACAAACTGGCGGAAACTCTAGGCCAGTATGTCTCACATATTCCATATCATTTCATATTAACTGTTGACATATGCCAAGGCCATTCACAAAATTACAGCTTTTATTGCTGACCATGGTTATCATTGGGCACAAATTACAGATGTATCTCACATCTGAAATCTTCAACGGGTTTCATATGTAAAAACACTGTACCATGACCAGCAGTCTTTTTTGTTCCAATAGGAACTTCGAGATGTGACTGCCCAGGTATTTTGGGCTGTATCCTGACAGGTAACATCTGAAACAGACAAGAGATGGTAGTGGCAATATCGATCTTAATTGTTTTCAGTGTACCAATGGTATGGGCAGATTGGTCCATCTAGTTAGGCCAGCATATATACTGGGAGGGAAGTTTCATTTATACAGGGTGTTGGGCATTGCTGCAAAAAGTATACTGAGGTATATAAATACAGTCCCTGACGATGCAAAGGGTTGAGAATCCTGTATGTGCATCGCTTGGAATAATCAAGCTTGTATCCAAAGAGCTGCCCAAATTCTTTGATGTTTTGGAAGATGTTGTGGAGTAAGAGGACATCCCTGTCTCGTCCCTCGGTGAAGCAAGATTGTGAGGCCATTAGTGCAGACTGTGCATATAACTTTTATTTATATTGCGCCTTTAATGTAGTAAAACGTTATTAAGTACAGGATTTTAACCCATCTGTTGGATGCATCATCAAGGGCTATTTTCTCAAGTGACATAAGACGGAATGTCCACTCCATCCAGTGAATACCTTTTCTAGATTCAGGTAGAGTACCAGGATAAGAGTGTTTTGGTTTCACAGGGCAATAATGATATTGATAGGGTGGTGGAGATGGAGATAACCTAGCCATGGAGGCATAGGCTGTCCTTGGCTCTGGACATCACCTGTTTATTCTGGGCATTGTGTATATGTGCTACAAAAGCTCTGTGGCAGTGCTGATCACCTCTCCTAATATCTTATTCTTTGGCTTGTCCTCTGTGAAGCACATTAGAACATTTTAAAATCGCAAATATAAATGCAAGTTGCTGTTATTGAAAAGTATTGGCTGATTTTCCTCCAGGCAGTCATGGTGTTAAAAGTGCATGTTATTACAACAACCCTGCTTATCTGCATCTTTATCTTTCCATCCATGCAAGTTATCTGGGCTTGTGGTGTGTGATCTCAGCCTTATATGTATGTACACAGCTCAATTTGTCCAGTGACACATTGCTTATCTCTGCATTCACTTTTTGAACAGTTATTCTATTGAGCTTTCCAATTGCTGCCAGTAGAAGTATTCAGGTGCGATCAGCCTGTATTTAGGACATTGGGCTCCCTTTGCTGTTTCATGCGGACTTTTGAGATTGATCCATATTGGCAGTTCCTGGAAGATTAGGATGAAAGAAGATTAGGGTGTAGTAAGACAGCGTCGGCATGTGATTGGAGGCTACTGTTCCACACATAATGAGTGTTAGCATCTTGGGGGTGTGGGCCTGGTCTTTCGCATTGAGACACTGGGATTACCAGACAGTAGATGCATTCTACAATGGAGGTATGGGAAAGTTGCATGCATGGATTCTAACAGTGTAGTCATCAAAAGGCACACTTCCCATACAGGTCAACAGGAGTAGGGCTCCATATGTGCAACATTGCTGGTGTTAAGAAGCAGCACCTTCTGACTATTTGTTTGCTGATTCTTTGTTGCTGTCCAGAGATGCAGGATGTCTGTGATGCAGTATTTCTGATCTTTTTGCTTTTTGAACTCCATGGAGAAATAGACTTCCATAAATCGACAGTGGGGTTGAGAGCCCACTGTTGCACAGGCCATGACATCACTGGTAGTCCAAGATAAAATTCACTTGATAGAATCTTCTTAAATATCAGTTGAACAGTCCAATGTAAAATTAGAGTGAAAGACCATAATCTAGTGATTAGTATTCAAAGAAAATCTGTTCAAGAAGACTGCTTAGAGAGATAGTTCAACCAAAACTTAACTGTAAGGAGAGTCAGCCCAGACTAAAGATGGAGAACTGAGATTGTTTTTGACAATGCATGCGTCAAGTTTGACATTTGGACATTGAACTAAATTCTGCACTAAACTGTAAATCATTAAACCACTTAGAAAATGGCATTTTTTTATATGGACATCATAAACCCTTATTGCATTCATGTTGCATATTAGCCGTGATCTCACCAACTATGGTAACCCCATTCTGGCTCCAAGCTGCACCGTATGAAGAATCTTCCCTTGATGAGACTTGTAAAGTCCGCCGTGCGAGGTTCCCGGCCAATTAAAAGGAAGCGGGTCTGATGACGCATCATCAGCCAGTTTCCTTAAAGGGACCATGGCCATATTAATTTTAACAGTTGTTCTGTTAGTGTTCTGCAGCATCGAGGTGCTACAAATGCTGACAAGCACTGCACAAAGGTGCACGGCTGTACCCAGGCTCTCCCATGACTCCCTCCAGATGCTTATGGAGGGAGTCACAGCATGCAGGGAGGTTCAAAAGGCGGAAGACTCCTCCCTGGTTGCACATTGCACAGGACGGCGCAAGCAGGGATGTCGTCAGGAGCTGGCTGCAATGGCGCAAACATTTCAATTACAGTAGATCACGAAACTTTAGTGCAGCCAGTCAACCCCATCCTGCTGTACTACTCATGACTCTTTCCTACCCGATTTCTGTACATCCTTACTCACACCAACTTACCATGTACCTCCACAAATCCCTCTATCTACATTATCACATCCCCAATCTCACTAGCCACACTTCGCACTCATCCTCATCCAATCATACCAACTAACAGTACACAAGGGTAGGCACTTATGTCTTTTAGCCAATGCTCATGTAGAGTTTCTGCTAATGTGTTGTAAAATATTTTGAACACTGCGTTCTTGGACAGATTTGTGTGAACCTTTGGAAGTAGCTTAATGAGTTGTAGTGAATGGTGATGAGTGTCAAAGGAATGGCTTGGGCATTACAGGGATGCTTTATGGAGCTGGTGTAGGGTGGTACCAACCTGCTGCAAAAGGACATAGACAGGCTAAGTGAGTAGGCAAAAATGTGGCAGAAATTTAATGTTGGAAAGTGTGAGGTTATGCAGAAAAAAAATCAAAGAGCAAGTTATTATTTAAATGAAGATTGCAAAGTGCTGCTGTACAGCAGGACCTGGGGGTACTTGTGCATGAAACACAAAAGGTCAGTATGCAGGTACAGCAAGTGATCAGGAAGGCCAATGGAATCTTGGCCTTTATTGCAAAGGGGATAGGAGTATAAAAGCAGAGGTCTTGCTACAGTTGTAGAGGGTATTGGTGAGGTCACACCTGGAATACGGTGTGCAGTTTTGGTTTCCATATTTACGGAAGAATATACTTGCTTTGGAGGCAGATCAGAGAAGGGTCACAAGGTTGATTCCAGAGATGAGGGGGTTGACTTATGAGGAAAGGTTGAGTAGGTTGAAGATTATGAGGGGGCTTGAGAAGGTGGATGCAGAGAAGATGTTTCCACTGATGGAGGAGACTAGAACTAGAGGGCATAATCTTAGAATAAAGGGCCACCCATTTAAAGCTGAGATGAGGAGAAATTTCTTCTCAGAGGGTTGTGGATCTGTGGAATTTGCTGCTTCAGAGAGCTGTGGAAGCTGGGACATTGAATAAATTTATGACAGAAATAGAGTTTCTTAAACAATAAGGGAATAAGGGGTTATGGAGAGTGGGCAGGGAAATGGACCCAAGTCCATGATCGGATCAGCCATGATCGTATAAAATGGCGTAGCAGGCTCAAGGGGCCAAAATGGCCTACTCCTATTTCTTATGTTCTTATTATCATGTGGCAGCCAGGGTGTACAGCATCAAGTGAAGTAAATGCGGCCATAGCGAGGCCATTGCTGGCGTCCCAGGCAGCAATATGGTCGGGTGCTAATGCTCTGTGCAGTATTGGGTGATTGCGGAGAAGTTTGGTGTTGTTGGTGGTGATGCTGGTGTGTTTAGTGATGTTGGAGCTGATCGTGGTGGGATTCTAAGGACTGAGAGATTTTCTCAAGGGAATTTCAAGGGTACTGATGCTGATGAAAACTGAAGTTGCGATGACAGAAGCGATCCGTCAATGGTGAGAGGTTGCTCCAACTAGATGACAGTGGATAGAGTTCACTGCAAACACTTCCAAACAGCATACAGCTCAAAAGTGTCTTCCAAATCCTGAAGGCTTCAGCTTCTGAGATTGGAAAGTGAACAGCTGTGAAATGGTAGCTTTTATACCACTTCTGCAGCTATCATCTAGTCAAATCAATGGAAAGTCATTGAGAACCCAACACACTTACGGGACATGACACCCGAGCGATGGAAAGCTCCTGAAAAATTTAGAGAAATGGTAATTACCTGGTAAAATTATTTTTAAACACCTTTAAAAGTACCTCTTAATGATGTTAAATGGCTGGCCCGCCACTTGATGTCGGGTTTGGGAACCACAGCCAGACCCTGCACTTTGGAAACTGACAAGGAGGCGGATTCAGAGTGGGATCCCGTCCCGCTGTCAATCATACCCATTTTGACAGTGGGCCCGCCTCCAAACCTGCAGTGCTGGTAAGATTCCAGCCACCGAATGTCTCTTATTCTACTCCTCCTGATCATTTAAATTCCTCGTGCAAAAATAGTTACATCACATTATGTGGCATTTAAACTACTGCTTTCATTGCTATTGTGGAGAGCACACTTGGCATTAAATGTTTTTGGAGGTACAGTACTTGGATTTTAAGTGTTCCCAACACCATGATAAGTGACCTAGATGACATTTTGGACTTCTAGTGCACACATGGTTCCCAATTTCCACACTTAGCCAGGCTCTGGATAGATGTAGCATGGCTGGTGTGCTTCGCTTGTCCATGGCTCCGAACATGTGAATTTGGTGGTCTGGGCTCATCCCCTCCTTCCCCCTCATCTGCAAGCCCACTCACTGGCAGGGCCTTGTGACAGGTGATAGGGTGCAAACACAAGCGCAACTGCAGGCCTGAGAAGCCTATAGCTACAGGACTGTCCAATGGCCTTGGGCCTTCTGACTGCTGTTGGAGAACAGAAGCAAGGAAGTCACACCGGAAGATAATTGGGGAGACTGCAAAGGAAAGATGCACTTTGTCAGGACTCCCGTGCCTTGTTGCCTGCCCCCCTCAGACCCAGATAGAAAGACTAGCACCAACTCCTTCAGGCATCCCTCAAAATGGGCACTATTCACTCAGCATGGACTGCAAAGTGTGGGAGGACGCCCAGGAAAATGTGTACCCTGGCTCTTTTCCATGGCTGCCCTTGTCCTGTGCCTGTTACAAGGTACAAGCCCAGGTCCACCTCTCTGGAAGCCTCAGAAATTCCAGAGTAATGTAAAGGGAACAACGATCTGATGTAATAGGTCTCCAATACCTTTTCCTGCCTGTAGAACTTGGGAACTGAATGTTACTCTGGTGTTGCAGAGAATAACATGAAGTTAAGAGAATGCACCATCAAACTGAAGTCAACTATTTCAAACATACTATTAAACAATAAACTATAAATAATGATTTTATATTTTGATATATAAAATGTTATAAATTTAAAGTTTTGAGACCTTTGTAATTTTGATGTTATTACTTCTGTTCATAGTGTAATTTCCAATTACTCTGCTGAAAATACAGAAACCCTCCGTATGACTGCTACACATAACAAGCAATATAATATGTGCCATTTATTCCTAGATTTGTGCTTTGAATTTTCTCTTTTGCCAAAATTGTGAATTTATGCTCCAACACAAATTGACAGTAATCTTTGGCTGGCCCAAATTATAATCGAGAACTGTTGCAGACCACTCCCTAACTGGTTTCTTTAAAAAAAATAAAAGTTGGATGTATTCTGGAGCGTGTGTAAATTTTAGCTTGCAGTTCATTTCCCACTGATTTTGTTCAATGAATAAAGAGATAAAACAGACCATTATTAATATCCAGTTTAAGTATTTGGTACAGAAAACATAACAGTTCTGTAGTGATCTTAATTTTAAACATATGGAAAATGACAGACAGGAACTGACCTACTGGTCCATCCAATTGTGATGTCTTGCACTTCATAAAACATACACTCTCCACCACACCCGGAAGCCATGTAAACTCCTGGGAGAGGTGAAAAACCAAATAAAAACACAGGCCAATTAGGGAAAAGAAATCTGGAAAATTCCTCTCCAATCCACTTGGGTAATCAAAACTAGTCCAGGAGAGCACTGGGGCCCTGATTAATGTCATAAGGTACCTACCTACCTCTTGTACAAGGTGATCTCCGCCCCAGCCAGAAACAGGTCCAGCTCTCGCTTGAAGGAATTAGCAGAGAATTTTGTTGTCATTATATTTTGTCACAGGAACTTCCCTGCAATGACTGTAATCACAGTGAAACTGATTAAGAGCAACTATATTTGGACAGGAGTGAAGAAACTGACTCCAAGTTATTGAGACTGGCCTAGTTTGAAAGCTGACAAAAGGAGTTCAGCTATTAAAATTAGAAACTGTTAACTTCTAGTTCATCACATTTAATTCTCAGGAGAAAATATAGCCTCAGACAGTTGGATTGTAATAGATCAGAGGTAAAAGTACAGTTTTGCAAGTGTCAATTCTCATTTTTTCTCAACTATTACAGCTTCTTATAAACAGTACTAGAAAGCAAATAATCTTACTTTCTACAATAAATACAACATGAACATCCTGTGTTTCACAGTGGACACGCAGCTAATTTTAGGTCCCTAGGTATGTCAACATCATTGATATAATAGGCTGAATACATTAAAAACCAAAATCATAAAATGTAATAAAAAATGTTTTAAACTTGTACTACACAGTATACACAGGTCACAAGTCCACTGCATTTTAACTGAACAAATACTTTCAAACGTCAAATGGTATTGTTTCTCAAATAAATTACAGTGTGTGCGTACAAAACCCATTACCATCACAGAGAAGCTAAAGATTCAGATCTGCAGCCTTGAATAATTTAGTGTATAACAATATAATACAATAATATACATGGTTTTTCTTCCCCTTGGCGTCCACACAAAAGACATTATAAACACTATGAACAGGATTTGTATTTGTAAATTTAAAGCATGATCTATGTTTAAATGAAGTAAACATGACAAGAACAAGTCAAAGAAAGGCCATATAAGAATTGGCAGTGACAGAGGCTGAGTGTCGATCTGCTTAAAAGTATGAAAAAATAAAGAAAGGAAATTTAGTTTTTACAATGAGCAGAAATTAAGGTCTTTGATGCCTGATGTCACATCATACAATCTCCTTCCGCAACTTTGGTTATGTTTTATAACAGTCACATGTAGTTTGAGGTGAGAAAGCCATGTTCTCCGCGTACTCTGCTCAAATGGATCATTGCTCGGTCATAAGCAATTTGAACAGATTTCCGAATGCTTGATTTACGCCCTTCCATCATTTTCAGTTTGTCCACTGTGTCATCAATACCAAGAGGAAGTAATTTTGAACGGGGAAGCCACTGCCTGTTGATGAATACATTCGGAGGTTACAAGTCTTACAAAAACATCCGACAGAAATTATAGATCAAAAGCGTTATTTCAGTTCTGCGATGCCGGACTACAAATACAGCATGGCTTCAAACTTTGAAGTTCAAGTTTTGAAAAATTAGAACAAAATATTATTGGTGAAAGCACAATACACATGATGTATAGCCTGTATGTGTGCTGGACACAGGGCCTCTCACTTGTACAAATGCCATAGTTAATTTAAGGAGACTACTGTATGTTTCAAGACTGTCTGCTATTGCGGGCTTACAACTTAACTCTGTTTACACCAGTCAACGTACTATATGTAATGTACAGGAGCTAAAAAAAAGTCACAACACTGTGAGCAAATGGACAACTTTGCTATATACTACAATTACACAACTTTGGAAGTAGTTATTTCCATTCTTCAAAATAAATCAAAGGAGGAAAAACAATCCAACTCCTTTAAGTTTCTATCCAGAGACATGACTATTTCCTTTCCATTCCCCATACAGAGCACTCACAATAACCATGAAGTTGTTTCTGACCAAATGAGGTGATGTGGAAAAGATTTTTTTGGGTTAAGTCAGCATGGAAATTTATTTTTAAAGTAGTTGACCTCCCATGGCATTGCTCATTGTTAGTCTGAGATCTAGACTGCGATTGTCATGTGTATCCTAGTCTCATTCCAAGCAGGGAAGTGGCACAGAGCTCGAAGCCTGGACAGTAGAACACAACAGAGCAAGGAAGGAAGCCGGATACAAATTTTAAACTTAATACAACTGCACCTTAAGACAATTAGGGGCCTACCTGCTTAATAGTGCTGACAATGCAGCAAGCTTTGATGGCAACTGGACTTATTTTTCCCCCCCACATATTATTTCCGGTCAGAATATAGGGCAAATGTTTTTGTTTGTCCAATCAGATTGCATCTTTAAAGTGCCAGCCATTTCTTTACCACCAGCAAGATTGGTCAATCACAGGTCAAAGTCGGACTTTTTGTTTGTAAGCCTTACCTTACCTTTGCAGTGCTATATTAGGCTGAAGAGAAAATGGCAGTTATCAGAGTGGCACATACACACTTGACAGTAGTGTAGTCACCAGTGCAATGTGCAGTGTGCCACAAATGCATTCTGGGAGTCTGCTACTTGGAATCTGGGGAATGCAGCAAAACTCAAACCTTGGACTAATAGGTCTCTGAACAAAGACATCTCAAACACAACAATCAACTATACATCTAGAAAGGCTTATACACTGAATGTCCCAGTACATTTTTCAAAATCTATATGGAGTTAAAACAAAATTCTTAGTTCAGGATTTCCCCCCCACTTACCATGTTCTTTTGTTGTCAAAAAACAATACTAGGTAAAGTTTCTCTCCAGCTTCAGCGTGCATCTGTTCTCCTAGTTTTACTACATCCAACGGAGGTACAGGTATCGGGACACCATTGTGATATAAGCCATCTCGAGGCATGTGAGGATCTATGATCTACAAAGTAAAATATTACAGAAAATAGTGGGAAAAATATTTTGTATTTGTATAGCGCCTGTCATGAACTCAGGGCATCCCAAAGCGCTTCACAGCCAATGAAGTACCTCTGAGGTGCAGTCACTGTTGTACTGTAGGTCAAATTTACACACAGCAAGGTCCCACAAACAGCAATGAGATAAATGACCAATTAATTGTTTTTTCATGGTGTTGATCAAGGAATAAACATTACCCAGGACACTGGGAGAATGCCCCTGCTCTTGTTCAAAATATAGCATGGGATCTTTTATGTCCACCTGAGAGGGTAGACAAGGCCTCGGTTCAAGGTCTCATCTAAAATACAGCACCTCCAACAGTGCAGCACTCCCTCAGTACTGTACTGGTGTCAGCCAAATGATGTGCTCAAGTCTCTGGAGCAGGGCTTGAACCCGCAGTCTTCTGTCTCAGAAGCAAGATTTCTGCGTATGCGTATTCTGCGTATTTACAATGTAAAAGCCAGTGAGCAGCCTGCATGGGACCTTTGAGTTCACTGCGTGGCCGCACACCTTAGCGGGAACATAGCCGCCCACCCAGTTCCCATATCCCTTTTTCTTTCAAACACCTATCTAACCTATTCTTTAAATGCTGGTATGATCCCACCTTCAATTACTAACTCTAGTAGTGCATTCCACAGTATCACAACCCTCTGACTTTTATCTTGCTCTGTCTTAAATCTCTTGCATTTAATTTAATTTAATCCCATCATTCCTGATCCCGTAGTCACTGAAAAGTCTGTTCCTATCTATTCTCTATTGACCCACCCTGTAATCTCCTCCGTTCAATTGAAAACAGCTACAATGTCTTCTGTGACATTTAACATTATTTGAAGATTAAACTACAATCTAGAATTAGACAATTATTTCAGTTAGGTTGTTGAAGCTATTATGTAGTTTTGCTCATTTTAGTTTGGCTGATGGTATTTCATTTGCAAATACTTAATGGGGAAACAAATACAATTTGACTTACGAGTGCTGGATAAGAAGGGTATCCTCTGCATTTGGCCCAAACTAGTTCCAGAGGCTCTAAAATAGCATCATTCTCAAAGGGTGTCCAGACCCCTCTCCCTATTAAAACAAAGAAAATTAGAAGTAGCATTAATAAAGCTCATATATATTACAATGTAAATGTTGCCATTTCACTTATTTTAAAAAGAAATACCAAGCCATCTTGGATAATACAACACTCCTCAGAGAAACCTTGAACTGAACTAATGCACTTAACATAAATTCATTTATTTCAATTTCCTTTTTTTTTAAATAAAGGTTTGCATTTGCTTTGTTTAATTAAAAGGCACTCTTCCTTTGCTATCTTTTAATGCTGCTGGAAATAAGTGTTGTTAAAACAGGAATTATTGCCAGAAAGATAGACCAATGTCCCTGTGTTCAGAAAATAAACCTGTCGGATGTTTTGCACTTTTTTCTTAACTTTAAAAAAAGAAATAATTGATCTAGGAAACTGCTACAGCAGAAAATGTACCAACTCTAAACAACAAGGATACCATTTTAACAAAAAATTGTATTTAGCAAACCTTTTTCTGTTTTTACACAATGCAGCAAAGTAAATCACACTGAAGTGCATCACTGCCTAACTTGAAAAGTATGAAGAAAATAACGTGGTCCTTCTTTCTTTCACATAGTTTTTTAATGAAGTTGCCCTGCCAAGACATAGTAACAGAGGTGTCAAGTTTCGGCCTGAATTGCTCCTATTTTTTGAGCAACTGGTTTAGAATGGAGTATCTTAGAAATTGCAATTCTCGGCATTTAGTTTGCTCCAGTTCTACTCAGTTAGAACAGTTTAATTTTGGAACAGATTTTTTTTTCAAAAGGGAGAGAAGAGGGGGGGTGGGAGAGAAGAGGGGGGGTGGGAGAGGGAGAGGGAGGTGGGAGAGGGAGAGGGGGAGGGGGTGTGGGAGAGGGAGAGGGGGTGTGGGAGAGGGAGAGGGGGTGTGGGAGAGGGAGAGGGGGTGTGGGAAAGGGAGAGGGGGTGTGGGAAAGGGAGAGGGGGTGTGGGAAAGGGAGAGGGGGTGGGGGAGAGGGGGTGGGGGAAAGGGGGTGGGGGAAAGGGAGAGGGGGTGGGGGAGAGGGGGTGGGGGAGAGGGGGTGGGGGAGAGGGGGTGTGGGAGAGGGGGTGTGGGAGAGGGGGTGTGGGAGAGGGGGTGTGGGAGAGGGGGTGTGGGAGAGGGGGTGTGGGAGAGGGGGTGTGGGAGAGGGGGTGTGGGAGAGGGGGTGTGGGAGAGGGGGTGTGGGAGAGGGGGTGTGGGAGAGGGGGTGTGGGAGAGGGGGTGTGGGAGAGGGGGTGTGGGAGAGGGGGTGTGGGAGAGGGGGTGTGGGAGAGGGAGTGGGGGGGGTGTGGGAGAGGGAGAGGGGGTGTGGGAGAGGGAGAGGGAGAGGGGGGGTGGGAGAGGGAAGGGAGGGAGGGACGGGGGGGAAAGAAGGGGGGAGAGGGAGATGATGGGGGGAGAGGGAGGGGAGGGGGGGGGAGAGGGAGAGAGGAGAGAGGAGGGGGGGGAAGAGGAGAGAGGAGGGGGGAAGAGGAGAAAGTGAAGAAGCCGGGCCGAAGACTTCGGGCGTGGCCCGCCGAAGGACGAGGGAGTGGACCGGACTTGGGGGGGGGGGGGGGGGTGCCGGGGGAGCCGGAGCCAGAGCGGGAGCTGGGGGGGGGGGGGGGGGGGTCGAGCAGCGGAGCGGGAGCTGGGGGGCTCAGGCAGCGGAGCAGGGGGGGTGGGGGGGTGTTGAAGAGCCAGAGGGAGCGTGAACTGAACAGGGGAGGAAGCTGAAGCCCACACAGCCAGAGCAGGAGCTGAAGAGGAGAGAGGTGCAGCCTGATCTTCGCCGCCCCAGTGAGGCCATTCGGCCAGGGCTAGGGGCGGCGTGCTTCGGGCCCCTCCCACACAGTTTTGGGCGCCTGGAGCTACTGCACATGCGCGCCCACTGTAGCGCACATGTGCAGAGGTCCCGGCACTGTTTTCAGCGCAGGGACCTGGCTCCGTGCCCCCACAGCTCGTGCTGCGCCGCGACGCGCCGAGGGCCTGGATCGACCTGAGGGAGTTGCGAATACCGAGGTAAGTTTTCAGCGCGGTGTCAGCGCGGTTTTGAGCGCAGAAATCAGACGTGGCTCGCGGGGGCTGCGCTGTTCTAGGTGCAGCCCGATACTTGACCCCATAGTAACTACACATTGGTAAAATTAGAGAGACAGGTTTCCCTTATCCTTCTGGCATGCTTCACACTGCCTCATTAGTAATATTTATTTCACAGTCAACTATTTCTTGTTATGTTATTCTTACAGCCAAATAAAGCTTAGTAGGAAGTTCTTACTGCTGTGCAATGTACCTGATGTACTGTAATCTCCACAAGATACATCCCTATTGCCATTGTCAAGATAGTGCACTCGAGCAAGAGCTGGCTTCCCTCGACTACGTTTGGGTGGAGACAAGCCACTAAAAGAGGAAATACAATATTAATCACGGATAATATTTCCAAAGCTAATGGACACAAATTTATTTCAAAAACTTGTTTTTGAAGACACACTCCATAAATATGAGGTAATAAGCAACAGTAGTTGATCGGCAGAGAAGTAAAAGTGATTCATTCAGCAACAGAATGAAAGCAGGTTACTACACTTTGCTATTATGAAAATATTTGTTATGCTGACTATGACTCAGATATTAACTCTCACACGTGGGACTGAGAACACTTTTCTGCTATTACCAGAGTACTCACAATTACATGTTTTTCATGCATCCTGTCAACTATAATAGCCCATCATACTCTAAATTGCAGCATGTTTCAGAATTGAGTGAAAACACTGAAACTTTACCACTAATACAGTAAAAGATTATATGAAGGCGGCTGCAGCTGTTCATATTTTTTTAAGTGGTTGTACACAAGTCACATCTTAATGGACGTTCTGTTCCAAGAAAGCACCGAGGAGCCTGATAGTGCAGCATGCTAGTGTATTAAGTTGCTGTGGTACTAAGTGATAGAAAAGGGCTTTGGGGCTGAAATTGCTCCTCTCCTCAAGGCCTGTTACCACCACAAATCGGCGGCCACGCTGCAGTATGCACTGGCCGACGACTTTTGGTGGAATGGCCGCTGCTAGCCCAATTGCCCTCCCGAGTTTTCCCAGTGGTGCCCCAATCCGCTCCCTACCGCTCCGCTGCTGCCGATCCATGTTAAGTGCATCATCACAATGCGCACCGCTGATCTACCCCACTGACGACGACATTCCCCTTGGAAAATCTTTGGCCTACCCTGCAATGTCAAAACAAGCCTTTTCCCGGTGGTTCAGTAAGGCTGAGGCCTTCTGCAGCGGTGGTATGGCTTCCCTTAAGGAGGAGAATGCACTGCCATTGCCGCCATACAACAATTATGCCCCCCCCACAACCTCGGGTTCAGCCGGGCCACCAACCTGGAGGCCTAGAGTTTAAAAATCGCGGAGGCTCTCCCCTTAAAGTGAAGGGGAGAGCCGTGGTGACGCTGCGCCGTGATGATGGCATCGCGGCGGTGACTCCGCTCCGCACCCATCTTCTGCCCCTCAGTTGCTGTCACCGCCACATATCCGCCCCTCAGTTGCTGTCACCGCCACATGTCCGCCCCTCAGGTGTTGTCACCGCCACATGTCCGCCCCTCAGTTGTTGTCACCGCCACATGTCCGCCCCTCAGTTGCTGTCACCGCCACATGTCCGCCCCTCAGTTGTTGTCACCGCCACATGTCCGCCCCTCAGTTGTTGTCACCGCCACATGTCCGCCCCTCAGTTGTTGTCACCGCCACATGTCCGCCCCTCAGTTGCTGTCACCGCCACATGTCCGCCCCTCAGGTGTTGTCACCGCCACATGTCCGCCCCTCAGGTGTTGTCACCGCCACATGTCTGCCCCTCAGTTGTTGTCACCGCCACATGTCCGCCCCTCAGTTGTTGTCACCGCCACATGTCCGCCCCTCAGTTGCTGTCACCGCCACATGTCTGCCCCTCAGTTGCTGTCACCGCCACATGTCCGCCCCTCAGTTGCTGTCACCGCCACATGTCCGCCCCTCAGTTGCTGTCACCGCCACATGTCCGCCCCTCAGGTGTTGTCACCGCGCCCCCATTATGATCGTGTTCCGGATGCATGAAAAAAACAACAAAGAGCTGAATGTTGCGCAAGAGCCGACCTGAACCGCAACTGCGTTAAAACCATTGCAACGAGGTGGGAGCGCCCTGTTTTGGGCGGGGGCAATTTCTAACCCTTTGTGTTTATTGCCCATGAGTTCATCACCTCAGACCACTAAACTGAGAAAAGTAACCTCCTTGATTTTTTCCAACTGTTGTACAAGTATGAGAAAGTCAGCGACTGTCTTTGATTCACACTCACTAGCAACGGAATCACGGGCAACATAAATAGAAGGGAGCAAGTCACCTAGCTCCCCTCGCAGTCAGGTAATCCCGAAGAGAAAACGAAAACTGAAAATGGGGACAAGCTTTAAATAAACTGACAAATTCTAATGTCGATGGCTAAAGCTACTACGATCTTTGCAGAAAAATTGGATTGTATTAAGAATTTGTGACTTGCTTGGGGAAGAGGCAATCCAAATTTGGTATTTCTTCCAGTTCTCCATTCAGAATAGAAATTCAATAGGGGTTTTACACGGAAAATAGTCAGAGGTTTTGTTTAATGTGTTTTACCAATAAGTAGGAATCCACTAAGCCGGTTAAAGTGGTCTGGTGGAAGTTTTCATCACAAAAAATCATTTTAAGTTGTACAAAATAATTTGACATGTAATATGTGTGTTTAAATCTGGCTTAGTTCCCCTTTCATTTTTAATGTGCAGAATGTTATATTCAAATGCTTTCCATCATTTTTTCATATACTGCATTTTTTAAAATAAAATGGTTAATGAAATATTCTCGGTACACAGATTACACCCTACACAAACTACAACAAAATGTGTATTGCAGCATATTGCACTGCCTATATGAAACATTAGAACATACTGGAGTACCAAAACATGATGCAATGTCTGCAGATCGCCTACTCTGTTAGAAGAGGGTGCATATCCATTGCTAAATAAGTTATGTATGTTAAGATTGTATACTAGTATGACTGACCACAATTTCTATGGCAATGCTTTAGAAAAAACACCTTAATTTATATTCCTTTTATTTAATCTGCAGGGGAATTTTGTACTCGATTGAGAGGTATTAGTGCTGGAGAAGTAAAGATTTTTCTCACTTGCTGAAATTCATGTTGGCATCAAGGTATGTTCAATATTAAACTTCCTCTACAATGTCCCAACTGCGTTAGTGTAACTTTTTCATTTATCAAACCAACCATGTACAAGTGAAACATCAAGGTCAGATGTAGCAGAGGATTCAGGTCACTATATAATGTCCCAAGATGTGCCTCACTCGCAAATGTATGAGTGTAACATTTTCATTTCCTGTACCAACCATCCTTATAGTATCTCAAAGCCAACTTAGTTTTGGTAGTTATTATTGCAAGTTTTTGTATAGTCAGAAGGGAAACAAGTGCATACAAGCACATGGTATTGGGGGTAATGTACTGACGTAGATAGAGAACTGGTTGGCAGATAGGAAGCAGAGAGTAGGAATAAACGGGTCGTTTTCAGAATGGCAGGCAGTGACTAGTGGGGTGCCGCAAGGTTCAGTGCTGGGACCCCAGCTATTTACAATATATATATTAATGATTTAGACGAAGGAACTGAATGTAATATCTCCAAGTTTGCAGATGACACTAAGCTGGGTGGCAGTGTGAGCTGTGAGGAGGATGCTAAGAGGCTGCAGGGTGACTTGGACAGGTTAGGTGAGTGGGCAAATAAATGGCAGATGCGGTATAATGTGGATAAATGTGAGGTTATCCACTTTGGTGGTAAAATCAGGAGGGCTGATTATTATCTGAATGGTGACAGATTGGTAAAAGGGGAGGTGCAACGAGACCTAGGTGTCATGGTACATCAGTCATTGAAGGTTGGCATACAGGTGTAGCAGGCGCTGAAGGCGGCAAATGGCATGTTGGCCTTCATAGCGAGAGGATTCGAGTGGAGGAGCAGGAAGGTCTTACTACAGTTGTACAGGGCCTTGGTAAGGCCACACCTTGAATATTGTGTACAGTTGTGGTCTCCTAATCTGAGGAAGGACATTCTTGCTATTGAGGGAGTGCAGCGAAGGTTCACCAGATTCTCGGGATGACACGACTGACATATGAAGAAAGACTGGATCGATTAGGCTTGTATTCAATAGAATTTAGAAGAATGAGAGGGGATCTCATAGAAACATATAAAATTCTGACGAGATTGGACAGGTTAGATGCAGGAAGAACGTTCCCGATGTTGGGGAAGTCCAGAACCAGGGTCACAGTCTAAGGATAAGGGGTATCCATTTAGGACCGAGATGAGAAGAAACTTCCTCACCCAGAGAGTTGTGGGCTCGTGGAATTCTCTACCACAGAAAGTTGTCGAGTCCAGTTCGTTGGATATATTCAAAAGGGAGTTAGTCATGGCTAAAGCAATCAAGGGATATGGAGAGACAGCAGGAATGGGGTACTGAAGTTGCATGATCAGCCATGATCATATTGAATGGTGGTGCAGGCTCCAAGGGCTGAATGGCCAGCTCCTGCACTTATTTTCTATGTTTCTACCTACGCCCTAGAGGTGAAAAACAGCCTTCATGAGCCACCCAATTCCCCAACAAATATGCACATTTAATTAATCTTTATGATCACATGATCTATTACATGCATAGGAGTCAGCATAACTTTGTAGTGTTTTCAGGTTTTAATAATTACCTGTTACTGTCGAATGCCCCATTGCTTCCAAGACTGGAACTACACTCAGAATCTGAGTAGCACTCTGCATTTAATAACTGGGGGTGTTTTCCAAACCCATTTGAAAGCCCTGTGCAGATAAATATACAAAGTTTCAGCAAAACATAGTCCTCCAATATAAAATGCTTATTTTAAATAAAGAAAACCCAACAGACTGACTCGCCCTGCTAAATAACAGCTGTTGACTGACCACAGAGCAGCACACATAGTGGCTACAAAGAAATCCATGGACGAGATTTTTAAGCTGTCCAAACAAGGAGGTTCAGCTGCTGACAAACAGCACTTCTGCGGAGAAAAGCAACGGAGAAGGATTACCTAGTTCTGTAGGCGTGCATGGAGATTTCTCACTTTCACTGTCTGAGCTGCAGCTCAGACTTTGGGGTCGTTTCCTTGACTGACGTAAACTCTGTAGTTTTGAGAGTGCCCCTGGTGAAGTATTCAGAGCCAACTGTTCTGTTTGGTGCTGGCTGTCTCCATTCTCCACTGGCTGGCCAGAGCCCTTCTGTAACTTTACTCCATTTTTGCCCTTCCTGAAAAGAACAGATGTACGTCTGCCCACTTCATTGACTGACTGAGCTGCTGTGTCTGAGGTAGGGAGAGCTAGACCATTTACACCACTGTCACTGAGAAGACGCTGAAGAGTATGAGTGCCAAGGGCTTCCTTTTGTAGTGTTTTTCTGTTGAGAACATCACTGTCAGATTTAATTCGTTTGTGCAGTCTGCTGTGTGCCCTGCTCTCACTCACAGGTTTGAGGGTAGGAGGGTCTGTGTGGGTTTCAGAGTCTGAGGGTGAAGGTGCCGGTCCCGTAGGTTCTAATGTAGGTGGCAGTGAAGATTTTGAATCCTCTGTGGGGAGGAGGGAGAAAAAGAATTATACCCATTTTTCCAAATTTACATCCAGTTTATTCTACTCTCAAACATTTGCATTGTTTCATTAAATTAACTTGTGCATTTTCCAAACATTATTT
The DNA here is from genome assembly GCF_044704955.1 of Pristiophorus japonicus. Lineage (NCBI taxonomy): Eukaryota > Metazoa > Chordata > Chondrichthyes > Pristiophoridae > Pristiophorus > Pristiophorus japonicus. Next base: position 96,735,700 of record NC_091993.1, on the reverse strand, counting down.
AACGACTCTGATTATTCCAAATAATGAATATCAAAGCCAAGATTCATAGTACCTAATCCAACCTTAAAACCCAAAATATGTATCTAAGAATACTTAAAATTCACATATTGTTCTTCCAGGACTTCTTTTCTATATGCATTTTTTTAAAATCACCTTTGCAGCAAATGACAATTATACAAGTGCTGGGCTGTTCTTCGTATGGGTTACAAACTTCAAAAAAAAAAGTAGTGGATCTCCCATAGCATTGTATATGTTAAGTCAAAGAATATGGGGATAGAGTTTTAACTTGCTGCCTGGGCGTCTCATTGGCATGGTGGATTGCCTGCTCATTATAAAAACCATAAATGAAAACTGGGCCGTTTTTATAACAGGCAGCCAATCCACAGTTGAAAATCTACTCCATGGTTTCTCTTCTACCCATCTATTTTATTCATGTTGCTATTTTTCTGTGTCTGGTTGACTCGCTCCCTAACTCTTAAAGACAAGATTGCCTCTCCATCTCCTATCCTATCCCCTCTCCTATTATTGGTGCTTCTCCCTAACCCATTCCCTTTCTACAACCCCTCACTCCCATCACTACTGCTACCTCTTCTCCTTCGATCTACCCATTCAACCCCATAATCCTTCCCACCCACATTACTCTTAAGCCTCCAATCATTCCCCTTACACTGTTCCAGAGCCGGTGGCGAGAGGCTAGAGGCCTTTTCACCATCACCCTGTTTCTATCCTCCCCCTCCTATCCATTTGCCTCAGAGCTTTGTTTGCTTTCAAAATTCGATTCTTTAAAAAAAGTAAAATTAGGACAAGGAAAGCCACTGTCCATCCAGCTCTCACTGTGTTTTTCTCAGTCTGTCTGTGTCCCATGATACAAGCATCGGTTATTAGGATGTTTACATTTCCCGTCAAGAAAAGTTGATCGAGGCTTCAAAATTCAATGGCCTGGATTTTCTGGGGGCCTACGACTGCATACACAGTGCGTACGCGGCCATACGATCCGGGTTCCACATGCGCTGTGCATGTGCGTAAACCCAGAAATTGCGATCTGTCGAGAATCTTCTTGACAGATCATCCGCATCCCCAGGAAATGAACATTCGCTGGTGGAGAGTTGAGCTATTTGCCAAAAATAAGTTTAGGTTATTTTTGGCCCCTTGAAAAATGTTTACATTTATTTTTCAAAATAAACATTTATTTTGAAAAATAAATGTTGTTTTAAATGTTTAATTAAATTGCATTTGAATTAATTTTAAACATGACATTTTTTATTTCAGTGTTGTCTACATGTATTTTTAGGTGATTTCTATTATGCTTATGGGGACTCCGTATGTAAATGTATTCCATATAAGTATAATGGGAATCCCCTTTCTAATTAGTTGGCCCGACCTAGGTGAACCACCTGTGCCCCTGGGATACGTGGGCCTCTACATTGGCGTACCCGCAGAGGATCCAGGAGCACGATTCTCCATGGATCCAGGACCATCAGGTTAGGGCGTAGTTTATTCTCGAGGCATCGGCCCCCAACCACAAATTCAGGCCCAGCATGTTTGTTAAAAAATAAACAAAAGTTAGCATGAGGAAGACACCATTTTTTTTCAGCGTACTACATATTCTGAAGTTTATGGAACACAAAAAAGGTATGTATTTAGTGCAGTCTATCATTTTTCACAACAAATCACAGCCTCTGTGTTTAAAAAAAATACAACACAAACTTTTTTTTGAATAAAGCCTTTTGATTTTCTCTCTAATTTTTCCATTTTGGGGGGGGGGGACACTACAGAAACTGCTGGAAGCTAACAAAAAATATTCATATGAGCTGACTAGATAGCATTGATGCATGCTGCACATGCTTAGATTGTGCAATACGCAATTAGCTAATACGAGTCATTACGTCACAGAAGGAGGCCATTCGGCCCATCGAGTCCATACCAGCTCTCTGTAGAACAATCCAGTCAGTCCCATTCCCCCGCTCTATCCCTGTAGCCCTGCAAGTTTATTTCCCCCAATTGCCTATCCAATTTCTTTTTGAAATCATTGATCATCTCCGCTTCCACCACTCTCGTAGGCAGCGAGTTCCAGGTCATTACCACTTGCTGCGTAAAAAAAGTTCTTCCTCACATCCCCCTGTATCTCTTGGCCACAATATTAAATCTGTGTCCCTAGGTCCTTGTACCATCAGCTAATGGGAATAGCTTTTCTTTGTCTACTTAACTAAACCTGTCATAATCTTGTATACCTCTATCAAATCTCCCCTCAACCTCCTTTGCTTCAAGGAGTACAAGTCCAGCTTCTCCAACCTAACCTTGTCGCTAAAATCTCTCATCCCTGGAACCATTCTGGCAAATCTCTGCACCTTCTCAATGACTTTCACATCTTTCCTAAAGTGTGGTGACCAGATCTGGATGCAATACTCCAGTTGTGGCCTAACCAGAGCTTTATAAAGGTTCAGCATAACTTCCTTGATTTTGTACTCAATACCTCTATTTATGAAGCCCTGGATCCCATATGCTTTGCTAACTACTCTCTCAATATGTCCTGCCACCTTCAAAGATCTATGCACATGAACCCCCAGGTCCCTCTATGCCTGCACACTCTATATTGCCTCTCCCTATCCCTTCTGCCAAAATGCATCACCTCACACTTCTCTGTATTAAATTCCATCTGCCACTTGCCTGCCCATTCTGCCAGCCTATCTATGTCCTGTTGCAGTCGACCGATATCATCCTCTAGTTTGCCACACTCCAAGTTTGGTATCATATGCAAATTTTAAAATTTTACTCTGTGTTTCAATATCCAAGTCATTCGTATATATATCAAAAAAGCAGTGGTTGTGGCACTGACCATCGGGGAACACCACTGTCCACCATCCTCCAGTCTGAAAAACAACCATTCACCACAACTCGCTGTTTTCTGTCCTTAAGCCAATTTCTTATCCAAACAGACACTGACACTCCTATCCCATGAGCCTTAATTTTGTTAACTAGCCTTTTATGTGGCACTTTGTCATACGCCTTCCTAAAATCCATAAAGGCAACATCCACTGCATTCCCTTCATCAAACCTCTCTTTCATCAAAAGATTCAATTAGATCAATCAAACACAATCTGCCTTTTACAAATCCGTGCTAGCTCTCCTTAATTAACTTAAACCTTTCCAAGTGCATCTGGGCAAAAATATCAAGTCCAAGCTTTTGAGAGGCTGAAGGGATTAAAAAGTCACAACACAACTTAAAAAAGACTTGCATTTTAATAGCGCCTTTCATAACCTCAGGACTTCCCAAAGCACTTTACAGCCAATGAAATACGTTTGAAATGTAGTTACTGTTTTAATGAAGAGGATTTACTGTGATTGAAAGGCTGCATTAGAGGGAGCAGCGTGCGGTGGCCCGGCCCGGGAATCGGCACGGCCCTGGCTTGCAAGACCATCAGCAGGCCGGGGCCATCAGAGGGAGCAGCGTGCAGCGGCATATCACTGCAGGAGGGTAACGGCTGCGATGTCAGGGCAAGCACAGCAGGAGGGGCAAAGGAGAGGCAAGAGTTTGTAGAAGGAAGTGACCGGGGCCCAGGAGAGGTGTGAGTCTTGGGGCCTAGGAGAGGCGAGGGCCCAGGGGCAGCACGAGCCAGCCCACACTGCTATAGGTGTGCGTGCTCGGTCCGTGCAGCAGAGTTGGTCTCCAGTTGTCTTGGGTAATGCTTGCCACTGGACCAAGACCTAGCTTTGTCAAGCCCGTCCGGTGGCTGGTGTGCAACAGCCACGTGTTAAAAATATTCCACGCACAGGCATCTTCCACCCTTCAAATGTAGTTCTGGATCTGGAATATTAAGTCCTTCATTGAAACACCTGAGAACTCATTCCTTTTTGGCATGGAAGCAAGTCATCCTCGCTTCGAGGGACTGCCTATGATGATGTTTTAATGTAGGAAACACGGCAGCCAAGTTGTGCACAGCAAAGTCCCACGAACTGCAATGAGATAATGATCCGATAATCTGTTTTTGTGATGTTGTTTGAGGGGTACATATAGATTATTTATTTATGTTATATTGTGAGATGTATAATGTTTCGCATTTTTAACCCCATGTGCTTCAATTCCACTTTCCAAGACTACACTGGTCCCATGCTGTCGCCACCTTTTTAATTGAGTTGTCAATCAAACAACCCAGGATTTACATCTACAACCCTGACCAGTAAATTAACCTACCATTCATTTCAAGAATGCAGAGCAATTACATCTTTTACCCTTAAAGAGACACACAGATACATTCTATTTACAGGGCATCATATTTGCATCCTTCTAAAATTGAGCATTCTCTGTCTTACCACGAACAGCACCATGGAATAATCACTACTAGTATCTAATAAAAAATGTACTCTCTGCATGTTATATTTCAGATGCAAAACAATCTTATAATGCTATATGCTTCTAAACTGGAGCCTGAAACAGACAAGCACATTCCAATTTGCAAACTCTCAATGAAACAACAAATGATGTGAGACTCTATTAGCAATTAAGACTTAATGGCCTTAAAGGTTCTGTCTTATTAGCAAAATAATACATTCTGTAGTACATGATATAATAGCCCTAAGCTTATAAAACATCATATCCTCTGACTTACCATGTGCAATGCCACAGGAGACTGTAACATTTGAAACTGATTTGTGAATATGGAATTTTAGCCAAACAGCAACAAATCACAATGGAAGAGGTAGGGAATGCATGAAACAAACGTGAGGAGAGATTGAGAATAAAAACTACCAGTAAAGACCAATCAAGATTAAGCAGTAAATTAAATTTACTAATAAAAAGTAGGCCAAAGCGAGCAAATTAAATCGCTCCAAATATTTTTTGAAAAACATTAGTGCCGGTGCTGAGTATTTACCACTGGAAATAAGATTTGGAGTATAAAAGACAAAAATGATGTTATTTACAAGAAAAATATTGAAACTTATGCATAGCATTTTCTGTACTTAAACGACGGCTTCCATTGGAAGTCTGTTCTATATGAGAAGTATGAGCATTGAATTCATACAGCTTCCCAGACCAATCACTGTCAGTTGAAAAGATTCATGTTGCCAGGTTACATCTCCTAGCATGCACTCGTGACTTCAACTTTTAGAAATGTTTTCAATTGGCACAACACTGACATTATTCATTGAGCCTGCCAAGGCTTGCTGTTTATACACCCACATTCTCTCACAATCTGATGTATCAATAGGAAATTTACCGAGAATGAAAATGCCTATGAAAACTAGTTTTATAAAGTAAACAGCATTATCTTTTGGTACAATCATCAAATGAAAGATAAAAGTACGAACTACAACTTTTTCTGAAATAATAAAATCAATGGATACTGTATTCGAGGGATTGGTTACAGTGTCTTACATTATATGGCACGTTAAACTTTTGAAACAATTACAAATTCAAAAGGGGAGTCTTTATGTAATATACTCTAAATAATTACAGCAACTGCCTTTCTTTTTATTTGTTTGTGATTGCCGTCTAAATAACAACTGTTCATACGAACAGTAGCAACTTCTGGAAGAACTGCCCAATTATTCCAGTTTGGAAGGAGGTTCTAAAATAAAGTCCTGAATTTAAAATATTTATCCAATAGGTTCCACTTAAAGTACACTAGATGCTGTTGTAGATATTTGCTAGAGAAGAAAAGATGCAAATAAAAAGATTAAACTGAAGTTTTATCTATTTCTTGTCCTTCACTATTAAAAAGTCATGAACAGTAAAGATCTCCTGTATTACATGCATAAACTTATTTATGGAACTGGTATGTATGGATCTATTTACAGGGGGTAAAGTACTATTTATTTTCCAGAAATCAATCAAAAACACTTATCTCACTGTCTCTAAGCAGATCTCTTACAATCTTATTTCCAAATTCTTTCAATGGATAAATCTATTTTAAACACTTGTATATCCACATATCTCAGGTGTGTGATCTAAATCTTAAATCCTTCCTGTTTGGTTATATTGAATGCATGATGTAAACTAGTTGTAAGAACACAATAAAAACATGAAAATGTTCTATGCTAACTGACTGCACTGTAAAGATGAAGGAATCTAAATGACTCATCAGGCAAATGTTTTTCTTCAAGAACACCATCCTTCTGCCTCTTGAATTATTCCAGAGTTTTTAAAAAATCTTCACTACCCTACTCAGAAGACCAGTTCAGGTATTAATCAATGTCTGCATTAAAAGGTATTGTCTGACATCAGTCCTCAGATTAGTTTGTAATTATACCTTCTTGTTCTGGAGATCTATGGTGCATTTAAAAAAAAATACATAGCAATGACATGCAGTAAAATATACCACACCTCTCTCAGCACTATCCTCGTGGCCTTCAGCCAGTGGTTTTTCGTTATCCTCCTTCGACAATTCAGAGTAGTTGCCGTTATGCAGATGCTGCTGTTGTGCCAGTTTATGCCTGATGCTGTTAATTTCTCTCCTCAGTAATCTTACGCGTTTTGATCTAGCTCCACTCGACTTCATGGTACACGTTATGTCCAATTTATCTAACAATTCTTTCAGCTGGTCCTCCAGCGACAGATGGGCTCGGTTCTCTGGTATCAGCATGTTATCCACTGAAGAACAAATCAAAACATATAATGAATCCAAGAATTCCCCATGGTCAGCAATGTATATTCTGCTTTTAATTTTCTTAGTCTGGTTTGCATTATGATTAAAATACATGAAAGGAGTATTTTAAGCATCAGACTGAAGCCAACATCTGGAGCAGGCGTGAAGGGCAGTATGGCCTACTCCTGCTCCTAATTCTTATGATCTTGACATTTACACATATGAATTCATAGAATTAATATTTTGACTACACAGCTAGTGGATCTATTTACTATATGTGAAAGATCAGTAATGCACTATTAAACAAAGAATGATAATGAAAATATTAACATTTTAAAAATAAAATCAAAAAAATAAAACCTACAGACTGAAGTTAATCATTTATGATTGAATCCTAAATGAATTATAATTTCAGATCACAATAATCTAATCAATGGTTACAAAAATTACAGAAAATGTCCCGTCATTGAACGCATAAATGAAGTAACATCCAATATTTAACAGCATTACATGTAAAGCTTTGTGCATTAACTTTAATGTATTTCAGTCTCAAACTTTGCCTCCTGCTTACAATTTAGCAATATAAACGCCAAATGACTGAAAACATCAGTGATGTTTGAATGCGACGAAATTACATCTAATTCAATGCAATAGGCTCAACTGATGACGGAAACTGGGGATTAACAAGCACATGATGTCACAGGGCTAACAATCTGAGGTGTCCATTATCAGAAAATCAAATGCAACATGAATACTTCAATTATCATTTAGATTAATGGTTAAACATGATGGATAATGGTTGAAATGGATTATATGGTCTAGAAGTGAAATTAATTTCAAGCAATATTTTGACCATGAATTTGTAGTCGGAGGCTTCCTGCGGGGAAATGCCTCCGATTTGCAAATAAAATGCCCGCGTATCTGGTGGTCCGTAGATTTGCGGTCTTGGGTCTCTCCGGGTGTCCGCGTGTAGAGGCCCACGTATCCCAGAGGCGCAGACAGTTCGCAAGCACCCCTGAGATCACGTGGGCTGGCCCAACAAATGACAGAAGGGGATCCCCATTCATACTTATGGGGATCCCCATTCATACGTATGTACGGAAACCCCATATGTATGATTGGGAATACCCCCCAAAATACCTCTACATTTCAAATAATTAAAAAAATCACATTTAAAATTAAAATGGCATTTAATTAAATATTTAAAACAAAAACTTAAGGATTTTAAGTTCTGTATGTTAGGTTTTGGCATATTAGCATATAGAATTCTAGTACAATTGAGTTACTGCCAGAATTTGTTTTTTGGGGGAATGGAGTTTAAAATGTAGTGAATGTAATTAAAACTAAAACAACATTTACAAAATTAATTTTTCTCTTTGGAAGTTGAGGTTTAAATGTTTTAAATAATTAATATAACATTTTTGCAATGAATAGTGAGTGAAGTAGAAACAAGTCTGTTTGCCTTGGCTATCGGTGCGATGGAGTGTACTCATTTACAAATCAGAGAAGATTCCATAGCACTGGGGTCAAAAGAAAAAACAATGGGCTTGTAGGGTCTGCCCAGGCCAATAATATGACACCTAGAAAGAATGGCAGCTGTATACACTGTAGCATCAGCTCTGTTGCCTCTTAACAGCGAAGGGAGAAATTATCTGATTGTTTATGCCACCTAAGACAGTAACCATAAATGGGCTAAAAATAAACTTGTATAAATTATTGATAAAATTTTATTTTTCTGTTTTTTAAAAACTCTTATGCCTGCTTTTACCAGGCTAAGAATTTCACGGGCATTCACTGGGCAGATGTTGGGCTTCTTTTCCCGGGATGTGGATGATCTCGACAGATTGCAAGTTCTGGGTTTTAGCGCACATGCAGTGTATACCTAATCCGGAACTAACGTGGTTCCTACGGGCGCGTGCGCATCTCGTGCCCGCTCATTGGGGCCGCAAATTACGGGCCATTATTTCCATACTTGATATGTAATATTTTGAGGTACTAATTTCAGACCATTTTTATTTTTTCCAGATTGTCATGATTTCTTTATGGAATCAGAAAGGTATCAGCATAGATGATATATAGACTAAATTAAATTATAAAACCAAGCATCTTTAAATTTAGGTAATAATCCAACAGCATCTACAAAAAGATTATGTAAATAAATCTATTTTATAAACATATATATATATACATATATATATATCCACATATCTCAGTATTAGCGACTTGAACCCTTAAACCTTTCTCACTTGATTATATTGAATACATGGTGTAAACTAATTCCACCTTGTTGTAAGGACTCAATAACTACAGGAACATGTCCAATGCTAACTGCACTGCAGTTACTACTTCAGCAAAACTACACAGTAAAAACGATGGTTACTGTCTTAGGTGGCATAAACAATCAGATAATTTCTCCCTTCGCTGTTAAGAGGCAACAGAGCTGATGCTACAGTGTATACAGCTGCCATTCTTTCTAGGTGTCATATTATTGGCCTGGGCAGACCCTACAAGCCCATTGTTTTTTCTTTTGACCCCAGTGCTATGGAATCTTCTCTGATTTGTAAATGAGTACACTCCATCGCACCGATAGCCAAGGCAAACAGACTTGTTTCTACTTCACTCACTATTCATTGCAAAAATGTTATATTAATTATTTAAAACATTTAAACCTCAACTTCCAAAGAGAAAAATTAATTTTGTAAATGTTGTTTTAGTTTTAATTACATTCACTACATTTTAAACTCCATTCCCCCAAAAAACAAATTCTGGCAGTAACTCAATTGTACTAGAATTCTATATGCTAATATGCCAAAACCTAACATACAGAACTTAAAATCCTTACTGTTATTTAAAAATCATTCCATGGCATCATTGACACCTACCTCTGCAAGCCCCTAGAGCCATATATGCCAGCGTATACCTTCCATTCTTCTAACTCGGGCCTTCCCTGCCTCACCCCTCCCTCTACTTCAAATGGCACAGCCTTCAGCCATCTTGACTCTACAGTTTGGAACATTTTCCCTAAATCCCTCTCTTGTGCCACCTCTTACCCTACCTTCAAAAACGGTCTCAATACAAATCACTTTGACCAAGGCTTCAGTTACATCTTCAAAGTCTTACCCTATTATTTTTTGTCTGTCCCTGCTTCGATGTAGTACTTTGGATGTTTCCTTCCTTCTTAGGGAGTCCCCCCAAGTCGAGGATGACTTGCTTCCATACTAAAATGAGTTCTAAGGTGACTGATGAGACCAATGCAGGATCTACAGTCTCTGTCACAGGTGTGTTTATTACATTCAAGGCACTATATATAACAGCACGGTACTGGTACCTCTCTTTCTGTATGTCCTACTCTATTTGAATGCCTATTAAATATATTCTCTACTCTCTATGCCTATGTTTCTTTTTGGGTACATCTCTTACTTCTGAGGATGACGTGAAAAAAATGGGTGACTAAACCATTGCAAAAAGATATTAAAAAATGAAATCACTGTTGCAACTGATTTATGGGAACATATGGCTGAGGAACATGGCTGAAATAATTTTTCAAAAGATAATTAAAAATGTTTTTCCTGTGGTACTGCTTGTGTTTTTTGTTTAAAATATAAATGTCTGCCTTTCACATACCAGTTACATAATTAAATACATGTTTATTACGTATGTATTGTAGTCACATAAATAAATCTGAGCACCTAATCTTGTTCTATTATAATAATCAGAAATGGAATAGATAAGCTAAATTCCTTATTTGAGCCAGTCAGAAAAACATGACAATTTTTTTTAATCCCTGTAAGGATTGATTTAATGTGCAACCCTACACATTTAAAATGTGGCTTGCTATATGCAATATTTAAAAACTGAAGTTACAGTATTCGATTAAAGTTTTTTTTTAAATAGAATAAATTGCAATTACATGTTTGAACACTAACCATCTTGACAAAATTATAGCTTAAATCTGGGACAATTTACTGAATATTTTTTGAGCCCATCAATAGAAAATCTTGGTCCCCCACTTGAAATATATTTTTCAGTGAAATAACAGAAACAAATAATATCTCCCCTACCCACCAATCTGCATTGCCAGAATACCTACCATCCTCCCAGGAGAAGCGGTAGAAGTTTGCCAAATTTGGTGATTCAGGTAGATGCATTCCAGTTTCATAGTCATACCCATTGTTTTCAGCTTGGCGTCGAGCACACCTTAATATGGAACCTCCCATGTCTCTCAATCTCACTGCTGCCCGGTAGAATATAGTTTCCTTCGCATTATACTTCATACAGTTGTTTATGACCAGGTTAAAATCTGTTTCAAACTCATCAAGGGTTTTGTAACAGTGAGTTTCTAGTTTTTTCCTCATGGTGGAAAAGTCCATAGGATGTTTAATAAACTCTAAATAATCTGGAACCTTGCAACAACAAAAAAAAGACAACAATAATTAAATGTCCAATAGACACCTTAAAGAGGGGAAGGGGAACCCTTCCTCTTCCACCTCTCCCAAAAACGTACTTGTACATTAAAGAGCGAGTCTCACCATCAAGACCTCTTTTAATAATGAAATCCTTTGTGTTCGATTTGTGGATTTGTTTTTAAATTTTAGCAGTGACCTTATTAGGGGAACAACCTTCCAAATTAGTAGACCCAGTAATGTTGTGTGCCCGCAATAATATCAGCTATTGCTTTTGCACAGTAGTTTCCAATAAACTGACAGAACAAGATGATGTTAAGTTAATTATATATTTTGTGATAGTTTGTTATGTACCAAAGATGAGACTCTCCCTTCGAACATAGGTAGCATATGAAGTGCTTTCTCTACAGATTCTGGCCCCAAGTTTCCACACGCGGCGAAAAAGGCGCACCCCAGAGCTGGGCGCCTGTTTTTCGCGCCGGAAAAAAAGTGCAGTATTCTAGCTCGATGTCTGCTTGGCGCGGCGCACAGGGGGCGGAGCCTACCACTCGCGCCGATTTTGTAAGTAGGAGGGGGCGGGTACAATTGAAATGAGGCTCCTTGGTGCCGGCAACCCTGCGCGTGCGCGTTGGAGCGTTCGCGCATGCGCAGTCTGAAGTAAACATTGGCACTCAGCCATTTTTAAAAGTACTGCAGAAAAAATGAAGATTTGTTTCTTGGACCCCTGCAAAGGCTTGTATTTTAATTTTCTTGATATTTGTGTGTGTGAGGGAGTGCTTTTAGCAGCACTGCTGAATAAATCACCTGCTGAAATCAGTGAGTTCAGCTTTTCACTGCTAAACTTGCCGAACCGGTGCCTGCAAATTAAGGACTGTGCGTTTGGAGAAATAAAAGTGCCAATTCAACTTTGCAATGGATCAACGTCCACCAAGAACAAAGAATTTCTTGCATGAGGAAGCAAACCATTGCATTATATGTGGTGTTGACAATGCAGCACCCATTCTGCAAATTTAAATATAAAGATGTCGATGTGGCTGCCTCTCCCTGTCCAAATGGCCTAGTCAGTCCCCCTCACAGCTCGAAGGCTGCTGCTGTTCTTTCTTCAGCTCCCGACCAGCCACTGACGCCGCTGCAATCCCATGGCCGAATGGCCTCAGTCAGTCCCCCTCACAGCTCGAAGGCTGCTGCTGTTCTTTCTTCGGCTCCCGGCCAGCCACTGACGCTGCTGCAATTCCATGGCCGAATGGCCTCACGTCCGCTCCTGATTCTTCGGCTGCCTTCGAGCCACTGACGTCGCCCCATAAGCGTGGTGAACGGCCGAAAGAATTTTAAATCTGCAGCTGCGTGTGTCCTGTGTTCATTCGTCGGCTCCCGGCCAGCCACTGACGCCGCTGCAATCCCATGGCCGAATGGCCTCAAGTCCGTCCGAGTGCTGCATCTTCACGGGGAATGAAGGCCTGCCTCAAGCACTGCAGCTCAGCTCGAAGGCTGCTTGCTGCCTGCCGCTGCCGTCGAGACGAGACACTGACGCCACACCGCTGCCTGAAGCACTTTCACACAGGTAGGAACATGGTTTATTTAATCTTTTCTTTGCTTATAAATTTTTATTCAGGTTGGATTTATTTGTATAATATTTGTATAAGTATAACTAAGGATTGATTGTAGAATTTAATGACTTCCCTTCCCCCCCCCCCCCCACCTCGTTCCCGACGCCTAATTTGTAACCTGCGCCTGATTTTTTAAAGTGTAGACAAGGTTTTTTCAAGCGTACAAAAATCTTTACTTACTCCATTCTAAGTTAGTTTGGAGTACGTTTTCACTGTGGAAACTTTGAAATCAGGCGTCAGTGGCTGGACACGCCCCCTTTTGAAAAAAAAATGCTGTTCCAAAGTGAAACTGTTCTACCTGACTAGAACCGGAGGAAACGAAATGTGGAGAATTCCGATTTCTAAGATACTCCGTTCTACACCAGTTGCTCCTAAAAATCAGGAGCAAATCATGTGGAAACTTGGGGCCTCTGAATTATGTGGAATGACTGGATCCACACCTACCTAATTTAAACGTTATTCTGAATCATGCACAGAATTCCAATGTACCAATACCATTCGATTAAATACAAAAGTTAAAACCATGCATAATATTCTGAGGAAAAGTTTAAGTTTAAATGAAACGATTTCTGGGTGGAACTGGGATAAGCGGGAGCAGAAATCTGGGCAAAGACACACTCAGCCACATTCGTGCCTACTAGATTTCCCACAAACACGTGTATTGAAATTATATCCAAATAATCAAAATAAGTCATCCAAACATATTTTCCATCATGTGATCCATGGCCCAAAAGCCTATGCAGTTGATGGCTGAGTGACCGACTGACTAATCTTTGGTGCTAAATTCAAAATAAAATTGTTTTTGAATTTATACCAGCAACACTAAAGCTGCGGCAATGATGCATCTATTGCACCAGAGCTTTGAGGTATACCGCAGCTCTTCCCCACAACCACTTCCCGTGGACTCTCTGGCAGAGTCTGTCAAAATTATACAAATGACTTGGCCAGAAAAATCACTAAGGGTCTGGACACAATTTCTGATGGATGGAACTACACCAAAGATATGTGTCTAAATTCTACTGAAACAAAAAATCTAGGCTATACTGTTAATCTATGTTCATATTCAACAAGTACTATCCAGTTTGGGGCCGGGGGAGGAGGTTAATTAAGTATAATTTAAGTTTACTTGATTCAAAATAATTAAGTAGAATGTAAATTTACAACAGCCAAATTAATTGCTTATATTTGAAAGTTTACCTAAAATATTTGATATCGATACTAGTGATAAACATATACTATTTACACACTGGCTAAAAAAGCCTTACCTCTTTGAGGCTTACAGGTTGTGCAAATATATTTGCTTGATCTCTTTCCTGAAGTTGATCCAAAATTTGTCTTAAAAAGACAATAAATGGTGTAAGTTGCAATTCTAAGGCAACTTGCTGAACTTTGACCTGCGAAATGTCAAAGAATATAGATTAATTCATAATACGGTAGAGATGTTAAAAGAGTTAACAGTACTAGTTAAGTGTTTTTAGATGTGGCACAGAGCCTGTCTGCTCATGAACAGGAAACAGCATTTCGGAAGCAGAGTTTGTGGTTCCACTGGAAAATGGAGGTCAATATAATTGTTGATCAAAAGGCTGAGTACCATCATTCTTGTAGTTCACAAGCACTTGTGTGCAACATAATCTGCGTGGTACTAAGGCCAGCCTTCGAGTACCTTATTGACAAGATAAATTCTGCAGATTTGATGAAACTGTACTATATAAATGATTAGTCCACAAGGTAGAATAGAATAGTATAGAATAGAAGGCAAGCTTCTGAAGTGAATTAAAAATCGACATGCCCTCAAACTTGAAATGGCCAGTTTAGACATTACACAGAGGATAGTGATTATGTGGAATGGACTAAACAGAGGGGCAGAAAGTGTGGAAAATTTTAAGGGAGAATTTGAAGGAGTGGACAATTAAAAGGGGTTAGTTTTTGAGATGTACAATACTAAATTCAGAAAATACTTTTAGAGGAAAATGTAGTTTTGCTTCACCAAGGATGGAGTTCAAAGGAATGATCTGTTGCATCTATGATGAATGAGCACAACACACTAAATTTCCTGCTGGATGTACAAATCAGCAAACACAACAAATATTTCATATCACATTTAAGTAGAAAACAGGTGAGAAAGAAAATCAAAGCATCTCTCCTACAGACTGGAGATCATCAATTTAATATCAGTGATGCGAGGCTGTACTAAGCTTGATCTATATACTGCAGCAAAACCAAAACTATACTTTGGAGAAGGGAACTGACTACAGCAAGTCAAATAGCTCGAATAGCAAGCTATACTAGAAATGGCCTATTCTGCATCCTTTACTTAGAACCAATCTCTAGTTCCAAAGCCACTGTGTAATTAAATCAAACGCTGTACATTAAAGGAATTGTGCGCTTCAATTAAAGATGTACCCCATTCCTCAATTTATTTCATATTGAAATAGTTTGAGAATTGATTCCCCAGTCCAGCATCAGTGATTGATTTAAAAGATAAGCTACCATGTCTGATCTCATTGAAACAAAGCATTCTTACAGGGCTTGACGGGGTAATATGTTTCCCCTGGCTGGGGAGTCTATAACTACATAACATAAGAAATAGGCGCAGGAGTAGACCATTTGGCCCCTCGAGCCTGCTCCGCCATTTAATAAGATCATGGCTGATTTAATCATGGACTCAGTTCCACTTCTCTGCCTAGGGGTCACAGTCTCAGAATAAGGCGTCAGCTGTTTAGGATTGAGATGAGGAAAAATTTCTTCACTCAAAAGATTGTAAATCTTTGGAATTCTCTAGCCCAGAGCTGTGGATGCTCAGTTGTGGAGTATATTCAAGGCAGAAATCAATAGATTTTTGGATATTAAGAAAATCAAGGGATATGGAGATAGTGCGGGAAGGTGTAGCTGAGGGCGAAGATCAGCCATGATCTTAATTAAAGACGGAGCAAGCTCAAAAGGGTCCAATGGCCTATTCCTGCTCCTATTTTTTATGTTCTTATGTCTGTTCGCTTTATCATAAAAAACAAGATTAGGCTACAGGTAAGTGGGAAAATGCAGCTGCAATCCACACATTTATAATATAATGGTAGTGTTATTTTTTTTAAATAAAGTTATGCTATTTAAAAACAATGACAGTAGAATCATAATTGGAAAGGGTTCTTCTATGTGCAAGCTGTAGTGAGATCAGAAACATGTTCCATATCAACACATTTACAATTCTTACGACATCTAGTGCACAGCGGAAATCTTTCCTCAATATTAGTCATTCTACCACTTGCAATTCCCAAAGAAGGTATGCAGTGCTTTTAACATTCCAATATCAAAAATAAAATAATTACCTCTTCCCTTTTGAGCTTCTCTCTTTTGCGAATCAGTTCGACAAGCAGGCGAGCCCTTTCCAAATCGTGGCGCAGTTTCTGCCAGTACTTCAATTGTTCTTTCACTGCACTGTGTTTTTCATTCTGTTCTTTCTGTGACGTGAACACAACAAGGCATGTTTAAGTATATTACTATCTATATTTTGCTAAAGTCAGTGATTGATCATTACCACTCTCAAATGCATCTGGTTAGATGACTGGTGAATACAAGAAACTTGGATGGTATGTGCATAACTGAAGTGGATATACGTCAATCACAAAGCTTCAAATTACTTACAATATTTTCTAAGATTGTATCTGTCATGCTCCAAATATAGTGAAAATATCAATACTCTACATAGTAAAATATTAAAGATTGAACGTCATGTTGAAGAACTTGACTATTTAGGATGATTGAGAGTTAATTAGAGGCACTAGCATTGTGCAAGTGAAAGATGAAGGAAAGAAGACATTTCAGGCCGCACTCCGCCATAAGTTTCAAATCATTAACATGGTTTCCAGGGCGGAAAAGGCACTGGCTTGAGTAGCAATAGCATTGTCATCACCATCGACGAATTTCTGCAATCTGGTAGTAAGTAGACAGTTTATGTATGGATTAAAAAGCAGTAGTGCTAAAACTGATCCAAGGAAGGTCATTGATTTGGAATTTCCATAACCTGGTTCGATCAGCCACGTGTACTCTGAAATATCAGTCCCGCAGCAGTATTTCAACCAAGCAGGTGGCACAACATTTTTCGCCAGCACCAGTATGCCAGACAGCGTCATAAGCTGCTGTCATATCAAGGAAGACAACACCAGTCTTAAGGTTTCTCTGAAAGCTATTTTCACTGAAGGTGGTTCGGGTTTGTACAGCGTCAATATGGCATGTACATGGGGCGAAAGGGATTATGGATTTTGCAGCTTTGCAGACTTCCATAAAAATATTTATAAGGTTCCTAATTGGGATGTTATGCTTTGGGATAGTAATAATAATTTGTTCAACAGTCTCTGTAAACAAAGCCCAATTAGCTTTCCATCGAGTTTTCCTTATCATTTGATGAGTGGTAGTCACAGATCGACATGGTTAAGCAACGGTCAGTGTTCACGGTGTGGAAAGTCATTGAGAACAGTCCATGATACTGGACTGTTGTAGGTCACTGTTGATTATTGTGACCCAGCAGATGTCAAGTGAGTAGTCTTGACCCCCATCTTGCTGAGTGGAAGGTGCCACGTTGTTTAGGGTCATGAAAACAAGACGAGGTCGTTACTAGATGCCCAACTTTGTAACCGATCACTATCTTCTAGGATTGTGAGTCATCCCAGTCTGTATAGTGGCTATTAAAGTCACCAATGTTGATAGCTGGGTAGAAAGAAATGGGAGTAGGTTGTTCCCTCAGATTACACTTGGTGGTTTATAAATGCTTCCAATCTTGAAACCAACTGTATAACATTACAATGGTTAAATGGATAAGACGAGCGTTACATCTAACATGTTGTTACAGACATAGGTAGCTCAACCATGTTTGGCATGAAGTGCATGATATAGCAAATCAAATCGATCAATAGCGAAGTGACCAGCTTCATCTGTTGCAATGTGGGTTTCTTCAAGCCACGGTCTGTCAACCTTGTGGTGGATAGTGTTGATGATTGAACGCTTCGCCACTGAGAGACCCTCAATATTTAAGTTGTAGGATTCGCAGCACTGGGCCTATGGACTGAAAGCCACTTGTCTGCCTGGAAGAGTCATCATTGTCATTGTTAACCAATTGACCGGGTTCTGAAGATTCGCTCATTTAATCTGCTGCTTGCATCATTAACTGCACCAGCAAATCGATTACTCACAGAGGGCGTGACAAGAACGCTGATGCATTGCCACACATGTATCACAATACAGCTTTTCATCAACTTTGTGCTGGTTAAGTCCATAAACAAAAAATCACCAAAAGACTAAGCGAAAATTAAACTGTTAAAAAAATTATAAATCGCATGCTGTAAAAATGGAACACAATACAGTAACATACTCATATCTGTGATACTTCTATTTTTGTGCAATCCATTAGTTTTCACTGCTTCAGGATTTTTTAAATATTAATGCTTTCGTCATACTAATGACTATTTTCAAGAAGCTTATTGAAGTCAGCTATATCACAGTACAGTAATGCCATGTCTTATAGCAACTTTTATAATGTAACAACAGAGACACAGGCAACATACCAAATGAAGATAACCCATAACATACATGTAAGCAGAATAAAAACTGCCTGCTTACTTCCCAAACTCGGAGGGACAAAATTGCCCTTTTCTCCCCGACGCCCATTAGCACCTCTGGGAGCGCAAAGCACTTTTCGCCTGGGGGAGGGGCGCTACTGGCTCATGGGAAATTGCCTGAAAGTTTGCGGAGGCACTGTCATGGCAGTGCCATGCCCCACGGGTAAGTACCCCGGGCCGCCACATGTCATGTGCAGCGACTCATTAGTGATGCATGCCAATCCCTTTCCGGCCCACGGGGGATATTGCCCCACGAGGGATATTGCCCCACGAGACTGGCGTGAGCTGGGCGATATATGCTCATGGGGAGGTTGCCAGTGCCTCACGCCGCCATCTTGCTTGTTTTGCCGACTCTCAGGTCGGCTCTATTAGTTCCACCCTAGAGTGGTCCAGGCCGCCACCTTGCAGCCCGGCACTCCATTTTGGGCCCTAGTCCCACGCTGCCATCGGTCGAGTGGAGACCATCAGAGACCTTGCAGAGTGCGCAGCAGCCTTCCCCTTTAAGCGAAGTGGAGCATCTACGTAGCGCTCCAGATTGTGACACGTTAGCGCCGCTGGTCCCACCTCTACAGGAAGTGGAGCGCGCAAGATTGCGCTCCACTTCCTTTATGGGGCGGTAAGCCCAATTCAATGGCCCGGGCGGGACTTCCGTGCCTGGCGCAGGAAATCCAGCCCCAATCAGGTTACTACCCCCAATCAGAGCACAGGGCAATTTCACCCCCACTATTTCTGATCTGTATTCACTAAAAGAAGTTCCCAACACTTAATAAACATAAAGATATGAATCAGTAACTCAGTTAAAGATTCTTTTACCTGTTCTGCATTTCTTTGAGTCTGCAAATGTGAATGCAATCGTCGAAGTAGAGGAACACCATTCCGTGACTGCCTTTTCAACATCCAGTAATTATGCAGCCTTTGCATGAACTGGGTTTTCCTCTGGATAGATAACTGACTGCAGATTTTATTTAACCTGATAAGAAAGCAGGAATTCTCAGAATTACAAATACAGATTGTATTCTTTAGACTTAAATATTGTGATTTTATTATAAAACTGCTGTTTTTTTGATAACCAAAGAAACCTTCAACATGGTGAAGAATATCCAATGTCTTACTCTTTGTATATTTTGCTCAATATAGAAAATGACTAAAGAAACACTAAAGTAGTTAAAGCATTTGAACATTAAAATTCAAGTTTTGCTCATTATTCAAGTTTCATATCTCAGTTTTGTGACTTGGTACTTTTCAGAGCCAATAGACAAGAATTTTGTGAAATAATGAACCAGTGAAAATTAAAAGTTGCCTAACTAGCACTGTGTCAAAGGGGAAACAATAAAATTATCACTCAAATAAAAGTTTCAAGCTTATACTTTAATAAAAGCTTGCAAGAATATACTATATAGTTCATAATCTGTACTGTTGCTTTGAATACTTTTATTTAGATAACTGATTGCATTATTCTTTGACAATCTTGTAACATTCAAAGAGGAATACCATCCATATCAGAAAGCAGCTTATATGATGGGTAGTTGACAAATATATTCTTTCCAGATCAAATGTG
The DNA here is from genome assembly GCF_044704955.1 of Pristiophorus japonicus. Classification (NCBI taxonomy): domain Eukaryota; kingdom Metazoa; phylum Chordata; class Chondrichthyes; family Pristiophoridae; genus Pristiophorus; species Pristiophorus japonicus. Next base: position 96,715,939 of record NC_091993.1, on the reverse strand, counting down.
TGATTCCTTGATACCTCACTCAACAATCTACAAATATTGGGATGGGCGCTGGTCAACCCCTACTAAGTTCCGACTGGGTGTGAGCCCATCGCACAAAACAACTCTTAATTTGCCCTTTAGAGAGAGTGCTCCAAGAATGCCAACCTCAAAAACTATCAAAAGCTGAAAACTCCCAAAACAGTCCTGATTATAGGCCTCAAGAAGCATGCACACTAAAAGTGAAGTAGGGCACAGCTGGACATAACTTAAGTTATACTAATCCTTTATAAAACACTGGTTAGGCCTCAGCTAGAGTATGGGTTCAATTCTGGGCACACCTAGGGAAGGATTCAAAGCCTTAGAGTGCAGAAGAGATTTACTGGAATGGTACCAGGGATGAGGGTCTTCAGTTATGTGGAGACAGAAGAAGCTGGGGTTGTTCTCCCTATCTGCTCTAAGCTGCCATGCGCTAAGGTTAAGAGGAGATTTGATATCGGTGTTCAAAATCACGAATATTTTGATTAAGTAAATAAGGAGAAACTGTTTACAGCAGCAGAATGATTGGTAAACAGAGGATTTAGCAGATTGGCAAAATATTTTTTTTTGGATTGTGATTTGAAAGGGTGGTGGAAGCAGATTCAATAGTAACTTTCAATGGGGATTTGGCTAAATACTAAATACTCGGAAGAAAAAAAAAATTACAGGACCATGAGGAAAGAGCAAGGGAGTGGGACTAATTGGATAACTTTATCAAAGAGTTGGCACAGACATGATGGGCTGATAGAATGATGCAGCACAGAAGGAGGCCTATGATTCTCCAGTGTAGGTAAACCCAACATGTCATTTGTACAGCAGATCGTGGCAAAACTGAAAATTTTTCCCTTATCCCTTCAGAGAAATTGTGAGCTATTGTACATATGTACTAGTATATTTGCTGATAAATCTGATGGTTAAACTGTTATAAAATTGTTGCTATAGTTCTCAGTGATTCAGAGACACTCATCTCCCATCTTCAGTTCACTGCAGTACTCTACTGCCCCTTTAATAATTATTGGGAATTTTACATCCTTAATGCTGGCACTCTTCTATCCCCTCCATAGTTCATGTTTGTACTTTTCTCCCCTTCACTCTCATCATGTTGGCAGTCTTCTCTCTCTCTCTTCTCCCCACCCTATCCAATTCAGATATCCTCCTTCTCACTCTTAGATCAATCTGTTCTACCTGGTGCTACTATAGTTCTGACAGATGGAACTCCTGCACAGATTGGCAGGAATTCCTGACCTTGCAAACTATTGAGAGAATTGCTACCCACAGCAGAATTCCATTCCTTGGAGCAGCAGCATCAGTGGGAGAAGGTAATAAAGGGCAGCCGGCATCGGTGCTGATTTTCGTTCAAAATGCATAGCTGACTCCAAAACGCCGACTGTTTGTTTCAGACTCACATGATTAATATGCATGTGCTCATCAGAAGGTACGGGCTAAGGCAAATCATTACAGAAGAGTAAAAGGCACTCTGGCATATTGGGCTCGGGAGTTCCTGATGCCGATACTGGACAACCAAACTAGAATAATATTTTTATTCCTGAGGTTTGGCATCTTTACTAACTATAAAATTTACCCATTATATTTTTGAAGAAAAAATATGCAAAGGCTATATTTCAATAATGAAACATTTTGAACTGTTCTAGTCTCATTCAGTTCGATGAACTCAGCACCTGTCTCTTAACCTAATTTGAGCAAGATAAATTCTTATATCCATAGTGTTGCATACAGCATACAAGTGGAAGGAGGCAAGAGTTATTTACCTTGACAAACTGCAATCTAAATGCAAGTAGTTTTCACATTTGCCTATAATGCTAACGTGAAGAGGAGAATTTCTGGTATGCAAATATCGAGGGATTTCTGGTGGTCATCAAACCACTACAATTTATCTACCATATACTCAGCCAGTCAACTGAAAGTTGTCTGGAATTAGGTAAATGTAGTTTATTTAGAAATGGCTCATTTGCCCTTGCAAATCAGTGCAATCTGCAAGAAAGACAGGTAATGGAAAGTGATGTTCCAAAATAAACAAAGCATGTTTTTAAAAACTTGTGCATTAGCAAAAAAAAAGCCAACAATTTTGGGTATTAAAATATTCATGCAATAATAATCCAAAGTCAACAAGATCTTCAAAATGCACATGGATCAAAAGGACTGTTTTCGATCTCTCGAACAGCAGAGATGCCAGTTCCACTGAATTCTCCTATTATGACAAGTAATACAATACATTGTTTTGTATTTTTTAATGCAAAGCAAAACTCACATATGTGCCACCAAGAGATACATTCCAATAATACACTGCATTATATACACAATACTGGATATAAAACACACATACAAAGTTTCAGTGTTGATTTTTATTTACATCCCAGAAAATTATGAAGGGAACAGTTTATGTTGTGACCTTAAATTTAACATACTGTTAAAAGTTATGTTAACAAATCAATGTTTATAGAACTCCACAAGTCATTCATTCACATACCATGCTATGGTTGATTCTTTCCTGAAGGGTCAATTGTTCTATCTTCATATATGAGCAGGAGGCAATGAGGATGAAGCCAGAGCAGATTTTGGGGAGTGGGGGCTTCACATATGCAAGTCAACCAAGCATAGTTAACGAAGTTGGTTAGCTGGCAAGTCAACCTGTTGACAGCACTATTCTGCAACTAGCAAACCTCCTTCTCACAGCTCGGGGATGCATCATTTCTACACTGGCCCTTATACCAGAATGTGAGACATTGAAAGCCACAATGGCAGTATGCTACTTCATTTAGACACTAATCCTGTGAAGGATTCTTCCAGCAACACCTCTGCAAGGCCCACATTCATTACATTTCCAAATATACTTAAAAATGCTTGCTATTTAAATAATTGCTTTGTACACTGATTATTTGTTTTTAAAAAGTTGTTTTGCATCAGTGTCTAGTCCCCTTTCCCTTTCAAATTAAATATTTATCATTTCAGATAGAAAGTTCATCTCTAGATAGCTATGTTCATTACTTTCACTTTTCTTTTACCACACATCTGGTTCTTTGGTCTTCAAATTTCCTAAAATAAATGACCGTGCTTTGTGCCAGGTGAAGCATAAAGTTGTATTGAATGCAATGTGATGTCATATTTAGAAAAGTGCAATAAGATATTAAAAGTAGTAGGTGGTCTGTACATGTAGTGCACAAAACCCTGAATCATAGCTTCATAATTTGACAATGGATTCCTAAACTTTTCGAAGCTGTGTGAAAATATGTAGGGTACAAAGCCAAGTATTAGTGTATCACACTGGGATGCATTATGAAGTGCTATGGCCCACAGCCAAGAAATAAGCAATGAATCGGTACAAGAAATGTTACAACTTTATGTGCAAAATTTAAAAAGCTTAAACTACACAAAATAACTTTTCTTAGTCAAGATCTATAGGAGAAATGCTAGGCTGTAAGCAGAGTTAAGCACTTCACTGAAAACTTTTTCAGACATGAGGGGCAATAAAGTGACAAGAGATCTTGGGTTGTGTGGCTTATTCTGACCTGTGGGATAGGTAATTACATAATGACAGATGTGTTACACCATGTAATGCACAATGCAGTTGATCTCCCATGGCATTACTCAAACAAAAAAAATTCCAGAGTGGACAAGAAACTTTGTGTGTCACTGTCTCTTATCTCCTGTGCTTTTTCTCTCTTTTACCGTCATATTTTATCATTTTGCACCTGTAGCACTGACTCCTTTTCTCATTGCCTGTTAGGAACTCATCATTTTTGTACGTTTCCAATGTCCGTGTGGGCTCGTGTCCCTTTACTCCTGTACTCAATCACTCACTTGCCATTTTTAAACTGTAAGGTACAGTGGAAGATTAGAGGCAGGAAAGGCTGCAAGAACGGTGATTCAGAGGGAAGGTTGGGGTGGGAGGGGGATGATAATGTTGCAGCCAGGAGGCAGCAAGGGGGGGGGAATGGGTGGAAGAGTTGAGGCTGAGTCATGATGTGGAATAGGAGTAGTGGGTAGACCTGCTGTCTAGGGTGGTTGAGTTCAGGTAATACTCATGGAGGACGGACGGTCTGGGCATTGAATGCAAGGCCAGGAGGAATGGGAAGAAAAAAAAAACTTTTGATTACTTTGTGGCTGGGGGAGAGAAGTTCGCTCAGTAGAGAGTCTGAAGACTGGAAAGACTCAGCAGGTTGGGGTTTTGAAAAAATGGTGGCAGGGAGCAGAAATCTATGGGTAGGTAGGAGCAGGTCGAGTACACTCAGCAGGTGGAGAGGAAGATGGTGAATGGGAACAAGTGGCATTGGGGGACTAGGAGGGGCCAATGTGGGACAAACGATGCAGTTGAGTTGTGATGTGTAATTAGAAGGGTCTGGTGGAGCATTAAGGATAGAAATGGGCACTGGAAACACTGAGGGGAACCGTGACACTAGACTGGGCTAGAAGCATTAAAAAGTCAGGATCTAAGACGGTTGCAGGGCACATGCCAGGATCTGGCCATAAAAATATCAACTTGGCTCAGTGGTAGCATTCAACTCTCGAGTCAGAAGGTAGTAGATTCAAGTGCCATTCTAGGACTTCATCAAAGCAGTCACTTCAGAATTAAGGGAGTGTCACATTGCCAGAAGTGCTGACACCTGTTCAGGCAAATGTAAAAGATCGCAAGATACTATTTGAAGAACAGAATAGGCATTCTCCTTCAACCAACACCACTATTTCTCTCACTGAATTGCTGTTGGATAAATTATCTGATCTGTTTGCTTACATAACTGACTACACTTCAAAAGTAACTTATTGGCTGTAAAGTGCCCAGTGATGTTCTAAAGATGCAAAAAGCATGATATAAACACGTTATTTCTTACTGGCCAGACACAACAGAGCATACACACCATTTTGGAGCATAATTCAAGTGCCACAGCTTGGCAAGGGCAGAATTGGTTGCAAGAGATGCCACATAAAACACACAGCTGAAGAGATTGTAAAAGTGATGTTAGATGGGGAGCAGACTGGAGGGGAGTGGCCACAAATTATTTTGATGGAACAAAATCTAAGAGCTGGAGAAAAATATTTTGTATCTATATTTTTTTAAGCCTGCCTTCTATCAGTTCACTCAACCAACATGGCCATTACTGACCATCAATATCACCAATAAATCAACATTTTGGGGACCAAACCTCATCAAAAAACTATAGCCATGGGATATGATCACAGAAGTTATATCAGGATCACACACATTTGCTTGGCCAGTGGGAGGGCAGCTCATTTGCATGGAGCTATTATGGCTGCATCTTGGGAGCAGGCTGGCCCAAAGCTGGTGGAAACCCTGGTATCCAGCAGCTATTGACGAGGAGGTCTGGAATCTTCATTTAGTGCACCGTTAGGCCAATACTATTTAAAAAAAATAAAAGTGCCCATCTTCAGAGTCCAGGCAGTTTCCCTGGCTTGGATCCTCCTGGTGGGAACCATTTTTGGCCTTTGAGACAAGTCATGTGAAATAGTGTACCAGTCAGTATTGTGCTTGGCCCTTTATGGGCCAGTGAAGCAGGAACTCCCAATGGAAGGAGTTTCCACCCACTGACATGGCTGATCTTCTAATGGGGAGCAGGATTTCTTCTCCAAGTCCCAACCATTTATTGAGTTGTTCCGTTCCACCCAGCGTTATTTTCAACTGAGTCCTGCAACTAACCTGCATTTTTTTCATCCTTTTGCTAGTTTTTTTTCAGTACTTGTCAACTGAAGTTGAAATTACAGTCGAACTGAAAATAGCATTAGATGATGACGAGGAAACGGTTGCTGAAGGAGGACTCAAGTGGCACAGAATTGTAGGGCTGGGGGGGTCAAGGGAGGCTGAATTGAAAAGGATTCCAAGAATGGAAGACGGTTGTGGAAGGAATAGAAGAATGATGGCCCAACTAGCGAATGTTTGGTACCATTCAGTGGAAGAGCATCCGGGAGGGCGCTGAGCACCTCAAGTCTCATCGCCGAGAGCATACAGAAACCAAGCGCAGACAGCAGGAGGAGCATGCGGCAAACCAGACTCCCCACCCACCCTTTCCTTCAACCACTGACTGTCCCACCTGTTAGAGACAGTAATTTCCCCATTGAACTGTCCAGTCACCTGAGAACTCATTTTTAGAGTGGAAGCAAGTCTTCCTTGATTTCGAGGGACTGTCTATGATGATGACGACGATGATGGTACCATTCGGGGTAGACTGCTGCAGGGAGTATGGTAAAGGGGTTAGGCAGTCAGAACTTCAGCAGAAGCAGTGGATGAAACCAAAATAAAAAGGGGAGGGGGCTTTCTATAATGACATGGACTGCAGCTAATCAGGTGGAACCAAAGTATTTGCAGAAAATAAGTTAGTAAAGACCAATCTAACAAATTAGCCAAAAAGACCAAATTCAGCCTCAATTCCCCAACGTAAGAGTTGGCCTCTCAAGATTTTTTTTCCCCCCCAGAGATTTAAAACATTGTGCAGGCAATTATACAAGAATAGGCATTTTTTATTATGTGTTTCTTATATTACAAATGTTTCAGAGTCCAATATGCAAAGCAAACAGCAGCAATCCATGCAAATTTTAATAAAGTTTATTTATATCATATGTAATTTCTCCCTAACCAATATTAGTCCAGGAAGACGAATGTTGAACTCGTTTTGCAGAATGGAGATGGGGATGGGGATGGGGGGGGGGGGCGGGAAGATAGAGAGGTTTCAACTTATAGGAGGCCAGATGATTATATCTGTCTCACAAAGCTTCCTTCAATGATAGACAAAGCAGACAGTTGCCTGACTAAAAAGTGTGGGGGGGGGCAGGGGCAGAGGAACAACACCTCCTTCACTGCAAACAATGTTTCAAACAAACCATCAATAACAGGAGACAATTTGTTCAAGCCTTACAGTCTTGTTACTGTAAGTGCAATGTAATACAACTAAAAAAAAAATACATCTCAAAACAACATGCTACAGAAACAGAGCTGAACTATATCAGCTATACATCTCCTTCCCTGCTGAAGAATTCGTGTCCTCAGGCCTATCCGATGTCCCACTAAAGTTTTGATGCTGCACGAGCACAGATTTGCTCACTGTGTGGCATGCACATAAAAATACAGTCCATCTTCCAAGTGAAGTAGTTGTTGATAAAACCGATTTCTGGTCTACCAAAACAATGGAATAAGATCACTCCAGCTCTACTGCACTGCACGGAGTATTGTCCAGATCACGTGAATGGAATACCGACCGAGTGGACCTCCGCGGTCCCACCTCTGATTCTGAATTGTTCTCTCTTGGGGCAGTCCGATGTCCATCGTGTCAGGTTGGCCTTGTATGGATGCTGGACTTGTTTTTTGATTGCCCTGGATCCATGGACATCCCCAGAATGTAGCTGCCAGGAGCCCCGTCTCACTGCCCTGTCTTTCAGCCGATACCCCCATGTTGATCTCTGGTCTCAGCTAGGCCTTGCTGTCTTATGACTGTTCATGGTTCTTGGTTGACCTGTTTAGGAAGAAAAGCAGAGGGACACAGCATGTTTCTAAACAGCACACTATCTCTCCACCTGGACCTCTTTCAGACCTAATTACAAACACAAGATGCTCAAGATTGGGCCATTTGAGTACTATGTCTGGAACTGGCTCCCACATATCTCAAATTATTCTTACACCTCACCCTTGTATTCCTACCTAGGGCTACACTGCCTGTTCACAATAGGTTTTGTCTAGCCTTCCAGTCAAATTGCAGCTCCGAAATCTCTGATGGTTGTGCTGCCTGCTTCACTGTAATATTCTAGGTGTACCTCAGGTGCTCTTGATGTCATTTAACCCCTTTTGTCAGTTGATACTGGCAGGTGTAAACCCATTTCCAGATCAATCGGCAGATGGGTTTAGACATATAGTACAGGGAGCTTTTACAAGTTTCACCATTTGCCCTTGATACCTCTCTGGCCACCCCGCACAGTGAATTCTCGTCTGCAGGAGTTTCAGCGTTCAGTCAGCCCCAAAGCGGCCTATCTGGCTGTCAGTTGCTTAAAGGGCTCCAATCTCTACCTGATAGCAACAGTTGGTATTTGGGGCTAGAATGCTTCTACTCCCAAAACAGTAATTGGTGGAGTTTTAACCAATCGCATTGTATCATTAGCTTCATGACATCAAGTAACTTAACTCTGCTTCTGTGGGTTGGTATTACTTCTATTTCAGCAGATGACTCTCTCCAACACAAGGCCTTCACATCCACTCAGTCTGAGTCGCCAGCCGCAATGCTGCATTTTTGCCCAGTCCGTTTCTTTGCCCGTCTGAATATCTCTAACAGCAGCCCTTATTGCATCTATTACAGTCTTCACTGTATTTCGTTGCTATGACTAAAAAGCTGTCAGGTGTCCTGGACCCATTGTCTGGAGCCACTTTAAAACCACACCTCCATTCATGAGAAAAGAACAGGAGAACTATTTTGGTAGTGCCACCCAGCTCTGCATTGCCATACAAACATTGTTTCAAAGGAACCAGCACAGCACAGTGTGTTCAAGCTTTACAGCCCTATTACTGTAACATTAACATAATGCTGCTAAACAGTCCAAAGAAATTGCTGAATAATCCAAGCGATACAGCAGCTTTCACAAAAAAAGTGATTGCTCGCTTGCTCGTTTTTCTGTTTATTTACTTTCCTTGAGTTTTTCTAGTGACTTTTGTTGGTGTGTTTTTTTAATCTTAAAAGATCCCCTGGCACTATTTAAAGTAAAAAGGAGTTCTCCCAGTGCCCTAGTCAACACTTGTTGTTGGGGGGAACCTTGCTGTGCACAAATTGACTGTCACATTCACCTACCAAACAGTGACTACACTTCAAAAGCAATTTATTGATTGAGATGCACTCTGGGATGTTCCAAGAGTGGGACAGGAACGATATAGAATCTGAAACTTCAGCAAATCAGCTCAGAGAAATTTGTATAGGTAAGGCATGATGCCCCACATATGACATCGCCTGTGGTGATGCTCAGTGAGTGACAAGATATAGTTTTATATAGGCATTATACCATATAACATTACAGCGTTAAGCTCACGACACACTTTGACATCACAGTGTGCTGACTGCTGCTGTTTTACTTTGAGCCAGAGATTGTGAATATGCAAACTAGAAGTGAAGACGTGGTTAAAAAAGAAGGTAAATTAATTGAATCACTCAAAATGCTTTCTGGAAAATAATTGCCTGTTCCTTTTCCTCAGTAACTGAAATTTCTAATGTCCAAAATAAGGATTTAAAGAAACAAAATCATCAAATGCTACATATTTGTTAATAATAGTTAAATTTACCCAATGTCTGAGTGTTTTTAAATGGCCAAGAATTGTGGTCAGTGGCTTCCTGCAGCCGGATGCCTCCGACAGATTTTTTTTAAACGAAGCTCCCATTACTATCAATGAGAACACTCCTAAAATTAAATAAAACACAAACATAAATTTAAAAATCTTCACTTTTAATAATTATTAGAAATTGCATTAAATTAAATATTTTAAGAAAAAAAAATGTTTTTGATTTTTTTTAAAATGTTTCTTACTCTGGCTTTACCAGGCGTAAGAGTTTGAAGGACATTCGCTGGGCAAGAGTTGGACAAATAGCCCAAATCTCTGCCGCGAAGGGCCTTCTCCCGGGGATGCGTGCGATCTGTCAAAAAAACATTTTGATAGATCACAAGTGCTGGGTTCAGGCGCATGCACTTTGCGCGCCTAAACCCGGAAATTGCGGGACCTCTTCAGGCGCGTGCGCACATCGTACACACCCGGAGGCCGCAATTTCAGGGCAAATACCTTCATTAATGCATCTACTTTAAGCTATCAGCTTGTATCAAAAGCTTTTGACTGATTGAAGGAAGTTGCAGGCCACACTTGTTCACTCTGAGGAAGTGCAGTTTTCAACATTTCCCAATACACCTCAGTAGGGAGTAGAAAGGGTGTTGTCCCCTCTTGCTGAGGAATTCTTTTACAAAAGACTTCAAACTAATCTGAAGATTGAATTCTCAAAGCGTTATTCTAGGTATGGTTCACATTTAAAATATTAACAGCTGCTCCTTTTCTAATATGCACTGTTCAATTTTTACCTCACAGACCGTTAGATAATATCTGTGCTTAACAGCAACTGTGGTTTCTTCATTTGCTATTTAAAAACAAATAGGTTTAGAATGTATTCTTTTTCTCAATTGAAAATTTGAAGGAGATTTCAGTTTGTCCCCCAGCACTCCTCCCCCACAAGTGATTTAAGCGTAGCAGGAAGGTGAGTTTAAATTATTGGGTTCACCTGATTTTCTGCTGCCTATGTAAGCAACAGCAAGCCCTGTCCCCTCTTTATTTTGGTTCCAAATTATTTTCCTATAAGAAAAACAGCAAGTCATTTCACTTTTTTTTCCCATTAAAACTTGAAAAATTAGGTTTTTGATGCTATACGAGATCATTTTAATGAAATTTGTTGAAGGCTATCATAGTCAGTGCAGTACTCTATATAAGTCGAACAACACTCGAAGGCAGAAGCCAACTGATAGCAGGAAAGGTGCTGGAAGGGTAGGGCTGCTTGATGGTCTAAACAGGGCCACAAACAGGTCGGGGAGGAAGCTGGCAGATGGAAATATGGTGAGGACCACCCTCCAGAGTTTTCTGCATTCCTCTCTCTCTCTCTCAAGGCTCTCGGACACTGCTCCTTAAAAAAGTAGACCTCGAAAACGCCTCCCCCTCCATTATTACCAGACTCTGAACCCCAATCTCCAATTCTCCTGTACTCTCACCCACCAGGATTTCTCCCTGCTCCCAAATCTCATGACACAATTCAAATCACAAAGAGTCAAATGTCTTCCCAAACCCTGGAACCACCCCTAATAATCCTATGATTCTCCCTCTCCAATGCTCCCACATCCAAGCAACTCTTTCCTAGTACTGTAACAGCAGAACCTAGAACATTCCTCAATCCTTCTAGAACCCCTCTCCACAATGCTCCTACACCCCAGGGTTACCCCTAATTCTAGTAAGTTAGAGTCCCTGATAACAATACTTGGCATAACAATTCACTGTGAGCAATGACACAGGCTTCACCAAATGTATGGGCTAGACTTTCCATCGGGATCTATATCACCCAAAAATGAGCAATATTTCCGGCGTTAGTGATATTGGGCTAGACTTTCCAGTAGGTGGCTAACCTTGTTCCAGCAATGTGGGACGTCTCGGCCTTGCTGATCGCCGGCACAAGGCCCATTTTTTTTTTGCGATTTTCCACTCGGCCTTACCCAGACGATGTGATTTTTCGGCGATCTCACAATCGCCCACCGAAAACGGAAACGGAAGTAAAAAAAAAGCTTCCCTAACAACGCTATTCTACGCATGTGTTGGATGGGGGGTTTTTTGTGGCTGAGTTTCTTTACCGCATTTTGAGAGGTCAGGGGTCATCGCAAATGTTCAGAGGTACAGGGAAGGTGTGAGAGAGAGAGAGAGAGAGAGAGAGAGAGAGAGAGGGGATATTTTTGTGCCTGGTATTGAGAATTTGGATTTAAAAATAATTAATCTTATATAACTTTGCCTTATTTTTTTTTGAACTGAAAATAATTATAATTATTTGTTATTACAATATTGTAATAGATACTTACAATATAAAATGGAGGGTGATAGCGAGAGGAAGAGATCTAAACCCTTCAGCGAGGAGGCCAATGAGGCCCTCGTGAATATTGTCAGTGGCAGGTGGGATGACTTGACACGGGGTGGGCATGGGAAACCTCCACCCTGTGCGTATCGTAAAATAAGGACAGAGATTGCCGATGTCATTACATCGGCAGCTAATGAAGTACGGACACCTGAACAGTGCAGGAAAAGGTGGAACAGCTTGTTGGCAGCAGCCAGAGTAATTTGCATGGTATATTTTAAATGTTACATATGTAATATTTTAATGATGCATGTAAATTTTTATTGTAATCTTGAATGTCATTTCTTTATAGTATTAATTAAATTATGAATTAATTTATGCATCCTAACACTAAGTTGAATTTTATATTATGAAATATTGTTCATATGCAATGCAAATTTCTAATCAGACATTTAAATCTGTCATTCTTAAACGTTTATTACCAAGTCCATTAACTTATGCCATGCTATCTTATCATTTACAGAAGAAGATATCTATCAATCGGGCAGAGTAGAGGAGGATGGGCAGCGGCTGTGCTCTGGTACAGACGCTCTCAGAATATGAGGAGTTTGCGGTCACCTTAGTGGAGCCTGGCAGCAGTTCGGTCACGACCCGTGGTGTGGCCGAACCCACCCTTGAGTCTCGTGAGTAATGGGAACTGTGCAATGTGTCAAACATTATTAAAGACATCTTAAAAATATATCTTAGTTACTCATGTAATGTCCTACAATTATAATGCAATATGATATATACTTTTGATGTACTCTTGATTTACGAATGATGTCATGGCAGCCCTGGCGAAACCTTGTGCATATGGGGTATTGAAAAGTATTGTTATGTTATGGGTTATTGATATGTATGTTTACTATTAAGAGCACCGTTAATGTGCTAATAAGTTGTTTAGAAATATCATTCGTCTTTTTAAGGTCAACCTGAAAAGGTAGTGTCGTTGGCGTCAGTGGAGTCATCCACTCCTCCTGCAACATCAAATACCTCAGAGGAGGAACAAGTGGTGAGAGATGTTGTGGAGCAAGAGGACAAAATTATTTTTGGGGGGGGAGGGGGGGGGAAAGAGAAAGAGAACAACCTGCGGCCATCTCTATTGATGAATGAGGCACCGGGACCAAGCGGTGTGCAGGTGGCGATGCCAAGTCGCAAAATTTTGCATACGCCGACCCCATGGAGGTCGGGTCAGCAATCGCCTACCTCGGAGGGGGAGACGGTCGCGATGAGGCCATTCGGCCCTTCGAGCCTGCACCACCATTCAGTAAGATCATGGCTGATCATTCACCTCAGTACTCCTTTCCTGCTTTCTCTCCATGCCCCTTGATCCCTTTAGCCGTAAGGGCCATATCTAACTCCCCCTTGAATATATCCAATGAACTGGCATCAACAACTTTCTGCGGTAGGGGTTCGCGGGTTTCTCCACAAACTCGAGCCAGTTTCCAACAACCTGGAGCAAGTTCAACACGAATTTCTCCCACTGGTCTTCCGTGCAAACCCAGATAGCACGGGAGACGTTGGAGGCGGTACGTGAGCAGACCGCCGCAACCAATGCCCTTCGGCATGCGTTGCTGGCTGTACATGGCGCTGCACCCCAGGGTGTCGTGTCAGCTCGCAGCGAGATCCCGAGCACGCAAGCAGGTACGGAGGACACAGTTCCTCCTGACTCAGAAGTGGAGCCTCAGGCTTCTACTTCCACCACGGCAGGAAGTCTTGCCGTCCCACACTGCACAACGCGTTTGTGTCAGTCTGCGTCGACCAAAACGGGCAGGTGGGGCAAGAACACGGGGTGGGACAGGACCTGGAGGGAAACGTAGCCACAGGTAGGGGGGAGGGGGGGGGAGGAAGAGAGAGGAGGTGGTGTTAAATAATTTTTTTAAAATTAATTAGTTCGTTGTGTTTGATAATAAAATTTTTTTATTTAATTCAACAAATTTTGTGCCTTCTCTCTGTTACATTAGTTACATAAGAACATAATAAGAACATAAGAATTAGGAACAGGAGTAGGCCATCTAGCCCCTTGAGCCTGCTCCGCCATTCAACAAGATCATGGCTGATCTGGCTGTGGACTCAGCTCCACTTACCCGCCCGCTCCCCGTAACCCTTAATTCCCTTATTGGTTAAAAATCTATCTATCTGTGATTTGAATATATTCAATGAGCTAGCCTCAACTGCTTCCTTGGGCAGAGAATTCCACAGATTCACAACCCTCTGGGAGAAGAAATTCCTTCTCAACTCGGTTTTAAATTAGCTCCCCCGTATTTTGAGGCTGTGCCCCCCAGTTCTAATCTCCCCGACCAGTGGAAACAACCTCTCTGCCTCTATCTTGTCTATCCCTTTCATTATTTTGAATGTTTCTATAAGATCACCCCTCATCCTTCTGAAATCCAACGAGTAAAGACCCAGTCTACTCAATCTATCATCATCAAGTAACCCTCTCATCTCCGGAATCAGCTTAGTGAATCGTCTCTGTACCCCCTCCAAAGCTAGTATATCCTTCCTTAAGTAAGGTGACCAAAACTGCACTCAGTACTCCAGGTGCAGCCTCACCAATACCCTATACAGTTGCAGCAGGACCTCCCTGCTTTTGTACTCCATCCCTCTCGCAATGAAGGCCAACATTCCATTCGCCTTCCTGATTACCTGCTGCACCTGCAAACTAACTTTTTGGGATTCATGCAAAAGGACCCCCAGGCCCCTCTGCACCGCAGCATGTTGTAATTTCTCCCCATTCAAAAAATATTCCCTTTTACTGTTTTTTTTTCCCCAAGGTGAATGACCTCACATTTTCCGACATCGTATTCCATCTGCCAAACCTTAGCCCATTCGCTTAACCTATCTAAATCTCTTTTCAGCCTCTCTGTGTCCTCTACACAACCCACTTTCCCACTAATCTTTGTGTCATCTGCAAATTTTGTTACACTACACTCTGTCCCCTCTTCCAGGTCATCTATGTATATTGTAAACAGTTGTGGTCCCAGCACTAACCACTGATTTCCAACCCGAAAAGGACCCATTTATCCCGAATCTCTGCTTTCTGTTAGCCAGCCAATTCTCTATCCATGCTAATACATTTCCTCTGACTCCGCGTACCTTTATCACCTTTTGTGTGGCACCTTATCGAATGCCTTTTGGAAATCTAAATACAACACATCCATCGGTACACCTCTATCCACCATGCTCGTTATATCCTCAAAGAATTCCAGTAAATTAGTTAAACATGATTTCCCCTTCATGAATCCATGTTGCGTCTGCTTGATTGCACTATTCCTATCTAGATGTCCCGCTATTTCTTCCTTAATGATAGCTTCAAGCATTTTCCCCACTACAGATGTTAAACTAACTGGCCTATAGTTACCTGCCTTTTGTCTGCCCCCTTTTTTAAACAGAGGCGTTACATTAGCTGCTTTCCAATCTGCTGGTACCTCCTCAGAGTCCAGAGAATTACATTAAGGATAACATTTTCATATAACATATTTACAGTTGTTCATCCTTATTTGTTCAGTCTTATTATAGCCGTACTTTACTTAAAGCATTAATGCCGATGCCAAGCCAGTGCAGGCAAGACAACAATGAAACCCCACGCAAATGAAACTTTTGATTAACGCTAACTGTAAATGAACATTTGAATATCCACAATGATAGTTCATGCAAAGCGTTCATTAATGAGCTACTGACATAACAGCTTAGCAGCCGTGTAACTGCCACTGGCTACTGGTCTTTGGGAGGGGGGTGGTGGTACTGGTGCTAGATCGCCAGGCTCCCCTAGGTCCTCACCTGCGTTCTCTTCCGCCTCTTCCTCCTCGCCGGCTGGCTCTTCTGTCTCCCCTGGAGGTGGACCTGCAGCCCGATCTGGCATTATTTGTCCTCTCCTTATAGCTAGGTTATGCAGCATGCAACACACAATAAACTCAGCGACCTGGTCAGTGTGGTACTGTAGGCTGCCTCCAGAATGATCCAGGCATCTGAAGCGCTGCTTTAGGACTCCAATTGTCTTTTCAATGATGTTGCGAGTCACTATGTGACTTTCATTATAATGCTTCTCTACTTCTGTGACGGGATTACGCAAAGGGGTCATATCCTTTATCCCCCAGCATCCACCTGGCTGATTGACAAACAGGTCAGGGATAGCACTGTCACGTAGGATGCGCGCATCATGGATGCTGCCAGGAAATGTAGCATGATTGTTTGATTGTGGTCGACAACAAGCTGCACATTTATGTTACGAAACACCTCCGCGTTCTTTAAGCGTGGTTTCAGGGCAATGTGCGTGAGGTCTATTGCTCCCTGTACCTTGGGGAACTGTAATATCCTGTAGAAACCCAAAGCCCTCTCGGTCTGTGCCTCCCTGGTCATTGGGAAGCTTATGAAGTCCATCCTGTGAGCGTAAAGGGCTTCAGTCACCTGTCGAATGCAGCAGTGTGTAGCATGCTGAGATATGTGGCAGATGTCGCCAGCTGAAGCTTGAAAAGATCCCGATGCGTAGAAGGTTAGGGCAGCAGTAACCTTCACCTCAACGGAAAGTGCAGTTTTGATGGTGCTGGAAGGCTGCAGATCACTCTTGACGAGTTGGCATATCTTATCGAGGACCTCCTTCTGGAATCGCAGCCTCCTAAGACAAGCGTTTTCAGACATGTTCAAGTACCTTCGTTGGCTGTACGGCCGCCTCCTCTGTCTTCGTCTCCGTCTACGCATTACTCTGCCACCTCTTCGATTGATCCTTTCAGTAAGCAGTGTGTGAGCAGTTACAAATAATGGCAGGGAAAGCACATGCCCCATGTCACTATCAATAATTTACTTTCACTAAGTTAAAATAATCTCTCTAATCACTGTACTCTCTGCGCTGTAAGTCTAATAGGCCCCAACAATATCTGTAAACAATTTCACTATATAAAAGCACTTTTCAAAATAACTATACAATACCTATTATATATACCCTGATCTAATATTCTGAGTAGAATTATATTTAAATAATTCTTTAAAGAATTCAACTATTTAGCTCCTTCTTTTCTGTTGCCTCCACCCTTTCTCCGATCTTGAAAATGACGTCCGTAGTGCCCTTTCCCTTCTGTTAAATCCAGTAAAAGCAACTATTTCTCAGCGATCTTTTGGGCCTTGCATCAGTCCAACGAAGTGCATGCTAGATGCCGAAACTTGGGATGGGCCTGCATGGGCGATCATTTCGGCGATGCGAGCCGAAACTTGGGCACCTGTTTTTTTTCAGCAATGTTTTGGGCCTAGTTTCCACTTTTTCCTCAAAATGGGCGATAGAGGTCTGTTTTGGGTGACAGATGGGCCTTAGATGGAGGATGTGAAGTGGACAGTCTAGCCCCTTATTTTTCGGGATTGCCGGAATATCGCCCAATTAAAAAACCGCTAGTTTCGATTTTTTTCATTTGGGCGTTAGCCGTAGCAATGTGAAATGGGCGTTAGCGATTTATTCCGTCGTGCAAGGCCGGCGTCCACAGCAACGGCCATTCTGCACATGCGTGTTTTTTTTCAGGTGATTAACTTTTCCCGCGACTTGGGAGGTCAGGGGTCATCTGCACATGTGCACAACAGACCGAGACAGAGAGACATACACACGTGCGAGTGTGGTTGGAAAACTGGATTTTGAGGATATTGAAGAATTGTTTTTTGACGAGAAATAACTGAAAATAATAAATAAATAAATAATGGAGCACGTAGAGGAGGCCGTGTTGACTGATGTCGTAGAGGTGGAGGTGGTGGGTGAAGGGCGTGATCTGGGTGAGGTGGGAGAGGAGATGGGTGACAAAAGTTGTGCCAAGTGTTTTTCCAGAGGAGGCAAATGCTGTCCTCGTCCACGAGGTGGAAACTCATTGGGTCCAGTTGACCCGGGGTGGTCGTGGGAAACCACCCCCCAGGGTTTATCAGCGAATATGGCAGAGATCGCCGAAGTGGTCTCGTCAGCGGCACATGAAGTCCATGAGCCGAACCAGTGCAGCAAGCGCTGGAACGACCTTGTTGGTTCCGGAAGAGTAAGTATTATATTTATAAATTGTAATGATGCAATGACTCATTAATTCAAATGTAGATCTGCTGGATTGTAATTAGGCTGGTAACCTTGGTGTCTTAACCTCGATCTTATTAAATTTCTTCTCAAGACCGCAGATATAACCATGCATTCAATTGCATACAAAGCGTATTAGCATATAACATAAACGATGAATAGCATGGGCGATAACTAATTGCGGATTATCTGTGAGTTCTGTTGGGGGTTGTGTGATAATAATAGTATCTATTAATATCTGTAATAGTACCTAGGCAATGAGCTTATGCTATGATCTTGTCACCTTTGCAGAGGAAACGGTCAAAAAACTAGGCCGAGCAGAGGCGAACTGGAGGAGGACCGGCAGATCTGTGCCAACTCACCAACCGAGGAGCGGGCGTTGGTGATAGTGGGGGTCCACAATTGTTCGGCCACCCGTGGTGTTGAACTTGTTCTTGTGCCACGTGAGTAATGTATAAAGCATTGGTGATTGGTTTTGCAGTATATGATTGATCTAATGTTACGTAATTAATGATGGGATCATGAAATATCATTGTAATGCAATGCAGATTCTGTTAATTATATGTGATGTCTGTCAGTGATATTTATAGCCGTAGTGTTGCTCCTCGTACATATGCCTGCGTAGCATAAGCATTCTCATGTCACCCTGACATCCCCTTCTCTTCTACTAACCTCATTTATGTTTTCTAGGTCCCCGGGCTTTGCAAGCTCCCCAGGCTGTATGTGGAGGCGAGGAGGCAAGAGCCTCTTCTCTGCTCATTCAAGTGTTCTTGTCTACCGAGGACAGTGAGAAGGTGGAAGAGCCTGCAGCAGGTTGTTCTAATGTTCCTGTGGCCACGTCCTCTGACTCTTAAACAGTGCTCTCACGCAAGATGTGCACATCATGGATGCTCCCTGGAAATTTTGCATTTACTGCCATTATTATTTGCTTGTGGTCGACAAGTTGCACATTCAGGGAGTGGAATCCCTTTCAGTTCCAAAACCCTCTGCATCTTGAAACGGTGCTCGCAGGGCGATGTGCGTAGTCTATTGCTCCCTGCGCTTTCAGTAAGTTTGCTATTCTTGAGAAACCAAAAGCCCTCTCAGTCTGTGGCATCCTAGTCATAGTGAAGTTTATAAAATCCATCCTGCATACGTAAAGGGCTTCAGTCACCTGTCGAATGCAGCAATGTGTGGTGTGCTGAGAGATACCGCAAATATCGCCAGCTGACGCCTGAAAGGAGCCCGATGCATAGAAGGAAAGTGCCGCAGTAATCTTGACCTCAACAGGTAGTGCGGCCCTGATGGT
The DNA here is from genome assembly GCF_044704955.1 of Pristiophorus japonicus. Taxonomy (NCBI): domain Eukaryota; kingdom Metazoa; phylum Chordata; class Chondrichthyes; family Pristiophoridae; genus Pristiophorus; species Pristiophorus japonicus. The sequence continues at coordinate 96,696,975 of NC_091993.1, read as the reverse complement.
GTTGGTAGGCTGCAGATCTCCCTTAATTAGCTGGCATAGCTCACTGATGACCTCCTTTCGGAAGTGCAGCCTCCTAAGGCACGTGTTATCGGACAAGTCCAGGTATGATCGCTTATCCCTGTAAGTGCATTGGGTGTAAGGTCTCCTCCTCCTCAGCAGTATGCCACCTCCTTGATTGGGCACATAATGGTCTTCAAAAAACCTTCTCCCATCTCTAGTCTGCAGCATGTGAGTAGTCATCAATACTGGCTAAGAAATTACAGGCCCCATTACTATAAATGCACTATTATGTCTTCAAAATTATTAAATTGTCCTCTAAAAACACAATACAAACTCAATTCACCACAATGTGATTAGATGATTTTAAAACGACCTTAAAAGCACTCAAATTACTTCAAAGCTCCCATGAACTTGAGCCAGCCTTTTATGAAAAGTCCTCCAAATTACAAAATGGCATCCATAGTGCAGTTTTTCTTGAGCGTCTTTTTGGGCAGCATATGGGCGAGATGCTGAAAGTAACACTCGGCGATAATCTGAGCAGTATTTGGCCGTTAGTTTCCATTATAAACAGTCTTCTGGGTGATGACGTCAGATTTTATTTAAAAAATATGGACGAGCGGTTCAGCTAATTTCCGGCGTTAATTGTATGCCGAAAGTTACACCGGCGATAAATGGGCGTTAGTTTCCATTTTTAAACCAAATATGGCGTTAAACTCAATCTCAGCGGTTACTGGGCGATCCCGATGGAAAGTCTAGCCCCAAGTCATTTTCTTCTCAAGGATATGACAACAGTATCCTAATTTTCTGTGGAGGTGGAATGAATAAGGTTGGATTTGCATGTTATTTTTCCAATCATGAATTATTACTCTGATTGTAAAGTTACTATTCACTCCCACAGAATACAAACAGATCATATTAATTAAAGTCAATTTGACCTCCAAATCAAACAGAGCTGGAGTCAAACAATGAAAAAGCACTATCTTTCTGATTTCCTGAAAATGGAGTATAAATGACAGTAGTGTGATGTTGGTAGCAGTATTTCTACATGTAATAACAGTACTGCAGAAAAATAACATGAAGAATTAAGAATCCAGTGTAGAATTCTTAACAAGGAAACTTTTTTCAACAAACAATCCTGGAAATGAAACTTCCAAGATCTAGGTTTTAAAGCCATACATATTTTTGTAATACAATGACAAGCTAGTTTGCATTCACAGTTCAATGAAGAATTCTTCTCATTTGAAGTTTAGTGAGCAATGTACATCAAAACTCTACTCCAGAAACTGCAGACGACTGGTTATTTGCACTATAGGAAACAAATTACTGTTGATAATTCAGCAACTACTCTGTTTGAGAAATAATATCCTGGGGTTTGCAAATATTCACAAAGTAAATAACATTTATGTTCCTACTTGAGACAGGAATAAAACTGTGGCTCAATACCTTGACCCAAATGAAACTGAAAAGTATTATTAGGCAAAACATGCCAAATGAGTCCCAAGAACTACCTAGTCAGAATGCCAAGTCAAATATCTCTGATCTGTAATCAGAGCTTACATGCAAAACTAATTACATCAGTGCAGTTATCCAACATAGTCCCGATTCTCACTCACTTTCAGGGTAGCTCCTCGTGGAGAGCACAGAGATGCCTCTTTAATTTTACACATTACAACAGATTTGAACATGCCGTTAAGTTGCGAAAAACGGAGATAAGGTCCCAAGGACTTAATTGGGCACAATTCCCAAATAAACTGCATAAAACAGGACACTAGCACATGATCCCAATGATCCAAACACAATGGTTATGAAAGTCCTTTACTGCTAGACCATGGAGGATTTAGATGATATTTGTTGCTGTTCAATGCCAGTTCCTAACACAGGTGGCATGAGCCCTGAATACCAACTGGCACTAGTGCATCCTTGCCAGTCATTGATGTAGGTAATGTTCCACTGTGTTTAGTACATCTGAGACAAAGTGACAGTTGTGATTTTATATTATTTTTGGAACAACCATTTTATGCAATGATTGCACTGTTCTATTTTTCAGTTTTCTTTTAAAGCCACTGGCAAATATTAGTGCAGACATGATGATCCAAGTTGCAGAAGCATTTTGTTTATTTTAATTCTGCTTCATTTACTCTCCATATGGATTAGAAACATACAGGGTAATTGGTCAATGGTTTTACCATTTAAAAAGCACAGCTTTGTTTTTTCTTGGGCTGAGCATGTAGTCACAGGATTCATTTTATTTTACATTGTTTCTCACATCCTTGCCCTAATAAGTATACTCTTTGATGTTATTATTTTCTTGAACATTCATTGAATGTCCTGAATACCAGGGGGAAAAAACCCTGAATAGCAGGGTTTGAAAACAGATGCATTGGCCCCAAGTTTCCACACGATAAAAAACGGGAGCCCCTCCGAGCTGGGCGCCCGTTTTTCGCGCCGAAAACGGCGCCGGAAAAAAAACGCGCGATTCTGGAGCGCCCTGCAGCTCCATGTCTGTTGGCGCGGCGCCCAGGGGGGCGGAGCCTACCACTCGCGCCGATTTTGTAAGTCGGAGGGGGCGGGTACCATTTAAATTAGTTTTTTTCCTGCCGGCAACCCTGCGCGTGCGTGTTGGAGCGTTCGCGCAAGCGCAGTGTGAAGGAAACATTAGCACTCGGCCATTTTTGTAGTTCTTTGTAGCTGTTTAATTTTTGAACATTTTTTAAGAAAAGCACATTGCCATCACCTGCCATCGGGGAATGGCTGCTGAACTTGAGGCTTCCTGCAGTCTTCTCACCGTCTCCTTCCCCCCCCCGCCTGGAAAGGCTCCCCCCCCCCGCTGCGTTCGGTCGGTCGGTCGGACCCGCACTCCCTCCCTCCCCCCCCCCGCCCGCCGTCGGGAACGGCTTCCTCCTCTCCCCCTGCCATCGGGAACGAACGGCTTCCTCCTCCCCCCCACCACAGGAACGAACGGCTGCCTCAACTTGTGAGGCTCCTGCAGCATTCTCCCTGGCTGAAGCACTTTCACACAGGTAGGAAGATGGTTTATTTAATCTTTTCTTTGCTTATAAATTTTTATTCAGGTTGGATTTATTTGTATAATATTTGTATAAGTATAAATAAGGATTTATTATAGAATTTAATGACTTCCCTCCCCCCCCCCCCCCACCTCGTTCTGGACGCCTAATTTGTAACCTGCGCCTGATTTTTTAATGTGTAGACAAGGTTTTTTCAGTTCTACAAAAATCTTCACTTGCTCCATTCTAAGTTAGTTTGGAGTACATTTTCACTGTGGAAATTTTGAAATCAGGCGTCAGTGGCTGGACACGCCCCCTTTCGAAGAAAAAATTCGGTTCCAAAGTGAAACTGTTCTAACTGACTAGAACTGCAGAAAAAAAAATGTGGAGAATTGCGATTTCTAAGATAGTCCGTTCTCCACCAGTTGCTCCTAAAAATCAGGCGCAGATCATGTGGAAACTTGGGCCCATTGACACAGAATTCTTCCAATTCTAACCTACCCTTGTTGAAAAGCAGTGAAAACTTTATCCCAATTTAAGACAAGAGGACTCTCAGAAAATTCTCAACCATTTACTGGCGAAAATTGAACTAGTCGATGATACAGATCCTGGATTGTTATATGGTGCAGAAGTGAGGCACCACAGGCGGCACTGCCTATCTGCAATATCATAACGGCACTTGCATGTGCACTCATACCAAAAATAATTCATGCAAGGTTTATACAACAACTTATATTTATATAGCACCCCTCAAATCGAAGAATGTCTCAGCTGCTTTACACGGGAGAGGAGGAGGCGGAGAGCAAGAACCAAAAGAATGGTTAACAGATATGTTTTAAGAAGGGTCTTGGGAGACGAGAGTAGCAAAGCTTTAGTCTTCTGGTACAAGGTTAACTAATGAAGAATAATATTGAAAGTTTATCTTATGAATTATTGCTCCTTGATTGACTTTAAGGAGTGTTTGGATTGTGAAACAGATAGTAAATGCTATAATAGCACCAGGAAAGCCACATTTGACAGAAAAAAAATCAAATGGCACCAATGAAGGGGAGGGGGGGCGGTTTCTCAAGATCCATTCATTCACCAAAAGAAACTGCACACTTCCTTTAATTCCAAGAACAGTGACAATTAGAACAGTTTTTTTCCAGCCTTGTTTAAATAATTAAGCATATCATCACTTCACAGCACCGGCACATACATGGTGGCATAAGGAAAGATGTGGTTTGTGCACAGTACCTCAACCATTCACTGTTTTTGTCAAATACAACGCGCCTAAAACCACCCAAGCGGCAAGCCAAATCACGAGCAAAACTTAAAGGATAATTCTACTATGGATGAAAAATTCAAATGCCTCCATCCTCAGAACTCTTGTAGTTCACACAATTGGGACTAGAATTTAAAACTGCACCTTTTGGTGGGTAGGGTACAGAGCAAAAGAATACTTACAACTCTCAAAAATCATTTTTGAATACAGCTCCTACCAATTCTATAACTTACAACTATGATCTATTTGGTTTTGAATTCGGAGTAATAAAACATAGATATACACAATTATTTTCTAAGTAGCGACCTATGTAAAGGGACTACTTTAAAATGTCCCATCTTTGAATGGATTACCTGATTCACTATTGGAACAGCCAAGGCTGCCTTTTGACATCACAGGTAGTACTACAAACTAAGTGTACATGTAATGCAGTATTGTTGTTAATAAATCTGCATTCAGGAAGATATATTGGCCTTGGATGGGGTACAGTGCAGATTCACCAGAATGATACAAGAATAAAGCTTTGCTATTTTTCTCTTTCAAGGAATTGGAGGTAGCCTTTCGATTTGGGTTAGAAATTGACTGGGAGGCAGAAAACAGCATGGAGATTGATAGAAGTAGAAAACAGAGTGTGGAGATAAAGGAGAGATACTCGGATTCATGGGATGTGACAAGTGTGTTCCCCAGGGAACAATTCTGGAGCATTAACTTTTCACCACATTTATTAATGACTTGGATTAAAGAATAGAAAGAGTTGTGTATCCAAGTTTACAGATGACACCAAGTTAGGATGGATAGCAAGTGGTGCAGATGGGAACAAGAATTTGCAATGGGTCGTAGACACATTGGGCCCAAGTTTTCACACGATAAAAAACGGGCGCCCCTCCGAGCTGGGCGCCCGTTTTTCGCGCCTAAAACGGCGCCGGAAGAAAAACTCGCGATTCTGGAGAGCCCTGCAGCTCCTTGTCTGTTTGGCGCGATGCCCAGGGGGGCGGAGCCTACACTCGCACCGATTTTGTAAGTGGGAGGGGGCGGGTACTATTTAAATTAGTTTTTTTCCTGCCGGCAACCCTGCGCGTGCGCGTTGGAGCGTTCGCGCAGTGTGAAGGAAACATTGGCACTTGCCCATTTTTGTAGTTCTTTGTAGCTGTTTAATTTTTGAACATTTTTAAATAAAAACACATTGCCATCAGCACATCAGCACTGAGGCTTCCTGCAGCCTTCTCACTGTCTCCTTCCCGCCCGCCGTCGGGAACGTCTTCCTCCCCCCCCCCCCCCCCGTCGGGAACGTCTTCCTCCCCCCCCCCCGTCGGGAACATCTTCCTCCCCCCTTCCCTCCACCCCCACCCGTCGGGAACGTCTTCCTCCCCCCTTCCCCCCCCCCCGCCCGCCGTCGGGAACGTCTTCCCCCCCACCCCCCCCTGCGGTTGGGCCCGCCCGCCGTCAGGAACGTCTTCCTCCCCCCCCCCCTCCCGCTGCGTTCGGGCGGGCGGTCGGTCGGTCGGTCCCGCACTCCCTCCCTCCCGCCCGCCCGCCGTCGGGAACGGCTTCCTCCTCCCCCCCCCGCCGTCGGGAACGGCTTCCTCCTCCCCCCCCCGCCGTCGGGAACGAACGAACGAACTTGTGAGGCTGGCTGAAGCACTTTCACACAGGTAGGAAGATGGTTTATTTAATCTTTTCTTTGCTTATAAATGTTTATTCAGGTTGGATTTATTTGTATAATATTTGTAGAAGTATAAATAAGGATTTATTGTAGAATTTAATGACTTCCCTTCCCTCCCCCTCCCCCCCCACCTAGTTCTGGACGCCTAATTTGTAACCTGCGCCTGATTTTTTAATGTGTAGACAAGGTTTTTTCAGTTCTACAAAAATCTTCACTTGCTCCATTCTAAGTTAGTTTGGAGTACGTTTTCACTGTGGAAACTTTGAAATCAGGCGTCAGTGGCTGGACACGCCCCCTTTTGAAGAAAAAATTCTGTTCCAAAGTAGAACTGTTCTACCTGACTAGAACTGCAGAAAAAAAAGTGTGGAGAATTGCGATTTCTAAGCTAGTCCGTTCTCCACCAGTTGCTCCTAAAAATCAGGCGCAAATCATGTGGAAACTTGGGCCCATTAATAAGTGAATGGGCAAAATGATGGCAAATGGAGTACAACCTGGGCAAATGTGTGGTCCCACTTTGGACCCAAGAAAGATAAATTGGAGCATTTTCTAAACGGTGAGAAACTGGGAACTGTCGAGGAGCAAAGAGATTTGGGGGTTCAAGTACATAAATCATTAAAAGCTAGTAGACAGGTATAAAAATCAATTAAAAAGGCTAATGGAATGTTGGCCTTTATCTCAAGAGGGCTGGAATACAATGGGGAGGAAATTATGCTCCAGTTGTAGAGGCTTGGTAGAACCCATCTAGAGCTCTGCACTCAGTTTTGGGCACCACACCTCAGCAAGGATATATTGGCCTTGGAGGTACGGTGCAGATTTATCAGAATGATACCAAGGTTTAGAAGGTTAAATTAAAGGGACAGTTGCATACTTGTATTCCCTCAAGTATAGAAGATCGGGGAGTGATCTGATCAAGGTATTTAAAATGTTAAAGGGATTTGATAGGGTAGATACTGACAAATTATTTCCTCTGGTGGGGTAATCAAGAACAAGGACATAATCTTAATCTTGGAGTGAGACTATTCAGGTGCAAAATCAGGAAGCACTTTTTCTACACAAAGGGTAATAGAAATCTGGAACTCTCTACCCAAAAGGCCGTGGATGCCAGGACATTTAGGGCTTGAGATGGAGATAGATTTTTGTTATGCAAGGAAAATCAAGAAATACATAGCAAAGGCAGAAAAATGGAGGTGCAGATTAGCCATGATCAAATTGAATGGCAGAGCAGGCTTAAGGGGCTGAATGTCCTATTCTTGTTCCTAATATTCCTCTGGATATCTTGGTTGAAAGAGAACAGTTACACTTTTCTGGTCTGCCTTAGATATTATTATGTTCAGTGATACTGGTCACTCCAATAAGAGATCCCTGTAAGTGATGTTTAGAAATGTGCTGTACTGCCCGATATCTAATCATACGTTTGTGTAACAGATTAGAAGTTATCCCTTGGTCACGAGAACTGACAATCACAACACAACCAATACTGCTCACCAGAGTTGGCTTCTGGGCCAACTGTAAGGCTCTATTTAAGGCTTACTCCCCATCACTATACTTCTGTATCATATATCTGAACACTATGCCAACAATGCAAAACAGTATTGTTGCAATAGTAAAAAACAAGTATAGGCCAAGATGATAAGTACCTCAAAGGACACAATGTAGTGGTTCATGCATTGCTTGGAAGATGATTATATGGAGAGTAGTAGGCCAAGTTTAATAGTGAAGATATAGGTATAGATCAATATACTTCCTCAATTACTTTTCAGGATCAGGTATATTCATTCATACAGAACTTTGTGTCAGAGGATACAGTGTACACTAGTGTATAATATACATGGTCTGTGAAAGAAACAGGCTCGTCTCATTTTAGAAATAGTTTTTAAAAAATGATTTTGTTCCTATAAAAAGATAATTCAACATCCCATTCCCACCCTCAAGTTAATGTCTCAAGCTGATGGCTGCTATATTCAATCATCACAAGCATTTTAAAGATCTTAAAAAGTTGCTACTGCAAAAATGTGCTATTTCTCAAATTGCTTTTTTACTTCAAAATGCATTCATGAAGTCTATCAACAGTGAAGGTTGACAATACTCCCTTAATCAAAAGAAAAAATATATGAGAGGTATCCACTTAGACCGTTTCCTTTCTTCTTTCAACATTTTATTTTTCTAAATATTTATTCACTTCCCTTTTAAAAACTCATTATGGATTCTGCTTCCACCACTGTTTCGGGTAGACCTTCCTTGTCTTAACAACCCAATGCATTACAAAAATTCTTAACCTCGCAGTTTTTTTTAGGTAATCATCTTAAATTTATGCACTCTACTGAAAAACTATCAAAATTTCACAATTTTGAGCAACTCTAAATCACCCTTTAACCTTCTCTGAACTAATAAAAAGAGCCCCTCATAACTGTCTCTGGTAGCAGCTAAATGAATCAGTTCTGCACCCTCGCATGCTTCCTATAGTAGGGTGCCCAAAACTGGACATAATATTCTATATGCAGCCTAGTCAATGATTTCTATAGGTTTAGCATTCTCTATCAGCTTTTGTACTCTATAGCTCTATTTATAAAACCTAGGATATTAGGTGCTTCTTTTTAAAAAAAATCAACTTACCTGAAGCCCCAAGTCTCTGCTCCTCTACCATTTAGTGTACTTATGTCCTCCTTAGTCTCTCATAAAAATGCATCACCTCATATTTCCCTGTATTAAATTTCATCTGATATATTTTTCATTTAAAATCAGGTGACAGTAGCATGCTCTCTTTCATCGGATGCCAATGAAAGCATGATGTACTATGATTGGGGGAGCTACCAAGGAACGGTCCAATAAGTCAGTGAGGCATTCATATACCTTTGTGGTGCCATCATTTCTGCTGACCCAGATTCCTTTGGGAAAACAAACCCTCACCTACACTAATCATCTACCAACTCAAGGCATGTTCAATCTTGGTCTGCAGATATGGGTGAGCAAGTAGAGGCAAGTGGGAAGAGATCATCTCTCATGCAGTCTGACCTGCCAGCATCCGTTATAGGTCCTCTTTTTCTTTCAAATATCAGATAGAGATACAGTATTCCCAGTAAACACCTAATGATATTAGTAATGGCCCTGGCAACAAAAAAAATAATGTATAATTGGCGTAAGAGCTTAAGCCAGCAAGAAAGAGAAAACTGGTTAATAGCTGAAATACACTTCAGTTAATATTACTGTGCCCTTTCTACGAATGTACAGTATTCCCAGTAAACACCTAATGATATTAGTAATGGCCCTGGCAACAAAAAAAATAATGTACAATTGGCGTAAGAGCTTAAGCCAGCAAGAAAGAGAAAACTGGTTAATAGCTGAAATACACTTCAGTTAATATTACTGTGCCCTTTCTACGAATGTCAGTACACGTGCCACTTAGCAATCCATGTCACATACATGAGATCAAAATTTGACATTGTACACGCCAGAAAAGCAAATGGCATGCATGCAAAACTGTGCCCTTTTGACAAACGTCATTATACTTGCACTCAGCAACCGTGGACATCCATGTCACATGGACAAGATTACATTTTAACGTTGTGCATGCCAGAAAGGCAATGGCATGCGGGACTGATACGCTTCCAAATACTTAATGAAATGCCTGTCTATTTAAGGCAGGTGCTTCCACTTTCACTGGTCGTGCTGACCAGAAACTGTGTGGGGCACAAAATGTGCAGATTAATAGCTGGCCACCCATTTTCATGTTCTTCAACTCTCAATTTATATTTCCTGACTGTCTTTGGTAATTGGAAGGGAGAACAAGGCGGCAGAATAATGCAGGAGAAGCAAGACACAAAAAGACAAAATAGCTTTGAAGAGAGTATAACGATCAATATACACATCAAAAGGAGATCAGAATGTATGCACAATATCACCAGTAGCAGTACAAGATTTGTGAATTCCCATTTATATTGTATAAACTCCATCAACTCTTATTATTGTTACTGCCTCAATTCACACAGCTACATCTCAGAGTAGACAATCTCTCAGCTGGGTGCAGATTTTCAGCACACACAGGGATGACAACTGAAATACTTAAGGAAAATCTAGAAATGGACAGGGGAGAAATGTTGCCACTAGCATTAGTGGATTAATACCAATATGCTATATGGAAATGAGGAAAATAAAATCAGCAAACACACTTCAAAATTTTGGAATGCATTTCTTGTAATATTCTTAAATTATCATATATTTCATAGCATTATATAGCTTAAAACACACTCAAGACAAAGAACAAGTTTGGAAGGACAAGGTCTAGTAATTATACTCCTCAGTGTTCTTCTCAAGAAGACAGGTTATAAAAAAAATGTACATGCCCACTATCACACTTTAATGAATCTGACTGATATCACAGGTGGTTGAGGTAGTCCTGTTAATTTGCTGCAAATATTTTGGCTCCCAATATTTAAAAAAGTCAGCTGGTATGGTTCTAGGTATATGGCTCGGTGTCAAATTTTGTTTGATAAATGCTCCTGTGAAGCGCCTTAAGATGTTTTTCTATGTTAATGGAAGTATATAAATGCAAATTGTTGCAATTGTGTGTATGAAACGGTGAAGCCATGAGGCATCAAGAAACTTGGCTTTCTGGAGAGAGGTAACTTCTTTGCTTGTCTGAGAATATGACCCCAATCTGGCTCAGATTCAATTTGAGTGATTAGAAAATGTATTAGAAATTCATCTTTCTGGAGATTAACTGGACAGTCTACCGAAAGTGAGCTGGTCTGATGCTTTTATAAACTACCATCCTAAGTAAGCCACTATACGATCTTAGGTGCAGACCATTAAGTTTTTGTCAGCTGCAAAATTAATTGGCATCAGATAGAACATGCCTGTTGGCACAGACCATGTAGGTGACACCGATAGTGTAACATCTGAAGCTGCCTAAACGGATAGCATTGTACATACTGAAAATGACTGCAGTCCATCAAACAGTCCCTAACAAGCTGCAGTGAATTCTAACCTGCTTTGATTTTATCATGTTTCTTTTGGGATGATACATCCTTCAACAGAAAACCTTGGATTCAATGTTCAGCAAACGAGGTGTTCAAGACGGACCCTTAAAGAATCACTATTCACAGATGGAAACTTCAATCAAGTATCCAGTATGATACGGATACCAGAGGCACAGCATCAGTCCCTGGATCAGAATTCCTTTTTTATGGCATCAACTTAATCGGTTCTGAGGAGACTACAGGAAAAATTCTGTCCTAATGGCATCCACAAACATCTGGAATCCTGTTTTGAAGGGATTATTCAAACCACATTTTAGACACTTGTGGAAACTGTATTCTTAGAACCATAGACGTTTACAGTGCAGAAGGCCTTTTTTTTTAAATGGCCAGATTTTCCTCTCCTCCACCACCCCCAACCCATACTAGTCTCCCAAAACAAGCACTCAACTCAGAGCTCCGACACTGCAAGCGAGTCCCAGGTGCACAAAGGAAACGCTTCAAGGACATCCTCAAAGCCTCCTTAAAAAAAAGTGCAACATCCCCACCAACACCTGGGAATCCCTGGCCCAAGACCGCTCAAAGTGGAGGAGAAGCATCCGGGAAGACGCCAAACACCTGAGAACTCATTAGTGTGGAAGCAAGTCATCCTCGACTCCGCCGAAGAAGAAGATACCATTCTCGAACGGGCTGTGTCAATATCACTTTGAGCCAGCCAGAGTGAGTTACCGTTCAGTTTATCCTACCCTTCTGTGCGGAGGGATCTTACCTTCACTCTCCATTGAGAATCCAAATAAGATCAGGAACTTACCGTTCAGGGAACTCGAGAGTTTGACTTTCATTTTCTTCCATTACCATGTGTACCAATGCATAGTGCCAAACCCATCTGAATTTTTTTTTTAAATAAACTGTTTTTCTTTATATTTGATAACTGTGAGCTGCAATAGAAAACTGACTGTGTAAGATCTGAAATTATTTTGCAGTGAGTTTTGAAAGATATTTTCAACAACTGAGACTTGTAAAAGGGACATAGGAAAACCAGTATAACACAAGGTTGAAAGAAAATTAACATGGATTAAAAATAGTAATGGTGTTTTAGAGGACTGCCAGTCACATCGGAGCTCTGATGAAGAAGCATGAAGCATTTTCTTCAATCTATTGTTTATTGCACATACCCAACAAAAAGTTTCTATGTGAAAAGAACTCTGGAGGAGAACAATATGTACTGGACCACTATATATCCACAAAATGTTTCAGCTCCAGAACTGAAAGAATGGAAGTTGTTGCTAAACATCTTAAAAAAAAAGATAAATTCAGCAGCATTTCTCCGATATTATTACATGGTATATTAGCTTGTGAAAAATAACATCTCTTAGTCATCTCTTTAAAAAAAAACTCACCTGTGAGTAGGTATCTGTGGCACAGTCACCACTGGTACTGCTGCACGTCGCTCTTCAAGAAAGTTTCTAATTTTTTTAGCTTTCTGTTTAGATTTGACTTTGGTCTTTTTAGGTGACACTTTCTTTGGACTCTCGCCATCACCAACATCTTTCTCTTGGTCCTCGTCTTCTTCCTCAGCCTCAGTATCACCCAACGAGAGAATCTTTTTCACTGACCCTGGTGGGGAGTGGATATCACAATACGCAGTTTTTCGGACACTGAAAGTTGTCCCATTGGCACTAGTTTCTCGGACCGGTTCCATCTTCATGTACAAACCGGCCCGCTGGGCACAGGTCACATGGAATGCCGTATAGCAATTAGCTTTGTGACACTGAATAGATGCTCCAGCACCTTTCTGTTTGCAAATATAGCATACTAACTTCCACCTAGCAGAAGGAATGTTCTCTATGCTGTCTATTGGCTCCAGAAACACAGTATTAGCAAAGCAGACCTCTGGTATCCATAGAGCACAAACTACATGGGCCCATCGGCCATCGTCTGTCTGTTTAAAAGCACCACCATTATTTGGACACAACGCGCAATCGACGGGTCTGGAAGGAGACTGCAGGCAGCAGCGGCAAAGCCATTGTCCCTCTGGAATATATGGCACTCCATAGCACTCCTGATGTACAGCAAGATTGCAGATATCACAAAATAAGATCACATTGCTATTCTGACACTCACCATCCATACAAATACAACAAACTGCATCTTCATCAATTAGAGCCTGGGGATCACCTTTATTCCGGCTTTCAAAGTAAGATTCCTTTTCCAGTTTGTCCATGAGGCACTCAAACGTCTCTTGGGAGACTATGCCAAGCACGTCACTCTTACGCTTTTCATTGATCATTTCGAGCCATGCATAATCCTCCTCATCCATATCGTACTCAACTTCAACATCCAGTTCTTCCACTGATTTTTCAATATATCTGTAATATGCTGATGGTAGGGGTGGGGCATCAGGAGGGTTATAGTCAATAATTCTAAAAGAAGGTTGAGGTAATTCAACAGAGGCCCCAGCTGCATGCTTAGAGGATGACTCTTTCCTTTTGTCTTTGCAAATTGTTTTTTTGGACTTTGAAGGAAAGAGAGGTTGTTCACTGTTTTCTTTGTTACTATTACATTCTGTAATTTCTTGGGCAGTCAAGTCATCTTCAGTGATAATCTTTAAAGTATCAAATATGCTAATTCTGTGCAGTCTGCCATCAATGTCTACCTCAACCATCCGTTGTGCTTGAGCATACGTCAATGTTTCTCTGCTTGGTGAGCATTTAAGTCCATAGGGAGATGGGGAACGACGACCTCCACAGCTATTTCTCATCTTCCTACGTGGTTTTCGCATACTCTATTGGCAATCTGTGAAGCAGTAATACAACTGTGTCAGAACAGAAATTTTCATTAGCGATATCTCCTTTATATTAGCTTTTTAAAAAAAGAAAATACAGAATATCTTTAATGTTGTGTGCTGCACTTCAGACCTACAATCTCCAGTGTAAAGTGCAAAACAATCCCCAAAGACAAACTAAGTTTGAAAGGACAAAAGTCTACAATCACACTGAATCATAGGATTGCAGAATGATAACAGCACAGGAGGCTATTCGGCCCATGCTAACTCTCAGCTAGTCCCACTCCCCCGCCCTTTCCCCATAGCCCTGCAATTTTTTTTCCTTCAGATACTTATCCAACTCCCCTTTGAAAGATAAAATGGAGTCTGCCTCCACTGCCCTTTCAGACAGTGCATTCCAGATCTTAACCACTCGCTGTGCAAAAAAGTTTTTTCTTCCTTTGCCTTTGGTTCCTTTGCCAATCATCTTAAATCTGTGTCCTCTGCGAGTCGAGCCTTCGACAGTTTCTCTGTTCAGACCCCTCATGATTTTGAACACCTCTATCAAATCTCCTCTGCTCCAAGGAGAACCACCCCAGCTTCTCCAATCTATCAACGTAACTGAAGTCTCTCATTCCTGGAATCACTCTTGTAAATCTTTTATGTACCTTCTCTAAGGCCTTCACATCCTTCCTAAAGTGTGGTGCCCAGAATTGAACACACTACTCCAGTTGGGGCCAAATCAGTGTTTTATATATGTTCATCATTATTTCCACACTTTTGTACTCAATACCTCTATTTATGAAGCCCAGGACTCCGTAAGCCTTTTTAATTGCTTTCTCACAACTAGACCTGCCACCATCAACGATTTATGCACACATACTCCCAGGTCTCTCTGTTTGTGCACTCTCTTTAGAATTGTACCATTTAGTTTATAGGTCCTCTCCTTTCTACCAAAATGCATCACTTCACACTTTTCTGCATTAAATTTAATCTACCACATGTCTGCCCATTTCACCAGCCTATTTATATCTTTCTGAAGTCCCCTCCTCACTGTTCACTATATTTCCAAGTTTTGGGTCATCTGCAAATTTTGAAATTGTACCCTGTACACCCACATTCAAGTCATTAGTATACATCAAGAAAAGCAGCAGTCCTAGAACCGACCCCTGGGGAATATCACTGTATACCTTCCTTCAGTCCGAAAGACATCTGTTCGCCACTACTCTCCGTTTCCTGTCACTTAGCCAATTACTACTGCTGGGCATTTTTTCCAAGTTTATGTGGACATAGTATATTTCACCTCCACCATCCTGCTTTACTAAAATGATACTAAATCTGACAAAAAAAATTCATTATTGAATGAATAAGTGAATTCCTTTCAACAAAATCAGAAATATTTGAGGAACAACTAAACTGGAATTATGAGAATTGTAGGAGACTCAGTATCTCAGAGATAATTTTCTGTGTTCTTCCTTCTGAATTTTGTATTATGTCAAATTGCCTAACTTGAACAATGAATGCAGGAAGCTCAGCCTTTTAAAACTAAGCCATAATATTGTTAAGAACTGATCAAGCAGAGGACAGAAAATTCCTCTTCAAACACCTTAAAATAAATGTTCCTCTTCATTTTAGTGTCTTTACAGATAATTTGATATATTAAAAATGCCACAACAATCCTGCACAACCACCATCGATGCAGTCCACTGACCTAGCAAAAAGAATGTGATCATACATAGAAGTTCACAAAGTTTTACACCTTCAGATGATTATTTGCAAAACTGGAAGTATCTCATCTCGATTGATTTCCAGACAGTCTGATCTGAAAACAAAAGGGACTTCCAATTTCAAAAGAATATAATTAAACATCATCTCACTATCCTAGTATCATTTCCAAAATGTGGTATGACTCTGGAGGAAGAAAAAGGCACTCCTCTGCAATTTCACCGTCACCCCATAATTGCTTTACATTCCCAACACATTACCATTAAAACTTAACCTATTTAATGTACTTAGAATAATATATAGTTAACTTAAATTGGATGCTAGGAGCTAAATGTCCAACATTATAATGTGCCTTACAATCAAATCTATTGATTACTTTGTCTTTCTTAAGAAAGGTGCTCCTCTGAATTCAGGAGAAGCCTTGTAAAGAGTGTAGTCTTTTTTGCCATTTAATTTATTTTCTCTGTCTGATAACTCTCACATTCCCCCTGAAATTGGGTATCCAGAATGCTGGAGAGAAGGCGGTGGCAGTAGGGGATTTACCGTCCTGACTCCTTACCTTTTTCATACTTGGCGCAAAAACTGCATCTGGCCTAGAAGGATGTCCCAAGCGTTTTTTTTAAAAAAGACAGCGGCACAGACTTTGTGCCAAGTTTGGTGAAACTGATACTTTGAGACTAGAAGTTTTCTAATTATCTATTTACTGCCAAAAAGAGACAAACCCTCAAAAAAAATTTCAAGTTTACTTTATTGGAAAGTCTTTGATTATTAGCCAAACAGTCAAGGGTAACCACAAATGAAGTTTAGGTGTCTGGATAACTTACACACATTACCTTAAGCAATGCCTTGTTTGCACTTCAGTATGGTCCACTCAATCACTTATCTGAACATCTTTTTCATGAACAATAACTCAGCTCAAAGTGTTTCTGTTACCATACTGCACTTGTTTTTAAAAAGTTCCTTTTTAGGATAGAACTGCTTTTTATTGTACAGGTACTGCATATGGCACAATCAGACTATGTAAGTTGGGTGCCAGGAGACCACTCAAATAGAGACCTCTATACACTATTCCCCCTATTGATAATTATTCTTCTCGATTTCAAATTCCCTCTTATTGGAGATCAGAGACCCATGACTAACAGGTAGATGGGAAGGAATTGGGCTCTCCATCCTGGCTAATTTCTAAATTTATGGACAACACCAAATTGGGAGGGATAGTCAACACTAAGAAGGACTGCAACAAATTACAAGACATTAATAAACTTGAATAGGCATATAATTGGCAAGTTAAGTTCAACATAGATAAGTGTGAGCTATTACATTTTGGCAAGGGAAAATAAGGAGGCCACATATTACTTGAAAAATAAGAATCTAAATGGGGTAGAGGAGCAAAGGGATCTGGTAGTACAAATACACAAATCACTAAAAGCTGCGACGTAAAGAAGGTCATAACAAAAGCAAGCCAAGCACTGGGGTTTATTTCTAGAGGGATTGAATTGAAAAGTAGAGAAGTTATGCTAAACTTGTATCAAACCTTGGTTAGACCACATTTGGAGTAGTGTGTACAGTTCTGGTCATCATATTGTAAAAATGAGAGAGGCACTGAAGAGGGTACAAAAAAATTACAAGGGTGTTAGCAGAACTGCAAGGTTATACTCATCAGGAAAGGATGAACAGACTGGGTCTCTTTTCTCTTGAAAAGAGAAGGCTGAGGGGTGACTTAATGGAGGTCTTTAAAATTATGAAAGGTTTTGATAAGAGTGGGCACAGAGAGAGTTCCGCTTGTGGGAAAGAGCAAAACTAGAGGCCCAGTATAAGATAGTCACCAAGTAATAAAATATGACATTCTGAAGAAACCTCTATCCAGAGTGGTGACAATGTGGAACTCGTTATCACAGGGAGTAGTTGAGGTGAATAGTTTAGATGCATTTAAGGGGAAGCTAGATAAGCATATGAGGGAGAAGGGAATAGAGGGTTACGCTGATTGTTAGATAAGGAGGCCCGTGTGATGCATAAACGGTGGCATGGACTGGTTGGGCCAAATAGTCTGTTTCTGTGCTGTATATTCCAAGTAATCTTTAGATTTAAATGGAGGCTCAAAAGCAGCTCGTGAGACCAATAAAAATATGAATCTCCAATGTGGTCATGCCTGCAGTGTTCTCTCACTATATAATGCAATGCCACTAAAGGAAGATGAACCGCATATCTGTGACTGATGGCACGCTATCAACACAAAAGTGCACTGTGATCGCATTTAAAACGCAACAGAGAAATTAGGTACAGGCTGCATAAACGAATTATGTTCAATAGTTCAGACAAGTGTGTATCATACATTCAGTTTGGACAAAAATTGTGTAAACTGATTCAAGCTCTCCCATATACAGTCCTTGTCCAAAGTGACAACTTCAGAAGGCATGTGAAGTGGTTAAATCCAGCTAATCTGTAACTAGGTCTCTGATAAATTCTGAACTCTCTGGAACATAAAGTGCAAAAGTCAGGGCACTGAAATTACAGTCAAGAGAAGGACTGGATGCATAGGTTGGGAGGTGGAGCACTCAGCTCCTCTTTACTCTGAAGTGCCTTGATTAAAAGGTGCTATATAAATGCAAACTCTTAACATTCAGAAAAGTTAATTGTCACCTCCATCATCACCAGTAAAAACCACTACTGACTCCTGATGAAAATTATTTGCAAAATATCAGACATCTCAAGATTGCCCAGAAATATGCATCAAAAGTAAATTGTACCAGAACTTTATTGATAATCCTTTTGTTACCAGTCGGTTATGGTGGTGTGTGTGTGGGGGTGGAGGGGGGAGAAGAGAAAATGCTTGTATCACAAGAGATAGAAAAAAAGTGAAGAAATTGTGAAAAAGAAAATAAGTCATACATACAGGATATAAAAAAACATTAAAAAGCATCAAAGAAAATGTCAGGGAGGGCAAAAATATTTAAAAGGCTATTAGAAACCTCCCCCAGTAGCGAAGTTGGTAAATTAACTTCCCAGTGTACAACTGTGTCACATTAATCAGATGATCCCAGGTCCAAACGGCAGCCTCCATACCCTGCTAATCTGAAGTGTAGTCACTGTTGTAATGTAGGAAATCAAAACACCATAATCGAATAGTATGAACAATTTAAAATAGGGATTTATTGGTGAACCTCGAACTCCAATGGCCACCATCGTCTAGACTCGTATGAAGCCAAGGCCTGTGGAACTATCTTTGCAGTAGTCATCAACTTCAGGAGTTATGGAATAAATATCTACTTAACTTGAGCATGCATCAAATAAATGTCTCATCCACTTGTATAATTTTCTAACAAACAGATATCTCTCATCAACAGCCCCTTTCTGTTTCAATGTATAAAAATGTTTAAATCTGTGGTGCAATCTTTACTATTCTGGCATTCAAACTTGGTTTAAATATGACCTTTGGAGTCTGTTTCAAGGCAATCAAAGTTTAGCTTTTTTTTTAAAAAAGTTTGTCCCATTGTCCACGGGAGTAAGAAAAAATTAAAAAAAGATATATTAAATAAAAACAAAGTTAACATTAAAATAAAACAGATTGGGGGGGCAGAAAAATATGGAGCACAAAATTAAAGAAGTTTAAAATTGTACTTTCAGTATTTATTTCAGTTATATATAGATTTATTAAAGTAATAAACCTGCATTGGGTAGCTATATTGGTGTAATATTAGTGTTTGGTTCAACATCACAATGCATGCACTCAATTTTAGCCTGCCAGAGAGACAGTCAATAATGAAAATCTCCGTTGAGAAGCTAGTAGAGCAATAACTTTTTAGTCAGGGATTTTAGTAAATTAAATCTGCTTACAATTCACTAACTGTTGGGTATTCAGTCACAACTACACCAGTGATTCAATAGGCCAAAAATCACAGTCTCTATGCACACGCACCCGTAGAGGTCCCGCAAGTGCCAGTTCTCGGCGTGCAATGCACATGCACCGAAAATCGGCATTTGTGATCTGTCAAAATGTCTTTTGACAGTTCCAATGCATCCCCGGGAGAAAGGCCTTCACAGGCAGAGATATGAGCTATTTGTCCAGCAAATGTCCTTCAAATTCTTGCGCCTGGTAAATGCAGGCGTATGGCCTGCTTTTAACAGTGTAAGAGTTTTAAAAGATAGAAAAACAAAATGTTATCAATGATTTTTATTAGAAATCCTGTTCATTAAGGCAGGTTTATTTTTACCCCTATTAAAACATATTTAAAAGAATTCAAAAAAAATAATTGTCTAAAACATTTAATTAAATTCAATTTCAATTGATTTTAAATATGTTAAGTATTTTTCTTATTTATTTAAAATGTGTTTGTTTTGGGGACTATCCCCATTCATAGAAATGGTGACATCCGTATAAACAAACTCACCATTATTGTGAATGGGAATACGCCATTTTCATTGGTTGGTCCGGCCCACGTGATCCCAGGCTGCACATACGCTCAGAGAATACATGGGCCCCCAACACTGGCGTGTGAATGGAGGCCTCGGAATGCAAGTCTACGTACCTCCGGGACCACCAGGTACTTGCGTTAAAAAAAATTTGGTCGGAGATAGCCTCTGACCACAATTTCTGGGCCAACATTTAGTACCAAAATGGCAGGAAAGTTCTGTTGTTCTATTGCTGTATGCCTACACATCACTTCCAATCCTACATTCTTCATCACATCCCAAAATTAAAATTCATGGAGTTGTAACAAAAATACTTCAATGCTGAAGTTTTTTTTTCTTTTCTTGCCAATTTTGCCCCCTCTCTGCAGGCATTGATTGTTCTAATGTTACCAGCACCTTGTTCCTTGTTTGAAAATCCATTATTTGTGTGCGAGTCTCAGCAGTGAGTGTCAATAGGCTATTCAACCACAAGACATTCCACACCCACAGCAGGGGGTTGCTGGATAGCAATCAAGCTGAGACCAACTGTAAAGCACCTAAAACTTGTGAACAAGTAATTCAGCACAGACTGGAGATCCAACCTCAGACTTTCCTCATCTGTATGGCTTAGCGAAACATTCGATAAACTCACTAAACATTGGGGGAGTCTTCCCAAAATACGTAGTTGAGAGAGTAGAGATTTAAAAATACACACACACATACTCAAACTGACGAACTATCAGTGCTTTCACATTAATTCTAGGCATTTTATGAACACACAGGTCTGTAACACAAAATTGAAAATTTACACCACATACACAGACATCATAATTCACTGATCTGAAACTTATTCAAATCATACATGAGGATGGTCATGGGCAGTGTCTGTCCTGTTCGGGCAAGAACTTTACATGATACATAGTGCAGGTTGGAACGAAACAAGACACAAAATGAAAAGGGGAACACATTCATAAGAACATCAGAAATAGGAACAGGAGAAGCCCATAGGGCCCCTTGAGCCTGCTCCGCCATTCAATAAGATCATGGCTGATCTGATCATGGACTCAGCTCCACTTCCCCGCCCGCTCCCCATAACCCCTTATCGTTTAAGAAACTGTCTATTTCTGTGTTAAATTTATTCAATGTCCCAGCATCCACAGCTCTCTGAGGCAGCAAATTCCACAGATTTCCAACCCTCAGAAGAAATTTCTCCTCATCTCAGTTTTAAATGGGTGGCCCCTTATTCTAAGATCACTTGCCCTCTAGTTCTAGTCTCCCCCATCAGTGGAAACATCCTCTCTGCATCCACCTCATCAAGCCCCCTCAAAATCTTATATGTTTCGATAAGATCACCTCTCATTCTTCTGAGTTCCAATGAGTAGAGGCCCAACCTTTCCTCAAAAGTCAACCCCCTCATCCCCGAAATCAACCTAGTGAACCTTCTCTGAACTGCCTCCAAAGCAAGTATATCCTTTTGTAAATATGGAAACCAAAACTGCACGCAGTATTCCAGGTGTGGCCTCACCAATACCTTATATAGCTGTAGCAGGACTTCCCTGCTTTTATACACCATCCCCTTTGCAATAAAGGCCAAGATACCATTGGCCTTCCTGATCACTTGCTGTACCTGCATACTATCCTTTACGACCCCAAGTAACAACATAAAAGAGAATGAAAAGAAATGCTTAAGACAAGAAAACAACTAACAAAAGTTAGTACAATAAAGTAGTTCCTTCTGTTTAAAGAAACGGAAAAGCAGAAAACGTTCACAGAATAACTAGAACACTATATTGACATCCTTAGCCCAGCTTGCAGCTCCCAGAGCTGCAATTAATGTTTCAACTTCAGCATACAGTATTGGGTAATAATGCTGCTTCAGAACAATAATCCTTTGTTTATTTGACCAGTATCTATATTTGAAAATAACATGTCTTCATTCTCATTTCTGTCAGAATGAGAAATATTTAAGAAATTGCAATATGCAATGGTTTTATCTCTCCCCAGCTCCCAGGTGGTGAAGTAGTAACTGACTTGTTACCAATCACTAAGTTTTCATACAGTAGTTGATATTGGAATGTAAAATTCATATCAATCTTGACCCATCATATTGTATGCATGTGTTAAATCGTTGTATTGTATAGGTTAAATCACTAAAAACTAATGAAATTTCTACATTAATGAATATTTTCTTTCCTCTAAACAATAACATACTTATGACCACAAGCAGCTACCAGCTAATTAATTGATTCTGTCTTACATACAACTTATCATATAATCAATTTTTATTAAATCTTTCTGCGTCTCCCCATCCAAAAAAAACTGAAATGGAACACACCATGGGTAATGTAATGACCAGATTGAGTAGCAAAGAGAGAAATTTCCATTGTACTTTTATATTTCTAATAATAGGAACCAAAGGGTAGCCAGAGAGGGAGAGGAAAGAGGGGAATGTTTTTGTTGTTGCACAACTATACACCTGTACTGGCAGTTGTGATGACAGGATCTGACAAAATCCATCAATATATTTAATGGCATCATCCAATCATTGCATTGTTAATTTCTATACCTTTATTTGCATATTTTTTTTAATTTGGAACTGGCACGGAGATCAGGAATACTAGAGATAATTTGCTGATGTAAGTAGCATGGGCAAATGGATTACATGATTTATTTTATTGTAAATTACTTCTCCCAAGTCAGAATGTCTGTTTATGCCCTAAAACCTGTGAGGTATATAAATATTCAGTGTTCAATTTGAAACAAAGGCAACATATCTCCATCAGAGATAACTGTATGGAATATTAGTGTTACTTCCCAAGTTATAAAAATAAACTACATTTCAGCTCCAACTCTTTGCTCTAGAAATGTCATAATTGATTCCACATTTCAAACAAATGCTTTACTTCCTGCTATTCAAAAGTTTAGAACTACAAAAATGTTTACGAGATGCATCCCATGCCATATGGCCAAGATATGTACAGAATATCTACACAATTCATTTATTTTAATAAATTTACAAATTATTAAAAGCCAACATATCAGCATTTAATAACAAGGACACTAATTTTAAATCAGATCAAAAGAAATTTTACTTGAGGAAAATTCTCCAAAATGTAAATCTGTAAATTGTTAATGGCATCATTACATTGTCCATATAGATGTTTTCATTGAGGACAACAGGCATTAGGGAAGGCTTCAATTTAAATACTGTTTGCAATGTTTATATATTATTTCAAATGTCTTGTACAATTTATTGGTTTCCCGTCAATGTAAAGCACCACTAAAATACTAAATTTAATTTTACATGATTTGTAATAGGAGGATTTTTTTTCCGAAAGAATAGCTCGCTTTATGACTTCCCAAATTATTTAGGTTCAACACCACATAAACGTGGTCAATTCTCAGCAAGTCGTCGAGGATGGCTTGATATAGTAATTCTCAGTAGATTAGAGCTTTGTGTATGTTATTATTTACTAGTATTTCGTGAACAAATATTTACCTTTTGTACAAACATATCAAATAAAAACTAAGGGCTACGCTAGAACAAAATCGATCAAAAACCAGTCACATACATTTCGTACTAAAATAACGGGGAAACCGGGACTTAAAGCATTTGTTCAGGTTACCATTATCCTCGTCCTGTGAGCAATATAGTGGATATCTATAGAAAAAATAAGCGTGCGCTTTATTCCAAAAGTTGGACTGGTTGTCATATTACTGTGTGTTGTACATTGTTGACGTGGCCTGAGGTCGCAGCTCAGTCCTTTGTGTGCCAGTTCACCTCCCGGGTGTGGGACACCGGCAAACTGGCGGCTGTGTCTATTCTGCATCGACCTCAGCTGTTCGATGACGTAGAAGGCATCGAGGGTCAAAAGGTGGCTGACGTCACTGCAGCAAATCATTTTCCCGGGCGCGTTTGAATTTACCTCCTGTCGGCACAGGCACCCACCCAAGGCCGTGATAAAACACGCAACAAAAACCTTCGCTTCCCCCGCCACCAAAATATCCCAACTGAAAATATGATTCACAACCCCTGTCCACTCCAACCGCCGAACCCCCTCAAGAGGAATTTTCCACTTCAACCCCCCCCACTACACACACACACCCTCCCAAACAAACGCCGGCTCGACCTACCTTGCTAACGGATGTATATTAGCACGTGAATGATCGACAGCCGCGCCAGCCAATCGTCGCCAGCGATTACGTTCGCTGGGCACAAATCAAGAAAGGAGACGCTCCTCGCCGACCAATCAACGCGGCGCAGGGGCGGGACTTGCAGCTTCTCCTCCTCCCCCACCCCCCTCCCTCCAGGTTCGGTTGGACGGAGAGAATTTACTGTAGAACAAGATGGCGGCTATTTCCACAACAAGCGACCCCCAACGCATATTAATTACAGACCTCTAACGGCTGACCCCGAGTGCGTTTCATTCGCCGGCGGCCGCGCAACACAAAGCTCGCAGCTTCACTTTCCAAACCCACAGGCAAACAAACGCGCAACAACGCGTTTAAAAAAATAAATAATCCCCCGCCATTTACCTGGTATGCGAAACGAGCGGAGAGCGAGAGAAAAAAAAACTCCCCTCCGGGACACAATAATTATTAATGGCACCAGAAGCGATCTGCCGTTCGGTTGGCCGCTGTTCAACGCCGAATATGTCGTCTTCTTCGATCGGAGCGCTTCATCGTGCGCCCGAGGATGTTTCGTCGGAGCCTGGCGACGACAAAGACGGGACTTTAATGGAGATTTTTTTTTTGAGTGCAAGGAAAGAGTACGTAAGATAGCGGTAGAAACGCGAACCCTTGCCGCTGGTCGCGGGTGGGGGGTGGGGGAGGGGAGGGAAAGCTCTTTTCAATCACAGACCGGACACGCCCCTGCGCATGACCCGAGCATTGGCGGAAACCCCGTGCAGCAGCAGTCAGCAGCAGCGGCGGCAGTAACGCAGGAGCAGGAGGCCAAGCAGCCTGGGTGCTCAGAGCAGCCACTACCTGGGGGTGGTGGGGGAACTGTCCCCCAACCCCAGCAACTCCGTCCGCAGCCAGCCTCAGCTTCACTGGCGGAGGAGCTGTGAGCCTCGGTGCAGTGTTGCTGCTTGACAACGCTTCGAATCATGGGGCAGGCGGTGTT
Source organism: Pristiophorus japonicus (assembly GCF_044704955.1). Classification (NCBI taxonomy): domain Eukaryota; kingdom Metazoa; phylum Chordata; class Chondrichthyes; family Pristiophoridae; genus Pristiophorus; species Pristiophorus japonicus. The sequence goes on along the minus strand of NC_091993.1, from coordinate 96,672,067 downwards.
AACCTGCTTCGAATCATGGGGGCAGTCCACACCCATTATTTAGTGGCTTTAATTTCTTCCCCTGGAGAAAGAATTATGATTGAGAATTTTTTTTTTCAACTCCCATTTTAAAATCAGGGAGTTGCCTCTTTAAGTTTTCAGAAATAAGTTGCATCTTGAAACCCAGATAGGGACTGCCACACCTCCATGAGTAAGACTTCGCTAGTTTCCAATGAAGACATCACAGTAATGTGCAAGAAATCAAGATACTCAACAGTGGATTACATATTTTGTCTTGAAATTGTTGTGTACTTTCCACCTAAAAAGCGCGTGTTTAGCTCTTTCGTTCTTTTTGATTTATTATTAAAGCATTGTTAATTTTCGATTTGAATTACATCATTTGAAATGTGTTCTGGAAACAGCGAGTTGCTGGAGTACAATCTACGAGTAGGCGTTGACGGTAGGGAGTGGTTCTTTTGCCTGGCTCCCTACAAAATTGTTTGTGACTGGAAATAAATTGTGTTGTTAGTTATGGACGTTTGATTTGCGTTGTGTGTACTGTACGAGATGCTATTAGCTGAATGGGGCCTGAACCATGCCAAACAATAAACAGTTCTTCAGCATGCACACTGTTCAACTGATTATAAATAAGACGCGGGACGTCAAGCCATATGATTACTATTGGCCAATGAGAGTGGCGACACGCCCATCACGTGATTTCTATTGGCCAATAATGCAATTTCTAAGTTTAAAAAAAACAAAAGTCTTAAGTTGAATATGCCTCGTTACAGAACATTGTCTCAAAAACAGGTTTTCAAACTCACAATCGGAGGATTTGATTATAATTTAACCGTCTATTTAAACTATTTTGTCTCTACCAATATTCTGTGGATGATCAACGAAATGTTGCTTTGTTTGGTGATCGATACATAGAAACATAGAAAATAGGTGCAGGAGTAGGCCATTTGGCCCTTCTAGCCTGCACCGCCATTCAATGAGTTCATGGCTGAACATGCAACTTCAGTACCCCATTCCTGCTTTCTCACCATACCCCTTGATCCCCAATGTTACTACATAGAACATTGCTCTATAATTTGAAACCTCATTCGATGAGGCAAAGTCCTTCCTATCAAGCTGTCATCTAACAATCCAAATTGATTCAGATAAAACATTCACTTTAGTGATTATTAATTAGTTGTTGAAGATGCACACCATAATTAATCTACCTCATGTCAGTATACTTTAAGTTGCATATACAATACAGACTTTCAATATTTCTTGTTTTTTCAATAACATTTCTCATTTTTCAATAACATTTGAAATGCAAGCCTCATAGAATTCACTTGACATTTACTATACTTTGCCTCAGGCACTTTAGAAAATATGTTAAGCCATAGTTTATATACTTCCATGTACTGAGTGTTGCATTTTGCCTAAGGGACTAGTCAAGAAATGTGGTTGCTCCATCATTGCAGTAATGTGTCCATTCTATTCCGTACCAGAAGGTGGGTAGTGGTGTTCTACAAAGATCAATGCTGGGACCACTGTTCACAATTTATATTAACGATTTAGACTTTGGACTCAAAAACACAATTTCTAAATTTGCGGATGACACAAAATTGGGGGTAATAGTCAATACTGAAGAGGACTGCACCAAATTACAGTAGGGCATTAATAAACTTGCAGAATGGGCATATCATTGGCAAATGAAGTTCAACACAGATAAATGTGAGGTATTACATTTTGGTAGGAACAATAGGGAGGTCACTTATTACTTGGAGAGAAAGATTGGCATTTATATAACGCCTTTCACGACCACGGACGTCTCAAAGCACTTCATAGCCAATTACTTTTGGAGTGTAGTCACTGTTGTAATGTGGGAAATGTGGCAGCCATTTTGCGCACAGGAAGCTCCCACAAACAGCAATGTGATAATCTGTTTTTATTATCTGGTTATTATGTTGATTGAGGGATAAATATTGGCCAGGACACCAGCGATAACTCCCCTGCGAGGGTAAGTGTCTAGGTGGGGTAGAGGAACAAAGGAATCTCAGAGGACAAATACACAAATCATGAAAAGTTGCGACACAGCTTAGCAAGTCAGTAAAAAAAAAAAGCAAACCAAGCACTAGGGTTTATTTCTAGAGGTATAGAATTGAAAAGTAGGGAAGTTATGTTAAACCTGTATCGAATCTTGGTTAGACCACACTTCGAGTACTGCGTACAGTTCTTGTCGCCATATTATAAAAAGGATATAGAGGCACTGGAGAGGGTGCAGAGAAGATTTACAAGGATGATACCAGAGAATGCAAGAGTATACATATCAGGAAATGATAAATAGGCTGGGTTTCTTTTCTCTTGAAAAAGGAAGGCTGAGGGGTGACCTAATAGAGGTCTTTAAAATTATGAAAAGTTTTGATAGTGAATACAGAGAGAATGTTTCCACTTGTGGGGAAGAGCATAACTAGAGGTCATCAACATAAGAGTCACCAAGCAATTCAATAGGGAATTCAGAAGAAAATTCTTTATCCAAAGAGTAGCAAGAATGTGGAACTCACTACCAAAGTAGAGTAGTTGAAGCGAATAATATAGATGTATTTAAGGGGAGGCTAGACAAGCATATGCAGGAGAAGGGAATAGAGGGTTATGCAGATGAGGAAAGACCAGAGGAGACTTGAGTGGAACGTAAACACCACTGGTCTGGTTGGACCGAATGCCTATGTAATCCTATTCGGACATGGCGGTGCCAACAACCAAGAGAGCATGGTAGATGGGTGCATTGATGACTATGCAGGTCAATATGTGATGAACAGTGGTTACCACAAGCCTCACATACCACGTTCCTTGGAAAAAGGCTTTCTCCTGTCGGTCCCTCTGAAGTACTTGTCTCTCGCGTCTTGCCGCCACACTGGCACTGTGTTGTAGCTCAAAACCCTTCACTTCTCTCACTGCACACCACTGATGTCTGTTTATAGTCATTAATTCTTAGAAAAACCTGGCTATGTTGCATTTCTTCAAGTGAATCTTTGTAGTGCTTTTTTGTGCACCTGTTGTCTTCTCCCATCCGCCAGTTCTCCATAACGTAGTTGCTTTGCTAATCATACATCGTCCATCATAACAATACCTGAATACCACCAAAACTGTACATTCCTGTTAGAACTGTGATAATTGAACACTACTGAAGAATAAGGTATTTACAAGTCCTGCATCATAAACTCCCATCAACAATACAATGTCCAAATTATGTATATTAGAAATATTTCTAAATGCAAACAGAACTTTCTCAAACATAACGGAATTGTATACCTGTTCACCCCTCTGCCGCCAAATTTTGTTTCCATGACAGTTTACAGATTGAATTTTTTGAGGTCCCAGGACATTTAAATTTAACATCTATAGTATCATGGAACTTAAGTTCAAAACCTATAGTCTATAAGTGAGGTGTTTTAAAATATTAGATAATATCAAAATGAGATCTCAAAAGACCTTTTTGAATTTTAATGCCATCCAGAATTGGAAGTGGCTATGAAGGAAACTTGGTTTATTCACAGAATTGCATGTTAATTGTGGAGCACATATGATGGTGATTTTGTTCAGAGTCCACTTCTGGTTTCCAAGACAAACTTCAAATGACACAAGCCTTTCAATTTATTTTAAGTTGATGTCAGTTTCTTCAACAAGCAAAACAGCAATCACGTTAGCATGAATTAATGACTAAACTTTAAGGTTTCTGTTTTTGTTCATTTGGAAATCTTCGTGCCATTTAGTACATTATGGTTGAGGGATACAGGTATAATTTATTTGGAAATAATCATATATAAACAAATTTATAGGTGCATTATTTTACAGCCAGAATTAGCAAAAGGTCAATAGTGTGGTGTTACATGTAAACATTAAGTAATGCAACAAATGAGCATAAATTAACATGAAAAAAAATATACCACCAACAATTATGTTGTCAAAATTACTACACAATTGGAACCCCTTTTAAGCCCACTTGTTTACACAATCCTCAGTCACAATGCTAATGAGGATGGGGTTCCCCCAAACTTTTGTGTGGTGTTAAACTAAAATGGAACTTTCCATTTCTGCTGGGGAAAATTGTGTCCACCACATCCCATTACAAGTATACCTTCTGTCAGCTGATTACAGAGTTGTGGTTTATACTTGTGAGATAGTGACGTGTGCAACTTTTGCCCTCTCCCCCTCCCTCCCATTCCTCTTGAGAAATGGAGAGTAATTTTCAGGGCTCAGATTGGTCAATGGTAATAACTGGCTATCCAATTTTCTATGCTGTCCATGGGTAAAGCTAGTTTTATCTCTGCTAGGGTAACAAAGTCAATGCATGAAGAAGTCTGCAACTCAATTTTTCTTAGCTGAAGGACATCTTATGGAAACATTTGGATGAAAAGGGAAATGATTTCAAATTTTTCAAATGAATCTGTAAGATGTGATCCATTCTCCCAACAAAGTTTATAATTGTGGTATCATATCTTGCGAGGAATTTTCTAAGATGACGGAGCAGAGGATTTAAAATTCCACGTACGGTATACTATAAACAGTGGAAGGAAATTGAAGGAAGAAATATGTCAGCAAATCTACGAGGTGAGTAGCATACATAGAATAATAATCATGGGTGATTTCAACTACCCCCAAATAAACTGGCAGGAAAACATAGAAACATAGAAAATAGGTGCATGAGTAGGCCATTCAGCCCTTCGAGCCTGCACCACCATTCAATAAGATCATGGCTGATCATTCACCTCAGTACCCCTTTCCTGCTTTCTCTCCATACCCCTTGATCCCTTTAGCCATAAGGGCCATACTTAACTCCCTCTTGAATATATCCAATGAACTGATATCAACAACTCTCTGCGGTAGGGAATTCCACAGGTTAACAACTCTCTGAGTGAAGAAGTTTCTCCTCATCTCAGTCCTAAATGGCTTACCCATTATCCTTAGACTATGTCCCCTGGTTCTGGACTTCCCCCAACATCAGGAACATTCTTCCTGCGTCTAACCTGTCCAGTCCCATCAGAATTTTATATGTTTCTATGAGATCCCCTCTCATCCTTCTAAACTCCAGTGAATACAGGCCCAGTCGATCCAGTCTCTCTTCATATGTCAGTCCTGCCATCCCGGGAATCAGTCTGGTGAACCTTTGCTACACTCCCTCAATAGCAAGAATGTCCTTCCTCAGATTAGGAGACCAAAACTGAACACAATATTCCAGGTGAGGCCTCACTAAGGCCCGATACAACTGCAGTAAGACCTCCCTGCTCCTATACTCAAATCCCCTAGCTATGAAGGCCAACATACCATTTGCCACCTTCACATCCTGCTGTACCTGCATGCCAACTTTCAATGACTGATGTACCATGACACCCAGGTCTCGTTGCACCTCCCCTTTTCCTAATCTGCCGCCATTCAGATAATATTCTGCCTTTGTGTTTTTGCCACCAAAGTGGATAACCTCACAATTATCCACATTATACTGCATTTGCCATGCGTTTGCCCACTCACTTAACCGGACAAAGTCACCCTGCAGCCTCTTAGCGTCCTCCTCACAGCTCACACCGCCACCCAGCTTAGTGTCATCTGCAAACATGGAGATATTACACTCAATTCCTTCATCCAAATCATTAATGTATATTGTAAAGAGCTGGGGTCCCAGCACGGAGCCCTGCGGCACCCCACTAATCACTGCCTGCCATTCTGAAAAGGACCAGTTTATCCCGACTCTCTGCTTCCTGTCTGCCAATCAATTCTCTATCCACGTCAGTACATTACCCCCAATACTATATGCTTTAATTTTGCACACCAATCTCTTGTGTGGGACCTTGTCAAAAGTCTTTTGAATGTCCAAATACACCACATCCAATGGTTCTCCCATGTCCACTCTACCAGTTATATCTTCAAAAAATTCTAGAAGATTTGTCAAGCATGATTTCCCTTTCATACATCCATGCTGACTTGGACCGATCCTATCACTGCGTTCCAAATGGGCTGCTATTTCATCTTTAATAATTGATTCCAACATTTTCCCCACTACTGATGTCAGGCTAACCAGTCTATAATTACCCGTTTTCTCACTCCTTTCTTAAAAAGTGTTACATTAGCTACCCTCTAGTCCATAGGAACTGATCAAGAGTCGATAGGCTATTGGAAAATTATCAATGCATCCACTATTTCTAGGGCCACTTCCTTAAGTACTCTGGGATGCAGACTATCAGGCCCCGGGGATTTATCGGCCTTTAATCCCATCAATTTCCCTAACACAATTTCCCACCTAATAAGGACTTCCTTCAGTTCCTCCTTCTCACTAGACCCTCGGTCCCCTCGTATTTCCGGAAGGTTATTTGTGTCTTCCTTCGTGAAGACAGAACCAAAGTATTTGTTCAACTGGTCCGCCATTTCTTTGTTCCCCATTATAAATTCGCCTGAATCTGACTGCAAGGGACCTAAGTTTGTCTTCACTAATCTTTTTCTCTTCACATATCTATAGAAGCTTTTGCAGTCAGTTTTTATGTATCCGGCAAACTTCCTCTCATATTCTATTTTCCCCCTCATAATTAAACCCTTTGTCCTCCTCTGCTGAATTCTAAATTTCTACCAGTCCTCAGGTTTGCTGCTTTTTCTGGCCAATTTATATGCTCTTCCTTGGATTTAACACTATCCCTAATTTGCCTTGTTAGCCACGGTTGAGCCATCTTCCCGTATTATTTTTACGCCAGACAGGGATGTACAATTGTTGAAGTTCATCCACGTGACCTTAAATGTCTGCCATTGCCTATCCCCGTCAATCCTTTAAGTATCATTCGCCAGTCTATTCTAGCCAATTCACGTCTCATACCATCGAAGTTACCTTTCCTTAAGTTCAGGAACTAGTCTCTGAATTAATTGTGTCCCTCTCCATCTTAATAAAGAATTCTACCATATTATGGTCACTCTTCCCCAAGGGGCCTCGCACAACAAGATTGCTAATTAGTCCTTTCTCATTACACATCATCCAGTCTAGGATGGCCAGCTCTCTATTTGGTTCCTCGACATATTGGTCTAGAAAACCATCCCTAATCCAGGAAATCCTCCTCCATTGTATTGCTACCAGTTTGATTAGCCCAATAAATATGTTGATTAAAGTCGCCCATGATAACTGCTGCACCTTTATTGCACGCATCCCTAATTTCTTGTTTGATGCTGTCCCCAACCTCAGAACTAGTGTTTGGTGGTCTGTACACAACTCCCACTAGCGTTTTCTGCCCTTTGGTATTCCGTAGCTCTACCCATACCGATTCCACATCATCCAAGCTAATGTCCTTCCTTACTATTGCGTTAATTTCCTCTTTAACCAGTAACTATACCCCACCTCCTTTTCCTTTCTGTCTATCCTTCCTGAATGTTGAATACCCCTGGATGTTGAGTTCCCAGTCTTGGTCACCCTGGAGCCTTGTCTCTATGATGCCAATTACATCATATCTGTTAACAGCTATCTGCGCAGTTAATTTGTCCGTCTTTTTAACACACTTTGCCAGTTTAGAATTTTGCTGTAATGTGGTCCTTTTTGCCTTGGGTTTCTCTGCCCTCTACCTTTCCTTTTCTTCTTTCTATCTTTTGCTTCTGCCCCCATTCTACTTCCCTCTGTCTCCCTGAATAGGTTCCCACTCCCCCTGCCATATTAGTTTAATCCCTCCCCAACAGCATTAGCAAACACTCCCCCCATGACATTGATTCCGGTCCTGCCCAGGTGCAGACCGTCCAGTTTGTACTGGTCCCACCTCCCCCAGAACCGGTTCCAATGTCCTAGGAATTTAAATCCCTCCCTTCTGCACCACTCCTCAAGCCACGTATTCATCTGAGCTATCTTGTGATTCCTACTCTGACTAGCATGTGGCACTGGTAGCAATCCTGAGATTACTACCTTTTGAGGTCCTACTTTTAAAATTTAACTCCTAGCACCCTAATTCCTCTTGTAGGACCTCATTCCATTTTTTACCTATATCGTTGGCAGCTATATGCAGCACGACAACTGGCTGTTCACCCTCCCCCTTCAAAATGTCCTGCAGCCACTCGGAAGAAGCAGCGAAAGAAGAGGGAATCAGGTTTTTACAGTGTATACAGGACTCCTTTCTCACTCAGTCCATAAGAAGTCCAACAAGAAAAGAATCACTGCTGGTCTTGCAATGGGTACTGAACCAGAACAGATGGAAGTAAAAGTAGGAGAGCATATTAGTAGTAGTGATCACAACATAATAAGGTTCAAGATTAGAATTGAGAGTGACATAAGTAGGACAAAGACTAAGGTAATAGATTGGAAAAGAACAAATTCAGAAAATGAGGATGCAACTAAAGAAGGTAAACTGGGAGAAAATCTTGAAAAAGACAGTGGGAAATCTTTAAAATATAGAGTTCAAGAGAAATGTATTCCACAAAAAGCCAAAAGCAAGCACGCTAATTATGGGGCACCATGGATGAATAAAGAACCAAAGGAAAAATTGCATCTAAAGAAACAAACATAAGAAGTACAAAAAGGGAATATGAGGAAATTGGGAGAGAATTTTTTTTTTTTTTTAATCAGGAAGACAGAAATTATGAAATGAAATGATCATCAAGGAATATAAAAAGAAAAAGTATTCTATAGACAGGACAAATAACAAAAGTAAAATTAAAGTTGGGCTAGGGCCACTAAAGGATGAGCAAAATAAACTCAGATAATGACAGAGAAATGGTAGAAGTACAGAATAACTACTATGCCTCCGTTTTTAACTAATAATCAAAATAGATATTTCACTAGAGGATAAACTTAAAGAATATTAATACAGTTGGGATAGAAAGAGAGAGAAAATAATTGACAAACTAGCAAAACTAAAAAAGAGGATAAAACCCCAAGATGGTATGCACCCACATATACTCAAGATAAAACTAGGAGGAGATAGCAGAGGCACTAGTTTATATATACACAAAAAAGTTCCATGGGTGAGAGGGTAGTGCCAGAGGACTGGCAGAGAGCTAATGTGTCTATGCACAAAAAGGGAGATAAAACAAAATCTGGGAACGCTTAATGTCCGTGATAGGAAAGATTCCAGTATCTTTCCTAACAGTGATAGAAGAGCATCAAGAGACAGAAAATATATAATTTTTAAAAAGCATAGATTCTGAAAGGCTAATTCATGCTTAACTAACCTGATCCAATTCTTTGAAGAGGTAACGGAAAGAGTAGACAAGGTTAATGCAGATGTCATATATTTGGATTTTCAAAAGACCTTCGATAGGTACCACATGGTTGGCTCATAACAAAGTTTAGGGCCTGTGGAGTCAGGAGAGAAATAACTGAATGGATAGCAAATTAGCTATAAAAAAAAGACAGCAGAGAATAGCTAAATGGTAGTTGTTCAGATTGGAGGAAGTTAGAAAGAAGTGTTCCTCAAGGATCATTGCTGCGACTACTGTTATTCAAAATTGACATTCATGATTTGGACTTGGATCAAGTAACTATCAAAATTTACAGATAATACCAAATTTGGGGGGGGGCGAGGTGGTTAGCCAACAGCGAGGAAGAATCCAACATAATACAAGAAGACATTAGAAAATTTGCAGATGGGGCAGGTATGTGGCAAATTAACTTTCAGATAAATATGAGGGTATACACTTTGGTAGGAAAAACAGAAACATCACCGGCATGGACACGATGGGTCGAATGGCCTACTGTGTCGTAATTGTCTATGATTCTATATGATCACCTACACCTTAGAAAATAAGAAACTGAATGGGGTAGAAGAATAAAGGGACCTAGGGATACAGGTGAACAAACCATTAAAAGCAGCATCTCGGGTCAGCAAAGCAATTAAAAATGCTAACCAAGCACTGCGATTTATTCCTAGGGGTATAGAATTCAAAGTAGTGAAGTTATGTTAAACTTGTGTAGTACCTTGGTCAGGAGCACTGTGCACAGTTCTGGTCTCCAGATTATAAAAAGGGCATCGAAGCACTGGAGCAAGTGCAAAAAGATTTACAAGGATGGTCCCAGAACTGAGAGATTACAGCTCTCGGGAAAGATTGAACAGGTTGAGGCTTTTTTTTCTTTAGAAAAGAGAAGACTTTGAGGAGATCTGATAAAGGTCATTAAAATTATGCATGGGTGGAGAGAATGTTTCCACTTGTTGGAGAATCCAAAACTAGGGGCCATAAATACAAGGTAGTTACTAATAAATCCAATAGGGAAATAAAGACATTTCTGTGGACCTCGCTACCACAGGAAGTGAATGAGGCAAATAGCTTAGATGCTTTCAGAAGGAAACTAGACAAGTACATAAGAGAAAAGAGTATAGAAAGATATGCTGAAAGGCTGAGATGAGGTAGATAGAATAGGAGACTCGTGTTGATTATAAACACCAGCATAGACTAGTTGGGCTGAGTGATCGGTTTCTGTGCTATATATTCTCTATAATGCCTAAGAGCTGCATTTTTGTCTTGAGGATTGAATTAAAAATGCACGGCTGAAATCCTGTTCCACTAAAGCTAGAACCGCAGACTTTAATCTACAGAGATCTAATGGGGAGCCGTCTTTTTATGACCATGACAAAGATTAGAGCTGGCAATGCAGAAAAATGGATAAGAATTACTCGTGACTAATTTGAGCCGAGGCAGTTTCTCTCCATCCGTCATGCTATGGAGTGGAGAGGAGGAAAGAAAGAGAGGGTAGAAGAATCACATGCCTCTCAGAATCCACCACTATTTCCTTATCATAAACTACAGATATGATGTGTGAGAAAGTCCATTCCAGGATCTCAGCTTCCACCTGTTGAATCTTACAGTATTTCTCAGGGTATTTCTGTAATATATAAAATGGTGGCTCGTGAGGAACGTTCTAACGAGTCATGAGGATGGAAGACTCCATAACATGTAATGCAAATTGCTGTCTTTGTTACTGTTACATAGGAACATAGGAATGTACAGGATCAGAAAATACTACTGTAGTCCATCTGGCCAGTTCAAAAATATATTTTGTTTTGCATCTCATAACCTATTGAGCTCCCACTTCAATTTGCCAATATTATCCAAGTAAATTGTCTCTCCGGGAAATCTGTCCATGTATTCTGTACTTTGTGTGAAATAGTTTCATTTAAATTGTGTTCACCTTCCCTCTTTTGAGCTTGAATCCATGTCCCCAGGTTGTAGTGTACTTTAATGTTATTATCCAATATTGATACAAAATTTTACAAAACAAATGAAATAAAGAATGCTAGTCAAATCAAGGCCCAGTTTATTCCACGAGTGATTAATCATGAGTTATAAAGTTCCCTTAACATGTACTGACTTGGGTACTCCACTGTGTATTCTGTTTACATGACTTATAAGGTGGGGCCACTTTGCAATAAACATACTCAAATTTACAACAATAACTTACATTTGTATAGCACCCTTAACAGAAAAATAGCCGAAGGTACTTCTCAAAGGCATAAGGAAAGAAATTGGATTCCAAGCCAAATAAAATATAAAGAGGAGAGACCAAAAGCTTGGTAAAAGAAGTGTACCACGCCTGCTCCTCTCAGCTACACCTTCAGGTAAGTATTTAAAAAAGAAACTTACCTTTAAGGGCTGCTGGTTAGGCTGCATGTAGACATGGTTATTCTGAACACAGCCTGCTCAGTCCGGCGCGTTCAGGGCAGCTCAGTTTTGGGAAGGGGGCCTCAAACAGGCACTAGGTCCCCTATTTGCATATGCAAAGAGTTTATTGTTTGAGGCATGGACCCTGGATACCTATACGAGAGCCTTTACCAATATGGCAGAAGGTGGAATGTGCATGTGCAAGCTGATGCTTAAGCGCCTATTTTATGCCTGTAAAACTGGTGTGGCATCAACAAATTTCTTGGACTCAAGTCCAAGACTACCCATGAGCAACACAGCAGAAGATCTACTCGTTCAATAAAAGTTAGTGATTGTGATATAGTAGTCATTCTTGTGGAATGCGCAAGTTATTAAAAAAAAACTAAGATTCCACAAACAACACAAAAGCATTTGTAATTTTTACATTTCCTCTACAAGCACTTGGTCAGTCATCAGCAGAGTGACGTGAAAGAATATTCCACTGGACCCATTATATTAAAATGCTTATAACACCGAGAAAGAAACAGAAGTGCCATTTTTCAACACAGACATGTAGTGTAAACTTGGTAATGCATTAGACATGACTTACAAGAAAAAAATCAATGTAAAAGTCCAGTTGGATAGTTTTGGCATGTGCACTACTTTGATAAGGCAGAGTAAAACAGCACTTTGTTATTTCAGCAAGCTTAGCCAGTACCAACTGTGCTAGTTTCTAGCTTCCTATTTCCCAGAGCAAAAACATCCCACAGTTTACAAAACTGTATCAAAAGAGTGGTTAGACAATGAAACTTGATTCAGATTGGACTAAATTTACCTAACATCTTGTGTAGCAAGTATTTAGTGATACTTGTTTCTTTAGTCGGGTGATTTATAAGCCAGCTATCTAGATAAGTAAAAATAAAAGCAAATATTGATCCAGTTCTTTTGAGAAACTGTCATTTTAAATGAAAGAGGTGAAATGCACCAGCTTCAATTATAAATTTCCTGCCTTGTCTAATGCCATTATCCATGTGCTTTTCTTGGCAGCAGTTCAGTTGCTGAACCTATGATCTCCAATGGAAGTAGTTTCTAGCAAGTGAAAGTAACAGTGAGATTGTCGAGTTGAATTTGTAATTATTTCCCAGGCCAAGAACACATAGGTATTACTTCATTTCCAATACACATTTTCTGTTAATCTGTAACTGGTAAAATTAAGCCAGTCTTCATGCAAAAGTGTTTATGAAACTTTATTTTTTGGGAAGTAGAGAAAGCCATTTCATTACAAAGAAAAAAGTAAGTTGCATTTATATAACACCTTATCACATCTCTGAGGAATGTCCCAAAACATTTCACAATGAATTGTCATCACTGTTGGTAGTTAGGCAAAAAGTGCAGCAATTTTTGGCATAACCATGTCTGACAGCTTATGAATGACCAATTAATCTGTTGTTGGTTGGTTGAGGGAAGAATTACAAAAGAATTCCCTGCTCTTCAAGTAGTGCCATGGGCTCTTTAATGTCCATTAGAACCACAGAACAGGCAGATGGAGCCTTGGTTTAATTTCTCGTTTGAAGGCTGAAACCTCTGATGACGCAGTACTCCTGCAATACTGCATTGTCAGAGGTGCCAGAACATACGAGTCATTTTTAACTTCCATGTTTCAGACTACTCTTGTTGGTGAGTCCGAGATCCCTACATCTCATCTGGATAAATTTAAAGTATGCCCAAGACATGAATAACGAACCCTCTTTAGTTTATTTCGGCTGCTGGTTTTATCAGATTATCTCACTTGGTCCTCCTTGTCTCAGAAAGCAGCAGAATAAAACTACACTAGTCTTTTGAATTAAACTTTAACTACCAAACAAATTTATTGAAAAAGTGGTAGAAGTAGCAGTAACACAATGTATACTTGCAGTAATTCTTAAGTTTAGTTACTCTTTGTTTAGTAGAAAATAAACAGTTCACAATTGGTGTGCTAAATCATAAGTAATATTCTTATGTAATAATACTTTCCCTTTTCTCACTGTATAAATTGGCCAAACACTATCTTTTTGGAGACTTTAGCTATACTCACTTTTTTGAACACAGCACCTTCAAAACAAAAGGTCCAGACCTCGCAAATTTAAGTAACTGTTGACTATAAAAAAAGCTGTCACTTGACTGAGAGGGGTTTTTTAGTTGCCCAAAATTAACTTGTAATTTAAATCCATATCTGAGCTTAAGGCAAGTGCTTTTCTATGTATTTAGTTGTACAAGATTAATTGATCATTCAGAAGAGGTGGGTACAGAGTGGGTAGCAATGGCACCGCACTGGTCAACACACCAGAAACTTGACAATGAAAGAAAACTAACAAACCGCTTTTATTAAATTTTAGCACCTTAGTTAATGACGAGTGGTATTGTCCTCAATACAATATTTCTTGAATTCAGTGTTTTAAATTATCATTATTCATATGTGGACAATGGAGTTTCATGGTACAGAACTAAATGGTCCATCAGGAGCAAATGTTTGGATTCACTTACCCTGTAAGTATCTCTCCTATAGTTAAGGGTATAAACACATAGGTGGATGTGCAATTTATACTGAAGATTTTATGACTGATTTTAACTTTCGGGAGTGGCAGAAAATGGGCAGTCGTGGATCGGCTGTCCATTATACACCGTGCCCGATTTTCCTTTTCATTCAAGTCAATAGAAAGGGAAATAGGGACCAGGAAAATAATGGGCAGCCAATCCACTACTGCCTGTTTTCTGCCACCACCAAAACTTAAAATCAGCTCTTCTGTCTTTACACAACTGAACATTCGGTTTAGTTTTCCTATTAATTATTCTTATGTCATCAATCATTTTATGGAAAGGTACCAGTTGAATTTAATCATAAGCAGTACAGTTTGATTTAAATGATTAAAATCTAGAATTGATGAAATTCTGTAACTTGTAAACATGCATGTACAATTCAGAATTTTTAAAATTGATTAAAAAAATATAGTACTTTAAACATACAAAGGATGTTGGCTTTTTCCTGCTGTGTTATTACCTCACAAGCTGTGGGTCAGACTATATGGGTCCGAGGGTGGTCACGGAGCTACAATGCTGTTTCCTTGGGTCTCTTGTTTAGATTTGAAAAAGGAACAAAGCTCATCACCTCCTGAAATGTACGTCCTGAAAATAACAGTACTATATTAAATGTCTTTATAGTATAAGTTTAATTTTTTATATCTAAGCATTTTGAACAGTTTACATATATGCAGAATCTTGATCGAAGGAAACCGGATTTTAAAATTAATAGTTCTCAGCAATTTTGTTTATCCAATAGTTTTGTTTCAATTTTTCCCTTTTTTTTTTTTTACAACCCATGAATTGATCAGTATTAATCAGTGCATCAAAAAACTACAATTACATTATTTATATTAATCCAATAACATAAACACCATGCTATCATACAATGTCTCTGATCCCTCAATCACCATCCCTGGGTATATCCTGTTTCACCAGCAGGACAGAGGCACCAGAGTAGTGGCACAGTGATATGTAGTCGGGAGAGAGTGGCCATCGAGTCCGGACGCCATTAAGTCTCATGGTTTCAGGTCAAGCATGGGCAAGGTAACCTCCTGCTGATTACACCCTATTGCCCTTCCTCAGCTGATGAATCAGTCCTCCTCCATGTTGAACACCAATTGCAAGAAGCATGGAGAGTAGCAAGGGCACAGAAATGGGGGACTTCAATGTCCATCACCAAGAATGGTCAGTAGCACCATTATTGACTGAGCCCTGAAGGACATAGCTGCCAAACTGGGCCTACAGCAGGTGGTGAGGGAACCAACGAGTGAAAAACCTACTTGACCTCATCCTCACCAATCTACCTGTTGCAGATGCATCTGTCCATGGCACTATTGGTAGGAGTTACCACTGCACAGTCCTTGTGGAGACAAAGTCCCGTCTTCACACTGAGGACACCCTCCATCGTGTTGTGTGATACAACCACTGTGCTAAATGGGATAGATTCAGAACAGATCTAACAGCTCAAAAATGGCCATCAATGAGATGCTGTGGGCCATCAGCAGCAGAATTGTATTCCACCACAATCTGTAATCGCATAGCCCGGCATATCTCTCACTCTACCATTACCATCATGCCAGGGGAGCAATCCTGGCTCAGAGTGCAGAAGAGCATGACAGGAGCAGCACCAGGCATGCCTAAAAATGAGTTGCCAACCTGGGGAAGCTGCAACACAAGACTACATACATGCTAAACAGGTCTCCAGTCATCTTGGTTAATACTTGCTACTGGACCAAGATCTGGCTCTGTCAAGCCCGTGTCGTGACTGGTGTGCAACGGCCACCACTCATGAAAAAAATCCAACCACAGGCAATCTTCCACCCTACCTGGAATATTAGGTCCTTCATTGAAACACCTGTGAACTCATCCTTTTTTGGCGTGGAAGCAAGGCATCCTCGTTTTGAGGGACTGCCTATGATGATGATGATGATGGACATGCTAAACAGCAGAAGCAGCATGCTATAGACAGAGCTAAGCGATCCCACAGCCAACAGATCAGATCAAAGCTCTGCAGTCTTGCCACATCCAGTCATGAATGGTGGTGGACAATTAAACAACTAATGGGAGGAGGCGGCTCCATGAATATCCCCATCCCCATTGATGGCGGAGCGCAGCACGCAAGTGCAAAAGATAAGCAACCATCTTCAGCCAGAAGGGCTGAGTGAATGATCCATCGCGGCCTCCTCCTGAGGTTCCCACCATCACAGAAGCCAGTATTCAGCCAATTCAATTCTCTCCACGTGACATTAAGAAACGGCTGCATGCACTGGATACAGCAAAAGCAATGGGCCCCGATAAACATCTCGGCTGTCATGCTGAAGACTTCTACTCCAGAACTAGCCGTGCTTCTAGCAAGCTGTTCCAGTACAGCTACAACACTGGCATCTACCAGACAATATGGGAAACTGCCCAGGTATGTCCCGTCCAAAAAAAAGGACAAATCCAATCCAGCCAATTATAATAACTTTTATTTATATAGCGCCTTTAATGTAGTAAAGCATCCCAAGGTGCTTCACAACAGTGTTACAGATACATTTGACACCGAGCCACAGAAGAAATTAAGGTAGATGATCAAAAGCTTGTTTAAAGAGGTAGGTTTTAACAAGCGTCTTAAAAGAGGAAAAAGAGGGGTAGAGAGGTGTAGAGGTTTAGGGAGGGAGTTCCAGAGCTTAGGGCCAGGCAGCTGAAGGCACGTCCGCCGATGGTTGAGCAGTTGTAATGAGGGATGTTCAAGAGGCCAGAATTTGAGGAGCGCAGACATATTGTGGGATTGTGAGGCTGAAAAAGATTAGAGATAGGAAGGGGCAAGTCCATGGAGTGATTTGTAAACCAGGATGACAAATTTGAAATCGAGGCGTTATTTAACTGGGAGCCAATGTAGGTCAGAAAGCACAGGGGGCAATGGGTGATCTTGACTTGGTGCGGGTTAGTACACAGGCTGCTGAGTTTTGGATGACTTCAAGTTTACGTAGTGTGGAATGTGGAATGTTGGCCAGGAGTGAGTGGGAGTAGTCAAGTTTAGATTAGAGTCTACTCTCAATCATGAGCAAAGTGATGGAAGGTGTTGTCGACAGTGCTATCGAACAGCACTTAATCACCCAATAACCGGCTTATCGTTGCTCAGTTCGGGTCCCCTACCATCTCAGAATCCCATCACGATCAGCCCCAACACCAACATCACTAAACACACCAGCATCACCAACACCACCACCAACCTTCTGTGCAATCATCTGATGTTGAACAGGTCACAGAGCATCTGCACCCAACCAAATTGCTGCCCGGGATGGCCTCACCATGGCCAGATTTACTTCACTTGACGCTGTACACCCTGGGTACCACAAGATACACCAGGTTGACACCACCCCCATAAAGCATCCCTCTCACACTCATCACCATTGTGGAGGGGTACCCTAATGTCTCACCATTCACTACAACTCACTAAGCCATTTCCACAGGTGCACACAAATCCATCCAAGAACACACTGTTCAGAATAAAGATTTAAATGTTTGACAACACATTAGCAGAAACTCTACATGAACATTGGCTTAAAGACCCAAGTGCCTATCCTTATGAATTGTTAGTTGGTATGATTGGACCAGGATGAGTGTGAGATGTGGCTAGTGAGATGGGGATGTAATAATGTAGATAGAGAGGGATGGATGGAGGTGCAAGGTAAGTTGGTGTGAGTAAGGATGTGCAGGAGTAGGATAGGGAAAGCAGAGTGATGGGGATGTGATGAGTAGCATAGCAGGAGGTGGAGTGTGGCTTTGCAGTAATGTTTCGTGATCTACTGAGATCGTTGACAGGTTTGCCCCCCTGCAGCCAGCTCCTGATGACATCCCTGCTTGTGCCCTCCTGTGTAATGTGCAACCAGGCTGCATTGGTGTCCTGCGGAGGTCTCTTTTGCCCAATGGAAGAGAAGAGAACCTCCATGCGTGCTGTGATTCCCTCGATAAGCATCTGGAGGGAGTCATGGGAGAGCCTGGGTGCAGCCGTGCACCTTTGTGCAGTGATTGTCAGTGTTTGCAGCTCCTCAATGCTGCAGAACACTGACCGAACAACTGTCAAAATCAATGTGGCCAGGGTCTCCAAGGAAACCGGCTGATGACATCATCAAATGGAGTCATCAGACCCACTTCCTTTTAATTGTAGGGAAGAATCCTTTCACTGTGCAGGGTAGAGCCTGGAGCGGGTTCGCAACCTGTCACCGACCCACCGCCCTGGACCTGCCATGTTTGGCAAAATCACGGTCTATATCTCCAAGTGAGAGTCTAATCACTGCCCCATGACTTTCAACGGCATAACCATCACCAAATCTCCCACCATCAACATCCTGGGGGTCACCAGTGACCAGAAACGTAACTAGACCAGCTACATAAATACTGTGGCTACAAGAGCAGGTCAGAGCTGGGTATTCTGCGATGAGTGTCTCACCTCTGACTCCCCAAAGCCTTTCCACCATCTGCCAGGCAAAGAATACTCTCCATTTGACTGGATGAGTACAGCTCCAACAACACTCAAGAAGCTCTACACCATCCAGGACAAAGCAGCCCATGCACCACTTTAAACATTCACTCCCTCCACCACGACTGCAGTGTGTGCCATCTACAAGATGCACTGCAGCAACTCAGCAGCACTTCCAAAACCCGCGACCGCTACCAACTAGAATGACATGGGAACACCATCACCTCCAAGTTCCCCTCCAAGTCACACACCATTCTTACTTGGCAATATAACACTGTTCCTTCATCATCACTGAGTCAAAATCCTGGAACTCCCTCCTTAACAGCACTCTGGGAGTCCCTTCACGGCATGGACGGTAGGCGGCTCACCACCATCTTCTCGAGGGCTTTTAGGGATGGGCAATAAATGCTGGCCTTGCCAGCGACGCCCACATCCCAGGAACAAATTTTTAAAAAACGTATACATACATACATATACACACACATATAAACTCACGGTTCATTATTTCTGGGATAAGTTAATGTTTCAATATTTATTTTAGAGATACACAGACGTTATAATGTGAAATTAAGTTGACATTGCATAGTTATTCAACATTCTATAATCACTTACTTTTCCACAGATCAACTGACAATTTCAGCTGGTCCAAAGAATCATCAAAAGACTCAGGTTTAGTCTCATCCTCTGGATCTTTGAACGGTTCAAAGTAGGGATGAGTCAAAGCTTCAGCAGCCGATAAACGTTTGTCTGCATCCAACACTAACATTTTCTCCAGGAGGTCCACAGCTGATGTAAGTCATTGATATTTAAAAAGGAGAGAACACTTTCAACTCTTCTTCATCCAAAATTCACAATCAAATACATTATGCAGCTTTCTTTTACATTTCTATTAAAATCTCAGTTAATCTATATTCTTCTATAGAACGAAGTCAACTCAGTTGAGAAAAGTTGAATAAAATTAGTATTTCTGAGGGGAGCAAAAGAATGGTTCTTATTCCTCATGAGATTTTGCACCTCTGGTGGATAATTTTTTCATTTGGATATAGAGCTTTAAAAATCAATCATTTTAAAACTCATCTGCTCCAAACATTAAATCCACACTAAAATTCATAAATAAAAATTAACAGTCAGTTAACCACATAAAACTAGGTTAGAAATCCAGATGAAATCAAATTTGGTTGCTAGAGTTAAGCCAAAAGCATATTAGCCTGGAAATGCCTAGGGCCTCGCTCCACTGGTGTAAGTGCAGCAGAGCAGAACCCCACAGGCCATCCTCACCCAGGGCCAAATGCCCCATCCAAAATTGTGGGGATTGAGTCACGTGCCTAGCTGAGGTGAGCTGCCTGTAAGGGTGCATCAGTGGCAGCTACCCGAGCTGACTGCCCTTCAAATGGAAAGCGGAGTCCTCCCTCGGCACAATTTTTTTTTTGAATCTTCAACTCCCACTGGAGCCACTCAATGCTGCAGAAGATAATCGCCTCTCCATGATTGATTACCTTACTGTCGGAAAGGTAATCGTATAAAGAAGACATGTCTGGTCTCAACCAATTTCTTCCACTGAGACCTTTCAAAAGGTATAAAACAATGAATTTCCTGGCAAATTGCCCAGAGAAGATTGGGAACTCTCCACCCTCCCCCTGCAAAACATCTCTCCAACATGCACTCTTAATGTATGGTGGGTTGAAGATCTGCCAACCTGTAATTTAAAGGCCCGGTCTAAATGAGGCAGGATCCTAAGCCATTATAGGACACACCCTCTCCATGAATTTCAAACCCTTATGTTTGGAAAAACTGAGGTTTATTTTATGTTTAATTTAACGACAGGGAAATAAAATCACTAGAAATGTGTTGTTCCATTAAGTCTTTTTGTGGGGGAGACGGGGGGGGGGGGGGGGGGTGGGGGAGGTATATTGAATATCCTGTGACAAGTACTATCCTGTGTGATAGGGAAATTTCATCATTTTGAACAGGATTATGGTAATAAATTCATGTTTAAAGCTTTGTGCAGTTAGACAATCATATAAATTCAAAAATACCATGAAATTGATAACCATTTAATCCATGATAGTCATAAAGGATAAAAAGATCAATTTACAGCACTGCTATGTATTCCTGGACAGATTGACATTTTAGGTCTGATAGAGCTCCTGATTTGTGATCAGCTAATGTCCACCATGGATTAGTCAAGAACTGTCTGTTTGACATACTGGACTCAAAATTGGCCCACCCCTTTTTCGGCGCACTCACCAGAGATGCGGCGACTTTGAGAGCTGAAAAGAGCGCTGATGAAATGTCCCCCGATTCTGGGTGCTGTGTTGCCTCTCCCGGGGCTTGGCGCGGCGTGGCCAGTCGATTGGGGGGGCGGAGCTAGGGTCCTGCGCCAGAAACCGTGCCGGCAGGTCTACACACGAGCTCCTGCCCCCAGCCTCTGTGTGCATGCTGCAGCGTGGGACCCGATGCATCCCGCCCCTATTCCAGGTCAAGTGGCCTCCCACACAAGCCGGCCCCACTGCCTTCATGGGCTAGAAGGCCACAACAAGCAGGTTTGTGCGGGACCTAAGCTGGAGCGGCGGAATTCCGAACCGCAGGGTGGGTTTGATCACCGACCTCATGGGGGTAGGGGGTTCCGATCCCGTGGACGGTCGGATCCCCGACCTCTAGGGAAGATCTGATCCCCAGACATGTCCGATCTCTGACCCCAGGTGTTGTTCTGATCCTGGAGGGTCTGATCCCCAACCCCGGGAGGTAGGGTTGTTTGTAAGGGGCGGGTTGATGGTGGGTGAGCTTAGGCGGCTGGGAGAACATAAGAACATAAGAATGATGAGCAGGAGGTACTTCTTTTTTTTTTATTTGGATAGTTTGAAAAATTTATGTAAATATGTTTTGTCTCTTTACTTCTTTTATTTTTGTAGTTTAAGCTTCCATGAATGCTTCTGTTGTATAGTAAATTAACTTTGCGAAGTTTGTCATATGATGCTACTTGATCCTATTCACATTCTTTAGTCAAGTCATTAAGTTCTGCTGGCCTCCGATGTGCCTACCTGCGCTGATTTCTTAACTCTCCACAAAGGTTTTCTGTGCGGCCACAAACGCTGGCCTAAGTTAGTTTGGAGTAACTATTAGCTGTCCAAAGTGGCCTAAATGGCTAAAACGGGCATAGGTGGCTGGTAATGACCCCCTTTTGAAAAAAACGAAACTAAGCTTAAAAAAAATCCTAACTAACTCACTTACACTGGTGCAAATTGAATGTGCAAAATGGGGATTTTTAAGATACTCCAGAAAAATCAAGATGCTCCAAAAAAAACGGAGCAACTCCTGGCCAATTGTGAGCCCCTAATCCCTTTGTTTCTACCGGTCAGTCTGGAGTTGTCAATTCTATAGCTCAGTGCTGGGTTAGTGAATGAATGGATTTCTGCTCAACTGCCACTCAGAAACAGAAAGGATGCTGATTTCTGATTTGTGCCCTGTGCCTCAAATTATGCAGCCACAAATGGCTCCCCATCAAAGAAAAGGATACCACCACTAAGAACAGATGGTTTAACTGAGCTAATAACATAAGGTAAAGAAACAGTAGCTTAAATTGCAATTGTCAGATTAGGTTGAAGGAAGCAATCAATCCCATTCAGCATTCATTGGCCATGGTATGCTCCATCCTATGCCTGTATTCCAGGATCAACACAACATGTCCTGAAGCTTAAAACATGGCCAATCAGCTAGAGACGCCATGACCAATGTTCACATGCATCCTCGTCTCGTGAACATTTTATTTAGCCAAAATCAGGAGCGGATCCATCAAGAGATACAACAGCCAACTCACCCCATGCACTGTCTGACTGAAAATTAACAATGGTAAATGGAGTTAAAAGTTATGAAGCAGCTCCTTTAAATAGGGAAATGGGACTGCAAACTCTAGCACTGTACATACATGTCAAATATTGCCCTGCTCTTGTTGCAAAGGAGCACATGCCAGTGTAAGTGCTCATTAAAAGTGTAATTCAGAGCTTCCATTTGACCTGACATTTTAGACTTCATTGATTAAGCAAGGAGGAGTTTATTTTTTCTCCACTTGAGATGCAAAATATAAATAGATAAATTCTTTCCGTTAAAACAAATTTAAAAAAATGTTTTGTCAAAAAAACATTAGAAATGAATACAAGTAACAAAGTAAATTCAGTAAAGGTTGATAATTCTACAAAAACAATTCCTCCGCAGTTATGTATTGGACTGTTTGGAATGTCAGGAATGTTCTGAGGAGCTGCCCGAGGTCATAGTAGTTACAAGGATAATTGAAACATACAGGTCTGAGTCACATGAAGCAGATTGATGCCAAAGATGAATAACCAGATTAATAAAAAACATTATTTCTTTTTTGATCTTAAAAGTGCATAAAATCTTCTAAAACCTCAGGAAAATTGTGAATTCAATGTCCATATGAGAAGGATATTGCTTTGTGAGATATGATGTGCCATTGGTTGCGCATGCCTGACTGTTTTGTTTTTATCAACAGTCTGCTATTTGAAAAATCAAGTGGGATAAGGGTAAAGGGTTAAAAGAACAAGACATGTATTTTCACAGCTGAGTTTTAAATATTAACAGTTTTAAAGGGTTATCTTCAGCGTTGTCTCTAGTGTTACTACATTTGTGAGAACACCACCGCAGGTCGGGGCTATAAATAGAGTTGGAGCGCTGGGCCCTGGAACATTGTGGCGGAGGTGCGGCGAATGAGGGTACGGATCCCAGAAGAGCCGAGGGCCCAGGGGCAGCACGGACCTGCCCACACTGCGATATGTGTGCGCACTAGGTCCGTGCAGCAGAGCAGGTCTCCAGTCGTCCTGGTTAATCCTTGCTACTGGATAAAGGCCTAGCTCTGCCAAGCCCGTGTGGTGGCTGATGTGCAACGGTCACCACACATTTAAAAAATCTGCGCACAGACATCTTCCACCCCCTCAACTGGAATTCAGGACTGGAACATCGGGTCCTTCATTGAAACATCTGTGAACTCTCGTCGCAGCAAGTCATCCTCGTTCGAGGGACCGCCTATGATGATGATGATTTGTAGGTGGAATACATTTTTGAGGGAATCTTAAACATTACATCGATGTATTTGTCCCAAATATGTAGCTGAAGCCCAAGGACCAATTCATGGCGATCTTTGGGCCTCTTGGTTCGGGTGCACCTGCATCCTTAGCACTGATTCGGGGCCCAGACATAGATCTACTCCACATGCTGTAGACAAGGGGTAGAGAGTCAAATTGGTTGGCGTTCAAAGATAAGACTTGTTACATTAGTAGAGGTGCATTAAAGACCTACACATTGTGGGAAAGAAATAGAAGAGAAAATCTGCAGTCAGTTTAGAGATTGGAGTAGGAGTAACAAAATTATTGTTCTGGGAGATTTCAATTGTCCATTTATCAATTGGGAAAGGGAGTAAATGGAGAAAAGAGCTTGGAATTCCGAAAATGTGTACAGGACCCGTTTCTCCTACAAGGATGAAGGCATTGCTCGATCATATTTTCAGTAACAAAATAACAGAGAAGCAGGAGGAGCATGCACGTGTCTTTGCCAGGATATTTGGCTTCCCTGTGTGAAAGGGTGCCATCGACTGCAGACAGTGGCTTTGCAGGCGCCGCATCACAATGGTGAGATATTGCATAATCACAAAGGGTACCACTCACTTAATGTGCAGTTGGTGTGCGACCACGCCCAGTACACCATGAAGGTGAATGCCCGGTATCCAGGCAGCGGTCATGATGTCTTTATCCTGCGCCAGTGCACTGTGTCAGCAATCTCCCAGCCACCACGTCAAACCCGAGCGACAAGGCCCATCACGCTCCTCTGCAACCCCACCACATGTGAGGTTGCGGGGGTGGCATCTTATAATGAGGCCCATACTAGCACGAGGAATGTCATCGAGCAGACCACCAGGGTGCTGAAGTAACAGTTCCGCTGCCTTGACTGCTCGGGAGGAGCCCTCCAGTACTTGCCTGAGCAGGTGTCTAGATTAGTGGTGGTCTGCTGCATCCTGCACAACTTGGCCATCTTGAAGACACACCATTGATTCCACGACTACCTCAGGAGGAAGAGCAAGAGGAGGATCAGGAACCACATTCCGGACGAGCTGTCCATGAGCACATCACCAGACTCAATTTCCCCTAAATGAAACCCCAGATCCCCGTAGCTCAATACTTCCCCACTTTACCATTCCTCTGTCACAGAGCAGCCACAATGCTGAAATGAAACACAAACCAAACCACACTTATTAATCATTCAATCCAAAACTACATGACAGAGTCAACTAATCAACCTTGTGCATTCCCTTAGTGCCTGTCCTTACTGTTCCTTTGCCTGTCCTTGTGTTTCCCCAGTGGCTGCAGCATGGCTGGTGGAAGGCTGTTGACAGACAGTGGGGGAGACAGCAGATCAGTGGGGAGATTGCAGATGGCCTTGCATGATGATCTTGAACAGCTCTGGACCTAGAAGGCCCAGCTGTAGACTGCACCATCTTGGCATGCGCGGCAGCAGTATGGGCTGGCTGGCTGCCAGGCAACAGGAAGGGCACTGGTGGAGTGACAGTAATGGGAGGACAAACGCTCTCATCCTGAGAGAGGACAGCAGGTTTGTGCTCCACGGAGCCACTGTCACTTACTCGGGGCAGTGCCTCAGCAATCCTAGTAATCTGTTGGGTATAGATTTCTGGACTGCTGCGACACCCTGCAAGCACACTGATAAACACAGTCACGATGGCAACAGTCTGAGCTTGGGTGATAGCAAGCTGAGCCTGCATGAGAGCAGTCTGAGCTTCCACTGCAGCACTCAGATGTTGGGTCGCTTCAGTTTGTGCTGCAATAGAAGCTGAGACATCGCCCATCAAACCCCGCACCAAGGTTGGATCACGTGCTGCCTGTAGTGCTTTCGACAGGCGCAGGCCAATCATACATCACGCTCCCCACGCTCGTTTACAGGCCTACTCGAACTTTTAGCACCAAGTTCTTTCTATCTTAACAGTATAAGGATTAGGAAGTTTTGTTCACATTGGGCCAGATTTGGCTGTCAAAATAACAATGAAGCTAATGGCATTTGCCATTATTTATGCGTTAGTGGTACAGCTACTTCAAGTGAGGAGCAGATGCGTGGTTAAATGCTAATATCCAAAAGTTGCTGTCTGAGTTGCACTGCTCTGCTGTTAGCTTCACGAAAATAGTATCTCATTGTCTACCTCACCATTGACAAGCTGCTGCATTAGCGTGATAGACATGAACTAAACTCTCCACAGAAAGTGTAAGTACCCTTTTAACAATGTGATAATTGTTCATTACCGCCAATCAACCTCTCTGGCACTGAAAATTAACTATTACATGTGGAGTTTCATTTCTTCAGATATTAATTATTGGAGATTTTAAAAAGGTCAAATTTAAAGGTTTTAATTGTTTTAACTTTTCCTTTGTCTCGTTTTTTATCTCCCTCAATCCAATCTTTCTGGATATATAGCACAGAAACAGACCATTTAGCCCAACCAGTCCATGCGGGCGTTTATGCTCCACTCGAGCCTCCTCCCATCTTTCCTCATCTAACTATCAGCATAACCCTCTATTCCCTTCTCCCACATATGCTTGTCTAGCCTCCACTTAAATGCATCGATCTATACTACTCCCTGTGGTAGCGAGTCCATATTCTCACTACAAGGTAAAGAAGTTTCTTCTGAATTCCCTATTTCTCTTTCTGTACCTGATTTGACATTGAATTCACCCACTCTAATTTTCACCTCCTTCTCAGTCCTTGCGCTGTTAATGTCTCAATCTGATTGGTTAATGAGATACACAGTTGCTTGTCCTTTTCACTCAGGACCCAGATGCCCAGTTTCCCTCACTGCGACGTTATCAGCTCGCACTTTCAGCAACTTAGTAGGCAAAAATGAAGAGGGAGAGGGCAGGGAAGTGGAGATGAGTCTATGATCAGATCAGCCATGATCTTATTGAATGGTGGAGCAGGCACGAGGGGCCAAATGGCCTACTCCTGCTCCTATTTTTTATGTTCGTATGAGATCTTGGGCTTTATAAATAGAGGCATAGAGTACAAAAGCTAGGAAATTATGCTAAACCTATATAAAACATTAGTTCAGCCCCAGCTAGAATTTCATGTCCAATTCTGGGCACCACACGTTAAGAAGAATGTGAAGGCTTTGGAAAGCATACAGAAAAGCTTTACTGGAATGGTTCCAGGGTTGAGGGATTACAGCTACGTGGATAGACTGGAGAAGCTGGGATTGTTCTCCTTCGAACAGAGAAGGCAAGAGGAGATTTGATAGTGTTTAAAATCATGAAAGGTTTAGATAGAGTAAATAAAGAGAAACTATTTCCAAAGGCTGGTGTCGATAACCAGAGTTCACAGATTTAAGGTAATTGGTAAAAGAACCAGAGGCGACCTGAGGAAATTGCGCAACAAGTGGTTAGGATTTGGAATGCATTGCCTGATGGGGGGGTTGATACAGCTTCAATAGTAGCCTTCAAAAGAGAATTGGATAAATACTTGAAGGAGGAAAATATTGCAGGGATATGGGGAAAGAACTAGGGAGTGGGACTAACTGGATTGCTCTTTGAAAGAGCTAGCGCGGACTCAATGAGCTGAATGGCCTCTTTCCATGTTGCACTTCTCTGATTCTATAATGATACTGAAGCTGAGAGAATAAATCTAGAGTAGACCTGAAATTTGTATCATGGCAAATGGAAGTAGAGAAGGACTTTCAGTCCCTGTGATAAGATAGTAAACCAGAGATAAAAAGATAGAAAAATCATACTCAAGGTTAGATAGAAGTGAAGAAAAAGATAAATAATCTGCCTTTATATAGTGGCTTTCATGTCTGTAGATATTCCAAAGCAATTCACAATTAAAGAATTACTTTTGAATGCTGGCCACTATTGTTATGTAGGCAAATGCAGCAGTCAATTTGCAAATAAGGTCCACAAATAGAATGTGCGGCAAACAAACAATTAGTTTGGTGGTGTTGGCTGAGAAGTAATTCTTGGTCAGGAAAACTACGAGAGCTTGCTGCTCTTGTTCAAATAATGCCATAGGATTTTTATACCATTTGAACAGACAAGTTTAATCAGATATATGATCACCTTCAGTGTTGCTACATTTTCTCAGTACTGCACTGAAGTGCCAGCCTAGATTAGATGCTCAAGTTCTAGAATAGACTCTCAATCTTCTGATTCAGAGGCAAAGAGTGTTACCAACTGAGACAAGCTGATACTTGGAACACAGGGCTATATATACATATGTGCATATTTTTAATATAAAAAATGTGTGTATACGTTACGTACTTGTATTTATATAGCTCCTTTAATGTAGATGAAACATCATAAGATGTTTCAGAGCGGTGTAAGGAAAATAACCCAACAAGCAGGAGAGATTGGGAGAGGTGAACAAAAGCTTGATTGAAGAGGTGTGTTTAAAGGAGGATAGCGATATGGAGGGTTTTATGGAGCATTTTGGGGGAGGAGTACAAAAGTGTGGGACCAAGACACCTGAAGGCACAGCCTGTGATAGGGTAAAGGGTTACCCTATCTATCTGGATGACATTACATAGATTGGGAACAGTGAGCTGATGCAGTGATTTAAACACAAGAATGAGAATTTTAAATTTGAGGTACTAGGGCGTTTGGGAACAGACGTAGGCCAGTGGGAATGGGTTCTACTTCACCTGGTAGGAAGTCCATATGTTGTGAAACAGCTTCGTGGGGGACATATTACACAAATTTGGCTTTATCATATTTAAGAGTCAACCTGGGACCTGAATGCTGACTTATACTTAAAAAAAAACTACAAATGTTAGAAAGCTGAAATAAAAATATAAAATGCTGGAAACACAGAACCGATCTGTCACCATCTAAAAGCTGAGTCCAGCTTCAACAACACTCAAAGCTCAACTCCTTCCTGGACAAAGCAATCCGCTTGATTGACACCCATCCACCACCTTAAACATCCATTCCCTCCACCACCGGCGCAACATGGCTGCGTTGCAGCAATTCACCAAGGCTTCTTCGGCAGCACCTCCCAAACCCGTGACCTCTGCCACCTAGAAGGACAAGTGTAGCAGGCGCATGGGAACACCACCACCTCCAAGTTTCCCTCCAAATCACACACCATCCTGACTTTGAAATATATCATTGTTTCTTCATCTTTGCTGTGTCAAAATCCTGGAACTCCCTATGCAACACCATTGTGGAATTACCTTCATCACACAGACTGCTGTAGTTCAAGAAAGTGGCTCACTACCACCTTCTCAAGGGCAATTGGGGATGGACAATAAATGCTGGCCTTCCAGCATTTATTGTTTTCATTCTGGAGTTATGTTACACACCCAAAACTGCCTTGCAAAAACTGGCAACATAACTTCAGCTTAATGTATTAATATTCTACGGGTAGTTTTGTCTTGAGTACAAATTATAAAAGGCCAGATTTTGGCTGTAGCAGGGCAGCTAATGGTGCCTGCATTTAGTTAGTCTTGCTCTTGCACCCTTCATTTTTATCCATTATCTCTGCAGCCACTTCTCTTAAGACCCTAAGATGTAAGACATCAGGTCCAGGGGACATGTCCACCTTTAGTCTAATTATTTTACCTAGTACTACTTCAATAGTGATAGTGATTGTATTAAGTTCCTCCCTACCTATAGCCCCTTGATTATCCGCTATTGGAATGTTTTTAGTGTCATCTACCATGAAGACCGATACAAGATATTTGTTCGCCATCTTTGCCATTTCCCTGTTCCCCATTATTAATTGCCCAGTCTCATCCTCCAGGGGTCCAACATTAGCTACTCTTTTCCTTTTTATGAACCTGTAGAAACTCTTACTCTTTGTTTTTATATTTTGTGCTAGTTTACTTTCATAATCTATCTTCCCTCTCAATCATTTGTTTAGTTGTTCTCTGCTGGCTTTTTAAAAATTTCCCAATCCTCTAGCCTCCCACTAGTCTTGGCTACATTGTATGTCTTGGTTTTCAATTTGATACCCTCCCTTATTTCGTTAGTTAGCCACGGATGGTTATCACTTCTCTTAGTCTTTCCTTCTTATTGGGATATATTTTTGCTGTGAGTTATGAAATAGCTCCTTAAATGTCTGCCACTGCTTATCAACCGTCCCATTTTTAGTCTATCTTCCCAATCCACTTTAGCCAACTCTGCCCTCATACCTTTGTAGTCTCCTTTATTTAAGCTTAGGACCTTGGTTTGAGAACCAACTTTCTCACCCTCCAACTGAATTTGAAATTCAACCATATTATGGTCACTCATTCCTAGAGGAT
Organism: Pristiophorus japonicus; assembly: GCF_044704955.1. Classification (NCBI taxonomy): domain Eukaryota; kingdom Metazoa; phylum Chordata; class Chondrichthyes; family Pristiophoridae; genus Pristiophorus; species Pristiophorus japonicus. The sequence goes on along the minus strand of NC_091993.1, from coordinate 96,642,179 downwards.
CTTTTACTACTAGATCATTTATTAATCCTGCCTCATTACACAGTACTAGATCTAAAATAGCCTGCTCCGTGGTTGGTTCTGCAACGTACTGTTCAAGGAAACTATCCCGGATACACAATGAACTCCTCCTCAAGGCTACCCTGGCTAATTTGCTTTGTCCAATCAATATGAAGGTTAAAATCACGCATGATTATTGCCGTTCTTTTATTGCAATCTTTATTAACTGCTTTGTTAACCTGTCGTGCCACCTTCAATTTTTTGTGCACAAACACCCCCAGATCTCTCTCCCTCTTGCACCCCACTTTAAAATTGTACCATTTAGCATTACCAGAATGTAACACCTCACACTTATCTGCATTGAATTTCATCTGTCATGTGTCCGCCTATTCTATCTATGTCCTCTTGAAGTCTATTACTATCTTCCTCACTGTTTACCATACTTCCAAGTTTCGTGCCGTCTGCAAATTTTGAAATTGTGCCCTGTATCCCCAAGTCATTAACGTACATCAAAAACAGCAGTGGTGCTAGTACTGAACCTTGACCAACTCCACCATATGTCTCCCTCCAGGACAAAGAACAACCATTCACCACAACTCTGTTTTCTATCCCTGGCCAATTTTGTATCCATACTGCTACTGCCCCTTTTATCCCATGGGCTTCAAATTTGCTAACAAGCCGAATGTGTGGTACTTTATCAAACATATTTTGAAAGTCTATATACACAACATCAACTGCACTGCCCTCATCCATCCTCTTTGTCACCTCATCAAAAACTCAATCAAGTTAGTCAAACACGATTTGCCTTCAATAAATCCATGTTGGCTCTCCTTTTTTGTTCATAATTGTCCAAGTGGCTGTTAATTTTCTCCCGGATTTCTCCTCTCTAAAAGCCCGCCAATGTTAAACTGACTAACCTGTAATTGCAAGGTTTATCCTTCTCCCCTTATTTAAACAAGGATGTAACATTTGCAATCCTCCAATCCTTTGGCACCACCCCTATCTGAGTAGGTTCGGAAGACTGTGGCCAGTATCTTTGCAATTTCTACCCTTACTTCCCTCAGCAACCTAGGATGCATCCCATCCTGGACTGGGTGACTTATCCATTTTAAGTACATCCAGCATTTCTAGTACCGCCCCTTTATCGATTTTTATCTCAATCAGTATCCCCGAAAGCTCATTTATCATAGCTTTGCTGAAGTCCTGTTCCTTGGTAAACACTGATGCAAAGTACTCATTCAGTACCTCAGCCATGCCTTCTGCCTCCACCAACAGATTTCCATTTTGGCCCTAATCAGCCCCACTGCTCCTCTGATAACTCTTGTACTGTTAGTATGCCTATAGAAGACCAGTGGATTCCTCTTTATGTTCTTCTCTCTTGTAAGCATCCCATGTCCCTTATGTTCAGGAGTTTACCTATACTGTTCAATAACTAGTTTGACAATAGTATGACCAGGGCTATAACAATAAAGCCCCATGTTAAATGAATTGGATACTGTTATCTCACAGGTCTCCCCAGGTGCATTATTTCCTGTGATGAATGGCTGTTTTACACAATTACACAAATTAGGGTTGTATTCCCTAGAATTTAGAAGGCTAAGGGGTGATCCAATCGAAGTTTTCAGGGTATTAAAAGGGAACAAAAAGGGTGGATAGAGAGAAATTATTTCTGCTGGTTGGGGATTCTAGGACTAGAGGGGCATAGTCTAAAAATTAGAGCCAGACCTTTCAGAAGTGAAATTAGGAAACACTTCTACACACAAAGGGTGGTAGAAGTTTGGAACTCCCTTCCGCAAACAGCAATTGATGCTTGATCAAGTGTTAATTTTAAGTTGGAGACTGATAGCTTTTTGTTAACCAAAGGTATTAAGGGATATGGAGTTAGATCGCAGATCAGCCATGATCTAATTGAATGGCAGAACAGGCTCGAGGGGCTGAATGGCCTACTCCTGTTCCTACGTTCTCTCCCATCTCCAAACGGTGGACGGATTCACACATTAATGAGATGCTAGGCACCAAACTGGTTTATTTTACAGCTGTTAAGGGAATGTTTATAGTAAATCTCAGCTCACTTCAACCTAATTTCAGTAAACCTTTTTGTAGAATAGACAACAACAAAATATGCCACACTGTTCTGGATAGTGAACTAAATATTCACCTTTTCTGGTCAGCCCTTCCTCTGAATCTGATCAGCTCTATCTTAAGAACTAATTGACTATCTCTGTATATCTCTCGACAGACCTCACGGGACAGACTTCAGTTCATGTGTTTCCTTTCTTTCTCCCTTGTGGATGGCAAGCCAGCGGTTTGACTTCTGATTCTCCCTGTCTAGGGGATGGCCACTTGAACTGCCCATCAAACTGGATTTCTGTTTCTAGTATATGTAGAAAGGTGTCTCTGTAAAATCAGAATGTGCATCTCCAACACAGCAATCAGAGTGGAAGATGAATGAGCAACGGATCCTAGTTGAACCTTAGCACCTCTATAGATAGGTCAACATGTTCCAGTCCTGCTGCACCACTGTCACTCCCATGTGGCTGGAGCTCATCACTTCGACTGATCTACAGACTGCAGAAGATGGGCAATTCCTTGAAAGTCTCTATCCACTTGCTCCACCAATCCGTCCCAAGGTGGACATCAGTCTATCCAACATGGAGCAGATGTTTGAGCCCAGAGTATGCAGAGCAGCCGTTTGAGTTTCCATCAAAGCTGCAAAACATGCAAACACGGACTCCTGTTATAATGGCTCTTCTGCAGTGTCTATGGAGTTGGCAACTCTCCAAAGTATACTGCAAAGTGCTGATGCCGTGCAAAATGACACTACTCAGGCTGGAAGTGGACTCATCCATACTTTCAGCCATTGTGGTGAAACTCATTGGCAGGACTTCTGATGCTCAAGTGCGTACAACTGTTTGTGTGAAGCAAGCAGCGTTCTTCTTATTGCTGGGCTCCTGAAGTTCTCATCTCTGTCCTCAGCAGATCTGCAAGAGAGCATCGCGCTCTGGTGAGCTCTGTCCTGGGCTATCGCTGCCGCCAGTACCTGCTTCTACGCACAACAGCTAGGTGTATCACCAACAGACCCTTCACTCTCTAACCCAGCCGCTGTGCCAATGTTTGTGCTGGTGCTTGGGATTGATAGAACATGTGATGGTGGCTCCTCAAAGATTCTCCCCCTCTTCTTTGTGTCTTCTTTGAAGGGCTCTGGCTGTTAAGGACCTACAGAAATGGTAGAAGAGTTAGAATGGCATTGGGAGGCTGAACAGTTGCAGAAGATATGCACCACTAATTTAATATAGTCAAACTAAATGTGCCGAATGAAGAGGTACAAGTAATTGTCAAAGACCCTGTTCAATGAAGCTCTCAGCCTCGAAATACCCATGCATACAGTTCTGGCAGGTCCAGCTCACTGCTGATCATTATGTTAGCTGGTCCTCCCCTGGACATGCTCCTCGCAGTTATTGTGCGCTGTTTGGTCCCGCAAAGAGAGAGGAGGAGGCGTTAGAGAGACGCTACTGAGAAGGACAGTGCTGATGTGTGGGGCTTACGTTGATACTGCGTCTTCTCCTTCTCAGCATATGCAAGATGGAAGCAGCATGTGGAGGTGTTGAATGGGATGCAAGTGTGTGGAGTGTAAAGTGAGGAAGAAACACTATGGGGAGTTGGTGATTGTACAAAGGGTAGAAAGTGAGAGGAGAATGGGGGAGCAAGGAAGAGATGAGTGTGTCTTTGGAATGAGAGATGATGTAGTGTGGCTTTGTACTGGATGGTGAAGCAAGTGACGGACAGAATGGAATTTTTGAGAGTCGTGGGGGAGGGATTTAAGGACTGCTGCCATGCTCTCTCCTTGCCCTCATCTCTTCCATAAACACATCCAGGATTCTGAAAATCTGCAAGCTTGTCTGACTCATTTCTCATATGATGTTTCTTCCAGCACCCAGGAAACAAAAGAAACCAGAAGGAAATGTAACCTTGCTCTCAGAAGTGCCTTCCCACTTTAAATAGGCCTTTGGCTGGCCCACCGGAAATTGCAGCAGTGTGGCAGTAGGTGGGTTTCCAGTTGGGTCAGGTGAGGCCTGGGAGTTAAAATAACCTGGCTCCGTTCTTGGCTGCAAGGATGTATTTTAAACTGAAATCAAAACTTACCTGCTGAAAAGTGGCCCAGAGTTAAAATCGGGATCTCACTCACACTCTCTCTCTTTCTGTCTGTGTCTAAACTTCTCTCACTGTCCATCTGAACTTTGTTTTTCTCTCCGAACCTCTTTCTCATGCTGTTTTTTTCCTTGCACTTCACCTTCCATCACCTTGTGTTCACCTTACTGTTTCCTTCTTCTCAGCCATGGGTCAGTGGTGGCACTCTCTCCTCTGTCAGAAGGTTGTGGATTTAAGTCACACAATCTAGGCTGATGCTTCAGTGTTATACTTGGGAAGTGCTTAACTTTTGGAGGTGCCATATTTCAGATGAAACAATAAACCAAAGTCTCATCTGCCCTTTCAGGAGGAGGTAAAAGATCTCATTGCACGATTTGAAGAGTAGAGGAGCTCTCCTAGCCAATATTTATCCCTCAACCACCACCACAACCAAAACCGATTATTTGCTCATTACTCTCATTGCTGTCCATGAGAGACCTTGCTGTGCGCATATTGGCTACCATGTTTCCCTACATTACACCAGGGATTACACTTCAAAATATACTAAATTGGCTGTGAAGCTCTTTTGGACATTCTGAGGTCATGAAAGGCGAGATATAAATGCACATTCTTCCTTTTGTCTTCCTCTTTTCTTCCCTATTATTTCCCCCCTCTCCCAAGAGAGTTGCAAGATAGAAGCAACAGTGTTGGCACTATTAGCGTTTTAAGGTCAAAAGCTACTCAGATAGTGAAGATCACCTGTAAGCCCAGAAGTGATACAAGTCTGAACCAGGTGACATGGCGTTTGAGGCTGCTGTTTCTGTCCCCGTTTCCTTGCATTCTGCGGCTGCTATGTAGATCCTACCCTCTATTCTATTGGCTGCCTGCTCACTTCTGGCTCAACTGCTTTACTGGTTTGAATTTCCAGGATTTCAGGGGGTGGGGGGGCTTGGGCTGTTTTCTATGCCACTATTGGTGGATTTCGACTAAATGCACGAATTGCAGCACAGGACCAACCATCCAGCCTGAGAATTCAAACAGGTAAAACCAGTTCACCATAACTGAGCAGGCAAACAGAGTGGGAAAGGAGAGGAGTGCAGATTTGCAAAAAAGTGTACATTTATGACCGAATATCCATCCCTGATCATTCTCTCCTAACACAAAAAAATTGCTGCTGGGGCATTAAAACATGTATGTACATACAGGTTCTTTTTTTCTGCATAATTACATGTATACAGCTCTCTCCGAGCTGGCAGAGTGCATGTTATAGTCCACAGTAGAACTGGTCTTACCAGCTGTGCTTCACACACTACAGCTACTGGTCTCAAATTGCTTGTGTACTATAACTGTAGCCTTAGATATACGATGAGAAGGACTCTTGTAATCTTACACAAAATAGTAGAGCAAAAGGCCATTCCAAAACATTTACATTTTTGAAATATAAACACAAGTCTCTTAATTAATCATCCAAAATGTTTCACTATAATGCAACATTTAACAAACATTTCTTAATATTTTCATGTCTTAGTACCTTTAGGAAACTGTTGCATACCGATATGGTAAGAAAGGAGAAAATTCATTTAAACACTTCAGTAACTCTTCAAAAGTAAGTGTCCTGGCCTTGTATGTCATGAGTGTAGTAGCTGACCCACCAATAAAGATAATTGGGATAGAAATTCATATTTTGGTCATAGCGGTATTTTTTTTTTTGGCATTTTGCGCTAAAAATACTGCTAATCACACCGCCATTTTTTTTTTAAAGTCTAAGTTTTGTTACAAAATGTGCCCAGCGGTAAAAATCGGCGTTGCATGAGGATGCACAGTGGAAACTGCATTCCTCACCAACTTTAGTCCAAGGCCAATTACCACTGCAAGGAGGGCCTTGGGTGGGGGGAAAAACACAAAAAAATAGCAAAAAACACACAAAATATTCACAAGATACTTAACTATTGAATCACTGAAAAAGAATTTAAAAAATAAAAACTTTAACTTACCTTTTTTGCAGGTCTTCATACCTACCACTGTTTTTGGGGCTGCAACGCAGGTTTTTCTTGGGCGCTTTTTTTTCGCCTGAATACGGGTGCGGCAAAAGTCCAAACAACGGCGATAGCGATATTTCCAGTCTTGCACGCTGGAGATCTGCTTTTCAGCGGCATTTCAAAACCGCCGGCGCAAGACTTCAGCGAAACTAGCGGATCACCATTTTTTTTGCCAAAAACGGCAAAATATCGCCGAAAAGACAGTCGCAAGGTTGGTGAATTTCCAGGATTCTAATTTCCTACTTCAATTTTTGAAATTAAAAAAAATAATTCTCATTGCTAATGGCCCAGACAAACCAATATTTATAAAATATATTCAGATTTGGACCATATAGACTTCCAAATTCCAAAGGTTAAACATTGAAAGGCTGGATGAAATGGTTATTCACAGTGAGGAGAAATAGTTATGTTAATGTTTTAGTAAATGCTGTGAATTAAATTGACATTGTTCATGTGTGAACAAGCTACTTACCTAAAGGACTGGCATTAGGAAATAGGGAAGTAAAGTCTTTTTTCTTAATTTTGGGTAGAGTTCGGATATATTGTCGAGCCTAAAAATGAAAACAAATATTGGGTATTGTTGGAAAACCTACCAATAAATTATGTAATTTTATGTTGCACTAACTTTAGACAACTTGAAATCCATGGCTGTGGGCATACCCTAATGTATGGAGCAAATGGAACTGACAGATTGCCAACAGACAGAGAGAACACAACTAAGAAAGACAGTTACTAAGGGAGAAATCAACATTGGTCAGAGAGTGTGAAGTGAAATATTGAAAATAAGTTGAGCAGCAAAGTTAATAACAGAATTATTCAAACATTTAAAACAGAAAGAAATAGGAGAAGTGTGCATGAAGATGTAATACATTAGAGATTGGTAAAGCACTGACGACTAACTTAAGAACATATAGGGACACCTGCATCAAGTATAAATTAAATTGACTTAATCAATTTGAAAATAATGGCCAAGAGTTTCCGCTTTGAGTACAATCGGCAATCCGGGCCCAAATTGCACTCAAAATTGCGCTAGTTTTGCAAAGTGAATTTTTTGCTCAAGTTTCTGCTCAAACTCATTTACATATTGCCAAATGTAAAATCTTCCATGAGCCAGCGCAAACGGGCAACGGTTTAGAACGTAATTATTTTGAAAAGAATTTTTGCATTCAAATAATCCTCGATATATTTAAGAGTGGTAACCTGGTGCAGTTTGATGAATACAGCTGAAAATAAGTTGATCACAAAGAAATAAGCATTTTTAATCCGAGTGTCTAGCCCACCGAGTGTAACTGTGAGTAACCCAATTTTAAACCACTGAAAATTACTTTTAAAAAAATTACAGAACCACTTACATTGGTGTACAGCAATGTTCTCACTAAAAGTGCTCGTCTGCGCACCAATCGGGAGATTCGCACAGACCGCTCAGCAGCTGTTTCCGCTGGAAAAGATACTGCGCAGCAAATTTATAGGGACCGCACACCAAAAAGAAATTATAGGGAACACTGAACAGTAGTCAGTTTCTTAAAAAAATTTTAAAGATTAAAAAAGGTGTCTTTTAGTGCCCTTGCACCTAAAAGAAACTTAATTTTAAGAGCCTCTTTGAAGTCTCGCAAACGGGCGCAATTAGTGGAAACGTGCCATGGTAATTAATTCGATCTGGGGGTGTGGCCAGTTTTGCACGCAGGGCTGGTGTGATGTTTTATAAACCAGCGCAAAATATCACGGAATTGTGATTTGCACTAGACGTAATTTGCGCCTGAAATTCCTCATTTGCCTTGGTTTGGCCGATTTGGGGCAAATTGCGCTAGAAGTATGAGTGGAAACGAGCAACAACTTCAGGCCCATATATTGATAGCATTTTAAGAACATTTTATAATTGTAATTATTAATAACTCATTGGCTGATATTTAGAAATTCAGGATAGCAGGGACCAATGGCTAACCTTGCAATACACTGTTAATGGAAGCACATTGAAAAACCTAAAAGTGGCTTTGTTTAAGCCAGATGCAACAGCAGCTGCATAATTATTACAGTGCATCCTTAAAAAGTCATTTGAAAAGGACAGTAAGAATGAAATAATGTATTGTAAAATTTAAATGTACCTCATCAAAGTGAATGCAATGTGCAGTGTGTAAAATGACTGAAATGTTGCATTACCTCAATGCTTTCTAATTTTTGAATGAAATCGGGTCCAGGAGTTCCTGTTACCTTCATAATCTGTGCTAGCTGATCAAGGTCTGACTCTTTTGGTCAAGAATCAATTTCTGCTATTAAAACAGACATTTATCAAATACTTAATTTGTATATAATTGTTACTAAAAGCAGGGTAAACTAAAATATTCTAATTTCGGGCACACGATGCATATACTGTAGTAATTCAATAGAGAGCACTATTGATATAGGTAGACTCATCCATGCGCCTTTGTTACCTCTAGACGTGACTATTCCAATGCACTCCTGGCTGGTCTCCCACATTTTACCCTACGTAAACTAGAGGTGATCCAAAACTTGGCTGCCAGTGTCCTAACTCACACCAAGTCCCGCTCACCCATCACCCCTGTGCTCACTGACCTACATTGGCTTCTGGTTAAGCAATGCCTCAATGTCAAAATTGTCATCCTTATTTTCAAATCCCTCCATGGCCTCACCCCTCCTTATCTCTGTAATCTCCTCCAGCCCCACAAATGCCCCCCACCCCTCCCTCGAGATGTCCGCGCTCCTCTAATTCTGCCCTTCTGAGCATCCCTGATTATAAATCGCTCAACCATTGGTGGCCATGCCTTCTGTTGCCTAGGCCCAAGCTCTGGAACTCCCTGCCTTCCTTCAAGACGCTCCTTAAAACATACCTCTTTGACCAAGCTTTTGGTCACCTGTGCTAATTTCTACTTATGCGGCTCGGTGTCAAATTTTTATCACAAAGCGCCTTGGGACATTTCACTACGTTAAAGGCGCTATATAAATACAAGTTATTGTTATTATTACTGCACTTTACTAGACTGAACAACAAATGAGACTCATCTGCCAAAAAATAACTTTTTCAAAACATAAACATGCAAATTAAATAAAGCACTTGAATCAATAGGAAATACAAATCGTACAGAAAACAATGAATCCAACGTGAAGAAATGGGATAAAGAAAATAATTAACAGTGGCATCAGAAGGCAACCCACAATTCCAAAATCCAGTGGGTTAAATGTTTCCCACATCATGCTACTCTCAAATTGTTCATTTTTAGTTCCAATTTTTTCCACTTGTTTGCAAAAATTACGGACTCGTGTTGGACTAAGGGGTTCCATAATATTGAAGTAAAGTGCAGTAATAATAACTTTTATTTATATAGTGCCTTTAACGTAGTAAAACGTCCCAAGGTGCTTCACAACAGTGTTACACAACTGTGTTACAGACAAACAGATAAATTTGACACCAAGCCACAGAAGAAATTAAGGCAGATGATCAAAAGCTTGTTTAAAGAGGTAGGTTTTAACGAGCGCCTTAAAAAGGAGGAGAGAGAGGTAGAGAGGTGAGCAGTTATAATGTGAGATGGTCAAGAGGCCAGAATTTGAGGAGCGCAGACATCTTGTGGGATTGTGAGGCTGAAAAAGATTACAGAGATAGGGAGGGGCAAGGCCATGGAGTGATTTGTAAACCAGGATGAGAATTTTTAAATCGAGTGAGACTCTCCTTCAGGAATTCTCACCCCACTTTGCTTGTGTCTGAGATTGAGTCCAGACTTCAGATTCCAGCTGCATTTACACTATAATTGCAGCATTGGTACAAAACAAACACCAACCCAGCAGTTGCAGAGTAAATGTACATTAAGTAGCCATTCTTCATGTGTGAGTTTAGACAAAGAGCGAACAGGCTACTTAACTGCAGGAGACTGTACTGCCAAGCCACAGCTGTCCCCAGTTGACATCGACACATGCACGCTATTCAGCAGGAATCAATGCAAATTATTGGCTAATTTGTCCCTACCCTACCCAGGGCCGTTGATGAAAATTGTTGCGCCCTTATCATTACCTAACACAGCATTGACCAGATATTTGACTCTGGTGCTATCTAGGTCTGTATGACTATTACACACTAGGCAGTTCCATTCTTACTGAACCATTTGGGGACACTTTCCAAGTTGATAATTCTATTAATAAAATATTACAAATATTGATGATGACCACAACCCAAAATCATATGAAGCTATATCAGTGTCATTTGCAGATTACAAAATTAATAATCCACCACACTTTAAGTCATATATTGTTACTTTAATCAAATTATAAAGTTAGGCCTAGACAAGTAGGGGCCTGCACTAGGTACACATGAGCTACATGACCAATGCTGGAAAAAGGATACAGTCTTTTCCTTTGAACAGTGTCTTGCCATTAATCATTTCAGCAAAAATACAACCAACAGACCAAATATCAACTGAAATTGAAAACAAAAATGGGGAAAAGCTGTTATCTGCATTCCTTCAGGTTACAAAATAAACAAAATAGTGTGCTGTGCTTTTGGACCACATGATGGGGTTAAAGTTAGAGTTAAAGAAATATATATGTGGTTGTCTGATGTGAACAGGATCTGGCTCAGCTGTGATGTGCTTCCAGCATCAGGCATGAATTTTCTTCAATCGGCAGATTTTCCTCAGGGAACCTTCATTATATATTCAGTGATCTCCAGGCACTGCTAGCGCCCTCTATAGACTGGCTGTCTCTGGAGGGGCAGGGAATAACCGAGCAGTCAGTTATTAAAACAAATTCCACAAAAATCGGCCCACCACCTTCTCAAGGCAACAAATGCGGCCTTGCCAGTGTCACTTACATCCAGAGAACATTTTTTTTTTTTTTAAAAACAGCAAGGTGCTCTGCAGGGTGCTGCAACATATCACTGGTGTGTTACTTTGCTGTTTTATCTGCCCGTCAGCCGTATAAATGAATATTAAAATATTTTGGCATCCATACCCAATGGAATTTAGACAGCCATGCATGATTTGCCCAATGGATCTGCCGCAAGCACTCGCAGAAGCCATTTATTATTGGTTCTATGTTTCTAAAGTCTGCATTACATTGCTGTTACTGTCTTGGAGCCTTATGAGTGCAGAGAACATTATCCAGGAATCAATCAGGATATGGAATAAAATAGCCGAGGGGATAAAAGGACGAGTCGAATGAAGATAGCTGACATTACATCGGTAATACAAAGTGGCAATATTTCCAATGTTGGTTACAGTAAAAAGAGGGACCCCAGTAAGTGAGCATTATGAGACATCGAGGGCCATAAAACCTGAAGTGTTTCATAACTTTTCTTACTGTGTGCATCACTGAATCTCAATTTTATGGCTTATGGCTCATAAAACATTTTTATTGGTAGGACACTTGAAAACCTCCTTCAAATTGAACCTTCTGTTCACTAGGTTAGCTACATTTTGCTAACAAACTACTTTGCTCACAGTCAGCAGCTAAGTCAATGTCAAACCATTTAAATAGCAGTACAGAACACCATATATACAGTAATAAAATTAACAAGATTCTTTAATTTAGTTACAGAAATAAAAGCTCAGAACAACAAAATCTACCACTTCTGGAAATCTGAAACCCAAAACACAAAATATGCAAGTCCCTCATGGTCTGTAAACAGAAGTATTTTTTATCCAAGCTATAGCAGTAAAAAGAGAGACCCCAGTAAGTGAGCAAATGTACAGATGTTGACTGACTTGCTGTGTATTCCAGCATTTTCTGTTTTTAGTTCTCATCTTATATTAAAGTGGTTTAAACATGTATATACAAAATCAGTTTAACTCATGTTATGATAAAAATATTTTGACCTGTAAATAAATAACTGATTATACATGATGGGGACTCACCAGTCTGAGTGTAGTGCATCCAGTTCAGGATGACTTCAGGCGCACGGTACCAACGAGTGACCACATACCCGGTCATCTCCGAATCCGTCTGTCTGGCAAGACCAAAGTCAATGATCTACAGTGTCAGACAAATATTCAGATCCAATTTGAAACATGACTTTCTGGTTAATTCAAGCTTTTTTTTTTTTAAAATGACAAATATATGAAACCAATAGGTAACTGTATTTGAGATGCATTAAATTGCTAAAATACATCACATTCCACAGGTTTACACAAGCTTCACTTGACATAATTAAAAAGTAACGAGCTTTTAGAATCATAGCAAGGAGGTTCTCTCACTTTTCTGGTCAGCAGAACTAACCAAATATTTTAGCTCTACATGTGTAGGAAATACTAGTCTATTTGTAGTTGGGCTACAGCTAAAGGCAAGCCTATAAATGCACACATGCCAAACCCCCTGCTGGTGAACAGATGATAAAACACAAGTATTGCTGAAAACTGATGTCCTTCTACCCAACAATTCCTCCTGTTAGAGGTCTGTGATGGGAAGCAGATGAGATTTAATAAAGAAAGATGACATGGTGTGCTTGGGCTCTTGTGAGGAATGACTAGTTGGGTAATGAGGGCTGTCAGCACCTTTGGAACTGTCATCATCATCATCATCATCATCATCATAGGCAGTCCCTCGAGGAAGACTTGCTTCCATTCTAAAAGTGAGTTCTCAGGTGACTGTAAAGTCCAATATGGGAATTACAATCTCGGTCACAGGTGGGACAGATAGACGTTGAAGGAAAGGGTGGGTGGGGAGTCTGGTTTGTCGCATGCTCCTTCCGCTGCCTGCGCTTGTTTTCTGTATGCTCTCAGCGATGAGACTCGAGGTGCTCAGCACCCTCCCGGATGCACTTCCTCCACTTTGGGCGGTCTTTGGCCAGGGATTCCCAGGTGTCGGTGGGGATGTTGCACTTTATCAAGGAGGCTTTGAGGGTGTCCTTGAAATGTTTCCTCTGCCCACCTGGGACTCACTTGCCGTGTAGGAGTTCAGAGTAGAGCACTTGCTTTGGGAGTCTTGTGTCGAGCATGCGGACAATGTGGCCCGCCCAACGGAGTTGGTCGAGTGTGGTCAATGCTTCGATGCTGGGGATGTTGGCCTGATCGAGAACACGGATGTTAGTGCGCCTATCCTCCCAGGGGATTTGCAGGATCTTTCGGAGACATCGTTGGTGGTATTTCACCTGCGATTTGAGGTGTCTGCTGTATATGGTCCATGGCTCAGCCATACAGGAGGGCGGGTATCACTACAACCCTGTAGACCATAAGCTTGGTGCCAGATTTGAGGGCCTGATCCTCGAACACTCTCTCCCTCAGGCATCTGAAGGCTGTGCTGGTGCACTGGAGGCGGTATTGGACCTCGTCGTCGATGTCTGCCCTTGCTGAAAGTAGGCTCCCGAGGTATGGAAAGTGGTCCACGTTGTCCAAGGCCGTGCCGTGGATTTTGATGAACGGGGGCAGTGCTGTGTGGCGGGGTCAGGTTGGTGGAGGACCTTTGTCTTATGGATGTTTAGTGCAAGGCCCATGCTTTCGTATGCCTCGGTGAAGATGTTGATGATGGCTTGGAATTCAGCCTCTGAATGTGCACAGACGTAAGCATCGTCCGCATACTGTAGTTCGACGACAGAAGATGGGACGGTCTTGGATCTAGCCTGGAGGTGATAAAGGTTCAACAGGTTCCCACTGGTTCTATAGTTTAGTTCCACTCCAGCGGGGAGCTTGTTGAGCGCGAGATGGAGCACTGCAGCGAGGAAGATCGAGAAGAGTGTTAGCGCAATGACGCAGCCCTGCTCGACCCTGGTCTGGACGTGGATTGGGTCCGTGGTGGATCTGTTGGTCAGGATCACGGCTTGCATATCGTCGTGGAGTAGACGGAGGATGACGACAAACTTTTGGGGGCAGCCGAAACGGAGGAGGATGCTCCATTGTCCCTCGCGGTTAACAGTTTCAAAGGCCTTTGTGAGGTCAAAGGAGGCCATGTACAACGGTTGATGCTGTTCCCTGCATTTCTCTTGCAGTTGTCGCGCAGTGAAGATCATGTCCGTTGTACCTCGTAGTGGACAGAATCCACACTGTGACTCCCGGAGGAGCTCCTCAGCCACAAGGAGAAGACGGTTGAGGAGGATTCTAACAATGACTTTCCCAGTGGCTGACAACGGAGATTCCTCTGTAGTTGCTGCAGTCAGACTTGTTCCCTTTTTTAAAGATGGTCATGATTACGGCATCTCTGAGATCTCTCGGCATGCACTCCTCCTTCCAGATGAGAGAGATGAGGTCATGCATTCGAGCCAATTGTGCCTCAGCGGGGATTCCATCTGCTCCTGATGCCTTGTTGTTCTTGAGCTGACGGATGGCCTTTTCTACCTCGTGCAGGGCTGGGGTATTGCTGAGATGGTGGCGGGTAGCATGCTGCGGGATGGAGTCGAGGGCACTCGTGTCAAAGGCAGAGTCTCGATTAAGGAGATCTTCGAAGTGTTCCTTCCAGCGGGCCGTGACTGCCTCAGTGTCCTCGAAAAGTGTCTCCCCATTCTTGGCCAGCTGTGGGGTGGGATCTGTACTTTGAAACTGTACCGAATTATGAGTCACTGCCTTCAGGAGAGGAGATGAGAACAGTGAGTGGAATTGGAGAGATGTACTACTTTGTCTTGGAATGAACACCTTAAAATGTTAAAGTAGATTTTTTTAAATATCTTACTCGGACAGTTCAGAACTCCTTGCAGCAACATGAACTGCAGTTTTGTATACATTTAGATAGCATAACATTGCAAACCCAATGGACAAAGACAGTAAACATAAATATTGATGTGCAGTTTAATTTTGAAAGGCACAGCAAAACCATTCTTCAACTTATCCAGATTTTGTTGCAGTGTAAGGAGCAAACCTATCAGCTGTGATCCAGCCACTTTTCATTACCTGCTTACACTAGTTATGGCTTTTAAAGTCTCCCAGACCAGTATCATCTCAAAAACTGAAATCTACTCTCCTTCAAAATCCCTTGGCAGAAAGGTTGAAATCTATTACAGTATTTAGAGGAGACAATAAACCTTTTCCATCTGTTTTAGACTGTAATGAAAGCCATAAGTTTAGTTTGTCAAAACTTTGGAGATAACTCACTAACTGCAAATCTTCTGAAGGTAGAAAATCTGACTGGAGGAGTGTTCTGTAAAAGTCCTTGGGCTAGATTTTTAGTTTTACTCCAAAATTACCATTTTCGCTTCGCTACTGTTTTCGACCTTTAATTTGTGCATCGGTAAAAATTGCCGTTGCATGAGGATTTGCGGCACAAACTGTGAATTTCAGCAACTTTTGTCTGGGGCCGATAGCACTGCGAGAGGAGTCTTGGGAAGGGGGGGGAAAAAAAAAAACAGCAAAAAAAAAATTGCAAAAAACAAAAAAAAAATTCACAAAACATTCACAAAACCCTTACCTACTAAATCACTGCAAAAGAATTAAAAAATAAAAACTTTAACTTAACCTTTTTTGCAGGTCTCCATCGCTGCTGACCGGGTAAAGCCTGCGGCGCAGCCTGTCGGTATTCTGGGCGCAAAATAAGGGTCCAGAGAGCGCCAAAAATCGATCGCAAACGCTATTTGCGGTGTTGCACGATGGTGCTCCTCTCCCCGGCGGCACGTGGAAGCTCCGCCGCAAAAAGGTACCCTGAAGATCCTGCTGACCAAGTTTTCACCGCAGAGGGTCAAATCACAGCGAAAACCCAGTCGCAAAGTCGGCGAAATTCTAGCCCATATCTTAAATTAACATTCTGGGACTGACAGGTCAGTTTCCCATCAGGCCAGATGATACTGGCCTCGAATTTCCTTGGGATTTTACTGGAAATAGAAATAAAATTATGAGGTCTTGCCGGTAAATTCAACAGAACCTCCACGCCCCTGCCCTTGCCGGATTTCCCCCGCATCCTTCCCCCTCCTCCCTCCCATAGATATTGGGACCAATGAGTCAAGAGCAGTTTCTCAGAGTGGATCACAGAATCTCACAGGGTTCTGTTCTGAGATTGCACTGCTTCAGTTCACTAGACACATCAGTAATGTGGATATAGGGCGTGTTGTCTAAATTTGCAGACAATACTAAACAGGAGGCATAGTAAATAATTCTGAGGACCAAAGGAAGCTGCAAGGAGATATTGTTAAGAAAGTGGAATCAGTGTCAGTGTGAGGTGTTTTTTTAAAAACAAAAAAGTCATAATTATTCTTTGAATGGACAAAGCTGGGTGATGTGGAAGATCAAAGGGATTTGGTGGTTCAAGTTCACTAGTCATTAAAAGTAGCATTTCAAGTGGATATGGTCATGGTTTTATGGCAAGAAATATAAATTAAAAAACCAAGATGTAACAGAGTACGGATATGCAGGAAGGAGGAGGCAAGAGAGAGATACAGCGGAGATTCACCTGGATGCTGCTTGGTATGAGTATATACAAATATGAAGAAAGACTTGAAAATGGTTGCTGCTTTCATTAGAACAGAGGAGATTATTGAGTGATTTTATAGAAGTGTTTAAAATTTTGAAAGGGTGGGACAGGATGGTAGAATCCCAGTGATTGATGGGTCAAGAATGAAGAGGTAGAGATAAAAGATGAATGCAAGAGATTTAGGGCAAGGAGGAGAAACTTGTTTTTTATACATCGAAGGTTCGGAGACTGTGGAATGTACTTGCAGAATTAGTGATTGAAGCAGAGACTGTCAATAACTAAGAATAGGTTAGATAGATGATTGAAGGAAAGCAGGATAATGAGATTTGGGAACAAAGCAGGCACGTAGAATTAGGACTACTGTTTGTGTGGAGGAAAAACACCAATGTGAACTGAATGGTCCAAATAGCCTGTTTCCATGTAATAATTTATATCTAATTCTATGTAAACATTAAAGTTATATTCGCAGATAAAAGTTACACAAGTTTCTGCACTTTACCTTCAGTGTACAACCATATTACATTTTGCAGTTAAACTAATTGGAATTTAAAGTTTAAAAAAAAGAGGAAATTGAATCTGAAACTCTTCGATATTAGACAGCAAAGTAAAATATATTTACTACATATTGAAACAAAATATCTTTCAATTACCTTCAACCCACAATCTTTATTTATAGCCAAATTACCAGGTTTCAAATCCTAAAAGCAGAAAAAAGTTCAACATAAATATAGTAACTAATATTTCAACAATTGCAATATTTGCTGTGTGACCAGGTTAACACATAACCATGAACGCAATGGGAACCTACAGTCAATTACACAGAAACACAAATGTAATTCTTACAAAAAAAACAAAAGCCTCTGCAGAGTAACTGTTGCAAATTATTCTGTATAATGTGTTTTTTTCATGGAATGTAATTAGCATAAGATTGCTAATGTATTGATTTTCCAACTATTAAATAATTCTAGGAATATATGAAAAGCAAAAGATCGGTCTGACATCTTCACTAGGTTTAACCCTCTTGGATCTAAATCAGTGGGAACGTTACTGGACATGCCTGTACCATTTAAGCCAGACCTAGTTTTTCCGGATGAGAATGTCAAAAGCCATAGGCACTATCACGTAATAAACATTTCAATTCAAATTATCTCAGACTATTGCATCTACTGTAGTTGAAAATCATGGTGCAGTCCAAATATAGCTCCGTATGTGCTTTTTGTTAAATTCAACCATTTCAAACTGAGCATTCGTAACCTTTTCTTTTTGTTTCAATTACTGATCTTGAGCTAGTGCTAATAATTTTTTTTTTAAATACATTTACTAACTCTTCCAATATTAGTAATAATTCAACATGTAAACAGTAAAATTAATCATTTCTAACCCTCTTTTCAGAAAAATATCTTCAGCAAAATTGTTGTGCAAACCTAAATTTTTATTATGGTTTTCAGTATTGTAGATTTTCTTGCTTGCAAGCATATAAAAAAAATCTGACAGGATATCCTAATTATATAATCTGATGGGCATGTCCAGATTGTTAGGGGTTAGTACTCATCAGTACTGCTTTTATGCTTTAGAAAACACAACAATCACAGTTGCTACTGGAAACAGCCTTGGCTGTTCAAAACACCAGCAAGAAAGTGCAGAGTCGATCTTTTTTTGTAAAAAGCCTGCATCAGTGTTGCTCCCACTATCAATCCTACATTATGAAATATTAAATGATGGTACATATTACTCGCTTAGATAGGCATTGTCTTTGACCAAGTGTCTGGAAAACCTTTTCAGTTTCTCACTGTCATAACCTTTCTGTCACCATTATCCTGTAACCTTCCTTTCTCTCACAATTTTTCTGCTCTCTCTCTCTCTCTCTTTCTTGACTGCAGATTGGGTTCTGCCAGGAACACTCTGCTCCAGACCTCATTATAGCCTTGGTCCAAACAAAAAAAGAGCTGAATTCCAGAGTTGAGGTGAGAGTGACTGCCCTCGACATCAAGGCAGCATTTGACAAGAGTGGGGCATCAAGGAGCCCTTGTAAAATTGAAGTCAATGGGAATCAGGGGGGAAACTCTCCAGTGGCTAGAGTCATATCTAGCACAAAGGAAGATGGTTGTGGTTGTTGGAGGTCAATCATCTCAGGCCCAGGACATCACTGCGAGTTCCTCAGGCCAGTGTCCTTAGCCCAAACATTTTCAGCTGCTTCATCAATGGCCTTCCCTCCATCATAAGGTCAGAAGTGGGGATGTTCGCTGATGATTGCAGTGTTCAGGTCCATTCGCAACTCCCCAGATAATGAAGCCATTCATGCCCGCATGCAGTAAGATCTGGACAATATTCGGGCTTGGACTGATAAGTGGCAAGTAACCTTTGCGTCACACAAATGCCAGGCAATGACTATCTCCAAGAGAGAGTCTAACTACCGTCCCATGACATTTAACGGCATTACCAACATCCTGGGGTTCACCATTGACCAGAAACTTAACTGGACCAGCCACATAAACTGTGGCTGCAAGAGCAGGTCAGAGGCTGTGTATTCTACAGCGAGTGTCTCACCTCCCGACTCCTCAAAGCCTTTCCACCATCTACAAGATACAAATCAGGAGCGTGATGGAATAATTGCCACTTGCCTGGATGAGTGCAGCTCCAACAACACTCAAGAAACTCGACACTATGCAGGCCAATGCAGTCTGCGTGATTGGCATCCCAATGCAGTCTGCTTGATTGGCACCCCATCTACCACATTAAACATTCACTCCCTCCATCACCGACGCATCGTGACTACAGTGTAGCAACTCACCAATTCTTCGACAACACTTCCTAAACCCGCAACCTCTACCATCTAGAAGGATGAGGGCAGCAGGCGCCTGGAAACACCATCACCTGCAAGTTCCCCTCCAAGTTACACACCATCCTGACTTGGAAATATAGCGCCGTTCCTTCATCGTCGCTGAATCAAAATCCTGGAACTCCCTCCCTAACAGCACTGTGGGAGCACCTTAACCACAAGGACTGCAGCGGTTCAAGAAGGCGGCTCACCGCCCTTTTCCAAAAAGAGATTAGGGATGGGCAATAAATGCTGGCCTTGCCACGATGCCCAGTAACGAATAAAAAAAATTTGTATTCTGAATTCCTTACTTGCTTCTTCAAAGTTCCAAATGCATTATTATACATCTCCACCACGTTAAAATTAAGACATTATTTGTTTCCAGGATTTTAAAAACTGTGGAACTTTATACTTCTCTCAGTCTTTCTTTCCTCCTCCAATTTTCAGGCTTTCAGGATTCAAGCTTAGCAATACCTGATCAGGGCTTCCGGGTTTACTTAAATTTTAGTTTTTTCACACTAGAGGCATTGACATGGTTGTTGATTTTTTTTTAAACTGCCTACATATGCTACAGTGTAATGAAAAAAAGTCAAAAAAATGGCATCTATGTCATTAAGATGAATGTGATATGTGATTGTTCCAAATATTCTCTCTCTAGCAACCCTTAAACACACAGGCCCTAAGTTTCCACATGATTTGCTCCTGATTTTTAGGAGCAACTGGTGGAGAACGGAGTAACTTAGAAATCGGAATTCTTCACATTTAAGTTTTCTGCAGTTCTAGTCAGGTAGAACAGTTTCACTTTTGAACAGAATTTTTTTTTCCAAAAGGGGGCGTGTCCGGCCACTGACGCCTGATTTGAAAGTTTCCACAGTGAAAACGTACTCCAAACTAACTTAGAATGGAGCAAGTGAAGATTTTTGTAGGTTTGAAAAAACCTTGTCTACACATTAAAAAATCAGGCGCAGGTTACAAATTAGGTGTCGGGAACGAGGTGGGGGGGGGGGGGGGGGGGGAAAGAGGGGGGAAGGGAAGTCATTAAATTCTACAATAAATCCTTAGTTATACTTATACAAATATTATACAAATAAATGCAACCTGAATAAAAATTTATAAGCAAAGAAAAGATTAAATAAACCATGTTCCTACTTGTGTGAAAGTGCTTCAGGCAGGCCTTTCAGGCAGCGGTTTGCCGTCGGGACCGACCGTTGGCAGGGGGAGGGAGGGAAAAAGCTGCAAGAAGCCTCAATACTTGAGGCAGCCGTTTGCCGTCAGGCCCGACGGACGGCAGGGGGAGAAAGCTGCAAGAAGCCTCAGTGCTGATCATGGAAGGGCAATGTGGTTTTATTAAAAAATGTTAAAAATTGAACAGCTACAAAGAATTTGAATAGTCTCAAACAAATGCATGTGTCCCGTTTATCACAGTCTATCTTTAATTACAGAATGCACTCCCTCACACACAGAAATATCAAGAAAATTAAAATACAAGCCTTTGCAAGGGTTCAATAAACAAATTTTCACTTTTTCTGCAGCACTTTTTAAAATGGCCGAGTGCCAATGTTTATTTCAGACTGCGCGTGCGCGAACGCTCCAACGAGCACGCGCAGGGTTGCCGGCACGAAAAAAACTCATTTAAATTGTACCCGCCCCCCTCCTACTTACAAAATCGGCGCGAGTGGTAGGCTCCGCCCCCTGTGCGCTGTGCCAAGCAGACATCGAGCTGCAAAGCGCTCGAGAATAGCACGTTTTTTTTCAGGCGCCGTTTTCGGCGCGAAAAACGGGCGCCCAGCTCGGAGGGGCACCTGTTTTGCTGCGTGTGGAAACTTGGGGCCACAGAAATTATATGGGAAGAATTGTGCTAAATTTGAAAATTGTTGAGTAAATATTTAATATTTCATAATGAACCTGGAAAATATATATGATTTTATTTTCATCAACTGAACAATTATATTTACCTAACCTTCTCTGTTTAAATAGGCTAGTCATTTGATGGACGCTAAAATCCATTGCCTTAGGCTGGGAAGATAATTAGAAGATACAGAAAACAAATAAATAATTTCCCTGAAACAACCCATAAAATATGTTAGGCAGCATAACTAACAAATGCTGCAGGCAGAAATATGCAGGGATTTCTGATGCACAAGTCTTGTGCAGGTGGCTGCAGCCCAGGAAAAAAAATGTGCCAAGATTTACCAAGGCTGGTAGCTGGGAAGATCTGGTGCTTTGGGAATTGGCAAGGGTAACACGGGCCTTGAATATTATAAACGCAGCTTTGGAGATACCACAGGAATGGTAATATGGGAAATTTAAAAAATGTCACAGTGATATATTAAGGGTGCTGTTCAGAGACTGGGATTGTGTCATATTGTTGAGATGCAGTAGAGTAAATTGCCAGTCAGTGAATAGTTAGGGGCAATTTCCTGCAGTAGGTTCTTGTCAGAGAAGATTGCACGCTTATAAAATTTGGCAAGCTCCATTATGGTTCTGTAATCCTCTTTGTCCAATTTTCCTTCAGGATTTGTACTTAGGTAATTCTTTATACTAAGCAGAACAACAGGAAAATCTGCCCTTGTACCTCTTGGCTGACTCAGGAATCAGATAGCTGTATTTGAACAGAATCAGCTCTTCCCTCATATTGCTGCTTCTGTAAACAACTCCATTAATGAATAATAAACCTGCTTAATAGTTTAGTTCATTACAAAAAAGTGTTTGGTGAGGCTGATCTGCTGAAGTGTACTCAGACATGGTGGAATTTTTATGTGCTGTCCAGTAACAATAAAAGGATTAATCATTCACCCATGACATGATACCCTAGAAAAAGAACAAGCTTCATAGCCAGCAGTAACCAGGTAGCCAATGTATATTATTGTTCTCCTAATCAGGTTGATTTATTTTTTGCTGCTGCGAATATAACCTTCATCCCATGGAGCTATTCAGAAACTAAAAAGCCAGTCCTTTGAGAGGAGTCACCTGGAAAATCCAGTGGTGCTACAGTGGACCCATTGTTACAACCCTTAAAGGGGGAGGGGCTAAAGAGGGCATAAGCGCTCCCTGAAGATGTTAAAAAATAATTCTGCAAATGACTCTGCATGAGTGCATGGGAGAGAAAGTGATGGCCTCTTCCTCCTTTATTCTCTTTGGTGATCCTACTGCTACTGCACAGTTAATACTTTCACCTCTCTCCTCTTTTTGATAGGTTGCAGTACTACAGACAGTAGGGCAAGCACATCAGCTGGTTTCTTAACCCCAGTCCATCCCCTCACAGGCAATGAAATACAGCAGAATAGTCAAAGGGTAGATGGCCAGGATTCCTGCAAGGAATGTCTCAATGGGCGAGATATAGGGACAGGAATTTGTCAGTAGGGCCTGCTGCACCACTGCTGTTGAAATTACACAGTATGGTGGAGTAGAATCGAGCAATCTCCACAATGCCAGTCAAACCAATAAGTTTTGGCTCCTCTGAACACAAGCAAGTTAGATTTTATAATTGTGCTCTCCCCTAATATTTTGTACATACGTGCGATGCAAAAGCCAGCTTCCATAGGCAGGCATATATTTTTACGAACTAAAAGCTGACTGTAGTATGTAAAACCTCTGGCATAGCAGGCCCGAGTGAACATTATTGGGATATACACTAGAAATTGTAGGGGATACTGCCATACATTCCGGATCATCCCAACTGATGGAAAACACAATGGTAACAAACCATTAGCTTGGACTAAAAACTAATGATTCCATATTTATCACAAAGTAAAATTATACAGATTTAGTTAGATCGCAATACAGGTTGAGCGTCCGAAATCCGGAAACCTCGAGACCAAGGCCGTTCCAGATTTCGGAATATCTTTGCCCAGGCCGAGGTTGGTGTGATCGGGCAGCTGAGGTAAGGGGGGCAAAGTCGGTCCGCCGTGGGGGTGGGGGGGGGGGGGGGGGGGAGGGGAGGAAGAGGCGAGGTCAGGCCGCCGAGGGTCGGGGCGAAGTTGGACCGCCGATGCGGGAGAGTCTGGCTTTCGGAATATTTTCCAGTTTCCGGACGACCCCGTCATGGATTAGCCCGGTGTCCAGATTCCAGAACATTCTGAATTGTGGAACTCCGGATTTCGAACGCTCAACCTACTTCACTTAACTTTACTCCGTCTGTTTAAAAACAATAAAAAGGTTCCAAAGTCCCATCAATTTTCTTTTGTATCTTTAAGCCATGCATCCATGATGACAAGTATTACATGGGATTGAACCCATGACGTGTCCTTTTAGCCCCACACTTCAGATCGCTGAACAGCAACGTAGAGAAAGTAAGGAACAAAGGCTGCCAGCTCAGGTTATGTACCCCTCTTCTCTTTCTAGTCCGAAGCAGCACAGAAGTGAAACATGTCAATTAATATATATTTCAAAAGCCTCTCAGATTACTGACTCCAGCAAATTACACACCTTCAGGACAAAACAAAGCCACAAGAGTCTTGTTTGCAAGGCTCCCTGATGGGAGAGCCATGACAGTAGACCAAGTACAGGCACTAATGACCAATGTT
Source organism: Pristiophorus japonicus (assembly GCF_044704955.1). Lineage (NCBI taxonomy): Eukaryota > Metazoa > Chordata > Chondrichthyes > Pristiophoridae > Pristiophorus > Pristiophorus japonicus. Next base: position 96,618,342 of record NC_091993.1, on the reverse strand, counting down.
AATTATTTCTGTTAGGTGTGCTTGATTTATTTTCTAAGACATTAAGCAATCAATATAATAACAGATGCAAGTCATCTCCCCCCCCCCCCCCGCCTCCCCTCTCCCACTCTTTGAAGTGCACATCTGCAATCTGCAAACGAGACCAGGTTGTGTACTCTACATTTTCCCCAACATAAGAAAGACAAATGAAATTAATCGCCCAGAAGGTACAGCTTTTCTCTCTTCTTCCTATTTTCATTGAAATTTAAAAATCAGACTTTTAAAACACTTACCCTATGGATAATTCCAGTTGAATGAATATACTGAAACAAAATGAATAGTATGTATTATCACAAGTATTTTGATAACTCGTTCAATTAATCAAATGTTCTGGTTTATTCATAGTAAAGCAAAGACAGCTGTGAAAGAGGAGCACAGACCATAGTATTAAAAAAGGCATAATGGAAATAATTCATAGAACAGGCATATGGTGTGGTGCATCAATATACTAACATGCTGTGTTACATAGTACCAGAAGGCAGTTTGATAACCCCAGTTCAGTATACCGTGAGCTCCGAATTCTTACAGCGTGTTCAGAGAAAAGAGGCAAAGTGAAGAGTGACTACATCTAAGTTGCTATTATTTCATTTTGTGCTCTCCTCAAAAGTGGCAGAGTCTTGTAGTCAGCTGCCAGACTCTCCATTTGTTAGGAATGGATACTAGGGGAAAGAATAAAACAGATATAATTTAGTCACTCAGGATCTGCTTTGTAAGTGGAAATTCAAATAGAGTTAATGGTCACTACTTGAACCAGGGTTGTTGTACCACACATCTGGCTTGCCCACTGGCATCCTGGTACAAATTCCCCACGTCTTCCTGGAATCTCAGCAACCAATGTAAAAATTGAGGGACATGTTTCTTAATTAGTTGTTCTCTGTACATATTATTTTTACCCAAATATCCCCCCAAAACTTGGGCCATTATCAAAGATGATACAGCTTGTGATGAAAGTCTTCATGTGTTTTCTTGGTGCTACTTATTTTCTTCTCATTTAAATAATCTTTACTCGTTAATCTATATCAAACAGCAAGGTCCTACTTTGTGGGAAAATGAGAATTTTTCAATGTTTTAATGACTTGGTGATTAACCAATTAACCTCACATCTATTATCATTGCAGGTTTAAGTCCCACTAGAAATCAACACTCAAACAGCATAAATGCAATAAATCTTCTCGTGATCATGGGTTTAAAAGTTGGCAATGCCTAACAAACTAATCTATCAGCATACAATTATGAGGAGTTTTATTGGAACTCACCCTAATCATAAACAGAATTCCAGCAAATCTAAAGGGCACAAATATTATAATGGATCTAGTTTTCAAGCAGCAGGTTTCCTGTTGATCGAACACACAAAGCCTTTGATATGAAATCATTCAGAAATCTCTAACTTATTCGCTCTGAACAAAAGAATAATAAGGATGGATGTACACAGTATGTTACATCTACAAAGAAACCGGACTATAAAAAAAACACATTCATTCTGACAACAAATGGTCGAGTCCGTTCACATCATCATAGGCAGTCCCCTCAAAATCAAGGAAGACTTTCTTCCATTCCAAAAATGAGTTCCCAGGTGACTGTACAGTCCAATACGGGAATTACAGTCTCTGTTGCAGGTGGGACAAACAGTCATTGAAGGAAAGGGTGGGTGGGGAGTCTGGTTTGCCGCATGCTCTTTCCACTGCCTGAGCTTGTTTTCTGCATGCTCTCGGCGACGAGACTCGAGGTGCTCAGTGCCCTCCCGGATGCTCTACCTCCATTTAAGGCGGTCTTGCGCCAGGGATTCCCAGATGCACCAACGTTGCCCCCACAAGATCCTGCAAATCCCCTGGGAAGATAGACGCACCAACATCAATATTCTCGATCAGGCCAACATCCCCAGCATCGAAGCACTGACCACATTCGACTAGCTCCATTGACTCCCAAAGCAAGCGCCCTATTGGGAACTCCTACACGGTAGGTGAGCCCCAGGTGGGCAGTGGAAACATTTCAAAGACACCCTCAAAGCCTCCTTGTCCTGTCTGGATACATTTGCGCACACTAATGGAATTTCCATTCAGTAGTTTTACCCTTCAAAAACAGATGTAGATCCTACCATTGAACACACCATCAACACTGCAAATGAGATTACAGATCCTTGTACTTGAACTCTCAGGTTAAGTTTCACAATGTCACAGGTGAAAGTCAAACAAATGGAATGAAAAAGCATTCAATAAGTAAAGAGAGAAAACAACTTCTCTTGAGCAGTTCCACTAGCAAAAGGATCATAGTTTAATAATGCCGATGTTGTACATAGAATCATAGAATGATTCAGCACAGAAGGAGGCCATGTGGCCCAATGTGCCTGTGTTGGCTCTTTATTAGAACTATCCAATTAATCCCACTCCCCTGTCATTTCTTTCCCTTCAAGTATTTATCCAAAAGCTGACTCAGTGTCACTGTGATATTGTACGCCATTCAGAAGTTGTACGGAAAGCCACTTCACCTACTTCAACTTGCATTCTTGCTATGGAGTTCAACATTTACTTTATTGTTTTCCATGTTTGTCATAATGCTTCTAAATAAAGTTTCCAAAAAATTCAAAGTTATTGACTTTTTTTTGTTACTTACCTTAAGGCCTTTTAATACCTGATATAAAAGGTATTGAATTCTGTCTTCATTCAACTTTCCCATGACTTTGTTCAAATCAGCATCCATAAATGGCATAACTAGGTAGCTAAAATTAAAATAATTCAAGATAAGTAGACCAAATCTTTATTTAAAATAACAGTTAGCTGCACAAATTCAACCAAAGTATTTCCAATGAATGTGCTCAGAATAGTGCAATTTTATTTTAAAATATATATCCTGTACCTATCCTTTAGTCCAATTCTATTGGATTTCAAGTCTCACATCAACATCCATCTTAGAATATATGGACAAAGAAGAGCTGGGAAACAGAAATCAGGGGCTTGACAGGACAAAACCAAAGCTCAAATAAATATAGTTCTTCTGAAGAAGAAGTAACAAGTTCCAACAGTGAGCCACTGCTTCAATCCCAGCTCTAATGTTTAATGCAAGTTATTTTATCCACTTGTAACTGGATTGGTTGAGTTCTCCATTCTCAGCTCCTATCTGATTAAGTGCTGATTCATAGATGGCACTTTGAGGGCTACAGAGGAGCAACTGCAGCCACACTGTGTCACTAGTTGGGGGCACAATGCATCCCCAATAACAGGAAACGATTTCCTCTCCTTTCTCCTAAAGGTGTACTCATTGTTGGCCAATGGCCATAAGTCTGTAGTTTTCTGAGGCAGTTTTTTCAATTGACCTTCATTAGGATTTGTGGGGCTGTAGGCATGCTGGTGGCTCCGCCTTGTCCCATGGCATATTTTATTTAAAACTGAGGTCCAGGGTGGTTGCAGGAAATGGCTGCCGAATGCTAAATTGGTATCAATATTTGAATTTTGGAGGGTGCTTGGAGAAGACAGCCAGAGAGAGAGAGAGAGAGAGAGAGAGAGAGAATGCCTGCATACAAATCCAGGTGGGCGGGACCTGGTGGCAAAAGTGCACAGAACTAGGAGCTGAATATTTGCTAGAATATCATTGCTTAAAGCCTACTAAATATAAATCTCATATTTGATATTGGCAGTGCGAATAATGCTGCCTCCGTCACGAGATTTTATTATTGATTTTTGATGGTAGACTTAATGGGCCTGAATTTGCGGTCGGAGGCTTCCACAGGGAAATGCCTCCAATCCACAAATAAAGTCCACGCCTACCTTCTACCGCGGGATCCACAGAGACTCGCGATACTGGGCTTCTATGGGAATGCCTGGGTAAAGGACCACGTATCCCAGGGGCGCACACGGATTGCAAGCACCCCTTGGGATCGATAAAAGGGGATCCCCATTCATGCTTATGGGTATTTCTTTTTCGTACGGAATCTCCAGAAGCATGAATGGGGATCACAAACACACATTTACATACCAAATTAAAAACATTTAAAATGAATTAAAGTACAATTTAATTAAATATTTAAAACAAAAATGTAATATTTTGAAAAATAAATGTAAATGTTTTAAAGGGGCTAAAAACGGAACTTATTTTACAAATTTGTTTATGTTTAAATAATTTTTTTTAAATGTTATGTTCATTTAAACTCTTATGTTGGTAAAAGCAGGCCTTATATTTACCTTAATCAGGCATATGAATTTCACGGGCATTTGTTGGGCAGAAGTTGGGGGAAAAGCCCAACTCTCCACCCGCGAATGCCCTTTTCCTGGGGATGTGTTGGATCGGTCAAGAAGATTCCTGACAGATCGCATGTTCCAGGTTTTGGTGTATGAAGGCCCCGGAAAATCCGGGCCAATGGCTCAATGTGATCGTGACGGCTATATTATATGCATTATATATTTCCAGAACACTTACAACTCATGAAATCCATCCAGTGTAACAGCTGGTGTGAAGACATCAATGAGACCAATAACCTGGAAATGAATTGTACAGTGTTCACGCAGATTCTGCCTTATAGCAACCACTTTTCACCAATTCCTGTGAAAACGGAATAAATGCTGTGTTATGAGTGCAAGTTCATTCCTCGTTTCAGAAACCTGGCCACATTTCCCAACCTCAGGAAGGTTAGTACAATGGAGACAAAAATTTGTTTTCCTAACTGTAAAGTCATCTTGAGAAAAACCTTTCAAGTTCCTGACCCTTTCTTTATAGGACCCTCCAGATCAGCTCTATTTCCTGCTCACAGCAAATGTATTTCGCTTAGTTTTCCTAAGTAAAAGAAAAACAAAAACTTTCTGGAGTGTGTTTTTTTAAAAAAATAGTAAAACTTTTAGGATATTGTAGTCTTAATGAGGCCTGCTGATCTCCTCGGTTAACCAGGGTTAGACATAATGATGACTAAGATGGTGAACCTATCTGGTCAGTCGTGCCCTGTGGAAATGGGTCAGGCTGTCAGAGATGAGAATGGACAGTTAGAATACTTTCAGCTGGCACCAATTCAAAAAGTGGGTCTAACAAGGAAATGGACAATTTTTGAGCAAGCAAAGGGGAAAAAGGCAACTTTCTTTTCTATAGTTCCTTGAAAGGATGATTTAAGTGTCCCAACATCAAATATGCTACTCTTGAAATGTTCACTCGATAAAGCAGTTTTTATAACTGTTTTTCAGCACCAACTGCAGTCAGTGCTGCAGCACAATATTTTTTCACAACATATACTTAAAGCAAAAAACTATAAATTAACAAGGGTTTGTTAAATGGAACTGTTACACTGATTGTACTTTACTCACAACCTTGGTGCCCCTTGAATGATTTTTCGGGTACTATACCCAAAGTCCTTTCCACCAATGTTCTTGTATTAGGTCCTTATGGTGCATCGGTTGATCTCCATTATGGTTTGTCCAGTTGCATGCTTTATTTATGTTTCCCTGATGAGTATGTATTAGAGATTTGGGCAATTCAAAGACAGTTTGCTCAACTGTAAACTCTCCACATGACCTCAGCCATGGTTTATCTCCCCAGATGGATCTACTGATCCATTTCCATTAATCTTAATTGTAATCCTACACAAACTTACTTATTCAGGTTCCATTCTATGCTGTAAATGTCAGTTTGGTACAACCTCAAGACTGGAGCGCATAATCTAGGCCGATACTTTAGTGCAGTATTAAGGAAGTACAGCAGGGGCAGAGGTCCATCTTTTGGATGAGACAGTAACCAGAGGCCCCATTTGCTTGTTACGGTGGACGTAACAGATGTTGTGGCACTATTCGAAGAAGAAAAATGAAGTTCTCCCTTTGTGCTGGCCGATATTCATCGTTCAATTAAAACTACCAAAACAGATTAACGACATTATCTTATTTGCTGTTTGTAGATCTTGCTTTACCCAAATTGACTGCTGAGTTTGCCCACACAACAGGATTCATTCAGTGATGCAATTTGGACATGCTGAGGACACTAGAGATACTGTATAAATGCAAGATCTTTCCAAATAATACTTAGTCAAGCATTATCTAAGGCATAGAATAATAATTAGGCATGCACATGCTTCTTCCTTAACCAATGTTTATCTTCATTAGCGGATCTCACTATGAGCAATGCCATTGATGAGCCAGCGGATATACTAACTTATAAAGACAGGAGATTGATATCATGTACCACACAGTGTATTATAACATAGTTGATCTTTCAAGGCTTTGCTTGAGAAAAAAAAAGATATCTCCATTCCATTGAGCCTCTCAGCTGGTTTCCCACCGTTTTCATTATTTTTGCATTGCTCTCTGTGTTTGTCCTCCTCAGTGTGCCAGTATTTTCTGTAACAAGGCATCTAATTGCATCTGCAGAGAGTTAGTGTTGTCCCTGCACCTTACGGCACAAAACAGTTTTGGCCAGAAGGATGTTGAAAGTACGAGCTGATAACGGCACATCACGGGAAATTGGACATTTGGGACCGGAGTGAACAGGGAAACAAACAGGGTATCTCCTTAACCAATCAGAGTTAAGGATTGGGAAATAAACAGCGGAAAGTCTAAAGGAGGAGTGTGAATTAGAGGGGGGGCGGTGGGCGGGGGAATTCAATGTCACATCAGGTACAGAAAGGGAAATAAAAAGATGGAAAGAAAGATTGGAGTTAGAGAGAGGAAAAAAAAGAGACAAAGGAAAAGTAGGAAAGCAAAATTTAAAATTTAACATTTTTAAAATCACCCCAATAAATTCAAAACCTGAAGGAATGGGACTCCACACTTGTAATAGCTAATTTTCAGAGCCAGAAAGGTTGGTTGGCAGTAACTAACAATTATCATATTGTTAAATGGGTACATATGCGACTAATTACTAGCCCTTAAAAACTGCAGCAGGTTTAGTTTGTATCTACCACACAAATACAGCAACTTCACAACATTCAATGCATGTCAATGGTGAGGCAGACAGCGAAATGCCATTTTCACAAAGCTAATGACAAAGCTGCCGAACTTGGACAGCAACTTTTCGATATTGGCACTTAACCGTGGATCTGCTCTCCGCCCAACGTTGCTGTACCATTTATGCATAAATAATGGTGAGCACCATTAGCCTCCCCATTATTTTGACAGCAAAGCTGGCCAAATAACTACTTCGTGGAAAGATTTTCATTGGATCCGCCGGGCAGGATTTGTATGTGTGGGGAGGGGGTGATTAGAGTACTAAGGAAGCAGTGAGGTGGGAGTCAGAGAGGACCTCAGAAGTTTGGGATTTTGGAGAATTGAGACGACAATGGTTGCCAGCAAGGGAGATGAGAGCTTGGGATCTGTATCTATGGAAATGAAAATCGTGCGCTTTCTATTACAAGAGGCCGATCCACAATGCCAGTTTTACACCTGTGCCCCATGAATTTCACAATGCAGTAGAAACAAGGCAGTGTAGTTTGTGTTTTAATCAGTACAGTACAATAACAGCCAAGGAGGAGTTTCGCACCTCATTTGATAATTCTTACAATTACAATAGACTATGAAATTCATTGACTCAAGGAATTCAGGCTATAATGACATTAATATCAATTAAACATAGAAACATAGAAAATAGGTGCAGGAGTAGGCCATTCGGCCCTTCGAGCCTGCACCGCCATTCAATGAGTTCATGGCTGAACATGCAACTTCAGTACCCCATTTCTGCTTTCTCGCCATATCCCTTGATCCCCCTTGTAGTAAGGACTTCATCGAACTCCCTTTTGAATATACTTAGTGAATTGGCCTCAACAACTTTCTGTGGTAGAGAATTCCACAGGTTCACCACTCTCTGGGTGAAGAAGTTTCTCCTCATCTCGGTCCTAAATGGCTTACCCCTTATCCTTAGTCTGTGACCCCTGGTTCTGGACTTCCCCAACATTGGGAACATTCTTCCTGCATCTAACCTGTCTAAACCCGTCAGAATTTTAAACGTTTCTATGAGGTCCCCTCTCATTCTTCTGAACTCCAGTGAATACAAGCCCAGTTGATCCAGTCTTTCTTGATAGGTCAGTCCCACCATTCCGGGAATCAGTCTGGTGAACCTTCGCTGCACCCCCTCAATAGCAAGAATGTCCTTCCTCAAGTTAGGAGACCAAAACTGTACACAATACTCCAGGTGTGGCCTCACCAAGGCCCTGTACAACTGTAGCAACACCTCCCTGCCCCTGTACTCAAATCCCCTCGCTATGAAGGTCAACATGCCATTAGCTTTCTTAACCGCCTGCTGTACCTGCATGCCAACCTTCAATGACTGATGTACCATGACACCCAGGTCTCGTTGCACCTCCCCTTTTCCTAATCTGTCACCATTCAGATAATAGTCTGTCTCTCTGTTTTTACCACCAAAGTGGATAACCTCACATTTATCCACATTATACTTCATCTGCCATGCATTTTCCCACTCACCTAACCTATCCAAGTCACTCTGCAGCCTCATAGCATCCTCCTCGCAGCTCACACTGCCACCCAACTTAGTGTCATCCGCAAATTAAGTAATTGACTGAAATCACATACTGGTGCACTTGCAGAACACTTTCTTTTAAACAACAGCTGAAAGTAAGACTTTTACGAATCTTATATCCCACTATGAAACAGATGATTGGTAACTCCATGAAGAGCCAGAATTAACATGGATTGCAACCAAGCATGAGGAATCAAGGCACAGCTGTACATTGGACATTAAAACCCAACACAATGATTCAAAATATAGCCAAATACTTTAAGTTCGGCCCCAGGCTCCCCACAAAGGAGTGAGATTGTGTGATAACCATTTTCCATGAACCCACAACACTGTATAGGCAAACCCATGAGAAAGAATATCCATTTTATTCCAATTTGTTCAATTTCTATTGGATCTTGTGTTATAAATGTTACTTACATGAGTAAATTTTGAGTTGGCTGAATAAAGGTGGTAATTCAAACCAAATTCACAATATTGTCTATTTTTTGCTATTGCTAGTTTGGTATTAGTAGCTTTGAAAAAGTAGTTAAGTGATCTGAATGTTCAGTTTTTGGCCGTTTACTCATTCCTCATTGGTACATAGATTCAATCAAACTGCTTCTGATTCAATTGGATGCTTGACGGATAACGCTGCAGTGTGACACTTTCAGACCCGATGCTTTTGAAAGACGTGCTACACGCTAGAAGTAACATTTTTAATTGTGTAAAGTAGATCAATTGGTGATAATATTTTCAGCCACGAGGGGGCACAATCTCACTGTAATGTCTGGAGCAGGAGTATTCGGTCACCTTGTTTGTGAGGATATGAATGGCAGCCAGCCTTTCAAAAGGTTATTTACACTGAAATGGAAGCTAATCCATATAGTATCGAGAGCTAGTCAACATTTTAACCTTCGCTTGCTGATCATTGTTGCATTGAAATGATCAACAATGGAGTGGCTAGTGGCTTGGTTTACTAAAGCACTGTATCACACTTTGGTAACACGTGGGCATGTGTGCTACTTCCATTCAAATCCAAAGTGAGGCAAGGTGAGGAATTCAGCAAAGAGAAGGAAAGAAAATGGCTGCTTCAGGAGAGGCATTCTTAGAATCCTCAGAGCTGATCATCCTCTTTCTCTTGGAAGAGGAATGGAATGTGATTAAACTGGATCAAAAACTGGGGCAACCAAAAAAGGACAAATCCTGTTTTTTAATAACCCATCATTATGTCTGCCAATGATATCAGAATAAATGCATTTATTTAACTATGGAGTACTTCTGCAGCTCAAGAATGTGCAAATGCCCTAAAAATACAGGTACTAGCCTTCCAAAAATTCACATTACACATACAAGAACGCACAACACTTTGGACACATTGTTAATTCCTAGAGGGAACATTTCAACCTGACGTGATGTTTACTAGGCCTCAAAATTCCCCGTTTTATTTTTAACCGCAATGTTTGTCCGGTCAAGAATTACAAGCAGTCAGAAAAGAATAGATCAGTATTAATGTAGGGAAGTGGTCATCCTGTGTCTCTGTAAGGAGCTCACGATGTGCCTGAGGTTCAAAGTCTGTAGACACTTTCAGCACTTTGGGCCCTTACATTTGCTTTCCATATTGAGCTGTTGATATTCTGCGTGCCATGATTGACTGGTAACGGTTTAATAACCATTAAGATTTACAGTATGAGACAGCCAAGAGACCACAGACAAATTTAAAACAGTTTGAGGAAAGGAAAACAGAAAAGCATGGAAGGGAGAACAGATCTAAAATGACATAAACTGCTTTAAATGATACAAGTAATGTTATTGTGTTAGCATTACCGCTATTGCTGTGAATCCCCACGTCGATATTTCACAGTACTCAAAGTGAAAGTCATTAAACATGTGAAAGCAGGAAAAGTCAATACCATAGGCACAGCTCCAGTAACATTGCAGGAACAGTCAGCAACCAGCTGGAGAGAATATTTCCATGCCACATAATTCAGTGCTTTTGACGGATTTGAATTTTTTGTTAAAAGCATAAAGGATGCAATGTACTGGAAGGGTATTGAAAATTAATAGCTTTAGTTCACTATACACTCCTCAATGGCAGATGCATCACACTGACAATTAAACCCAGTAGTACCCAGCTGTGTGTGTGATGTCTAATTTAAATCACTGATGCCTTCAACTGATACTGCTGACTGTTAAATGACCAGGGCAGGGGATAACCAATATAGATACTATTTTGTTGACCAACATCTGGACTTCTAATTAATCCCCAGCTAATAGTTTAAATTGAATATTTTCATGTCAACCAAAATAAATGAAGTGCTGTGAACATTTCTTTCACTGGAATTTAATGGAACAGCAACACAGGTTGCAGTAATTCTGCCTGTGGATGTAAGTGAATTTAAATTGTTTTATGAACTTCTGAGACTCTGCAAGACTGAAATGCTGCCCTGCTGAGGACTGACTAGGCTTCAGGCTACCATTACCCTACCTTCCATCTACAATAAGAGTACAAAAATGTAATGTGAAACATCATATATACAGTGGACGGATTTAGGCCCCTATTTTCGCAATCATTGGGCGCCATTTTTTTGGTGCCCAGCGATTTTTTTTTTTTTGCATAATGGGTCAGTTTAAATTTTCACCAAAGTTTTGGCATCGGCGCCGACTATCAGTGCCAGAAACTTTGCCGCTGGTCTATGTAGAAAAATCAGTGCACAGAGGCCTTAGAGCCCGTTTTTAAAAAGCCTAAAGTTAATGAAATCAGCACTGGCCCACTTCAATCCCTGGGTGAAGGTCCTCCACGCCAGACTGAACAACGAACTCCAGATAAAAATAAACCAGGCAAAAAGAAACTTACAGAAGAGCCTTTTCCATGACATTGCAACATAACCATCCAGAAGAGCCTTTTCCACGCACCCGACCCGTTGCAATCCCATGTGCAGTGAATGTTTTTTTTAAAAACAGCGCATGCACAGCGATTTTACGGCGCACACTATAAGCTCCGTCACCCCCCCCCCCTCCACTCCCCCAAAATGAACTTGGGTAGCGCGATGCTCAAAATAACTTTTAGTTCATGAAAAGTGCCGTATTTTTTCTTTGGCGCCAACAGGGAGGAAAAAAAACGTACGTTAACATACGTGGGCACCAGAAATCTTTACTGTGGAAAATAGGGGCCTGAAACCGAACCTTCAACTAAAAATTGTTGGGCGAGACAGAAGGGCTATTTCTATTCTGTATTTCTATTCTGTTTTTGGGCCTCTGGCTGCCAGTATAGGTTTTCGCAATGAGATGCCGATGTTAATCTGTTGTGAAGAGATCTTTTATTTGAGCCTATGAAGCGCCCCCAATATAGCAAGTAGAAAGCGTGAGCACATATCTGGCTGGAAGTGCACTGCACACCATATTGGTCAAGGAAAGAAAATAGGTGTCTACAGTCCATGCCTGAAGTAGGAGTCAGGCACTTTGCATATGAAAATAAGGGGCCTTACACCAGTTGCACTCAGTTAAACCAGACCTGCAACCGCCCGTGACCTACAAGGCAAGTTATACAAATTTACTAACCAGAGTGTGGAGCCCGGATGAGTAGATGTGCTCCTCCCGATCCCAAAATTAAAGGTGGCTCACTGCCACTCCTGACCCCACCCCGGTTGACCCCCGACCTTCGATCCTACCCACGCCCAGGCCTACCATCCTAATGCCCCTTCCGGCTTCGCTTACCTGAAGGCCGCAGTGACACTAGCATTGGCCCAATCGTGGTTTCCGCTGCCCTGGTTAGCTGTTTGCGCCAAGCCAGCTCCACTGTATTGAGCCCAAAGCCCAATATGTGAGGCACCTTGAGCCTCACCATTCTAGCACAGGGCAAGTACCCAGCACTGCGCCCCCCCCCCCCCCCTGCATTCCAAGGCCTGAATTCCCAGGCCACTATGTCTATGGCTAGTGTCAATAAAGACGTACAAATGGGTGGAACATTTAAACATAGAAACATAGAAAATAAGTGCAGGAGTAGGCCATTCGGCCCTTCGAGCCTGCACCACCATTCAATGTGATCATGGCTGATCATTCACCTCAGTACCACCTTCCTATCTTCTCTCCATACTCCTTGATCCCTTTAGCCGTAAGGGCCACATCTAACTCCCTCTTGAATATATCCAATGAACTGGCATCAACAACTCTCTGCGGTAGGGAATTCCACAGGTTAACAACTCTCTGAGTGAAGAAGTTTCTCCCCATCTCAGTCCTAAATGGCTTTCCCCTTATCCTTATTTAAATAGTCTCCTGTCCAAAAAAGACAGACATGCTGCCTGCTCATTTATAGGCATTCCTGAAAATTGCATCGGGGGCCTTAAGTGACCATGGGGCAGCTAAGGTTCCCCTCAGATTTTCCTCTGCCAGCCACCTATTTTTCCAGGTGAGAAATGAGGAGGTGGTATTTGAAAATCACCCCCAGGGAATACATTCAATTGGACAAAAGCCACGAGGCTGACTCATAGCATCAGCAGTTGGAGTTAAGGGATTAGACTGGAGAGAAGGAAAGAAAGACTTGGATTTATATAGCGCCTTTCACAACCACCGGAAGTCTCAAAGCGTTTTACAGCCAATGAAGTATTTTTTGAAGTGTAGTCACTGTTGTAATGTGGAAAACACAGCAGCCAATTTGCACACAGCAAACTCCAAAGAACAATGTGATAATGACCAGATAATCTTTTTTAAAATGTTGTCTTTGAAAATAAGTAAAGAAAATAAGGAGTCCAATAATAGCCAATTTTATTGGGATGAAAAGCGAGTTTGGCCAAATTGGTTCCAAATACAGATCAAACAGTGCATTAGCAGTGGATTATCTAAATAGGAGCTGAATAAAGTACAGCATAAATATATTCCTGCTTAGGTGTAAATGGGATTTCCTGCATGAAGAGACAAATTAAAGCAAAAATTAAGTTTTAAAAAAGGCGTATGAGAAATATAGGGGGAGGGGTCACACAGATGGAATCTGTAAAGTCCTTACTCAACAGTATGAAACCACACGAGGCACATTCTGGCTGTGACCTTGACTCTTTATTCACAGGACTCCAAAGACGATGACCCTGCGTGGGATCTCCCTTTTTATACCTGTGTGATTAGGTAAGGAGTGTCTCCCACAAGTTCACCCCTTGTGGTCAAGGTGTGCATCTAGGTTGAGTGTATACAGTAATACAGTGGTGTTACAGTTTCTGTCATGTATGTAACCACAATGTAAGAAATACAAATACGGAAGGGAAACAAAAGCGTGATTAGGCCGGTTCAAAGTGAATCATAAAAGAACACCTGTGGTCAGCATAAAGCGAAACAGCACAAGATTTAATAAGTACACAAATAAAAGGATAGTTAAAGAAAGTATGGAAGTGCTTATAGATGATGGGAACCATCTTGTACTGGAGAATAAAAGTATGGCAGAAATGCTTAACAAGTATTTTGCCTCGTTTTAACATAGAAAAATGAAAATGGGACTACACGACTACCTCGGAAAGGATATGGAAGAGCCAGTACCAGAAATAAATATAAAATGGAAACTTTATTTAAAAACTCAAAAAAGGATAATCTTTGGAAATCGGAATTGTGCCAAAGAACTGGATGGTGGCAACTGTTATACAACTATTCAAGAAAGGGGAAAAAGGTTAAACATGGACATTATAGGCAGATAAATCTACCCCAGTTGTGGGTAAATGTCCAGAGTTCATAATCTGGGGTGAAATTAGTTAACAGTTAGTAAGGCATCAATTAATCAGCGATAATCAGCATGGATTTGGAAAAGGCATGTCATGCTTGACTAATTTAATTGCATTTTTTGAGGAAATTGCAGAGTGCACAGATGAAAGGAATGCAATAGATCTTGTTATATATGGATATATTGATAAAAGTGCCAGATAAGTGACTGGTTACAAAAATTAAGAAACATGATGAATGTAGCTGCATGACAGAGAAGTGGGTTGCAAACAGAAAGCAAAGCATTTGGGATAAATATATGTTCTTAAGTTTGGCTGGCGGTGGATAGTGATGTGCCCCAGAGATCTCTTTTGTTTTCCCATTTATAAAATCATAGAATTGTAGAATTTTATAGCATAGAAGGAAGCCCACTGGCCCATTACGTCTGCACTGGCTCGCTGAAAGAACTGTCAATATAGTCCCATTATTCTGCCCTTTTATTTGAAAGTAGGCACAAGAGGATTGATACGAAGTTACAAAATTAGGAGGCTTGGCAAACTGTGCGGAAAATACAGGAGATTACAGAAGGGCAGAGCCAGTTGTTTCTAGACATATTATCGGCCATAAATCCTTCACAATGCATATGGATGGGAGGTTTGCATACGCCGAATGCCACTTTGATGCCTTGTTGGCTGTCAAAATGAATTTAGAAGTTCTCACTTCAGCTGTCTCTTTCAGTCAGCATATACCAGATGTGAGGGCAGTTGGTTCTCAGCATCCCAACTTATAAAAGCAACCCAGGCGTCCAAGGGGAAATAAAATTTACCTTCTTCAAAAACATGCAAGTAGTTACAATACACAAATTGATACAGACCGCTCCCAGTAGGTCAGGGTTCCAACACAAGGCAGTGCGGTGAGAGAAAATCCCATTTGAAAGTTGATTGTTTTATTGAGCCGATTACCTATTTTAACTCACTTGTTCTTGACAGGAAGCACAGTCGATGGCAAGAACTCATTTTCCAATTTTGCTTCACGACCAACAAAGCATCAAGTACTTATTAGAACCCACAGGAATGTCATTGCAACTCACTGATGGTGTTGTTGCTTAGTATTTTACTTAACTATACTGTTATGTATGTAATAACTCGGTAGACTGAATACTGTAAACTAACAGGTACAAACCTGGCTCTGCTTTATTAGGGCCCAAAGTGACTACATTACATGATGGCTTGCCTTTTATAACAGGGTCGCACACACGTGCGTACAGCCCAATGACCTCCAACAGTGGCGCCATCTGGTGGCTAGTAACCCCAAGCATACATACATGACATATACCTTGCATCACATGCATCATTTTACTGGCAAAAAAACCTTCCTGAGAATCAAAAATGTTGAGGCACGTTCTGTAGTAAGAAATTAACACTTAAAAACGTGGAATTATGACTGAAATTGCAGATCAGGCATTTTGATGTTTGAAGAACTTTAGGAATTTAGATCTTGAATAATAGAAAGCTGTTAGAATGGATGGTTTTTATTTCAATGTATGCAGTGGAATAAGCTCTATTTATGGATGCAAATATATCTACACTTTTCTAGGCAATGGAGCCCAGAGACTGGTCTGTGAATATTATTTAAACAAGCCTGACCAAAATCTGATGCTACATTTAGAAGTTTTGAGAGTGACATATTACTATTCACAATCAGTAATAAAACATGATCCGTAACTCCTAGCTGGTATAGAGGGTTAACTAAATATGAAGTTTTCTTTAAATCAACATAATAACATTTAGCAGCAGGCTGAATTAAAATACTAAAAGACCTGGGTTAAAGACAGCAACAGTCTATTTAGTTAATACCATGGCAGTCAAGCTGAAAACCTTTACAATTTATAAAGCCTTTCTAGATAATGCCATTGGTTCTTTTTCAAAGATGTGAACACAGAAAAATCTATTTATGGATAGAAACATTTTAGTGGAGAGGCAGTGAAGGTCACTTTTATATAACATTGTTTTGATTCTATGAAACTTTTACTTGTTTATTGCTGTGGCAATTTGGATTTCCAACCAGAGTTGTACAAGAATTTAACTGAGCATTACTGTAAAGTGAAATAGCATTAGGAAAGATGGGAATACACGAATCCCTTAACAATAATATTTACTAAGTACTTTCTCCAGACCAGTGATTTGGACCTGCACAGCAGTAGGCTGAATTCCAAGTTGGATTGCCTACAATAGATGAATTACTTTCAGATGAGCAGCCAACAGCATCCCCGTGGTGCAGAAATTAACATTTGCTGACACTGCAGAGCTCAATGAAACAGCACATTTACTATTATTATGTGGCAGGATATCTTGATGTTTGCCACACTGCTGGCATTGTTTTCATAGGAGATACTGACTTAAGTTTTCTATCATAGTTGTATTGAGAATGGCTCTATGTGACTTACTTAGATGGCTACTTAGGCACAAGACCACAACTGGACTGCTTGTATGGGAGAGGCTGAGCACAGAAAAATCAGCACGCCACAAGCAATACACCAGATAATATTTGATCAGTTCTCAACCATGGGACAGACAAACATCCTCCACCCCCCCCAACTTGCTCCAAGCACTATTCAAAAAGTAATCCCCTTCTTGGTCGAGCAAAGTGGCATTGTTGTAAAAAGCATAGAGGTCTCTGAAGCCTAGTTATCTGCAATCATAGTGGAATGAAGAAAATTTAGACTACACAGCTAAATGACTAAAGATAAAACTAGTTAAAGTAAGGAAACAAGCACCTGCAACATGAAGTTTGTGAAAAGCACAAATATTCTGGAAAATATTTCCTATACATCAAAAATTTGGTATTTTATGTAATTTATTGCAATTATGAAGGAAGTATTTACAGCGCAACTGACCATAAAACAAGACCTTGGTTAGGTCTCAGGTAGAATATTGTTTTGTTCTTCTTCCACGGTAGGTGATATTGAAGCATTGGAAAGGGCGCGGAGGAGGGCCACAAGATTAATTCACAGTTTAAAGCATCTTAATTACCTAGATCGGCTCAAAGAGCTGAGTCTTTATGGGGAAATGTAGATTTAAAGGTGATTTGAGAAAGGTTTAAGCGAATAAAAGGACTTAAATATATTATAGGTTAGGGAGGACCAGGGGTCAATCTTACAAATTATACAAGGGCAGAACTAGGTTAGATGTTAGGAAGTTCTTCTTTTCACATAGAAAGGTGGACCCATGGAACAGGTTGCTGGCTCATACAGTGAATGCTGATCCTCTGAAATTGTTCAAGCAACAGCCGGATCTATTTTTGGCTGGGACGGAGATCACCTTGTACAAGGAGTAGGTATCTTATATCTTTAATAAGGGCCAGGGTGGTCTCGTGGATTCATTTTGATCACCTAAGTGGGTCAGAGAGGAATTTTTCAGATTACCAGCCCCCTTCATCTAATTAGCCTGGGTATTTATCTTGTTTTTCACCTCTCCCAGGAGATTAACATGGATTCTGAGTGGGACGAGGAGAGCAGTAAGCATCACCACCTGCAATGGGACAAGCTGAATGGACCAGGAGGTCTTTTCATGGTCACTCAATTTTTGTATGTTCACTATATCCGGCACAGGCACAATGGGCTGAATGGCCTCCTTCTGTGCTGTATCGTTCTAAGTGCAGATTGTGCAAGTAAGTGGTTACAAAGAAGATAAAACTGGTTAAAGAAAGAAAACTGTTCAACCTATTGAGTTATTTTAAAGTAGAATTTTCCACAAAACAGATTATGCACTTTTTATGTATTTTGTAAATAGAGAAAACTGCATTTTACTTAAATGTACACTATATCATCCAATCGCAATCCTGTGTTTTATAAGGCTGTAAAAAATATATTGAGCCATTGTTAATTATCACGTCAAATGTTTGGGTTTCTTTGCGTATGGTGAAGAAAGGAAACTGCAGCTCATGCAACAAAACATTGGTAGCAAAATGAAAATAAATTAGTAATAGTGTAGTTGGGACATTTTTCTCAACATTGCCAGAGAGTGATTTTTAAAAACAAAACAAAGCAAAGAAAGCAAAACAGCTCATCAGTATTATATTCTGAACATATTTTCCTTGACTCATTCAAAAAGATAAGGTTTATCTTTTCCGCCATTAGTACAACAATAACTTACATTTATATAGCGAATTTAACCGAGTAGAACTTTCCAAGACGCTTCACAGGAGCGTATTCAGACTGAAATGGAGTGAGAGCGAGGATACAGGCAGCGGAGTTTTGGATGAGCTCAAGTTTGTGGAGGAGGAGGAGGCTGGCCAGAGGAGCATTGGAATAGTTGCGTCTGGAGATAACAAAAGCATAGATGATGGTTTCATCAGCATATGGGCAGAGCCAGGCGTGGAGACCGGCGATAATACGGCGCTGAAAATAGGTGGTCATTGTGATGGAGAGGATATGGGGTCAGAAGGTCAGCTCAGGGTCAAATAGGACAGCGAGGTTGTGAAATGTTAATACAACCTAACCAGAGTCTGTTACTGATTCCTCAAGAGTTACAAAACTTATGCGTGGTTAATTTATTTGGTGTATAATTAATAACAATAGACCATTCTTGACTACGTATGAAGAACATTTGAAAACAAGTTCTAGATATTGTAAGCCGTACTTTTTGTCATGTCAATAAATACATTTAGTGTATTCCATATGTATTCTGTAAACAGCAATGAGAAACAGAGTTTCTCCTTTAAATACTAGGTGGACTACCTTGTACTTCCTCCACATCTCTCCATTGCCCCAGCAGGGAGGTTCTGCTGTAACTGTACAGGGTACCTTAAACAATTATTTTGCTTTGGTCTTCATAGTGGAAGACACAAAAACCATGCCAAAAATTGCTGGTCACAGGAATGTGGGTAGGGAGGACCTTGAGACAATCACTATCACTAGGGGGGTAGTGCTGGACAGACTAATGGGACTGAAGGTAGACAAGTCCCCTGGTCCTGATGAAATGCATCCCAGGGTATTAAAAGAGATGGCAGAAGTTATAGCAGATGCATTCGTTATAATCTACCAAAATTCTCTGGACTCTGGGGAGGTACCAGCGGATTGGAAAGCAGCTAATGTAACACCTCTGTTTAAAAAAGGGGGCAGACAAAAGGCAGGTAACTATAGGCCGGTTAGTTTAACATCTGTAGTGGGGAAAATCCTTGAAGCTATCATTAAGGAAGAAAGAGCGGGACATCTAGATAGGAATAGTGCCATCAAGCAGATGCAACATGGATTCATGAAAGGGAAATCATGTTTAACTAATTTACTGGAATTCTTTGAGGATATAACGAGCATGGTGGATAGAGGTGTACCGATGGATGTGGTGTATTTAGATTTCCAAAAGGCATTCGATAAGGTGCCACACAAAAGGTTACTGCAGAAGATAAAGGTACGCGGAGTCAGAGGAAATGTATTAGCATGGATAGAGAATTGGCTGGCTAACAGAATGCAGAGAGTCGGGATAAAGGGGTCCTTTTCGGGTTGGAAATCGGTGGTTAGTCGTGTGCCACAGGGATCGGTGCTGGGACCACAACTGTTTACAATATAGATAGATGACCTGGAAGAGGGGACAGTGTGTAGTGTAACAAAATTTGCAGATGACACAAAGATTGGTGGGAAAGCGGGTTGTGTAGAGGACACAGAGAGGCTGCAAAGAGATTTAGATAGGTTAAGCGAATGGGCTAAGGTTTGGCAGATGGAATACAATGTCGGACAATGTGAGGTCATCCACCTTGGAAAAGAAAAACAGTAAAAGGGAATATTATTTGAATGGGGAGAAATTACAACATGCTGCGGTGCAGAGGGACCTGGGGGTCCTTGTGCATGAATCCCAAAAAGTTAGTTTGCAGGTGCAGCAGGTAATCAGGAAGGCGAATGGAATGTTGGCCTTCATTGCGAGAGGGATGGAGTACAAAAGCAGGGAGGTCCTGCTGCAACTGTATAGGGTATTGGTGAGGCCGCACCTGGAGTACTGTGTGCAGTTTTGGTCACCTTACTTAAGGAAGGATATACTAGCTTTGGAGGGGGTACAGAGACGATTCACTAGGCTGATACCGGAGTTGAGGGGTTTACCTTATGACGATAGATTGAGTAGACTGGGTCTTTACTCGTTGGAGTTCAGAAGGATGAGGGGTTTATAGAAACATTTAAAATAATGAAAGGGATAGACAAGATAGAGGCAGAGAGGTTGTTTCCACTGGTCGGGGAGACTAGAACTAGGGAGCACAGCCAATTTAAAACCGAGTTGAGAAGGAATTTCTTCTCTCAGAGGGTTGTGAATCTGTGGAATTCTCTGCCCAGGGAAGCAGTTGAGGCTAGCTCATTGAATGTATTCAAATCACAGATAGATTTTTAACCAATAAAGGGAATTAAGGGTCACGGGGAGCGGGCGGGTAAGTGGAGCGGAGTCCACGGCCAGATCAGCCATGATCTTGTTGAATGGCGGAGCAAGCTCGAGGGGCTAAATGGCCTACTCCTGTTTCTAATTCTTATGTTCTTATGTTAACCAAGAAGGCATTTCCATCTAATACTGCATACATCCTCCTGAACTCAAAATTACTATTATATACCTTATCCTACCCATAACAGATTCTCAGTGTGAAAGCCATCTTGATAACAGGTCATATAGTCCATGTCACCAGCAAATGATGCCCAACTCCTCTTATTCCCTGAAAAGAGTACTCCAGGATAAGATTCTACAATGACCTCACCAGCAGTATTCATGAAAACTACATCCTCAGATTTTTTTTTTTAATTTCTAATCCCAAGTTTTTAAAAAAAAATTTAACACAACCATGGCATCATTTTGCTGCCGTTTCTGAAGCTGAGTGCAACCAATGTTTTGATTTGGGTTTTTTTTATCCTTAGCTCCCTTAGTGTTTATAATATTCAGTTTTTACTTTTTACATTATATTTGAAACTAGGAGGAGCAAACATATACGACATATTTCTGTACTCAACTTTTCAACCAGCACAAAGAAAACTTTCTAATCAAATGGATATTCATTGTCTTCCCCTTTAACTCTTTCAATGGCACTTCACAATCAGCCAATGTCAATGGATTAATTGACCTGCTAGCTTCTCCCTCAATTTTTACAGAAAATCTTCTCATTGCTCATGCAGCAGCCTATGATCATGTTGCATGGACACACACACACACACACACACACACACAAACGACAGCCAATTTGCACATAGCAAGGTCCCGCAAACAGCAATGCGATAATGGCTAGATAATGTTTAGTGATTTTAGTTGAGGGATAAATATTGGCCAGTTCACTGGGAGAACTCCATTGCTCTTCAAAATGGTGCCATAGAATCTTAACATTCAGTAAGACCCACCACCTCCAAGTTGCTTTTGTTTCCACAAGTACCTCTTACTTTACATTTTATATTAGGGTGTATAATGAATTGATCATTGATGTGGTCCCACATGATTATTATATGTGGCAACCTCGACAGATTCCCCCGTTTAGCTTTACCATCTGTGCAGTGTAAATCTAAGCTATATGTATTTCTGAATTATGTCTATCGTGCTTTTGGTGTCACACTGTCACAAGTTTAAAAAAATTAACAGCAAATAGTTTTTAATTAACCTCAGGACCTTACAGTAATTAGACCTTGTCACATAACTCGGGAGCGGGTAGATCCGAGGGCCTCCTCGTAGGACTGCTCCTGGGCACAGCCAAGGGTGCCATCAGCCGGTCCAGGCAGCGGACGGTCGAGGGGGGTCGTTCAGCCTGACTCTTTTCCGCGCCTACATCCGGGGCCAGGGTGTCCTTGGGGTTGGAGCACACGGTGTCCACCGGTACGCTCGCGGCCTTCCGTGAGAGGTGGGTGCCAGAGGGGCTGGAGTGCATCAGCACCCCCGGCAACCAAATTTTAATTTGATTTTATATGTTTTAAAGTTTAATTTGTTTTAATTGCTGGGTTTTTAGTGTCCCCCTCCCCTTTTATAGGGGGCACTTGTGTATATATATATATATCTCTGGTTTTACTGTCCAAAAAAAACACAAAAATCACAAAAAAAAAACAAAAAAAGGGCACATGAAAAGTGTTTGGAGTGTCCCCCACACTCGATTTAAATGTTTAATTTTGCTTCCCTAAAAAAGTTGTCACATAACTCATTGTTGCCTCTTAGCCTTACCACCACCTCCCTTCAATAAAACAGAGCATACTCTGACTTAGGTGAGCAATGCCATTAGATTTACTCGTAAATGGATAAACAACTGAGAAAGCCCAATTGTTTAAAACAACATTTCACTTCAGTGTTCTCTTCTTGGAACTTTATTTGCATTTAATGACGCTGAACAGATCTAAAATCCTAAAGACATTGTTGCGCCTCACTGTGACTACATGCCAGGAGCTGTTGTCCAAGCCGGTCTCGGCGACACTTACATTTTCATGCTTCATGTGTTTGAGAAGTTTCAGCTCTCTGTAGGCTCTCTTGGCGTAAAGTTCAGACTGAAATGGACGGTGCAGCTTCTTGATTGCGACCTTGGCCCCCGCCCGCCTGTCAGTTGCTGAGCTGTTCAGGGCGCAAATAAAACAAATATTTATGCGATGTTGTTAGAGAGAGATTTTATATGACACAGTGAGAAAGAGAAACGAGGCAGGTCTCAATTATTTGGCATTTCTCACAATTTACAACCAACACAAATCACCCCCCCTTGCCCGGCCACCAAGCACACGCTGATTGATATCCACTGTTACTAACTTACCAAACGGTGCCATAGGCTCCGGATCCTATGGGAGAAAGGTTCACGTATCGCTCTCGCACTTCCCACACGGTATTCTCGATGTCCTGACGGGTAAATCGTGTTCTGGTAACACTCATTTCGCCCGACTGTCTGGGGGAATGATTAAAGCCTGCAGCTGTGAAATCTTCCAATGCAAATGCCACGATTCTCCAAACTTCTTGAACAATGGTTGCAATGCAAGTTTCGCGATGATTAAGAAATCAGGTTATCACTTCCTGTCTCCCAAAACGTGGCCCGGCCCAGGTACAGGGTGTGTCCCCAGTCACTGGGCAATATAAACATTCTAAAGGGCGCAGTCCCAATTATATTCCCACAAAAAATAGACGTTACAGACTATCATGTTATCAAATAAACCGATATCAAAAATTAGAAAAGGAAATGTTAAATCAGTTCTTTAGTGAATATCGATTCATACTCCGTTTGACGTGTATTTGTGCTTTAAGTGCAATTACATAATACTTAGTAAACCACAGCCAAATACAGCTATAAGTTGTTTTGTTGCATTGAGATAGTTTGAGTTGTCCTTATTTGGATAACTCAAATTCAGAGCCGAGCTTGACATGGACAATCAGTTTTTTGCCTTTTAGTAAGGTAACAGCTTTCCACTCTGTTACTGTTTAGCACAATTCCATGCAACTCACAGACACATTAGGAAAGAACAAAAGTGGCTTAACTTCTCTCAGTACAGATCAATAAGGAGACATCTTTGATACTTCTTGGTGACCCATAACCTGGCTCAGCTCCCCCACCCATCTGTTCCATTAACAAAACCATTTCTTCCATCTCTGCCACAGTGCATGTCCCTGCTTCTATTTTGTCCCTTCTGCCGCTGAACCTTTACACCAGGCCTTCATCATCTCAAGGCTTGAGTTCTCCCATGTCAGCCAGCATCAACCCTCAAGTTTCAACTCATGCAAAATGCCGCAGCGCACATCCTCAGCCACACAAAGCCCTACAGTCCCATAATCCCTGTCTTTGCCAAGCTTCACTGGCCGCAGTGTGTTGAGCACACATCTCTCCATGGCCTTCCTCTAGGCTACCTTGGTGATCTTCTCCTCCTTGCAGATATTCTTTTCTCCCCTAACACTGGACCTCTCCTCGCCCCTCACTCCTTCCACTCCGCCATCAGTGACTGCTTATTCAGCTACTATGCGCCTCCCCTCTGGAATTCACTACCCAGTTGTCTTTGCTTTGCCACCTCTGACCCTGCTATTCAAAACGTTCTTAAAACTATCCTCTACAACTACACCTTTGGTTCCCCACCCTAGCTTCTCCATTTCCCTATCTTTTTCCCATCCTTTTCCCTCTCATTTAAGAACATAAGAAATAGGAGCAGGAGTACGCCATTCGGTTTTATTTGTAAGGTTTCCACGATCTCTTCCTGCATATGAGGAATGCTGGATAAATACAATTGATGCTAAAGAACAAACTTTAAAATGTAAACATCAAGTAATGGCATCATTGTAGGCTGCAAGCACCCATGATTATGTGTTGATGACACATAACTTTATATAGAGGCCACATGAAATCTTCTCGCATAACCCCGGTTAAGAATCCCTGCTACAGCTGATTCTTGGATGGTAGGCATTGAAATGTCCCACCCAGAGTACATTATGTGGCCTTGATTCTTTCATAGAAACATAGAAACATAGAAAATAGGTGCAGGAGTAGGCCATTCGGCCCTTCGAGCCTGCACCGCTTTTCAATGAGTTCATGGCTGAACATGCAACTTCAGTACCCCATTCCGAATAAGTTAAACTAATATGGCAGGGGGATGGGAACCAATTCAGGGAGACAGAAGGAAACAAAAAGGAGACAAAAGCAAAAGACAGAAAGGAGATGAGTAAAAGTGGAGGGCAGAGAAACCCAAGGCAAAAAACAAAAAGGGCCACAGGAGGGGTCAAAACTAAAAATCATGGTTTAAAAACTAGGATTAAAACACTCTACATAAATGCACGCAGCATTCAAAATAAAGTAAATGAGTTGACGGCACAAATCATTACAAATGGGTATGATTTGGTGGCCATTACAGAATCATGGTTGCAGGGTGGCCAAGACTGGGAATTAAACATACAGGGGTATCTAATGATTCGGAAAGATAGACAAGAAGGGAAAGGAGGTGGGGTAGCTCTGTTAATAAAGGATGATATCAGGGCAGTTGTGAGAGACGATATTGGCTCTAATGAACAAAATGTTGAATCATTGTGGGTGGAGATTAGAGATAGTAAGGGGAAAAAGTCACTGGTGGGCGTAGTTTATAGGCCCCCAAATAATAACTTCACGGTGGGGCGGGCAATAATCAAGGGAATAATGGAGGCATGTGAAAAAGGAACGGCAGTAGTCATGGGGGATTTTAACCTACATATCGATTGGTCAACTCAAATCGCACGGGGTAGCCTGGAGGAGGAATTCATAGAATGCATACGGGATTGTTTCTTAGAACAGTATGTAACAGAACCTACAAGGGAGCAAGCTATCTGAGATCTGGTCCTGTGTAATGAGACAGGAAAAATAAACGATCTCCTTGTAAAAGATCCTCTCGGAATGAGTGATCACAGTATGGTTGAATTTGTAATACAGATTGAGGGTGAGGAAGTTGTGACAGAAACGAGCGTACTATGCTTAAACAAAGGGGACTACAGTGGGATGAGGGCAGAGTTGGCTAAAGTAGACTGGGAACACAGACTAAACGGTGGCACAATTGAGGAACAGTGGAGGACTTTTAAAGGAGCTCTCTCATCGTGCGCAACAAAAATATATTCCAGTGAAAAAGAAGGGCGGTAAGAGAAGGGATAACCAGCCGTGGATAACCAAGGAAATAAAGGAGAGCATCAAATCAAAGACCAATGCGTATAAAGTGGCCAAGGTTAGTGGGAAACTAGAGCATTGGGAAAATTTTAAACAACAGCAAAGAATGACTAAAAAAGCAATAAAGAAAGGAAAGATAGATTACGAAGGTAAACTTGCGCAAAACATAAAAACAGATAGTAAAAGCTTTTACAGATATATAAAACGGAAAAGAGTGATTAAAGTAAATGTTGGTCCCTTAGAAGATGAGAAGGGGGATTTAATAATGGGAAATGTGGAAATGGCTGAGACCTTAAACAATTATTTTGCTTCGGTCTTCACAGTGGAAGACACAAAAACCATGCCAAAAATTGCTGGTCACAGGAATGTGGGAAGGGAGTACCTTGAGACAATCACTATCACTAGGGAGGTAGTGCTCGACAGGCTAATGGGACTCAAGGTCGACAAGTCCCCTGGTCCTGATGAAATGCATCCCAGGGTATTAAAAGAGATGGCGGAAGTTATAGCAGATGCATTCGTTATAATCTACCAAAATTCTCTGGACTCTGGGGAGGTACCAGCGGATTGGAAAGCAGCTAATGTAACGCCTCTGTTTAAAAAAGGGGGCAGACAAAAGGCAGGTAACTATAGGCCGGTTAGTTTAACATCTGCAGTGGGGAAAATCCTTGAAGCTATCATTAAGGAAGAAATAGCGGGACATCTAGATAGGAATAGTGCAATCAAGCAGATGCAGCATGGATTCATGAAGGGGAAATCATGTTTAACTAATTTACTGGAATTCTTTGAGGATATAACGAGCATGGTGGATAGAGGTGTACCGATGGATGTGGTGTATTTAGATTTCCAAAAGGCATTCGATAAGGTGCCACACAAAAGGTTACTGCAGAAGATAGAGGTACACGGAGTCAGAGGAAATGTATTAGCATGGATAGAGAATTGGCTGCCGAACAGAAAGCAGAGAGTCGGGATAAATAGGTCCTTTTCAGGTTGGAAATCGGTGGTTAGTGGTGTGCCACAGGGATCGGTGTTGGGACCTTAACTGTTTACAATATACATAGATGACCTGGAAGAGGGGACAGAGTGTAGTGTAACAAAATTTGCAGATGACACTAAGATTAGTGGGAAAGCGGGTTGTGTGGAGGACAAAGAGAGGCTGCAAAGAGATTTGGATAGGTTAAGCGAATGGGCTAAGGTTTAGCAGATGGAATACAATGTCGGAAAGTGTGAGGTCATCCACCTTGGGAAAAAAACACTAAAAGGGAGTATTATTTGAATGGGGAGAAATTACAACATGCTGAGGTGCAGAGGGACCTGGGGGTCCTTGTGCATGAAACTCTTTTGAGTTTACCTGCAAAACATAAAAACATTAAACGGTGCCACCCGACCTGGGTGACACTCCAGACATTTACAAGGCCCTTTTTTTTTCCCCCCCTTTTTTTTTTTTTTTTGTTTTTTTTTTGTGTTTTTCTTTTTTTTTTTTTTTTTTTGGGCACTAAAATCACAATTTTCCCCAGTGCCCCCTATAAAAGGGAAGGGGGACACTAAAAGCACCGGCAATTAAAACAAATTAAACTTAAAAAACGTAAAATCAAATTAAAATTTGGTTGCCGGGCGTGATGATGCACTCCAGTCCCTCCGGTGCCCACCTCTCGCGGAAGGCCGCGAGCGTACCGGTGGACACCGCGTGCTCCATCTCCAAGGACACCCTGGACCGGATGTAAGAGCGGAAGAGAGGCAGGCAGTCAGGTTGAACGACCCCCTCGACCGCCCGCTGCCTGGACCGGCTGATGGCACCCTTGGCCGTGCCCAGGAGCAGTCCTACGAGGAGGCCTTCGGACCTACCCGCTCCCCTCCGCACAGGGTGCCCAAAGATCAGGAGAGTGGGACTGAAGTGCAGCCAAAATTTCAGGAGCAGCCCCTTCAAATAGTGGAACAGGGGCTGCAACCTTGTGCATTCAATAAAAACATGGAACACGGACTCCTCCAGACCACAGAAATTGCAGGCAGCCTGGGAGTCCGTGAACCGGCTTAAAAATTTATTGCACGGCACTGCTCCGTGCACCACCCTCCAGGCCAAGTCCCCGATGAATAGTGGCAGGACCCCTGCGTAGAGTGCCCTCCATCGGGGACCCCCGCCTCCTCCGGACGGCAAGATGGTACGCCATGGCGTGTCCGGACGGCCGGCGAGGATGGCAAAGTTGAGGGTGTGCAGGAGCAGCCCGTACAGGAAACCCCTCCGCGCGGAACTGAAAGGCACGGAGGGGATTTCCCCGAGGCGGCTCAAGTTGTGAGGCGCCGGCCCCCGAGGGAGGTTCCGGGGTTTGGCGCCGATGAGGAATTCCGTCCGGACGGGGGTCAGTTCGGACGGGATCTCCCCACGTGCTTGAGCCTCCTCGATGCACCTAACGGAGTCAGGGCCCAGAGCTGTTTTTAGCGACTCGATGGCATCGGCCGCGTGGCGGACGTTGGCAGAATTTAGGCGCCGCGCCAGCGTGTCTGGCGCCATCCAGCCCGCTCCTCCGCCATCGAGCAGGTCCCTGACCCTGGTCACCTCACCAGCCACAGCCCTCTCTTCCGACCGCCACATAAAGCCTCGGCCGTGGAGGTACGGATTCCCGAGCAGCGGTTCCTGCAGGACGGCCGCCACTCCAGCCGGCGGAGAGCTGCGCTTGGTGGAGACTTTGTTCCAGACCCTGATGAGTTCCCTGTAAAAGACAGGCAGCTCCCGGAGGGCGGTCCTGGCACCCCCCAAGTTCACAAACAGGAGCTGCGTGTCATAATTGAGGTCGCGCTGCTGGCGGAAGAAATACCTCGCCAGAGCGCACCACCTAGGAGGGGGCTCGACGTAAAGGTATCTCTGCAGGGTCTGAAGACGGAAAGTCGCGAGCTGGCCGCTGACGCACACCAACGACTGACCGCCCTCCTCAAGCGGGAGACTCAAGACCGCGGCAGAGACCCAGTGCTTCCTGTTGTTCCAGAAGAAGTCCACCAGCTTCTTCTGTATCTTGGCGACAAACGCAGGGGGAGGGGTCAAAGTGACCAGCCGGTACCACAACATTGCGGCCACCAGCTCCTTGTGCATGAATC
Source organism: Pristiophorus japonicus (assembly GCF_044704955.1). Taxonomy (NCBI): domain Eukaryota; kingdom Metazoa; phylum Chordata; class Chondrichthyes; family Pristiophoridae; genus Pristiophorus; species Pristiophorus japonicus. The sequence goes on along the minus strand of NC_091993.1, from coordinate 96,589,539 downwards.
CCAAAAAGTTAGTTTGCAGGTGCAGCAGGTAATCAGGAAGGTGAATGGAATGTTGGCCTTCATTGCGAGAGGGATGGAGTACAAAAGCAGGGAGGTCCTGCTGCAACCGTATAAGGTATTGGTAAGGCCGCACCTGGAGTACTGCGTGCAGTTTTGGTCATCTTACTTAAGGAAGGATATACTGGCTTTGGAGGGGGTACAGAGACGATTCACTAGGCTGATTCCGGAGATGAGGGGGTTACCTTATGATGATAGATTGAGCAGACTGGGTCTTTACTCGTTGGAGTTCAGAAGGATGAGGGGTGATCTTATAGAAACATTTAAAATCATGAAAGGGATAGACAAGATAGAGTCAGAGAGGTTGTTTCCACTGATAGGGGAGACTAGAACTAGGGGGCACAACCTCAAAATACGGGGGAGCCAATTTAAAACCGAGTTAAGAAGGAATTTCTTCTCCCAGAGGGTTGTGAATCTGTGGAATTCTCTGCCCAAGGAAGCAGTTGAGGCTAGCTCATTGAATGTATTCAAGTCACAGATAGATAGATTTTTAACCAATAAGAGAATTAAGGGTTATGGGGAGAGGGCGGGTAAGTGGAGCTGAGTCCACGGCCAGATCAGCCATGATCTTATTGAATGGCGGAGCAGGCTCGAGGGGCTAGATGGCCTACTCCTGTTCCTAATTCTTATGTTCTTATGTTCTTATGTTCCTGCTTTCTCGCCATACCCCTTGATCCCCCTAGTAGTAAGGACTACATCTAACTCCTTTTTGAATATATTTAGTGAATTGGCCTGAACAACTTTCTGTGGTAGAGAATTGCACAGGTTCACCACTCTCTGGGTGAAAAAGTTTCTCCTCATCTCGGTCCTAAATGGCTTACCTCTGTTCAAGTGATGTTGAACATGGAGGAGTAGTGATCTGTCAATTAAGAAGGGCTACAGGTGGTCATCAGCAGGAGGTTAATGATGTCATTTGTAGCTAAGCAAAGTAAGTATACTCAGTTTGAATGTAGTATCTGCAGCATTCACAAATATAGCATTAGTCAATTCACCATAAAGTGGTGCAGGGCATTGCCTCAAACCAAACTTGACAAGAGCATCATTATGCCACAACTCTTTGCATCATTTAGAAAACATTGGCCCAAAGCTTGCTGAAGCGGGGCATGTCACAGCGTGCGCTATTGGTTAGACATTTTCCTGCACCCATCCGCTCAAAAAAAATTGCATTATAACTTGCTGAAAGTGTGAGCTGATAATGGTGTGGCGAGGGCAATGAATATCTGGCTCCTTAGTGAATATTTAGAGAGCTACATAAGGAATACATTTATTCATAAGGCATACCTGAGAGCTGTGTGGGTTACCATGTGGGAAATTGAGACCTCATGCTATTTGTGCATGGCAATGAAGTAATCTTGCTCCTAATCCCATTTTGCAGACCCCATGGCATCAAACTTTACAAAGAAATGACAAATGACAATAAACTCTTATGAGGAAATACTTTAAATAATGGGAATTTGGAATAAAAACAAAACACTAGAAAAATACAACAAGTGCATCAACATCTGAAAAGAGAAAGCGCAAGTTAATGTTTTGGATTGTGACAAACAGTGGATCTGTATCTGAAACATTAACCTGTATCTTCTCAGATGCTGATGGTCTTGCTTTGTACGCCCAGCATTTTCTACTGTTAATTCAAACTGACAGCACTTCTTTTCTTTTTAGCAGGACTCAAGGGTCAGCCCTCGCTCAGATTTATGAATGGGATAAAGCCAAATGATGTGAGTTGCGTTCTGGGAAGCCATCTCACAACACTTGGGCTTCCCACCAGGTGGAGTGCAACTCCAATCCAGTGTCTGGCCAGGATTAAAAAGAGCTCAGATGGTCTGTTGGATCTCCTGATCATTTTATGAGTTCGCTACATAGTCTTTTGAATGTTATGTATTTCTAACATTTTTGGTTTTATTTTGTGAAATAATCTCTTTAAATCACTCCATGGTGCACAGAAGATGATTTGCAACAGACTGCTTATGGAAAAATAACTATAATTGAGTTGGACCTGCATAAATTGAAATCAACACTAAGTTTATTTTTTATAAATCAAATCCCTCACATACATTCATTTTTTTAAAGCAGGGGAAAGGTTGAAAGACAGCAGATTGGTACAAACAAACCCAAAAAGGTACAGGTATAGGCTTGCAATGGAATTGTAAGTTTACAAATAGGTCAGCTCTTCTTTGCTGAAACCTCTAATACAGATCTTTTATATCCTATTACACTATTTAGATTTAAATTGGCTATTTTTTTAATTGAAAATACAATGAAATAAATTGGAGAGGGAAAAGCAAAATATTTTCCAAAAGGGCTTGTTTTTGAACACAAACGTTTATTGGTTTCATACACAAGCATGAATCATGACCGAGTCTCTGCAGAATCGGAACAAGTCCCAACATTGTATCTGCTGAAAAAATAAGGTGATCATTGTTCCTGAAGATAATACCTTCCAGGTGAATTAGTCTCAAACCACAATATTCCGATTATTATTACAAAGGGCAAAAATACTAAATGATGATTTATTTACAATAGTGAATTTTCTGAAAATGGCAACTTGCATAATTTAGATCAAAACCAAGCTGAACAAACCACTGTACCTCAGCTCCCTTTCATCCACCCTCACAAATTCCCAACTAGTCTCTCCTCTGACCTTCTATCCACCTTGACACAACTGCAGCAATGATTAGCCTCCAACAACCAACCACCTTCAGTTGTGTCAGGTATGATCCCAGTCATTGGAGGGTTTTCCCTTTGACCCCCATTGACAAGTTTTGCTGGGACTACATGGTACCATACTCGGGCGATGGCTGCCTTGATTTCAAGGGCAGCTACATTCACCTCTCTGGCATTTAGCTCTTGCCTCCTCGTCTGGATCAAGGCATTACAAGATCCGAGTTGAGTTGTGTTGGCAGAACTCAAACTGAGCGTTAGTGAGTAGGGTATTGGCGATTTTGGCACTTCATGCAATTCACCTTCTCTAGCATGTAGCATTGCGTGCATGCCCTTAATGTCCATATTCAAAAGGATTGACTCAATTTATACCACAGCATTTCTGGTCCTCCGTTCTATATTATCCTTCATCTCACCTGATGCTTTAATTAAAAAAATATTTTTCTTTCTTTAGATGCAAGAATCATTAGCTCAAGCAGCTCTTGAATGCTGTTCCCCCCACTCCCCTCCCCTCCTCAGCTCCCTTCATTTTCAATCCAATTTCTCCTAACCTCATCCCTTGCCAGGTTTTCACCATCTTTTCTGACCTTCCCCTTTTTGATCCCAACAATTTTGACCCGGTAAAGTTCCTTAGTTTAATTCCTCTATGCCCTTCCTCAAAAAATTCTCAGCTCGACATAATACTGAGCTCTTCTGCTGCCTCTGAATCTGGGCCTTGAGGCTACCCCCTCCCCCGAATAATGATCCCTTTATATCCAGCAGAGCACCAGAGCTCAGTTTAAATTTCAACTATCAAGTGAATTTATTAAAGAAAAGATGAAATAGCATAAAGATATGACATTTATAGAATATAACCAACTCCTGAAATGAATAATAGGTCACAATCTTTTCTGGTTATCTTTTGCATATAGAATTCTGTGAAACAATCCAGTAAATGGGCTTGCTAATAGCAAAACCATTTCATTCTGGATGAGTCTGTGCACTTTTGTCTGTAACCTAGGCTAAAGCAGTTTAGGGAAATATATTCCCATGCATTTGTTGTAAATAAACCTTGGTTATTTAAAAGTATATATATATATATTATACACAAAAACTAGTGTACTTGGTTTGACTCATTTGAAATTCAGAACTTCAGATGAAGTTGACTGTAACTATCCCTAATAAATAGATCGCTGTCCCTTGCATGGCTGAACACATGGTATAGCATTGGAAGTAAAAATTCTTGGCTAACTAACACCACTGCTGGAGGAATGGATGGCTTTCACCTCAATTGAAGAGGCACATGTATCTTGATAGAATAAATAAAACTTTTGGGAATGATGTAAACTAGGGTAGCAATGAAGACCAATTAATAAGGACCCATGTCACAATGTACACTAACAAGAATGATATATTTACATGAATGTCACGCCCACAAGAAATAAAATGGATGTTAGAACTGATAGGTAGGAAATAACAATGACTGAAACTTTTAAGGAAAAGGATGAATGGAGGACACATTTTCAGGGCTGTGTCGGAGTTAGGAATGATAGGGAAGGAAAGGGGTGTGATGAGTGTTTATCAGATAAGGTTTATATATTGGCGAGCTGAACAGGGAATTGGCAGTCTTCATGGATGGATCTGGAAGAGGCAGAAACAGAAAAACATTAGTGTTAGGAATACATTATTGGGCACCATAAAAATGGTGGATGCACTGTTGTGGCAGATGACCAACTTGCATTTATATAGTGTCTTTAACATGCAAAACATCATGAGGTTCTTCAGAAACAGCCATAATGAAAACAGATGCCGATCAGGAAGCAAGGTTCAGAGGTGCAATGACACAGAGATTTAGGCAGGGACTTCTAAAGAGGAGGACCAAAGCAGCTAATGGCTCTATCACCAATGGTTTGTTGAAGTGTGGGGGGTGGGGGGGGAAATGGACAGAAGACAGAATTCAAAGAAACAGTGGGCTAGACTTTCCACCTCACATCGTCCATATATCGCCTAAAACGGATGTCTATCGTGAATTTTGAGCAAAAAATGGAAACTCAGGCCTCAACATCGCCGGAAAATTAAGCTCACTTCGCCGAGCTGATCATCCGCACATCGCCGATTTGAACTTCTGGCACATCGTCATCACATCGCTGGGCTGATCGCTCGTTGAGAACATTGTTGTATAATAGTTGCTTTTACCAGGCTTTCCTGATCGAACTGGGCACTACGGACGCCATTTTGAATTTCGGAGGAAGGGAGGAGGCAGCTCAAAAACTGGAGCTAAGATATTTGTGAGTTATTTAAGGGTCTTTTATAGATAGATCCACTCAGATTTATACTTATATTTAATTGTACTAATAGTAGCTTAGTAGATTAAGCATTTTTTACTGAAAAGTGCATTTATAGCAAGTGAAAATAATTATTGATAGTGATGGGGCCTATGCTATCTGTGCCATTACTTGTAGCTGCTCACACACTGGTTTCTGAAAGTATCAATCGAAGAGCTGGCAGAGAAATGCATAGACAGAGACAGAGGCGACAGACGAGGCGAGCATACAGCCGACGAAGGTACAAAGAAACGCAATCTTACCTCAGCTTGTCTGAAAACGCGTGTCTTAGGAGGCTGCACTTCCGGAAGGAGGTTGTCGATGAGATTTGCCATCTCATCAAGGGGGATCTGCAGCCTTCCAGCACCATCAGAACTGCACTGCCCGTTGAGGTGAAGGTTACTGTGGCACTATCCTTCTACGCGTCGGGATCCTTTCAGGCTTCAACTGGTGATATCTGTGGTATCTCTCAGCACGCCACACATTGCTGCATTCAGCAGGTGACTGAAGCCCTTTATGCTCGCAGGATGGACTTTATAAGCTTCCCTATGACCAGGGAGGCACAGACCGGGAGGGCTTTGGGTTTCTGAAGAATAGCAAACTTCCCCAAGGTGCAGGGAGCAATAGATTGCATGCACATTGCCCTGAAAGCCCCTTTAAAGAACATGGAGGTGTTTTGTAACAGAAAGGGATTCCACTCCCTGAATGTGCAGCTTGTTGTCGACCACAACCAAATAACCATGACAGTAAATGCTACATTTCCTGGCAGCATCCATGATGCACACATCCTACGTGAGAGTGCTATCCCCGACCTGTTTGTCAATCAGCCAGAAGGTCATGGTTGGGTGCTGGGAGATAAGGGATATGGCCTTGCCAGCTGGCTGATGACCCCACTGTGTAATCCCTTCACTGAAGCAGAGAAATGTAACAATGAAAGCCACATTGCGACACGCAACATCGTCGAAAAGACAATTGGAGTCCTAAAGCGGTGCTTCAGATGCCTGGACCATTCTGGTGGCAGTCTACAGTACCACCCTGACCAGGTCGCTGAGCTTATTGTGGTGTGTTGCATGCTGCATAACCTAGCTATAAGGAGAAGACAAGTAATGCCAGATGGGGCTGCAGGTCCACCTCCAGAAGGAGGGGTGAAGGAAGAGCCAGCCAGTGAGGAGCAAGAGGAGAAGGAGGCTGGTGAGGACCTCGGGGAGGCCAATCAGCCTCGCGGGCAAGCAATGGTCCGTCCCCCCCCCCCCCCCCCCCAGAAGATCAGTACCCCGTGTGAGTTATGTGGCTGCTAAGCTATTGTGTCAGCAGTTCATTTATGAACGCTTTGCATGAACTTACATTGGGGATAGTCACATTTACATTTAGAGTTACGGTTAAGTTACATTTTTGCCTTGCCTGCCTTGGCCTGGCCTTCGTTGTACAACATTTGCATTAATGCTTAACTTAAGTAAACTTATGTTATTATAAGAGAATGCACAACAAATGCAGAACAATTGTTAAAATGTTAAATTTAAAAAATGCTTAACTTAACTATAAGAGAAAGCACAACAATTGTTAAAATCAGTAAAAGAATTTATTTCAAACAACGAATTTTTAAAAATGTTTTATCAACACCCTCTCCCCCTGACAACTATGAACACACATTAGCAGCAACAAATTAACTCTAAATAATGTAACATCAACATGAACTATAAAAAATTCAACATGAACATTGCAAAAACAACCCCCCTCCCTACCTGCGGCTTTGTTTCCATCCAGGTCCTTTACCACCCGGTGTTTTAATACCACCCGACCGTTTTGGTCCCCGCAGACCGAGACGACGCTGGCGTGCAGCGGGCGATGGCAAGACTTCCTGCCGTGGTGGGGGTGTTGGAGTAGAAGACGAAGCTGGCTGTTCTCTTCCGAGTCACGAGGAAGTATATCCTCCGTACTCGCTTGAGTGCTCGGGGTTGTACTCAGACCCAACACGACTCCTTGGGGTGCAGCGCCGTGTTCAGCCAGCAGCGCATGCCGAAGGGCATTGGTTGCGCCGGTCTGCTCACGCATCTCTTCTGGTGTCTGCCGTGCTAACCGCACTTGTATAGCAGACACCTGGGAAAAGTTAGACGTGAACTGAGTGAATCCCTGGAGAAGCTTGCGACCTATCACGACCATAGGGCGATCAAGCCCTCTAACTGACTGTCCAAGGGAGGCGATTGCTGACCTCGCTGACCCGGCCTCCGTGGGGTCGGCGTGTAAAATATGATGCACACCGCTTGGTCCCAGAGCCTCTTCCATCTGAAGTGAGATGACCGCAGGTTCATCCTCCCCCCTCCACAGCCGTCTGCTGCTGCTGTTAGTGCTCCTTCTCGAGCTCAGTGGTGGTGATAGTGTTGTTGAGCTCGTCCTTCTCCTCCTCCAGCTCTTCAACAGGTGCTGGTTGCATTTCGACCAGCCTCTCAGGATGACCTTAAAAACACATATGACCTTATTGCAGAGCTTATTAGAACATAACAGTGCACACTAACAAGAGACGTTACATATCAATACATTTCACTACCCCAGAAAGCTGTAGCGGCTACATCCCCTGCTGCATGCATGACATGACATCATTCGTATATTGCATATTGCATTATAATTACAGGACATTACATTACTCACGAGATGCATAGCTGGGCTCTGCCAGACCACAGGTGGTGGGCAAACGGGTTTCATGGCCCATGAGAGCGGTTGCACGCTCCTCGAGGTCCGTCAGCGGTTGCAGCTGAGCAGAGCCCCCCCCTCGCTGCGCCTCTGCTCAGCCCGATTGATTGATATCTTCTTCTGCAAATGAGAAAATAGTATAGCATAAGCTAATTGACTAGTTAGTATCATGGAGTCACAACAGTTTAAAACATTACCTGCTACAGCTTGACACATAAACATCTCTCTATACTACAGCAGCCAGAGCAAAGCTCCCTCCACACTCCCAGAGCAGCTGCAGCATGGGGTTATATACAGAGTAAAGCTCCCTCTACACTGTCCCATCAAACACTCCCAGGGCAGTTGCAGCATGGTTTTACATATGGAGTAAAGTGTTATGTCTATAATATACTTATGAATGACTCCACAAAGCAATATGTTGTACTTGAACTGTAGTGACCTTGGTCCTTTATTCCAAACTCCAGAGTGCCATGCAAGCATGGTGTGCAGCCTTTTATACAGGGCCCTGCCATCAGGACAGGAAACCCCTGGTCTCCACCAGTTGCACCCTCTAGTGGTGCCAGCATGTATGTACACGGTGTGAACCTTGAGAGAACATCAGGTAAACAAGTCTCCATCTTATACAATCTCACAGTGACTACACATAGTACATCCATAGTCAGCATATGGATAAAGCTCCCTCCACACTCCCAGGGCAAGGGCAGCTACAGCATGCGGTTACATACAGAGTAAAGCTTCCTCCACACTCTCAGGGCAGCTGCAGCATGGTTTTACATACAGAGTAAAGCTCCCTCCACACTCCCAGGGCAGCTGCAGCATAGGGTTACATACAGAGTAAAGCTCCCTCCACACTGTCCCATACATAGTCCCAAGTTCAGAGCCCTGTACAGATCTTAACATGGAGTTATTGTAAAAGATTTATGAATAAACAAATTTATTCAATACAGGAGATTCATTATTATAATTAAAATTTGCATCGGTATAATATAAAATGCAACTTACTCTTGCTGCAGCTACCAAGTTGTTCCAGCATTTCCGGCACTGGTCCGACCCCCTCGCCTCATGGAATGCGGAGGACATCACCGCAGCGATCTCTGCCCAAATTTTTCTATGAACTCAGGGTGGGGGTTTCCCATGCACACCCTGAGTCAGTTCGCCCCAACGGGAATGGACCTCGTTGACTAGGGCCTCATTGGCCTCATCACTAAAAGGCTTCGCCCTCTTCCTCTCCCCCTCAGCTTCTTGATGTGTTTTCGACATTTTATATAACTTTTATAAAGTTTTCTTGTGATCTCTCCTCTCTTTCTCTTTCGTCTCTGCCTTCCACCTCTCTCTCTCTCTCTCTCTCTCTGCCCCTCCCTGTGCCTTCTGCGTATGTGTGGATGACCCCTTGACCTCCCGAAATGCGGGAAAACCAGTCAAGAAAAAAAAAAATCGCATGAGCAGTAGGCCGTTGCTAGGGAAGTTTTGGCCTTCCACATCGCTGGCCTATCGTCGAGTGGAAAATCAATATCCAAAAAATGGGCTATGTCCCAGCGATTAGTAAGGCTGAGACATCATACATCGCTGGTCCATCGCCCATTTTTTGGGCGATAGACAGCCAAGTGGAAGGTCTAGCCCAAGAGGGAGTAGAAGATGAAGACAGTGCAGAGATATGGTGTGACAAATTTTATAGACTAGGACAGAAATTTTGAATTCCATACGTTGGACAGTGTCGAGCAGCAAGGCCATTGATATATGATTGGGACCTATTGTGGGACAGAATGCATGCAAAGTTTGGGAAAAATTTGAATTTAGAATGTGCAGAATGAGAGGCCAAAATTAAGAGAGTCTGGAGTATAACTGGTTCAGCAGTGGATGGGCTGCTAAGGACCAAGGCCAGCAATGATGCAGGGGTGACATTAAGTGTGTTGGTAATGGATAAGAACATAACATAAGAACATAAGAATTAAGAGCAGGAGTAGGTAATTCGTCCTCTCGAGCCTGCTCCGCCATTCAATGAAATGATGGCTGAGCTTCTACCTCAACTTCACTATCCCCATATCTCTTAATATCCAAAAATCTATCGATCTCTGCCTTGAATATATTCAACGACTGAACCTCCACAGCCCTCTGGGGTAGAGAATTCCAAAGATTCACCACCCTCTGAGTGAAGAAATTTCTCCTCATCACAGTCCTAAATGGCCAATCCCTTATTCTGAGACTATCACCCCTGGTTTTAGACTCCTCAGCCAGAGGAAACATCCTCCCTACATCTTCCCTGTCAAGCCCTGTAAGAATTTTGTATGTTTCAATGAGATCACCTCTCATTCTTCTCAACTCAAGAGAATATAGGCCTAGTCTACTCAATCTCTCATCATGGAACAATCCCCCATCCCAGAAATTAGTCTGATCAACCTTCGTTGCACTCCCTCTGTGATATCTTCTGTATGACCTCACAAACACACAGGCTCTAAAATGGCTGATAACTTCAGGAACCTGTCAGGTGACCTGTTCCCTCTTTATCGTTGTCAACAGCAATGGCTGCATTACCACAGTAGTCCACGGGTGGAGCTATATATATTACACTTCTCCTTCCTTAATGAAGAAATAATTATAACAATAATCATCATACATAACTTGCATGGTTACAAATAACAAAGGATATGAACTTATTTTGCCATATTTACAAATCAAGCTTAACCACATCTTTTCTGCTCTTGAACAGAACATGGCATCAGACTCATTCTAGGCTGATCCTGAGGAAAGTTTTCCTCCAAGGGATGCCCCTGATTTACATTTGAACTCTCTACAACTTCAAACTATTTGTTTGCCTGACTCGAACTCAGACTTAAATTCTGACTTTCTCTTGGACTTGTTTCCAGTACATTTGATGTAGGATATGCTACTGGTACTCTACTTGTATCAAAACTATCTGATGAGTCAGAAATAATCGAATCATTTCAACCTTCAACTCCTTCCACATCTGTAGGTAAAATATGATCAATGTGAACAAACCTAACCTGTCCATGATCAAATATCTTGACCAAATATGTGTGCAGACTACATATCTTCACCATTCTTCCTGGTAACCACTTTAACCATTTATGGTGATGGTTCTTTACTCTCATCTTCTGATTTAATTTCACACTTCTCTCTTTTACTTTACTTCTATCATGATTCTCTTTCTGTCTCTCTTCTACAGACTGTGCCAAGTTTGGTTTTAACGACGAGAATCTGGTTCGCGGCTGTCATTTGAGAAACAACTCTGCTGGTAACATAGAAACATAGAAAATAGGTGCAGGAGTAGGCCATTCGGCCCTTCGAGCCTGCACCACCATTCAATAAGATCATGGCTGATCATTCACCTCAGTACCCCTTTCCTGCTTTTTCTCCATACCCCTTGATCCCTTTAGCCGTAAGGGCCATATCTAACTCCCTCTTGAATATATCCAATGAACTGGCATCAACAACTCTCTGTGGTAGGGAATTCCACAGGTTAACAACTCTCTGAGTGAAGAAGTTTCTCCTTATCTCAGTTCTAAATGGCTTACCCCTTATCCTTAGACTGTGTGCCCTGGTTCTGGACTTCCCCATCAACGGGAACATTCTTCCTGCATCTAACCTGTCCAGTCCCGTCAGAATTTTATATGTTTCTATGAGATCCCCTCTCATCCTTCTAAACTCCAGTGAATACAGGCCCAGTCGATCCAGTCTCTCCTCATATGTCAGTCTTGCCATCCCGGGAATCAGTCTGGTGAACCTTCACTGCATTCTTTTAATAGCAAGAACGTCCTTCCTCAGATTAGGAGACCAAAACTGAACACAATATTCCAGGTGAGACCTCACCAAGGCCCTGTACAACTGCAGTAAAACCTCCCTGCTCCTACACTCAAATCCCCTAGCTATGAAGGCCAACATACCATTTGCCTTCTTCACCACCTGTTGTACCTGCATGCCAACTTTCAATGTTCTACCAATAGTTGTATGAGGTGTATTGCGATACGTAATTAGAAAATTAGCCAATTTGTGGTCCAATGATAACTGTCGTTTCTTTGGATTTGGATCCAACATCTGTTTGATGAGGCCACGTTTTACAATTTGTACTGTGTGCTCTGCTGCAACATTTGAAGCAGGGTGGGATGGTGGAACCTTGGTATGTTTCATACCATTTTTGCTTGAGTACTATGCAAATTCTTCTGAGCAAAACTGTGGTCCATTGTCAGACACAATTTCTTTTGGGCGGCCATATGAAGAAAATAATCTTCACAAAATATCTAATGTTTTACTTGTTATTTTCCGCATTGGAAACACCTCTACCCACTTCGAATGGCTATCAATCACAATGACCAATTTCTGTCCTTCTAGCTCAGCAAAATCGATAAGTAACCTTTGCCACACCCTGCGGGCCATTCCCATGGTTGTAATGGCACTGATGGTGGTTTCTTACTTACTGATTGACATGTCGTACACTGACTAACGATATACTCTATATTTTTATCTAGACCTGGCCACCATAAATAACTGCTTTCAAAACTCTTGGACAAGCACATTCCTGGGTGCTGGTCATGAAGATCTAATAATTTGGACCTGAATTTATTTGGTATAACCACTCTTGCACCCCACATGGTACAATCTTTATCGACTGATAATTCATTCCTACGAATGAAGAATGGATGAATATCTTTCTCTGATAACTGGTTTAGTTAGCCATTTGCAATATAATCATACACCTTTGACATAACTGGGTCACGTTTGGTTGTTCTACCAATTTCTTCAGCTGTGAATGGCAGTTCATCAATGTATGAAATATAGAACACTTCTTCCCTATTGGGTGTAACTTGTGATGAAGAAGGCAATCTAGAAATAGCATCAGCATTACTGTGTTCAGCTGATCGTCTGTATTCAATATCACATGTATATGCTGACAAAATCAAAGCCCATCTCTGCAATCAGGCTGCAGTTAATTTTGGAATTGGGTACTTTGGATGGAGAATTGCTGTCAGGGGCTTATGGTCCGTTACGATGGTAAACTTATGACGATACAAGTATTTGTGCAACTTCTTGACCCCCAAAATTAACGCTTCCCTTTCGATTTGCACACTGAGAGTGTGTGAAGCGAAAGCAAGTGGTCTCTCCTCCCCACTATGTGGTACAGGAGAGATCACTGCCCCAACTCCATACGAAGAGGCGTGACATGCTAGCTTGATCCCCTTAGATACGTCATAGTGAACTAACATGGTCCTCTCTACCAATTGGCTTTTACACTCCTTGAATGCTGCATCGCATTCTTCTGACCACTTCCAATGGACCTGTTTTTTCAACAGTTCATTCAGTGGATGTAATACTGTAGCCAAATTTGGTAGGAACGTCCCATAATAGTTCAATAGAGCCAAAAATGATCAAAGTTCAGTTACATTCTTGGGAGTGGGTGCATTTCTGATTGCATCCAGCTTTCCCTTGGTTGGGTGCAAACCATCTTTGACTACTCTGTGCCCCAAGTACTCCCCTGAGTTTTGAAATAACTCACACTTGTGAGCAGTCACTTGTACTCTGTGCTTCTCCAGCCGTTTGAGCACTTCATTCAATACGTTATTATGGATTTGCCTGTTTGGTGCTGAAATTAGTATGTCATCTAAATAACATACTATTCCTTCAATACCTTGCAAAATCTGGTTCATCACCTCTTGAAATATGGCAGGGGCGGAAGACACTCCAAATGGTAGCCTATTAGATGAGTATTTATAGTCAAGCATGACTTGGACTCTTCATCTAGTTCAAGTTGCAAGTAGGCATTTGTAAGATCCAATTTTGAGAAGATCTGACTACCTGTCGGTGTTGTGAATAAATCTTCTATATTTGGTAATGTATTGGGGATATTACCCTCTAGAACGTGGTTTACGCTTACTTCATAATCACCATACAACCTTACCTTACCATCGGACTTAGAAACATAGAAAGAAGAAATCCACAGCGCAGAAGGAGGCTATTTCGGCCCATCGTGCCCACACCGGCCGACAAAGAGCCACATGGCTCTCGGTTAGCAGCCCTGAAGGTTACATATAAACCTATGAGCAATGGCGGAAAGGTAAAGAGCACCTAGCCCAACCAGTCCGCCCCAAACAACTGTGACACCCCTTGCACTGAAACATTTTACACTCCACCCCAACCAGGATTTCGTGGGAGAAGCAAAAACCAGATAAAAACCCAGACCAATTGGGGGAAAAAAATCTGGGATAATTCCTCTCCGACCCATCCTGGCGATCGAAACTAGTCCAGGAGATCACCTTGGCCGTATTCGATTCCCTGCAATACTTACCATTGTATCTGCGTCAGCTAACAAGAGGTTATTCAGGTCGGTGATTGGAGCATGGGCAGATACAGCAGGAGCGGCAAGGTCGGGGCGAAGGAGCAGCGAGACACTGTGGAGGGATTTGATCGGGGCCCAGAGGAGGCGTGAGTTTGGGGCCAGGGGCTCAGGGGCAGCACAGGCCAGCCCACACTACGATATGTGTGCGCACTAGGTCCGTGCAGCAGAGCAGGTCTCCAGTCGTCTTGGTTAATCCTTGCCACTGGACCAAGACCTAGCTCTGTCAAGCCCGTGCGGTGGCTGGTGTGCAACGGTCACCACACGTTAAAAAAATCCACACACAGGCATCTTCCACCCTTCAGGATGTAGTTCAGGACCTGGAATTTTAGGTTCTTCATTGGAACACCTGTGAACTTATCCTTTTTTGGCATGAAACCAAGTCATCCTCACTTCAAGGGACTGCCTATGATGATGATGATCCAGTCTAATCCCAATTACCAGCTCTAGGTCCATAACTTACAGGTTATGGCACTTTAAGTGCCCATCCAAGCACCTTTTAAATATGGTGAGGGTTTCTGCATCCACCACCCTTCCAGGCAATGAGTTCCAGACCCCCACAACCCTCTGCGTGAAGAAGCCCCCCTACAAATCCCCTCTGAACCTTCCACCAACCATCTTAAAACTATGCCCCTCGCAATTGACCCCTCCACCAATGGAAAATAGGCCCTTGCTATCCACTATATCCAGGCCCCTCAAAATTGTGTACACCTCAATGAGGTCTCCTCTCAACCTTCTCTGGTCCAATGAGAACAAACCCAGCCTATCCAATCTGTCCTCATAGCTAAGATTCTCCATTCCAGGCAGCATCCTAGTAAATCTCTGCACCTTTTCTCGTGCGATCATGTCCTTCCTATAATATGGCAACCAGAACTGCAGGCAGTATTCCAGCTGTGCCCTAACTAGAGTATTATACAATTTAAGCATAATCTCCCTGCTCATGTATTCTATGCCACAGCCAATAAAGGTAAGCATTATCCACCTGGCCTGCTACTTTCAGGGATCTGTGGACAAGTGCTCTAAAATCCCTTTGTTCATCTACACTATTAAGTGGCCTACCGCTTAATGTGTATACCCTTTCCTTATTAGCCCTCCCAAAGCGCATTACCTCACACGTCTCCGAATTAAATTCCATTTGCCACTGTTCTGCCCACCTGACCAGTAGATTGATATCCTCCTGTAGTCCATGACTTTCCTCTTCATTATCAACCACACAGCCAATTTTAGTGTCATCTGCAAACTTCTTAATCATACTCCCTATATTCAAATCTAGATAATTGATATATACCACAAAAAGCAAGGTACAACAACAAAGCTGTGTAGCCCAATTACATAGATCTATGTTAGAGATAATGTTCTCAGTCTCTAGTCTTTGAAGTGCTTGCTCAACTTTCTCCTTGAGTGTATATGGTACGGGGCACGGCTTGCAGTAAACTGGTCCAGCATCCTTCTGTATCCTGATACTTGCCTTGAAGCCTTGGATTGGACTGCCTGTTTCGCAGAACCCCTTTGGATACTTCTTGATGACATCATCCTTCGATGCAAATCTTGTTTCAACACAAAAAATCTCTCTCCAATCCAGCTTCAGTGATCCCAACCAATTTCTTCCTGGTAAGGCAGGCTTGTCTCCTGTCACTACTAAGAGACGCAAGCTTTGAAATTGATCCTTGTATTTCACTGGTACGGTGATATGACCTACCACAGGAATGTTCTCTCCTGAGTAGCCTCGCAGCTCTATCTTGGATTTCTCCAATGGGAAATCACGCAATTTGTCGAGATATAGCAATTCTGGTACTATGCTCAGGGATGCACCAGTGTCGATTTCCATGCAACATCTACGTGGATAATGATACTTTTTGAATCACTGTTAGATACCCTTGTGCTCCTGATGATGTGTATCTCTTCATCCTGTTGTTTTTCTTCCACGCTTTATAGTATCTGAGGATTTCTACTTATAGCCTTGAAAGTTGGTTTACTGTTCAGACGGCATGCCTTTGCAAGATGCCCAGTTTTCATGCAGAAGAAACAGTCTGCCTTCATATATGGACAACTTTGAGCAACGTGTTGTTCCAGGCACCGATAGCATGACTTCAATGCTCTGTTACCATTGCGAGTTGCTGAGACCTTGGGGCCCAACAGCCTTTTACTTTTAACCTGCAGGCAATTTACCTCGGTTGTCTGATGACTGGAAATGGTACGAAAGTCTCGGGAATATTGGTCAGCCATATCTATTGCTATAGCTGTCTGACAAGCTAAATCAAAAGTCAAGTTAGGAGTTGTCAATAACTTTCTTCTGATTGCATTATTTTTCATCCCACAAACAAAGTGGTCACGTAATGCTCGGTCCTGAAAGTTTTCGCAATGACAGTGAATAGATAGCTTCTTTAATGCTACAATGTACTCATTAATACTTTCGTCAATAAATTGATCACGTATTACGAAATGATAACTTTCAGCAATTTCAGAGGCTCAGGACTATAATACAGTGCTAACTTAGTTAGAATCTGCTTAAGTGATGTGTCCTTTGGCTTGACAGACATAAGCAAATTTTTCAGGGTTTCATACACCTCGGGCCCTGCTTCAGTTCAGAAAATAGCCCATTTTCTTTCCAACACCACCCGGTTACGGTTTTCATCATCGGGGACTTTGATGATACTATTCACGGTGAAAATCATTTCTAGCCGCTCCAAATACTCCACTCCGAAAGTCTCATGCGTTGAAACTCACCCATCCACCCTATTATTCCCATAGGCGTGGTCATCTGGACTTTGGCAGTTTAGTCAAGTGTGCTTGTAATTTACCTTGGATTTTTAACTGTTAATCAAAATAAAGAAGCTCTCAAAGTCTCTGTCGGTTGGCTGAATCATTCACCAACAAAAATTTCAGCTAGGTTATCCAGAAATCCTATCCTTCATCGTCAATGTGATATCTTCTGTACGACCTCACAAACACACAGGCTTTAAGATGGCTGATAACTTCAGGAATATTTCAGGTGACCTGTTCCCTCTTTATTGTTTTAAACAGCAATGGCTGCATTACCACAGTAGTCCACTGGGTGGAGCTATGTATATATTACACCCTCAATGCCAAGGTAAAAAGACCAAAACTGTACACAATACTCCAGGTGCAGTCTCACCAGGGCCCTGTATAATTGCAGTAACACGTCTTTACTCTTATACTCAAATTCTCTTGAAATAAAGGCCAACATACCATTTGCTTTCTTATTTGCTTGCTGTACCTGCATGTTAACTTTCAGTGATTCATGTACAAGGACACCCAGTTCCCTCTGAACACCAACATTTCCCAATTTCTCACCATTTAAAAAATACTCTGTTTTTCTATTTTTCCTACCAAAGTGGATAACTTCACATTTCTCCACATTATATTCCATTTGCCATGTTCTTGCCCATTCACTTACCCTGTCTATATCCCCTTGAAGTCTCTTTGCGATCCTCCTCGCAACTTACATGCCCACCTAGCTTTGTATCAGCAAACTTGAATATATTATATTTGTTCCCATCATCTAAAGCATTGATATAGATTGCGAATAGCTGGGGCCCAAGCACCGATCCTTGTGGCACCGCACTAGTTACAGCCTGCCAACCCAAAAATGACCTGTTTATTCCTACTCTCTGTTTTCTGTCCATTAACCAATCCTGAATCCATGCTAGTATATTAACCCCAATCCCATTAGCCCTAATTTTGTTCAATAACCGCTTGTGAGGCACCTTATCGAACGCCTTCTGAAAATCCAAATATACCACATCCATTGGTCCCCCCCCTCTTATCTATTCTGCTAGTTACAACCTCAAAAAACTCTAACAGATTTGTCAAACATGTTTTCCCTTTCATAAATCCATGTTGACTCTGCCCAATCCTATTATTGTTTTCTAAGTGCCCTGTTACCATGACCTTAATAATAGGTTCTAGCATTTTCTCTACTACTGATGTCAGGCTAACTGGGCTGTAGTTCCCCGTTTTCTCTCTCTCTCCTTTCTTAAATAGAGGGGTTACATTAGCTACTTTCCAATCTGCGGGAACCATTCTAGAATCTATGGAAATTCAGTCCAATTAATTTCTCCGGTACTATTTTTTTACTAATAGTAATTTCTTTCAGCTCCTCATTCTCGCCAAACCTTTGGTACTCCATTATTTCCAGGAGATTTTTCGTGTCTTCTTCCATGAAGATAGGCACAAACTATTTGTTTAATTTCTCTGCCATTTCCTTATTCCCATTACAATTTCTTCTGTGTCAGCTTGTAGGGGACCCATATTTACTTTCACTAATCTTTTCCTTTTTACATACCTAAAGAAGCTTTTACAGTCTGTTTTTATGTCTCTCGCTACTTTATTTTCATATTCTGTTTTCCCTTTCTTTATCAATTTCTTGGTCCTCCTTTGCTGAATTCTAAAATTCTCCTACTCTTCAGGCTTACTGCTCTTTTTGGCAACATTATCAGCCTCTTGCTTTGATCGAATTCTATCTTTAACTTCTCATTAGCCACGGTTGGACCACTTTTCCTGTGGAGCTTTTGTGCCTTAAAGGAATATATGTTTGTTGTAAATTATGTATTAATTCTTTAAATGCTAGCCATTGCTTGTCTACCGTCATATCTTTTAATGCAGTTTCCCAATCTACATTAGCCAACTCTCCCTTCATACCAACGTAGTTTCCTTTGTTTAGATTTAAGACCTTAGTTTTGGATTTAACTAAAACCCTTTCAAACTTAATGGGGAGAAAATTGTAGTCGGAGGATTCCTTCTGATGAACGCCTCCGACCTGAAAAAATTTTGCGAAAATACCTGGTGGTCATGGAGGCACTTTTGATTGTGGTCGGAATCCTTCATTCGATGCGCAGCGTACGGGGAGATGACTTCCCCATACGTAGGGAAATGCTGGAGTCATGTGAGCCTGAACCACCAATCACTAAATAGTATTCTCATTGATAATAATGGGATCTTCGTTTGTGCGAGATCCCATTACTATCAATGAGAAAACCTTCCTAAAACAAGAAACCGAACAATAAATAAAAAAACCTCACATATTTTAAATTAATTGAAATTAAATGTAATTAAATGATTGAGAAAAATATATATTTTTTGGATTTTTAAAAAAAATGTGTTTTAATAGGGTTAAAAATAAACTCACTTTAATGGACAGGGTTTTTAACATAAAAATGTATGATTAAAATTAATTTTTATATGTTTTAAAAGTCTTACACTGGCAAAAGTAAGCTATACGCCTGCTTTTACGAGGCACAAAAGTTTGAAGGACATTCGCTGGACAAGAGATGGGCAAATAGCCCAATCTCTCCCACGCGAATATTCTTCTCCCAGGGATGCGGAGGATCTGTCAAGAGGCCCTGAAAACCAGCTTTTGCGAGGCCTCACTGGGTCTGTGCGCACTTCGTATGAACCCCCACGAGGCTGGAATTTTCAGCACAACGTAAAATTCTATCATATTATGGTTACTCTTCCCTAAGGGCCCCTTTACTACAAGGTTATTAATTAACCCTTTCTCATTGTACAATACTTGATCTAAAATAGCCGGTTCTCTAGTTGGTTCCTCAACATACTGATGTAGAAAACCATCTTGTATATATTCCATGAATTCGTCCTCCACACTATTACTGCAAATTTGGTTTGCCCAGTCTATATATAGATTAAAGTCTGCAGCAGATGCAAAGTTCACAACAAAACCTCCTTGTGTTTGGGCTCATTCGAAAGGAAATTTAATTTGGGACTATCTACCGAAAAGTTTGGACTCTAAAGTCCTTATGAAAGAAACTACGAATTTTAATAGAATTTTGGATTTTAAAAGACAAATTCAAGGCTGTGGGCGGACCTAAGGAACTAGTAGGAGACAGTCTAATTAAGTGAAGCGACCTGGTGTGAGGACTAAGTTGACCTGTCTGGAGGGATGAGTATTCGAAAATCCTTCCCCCACAAGAAACATTTACATCACAAAATCACCCAGAGGTAGCTACCCATCAACATGGGTCTGGACAACCATCTCAGCATTTACATCACAAAGAGGCCCAATCCAGCAATGTATGCGAAAGACTAAGCACAAAAGGACATTGTAATTACCAAACTAATATTTCCATCAGGAAACAGTTTTCAAACATCAACTCACGCAAAACATATCAACTTTTAACGAGCCCGCCAAAATATTACCAATAAGAACCAAACCCGCCAAAATTATACAAAGGATTTTGAAGAGATTTGGCGCCAAGATTAGAAACACTGAAATCGTATAACTGGCCCCTGTTTTCAAGAGAGGTTAGGTTGCTAGGTAGCTACAAGGCTGCTACTACCTCAGATGACACTTTGACTAGCAGAATAGTACCACACTATGCTATGTCATCAAGACAAGGAGAGAAACCAACGCGACAGTTGTAAACTAACTTCTCCAGCCTCGAAGTCCTGAAGGAAGAACATCACCATCGCGGCAGCAACCGACCACAGTCAACGTATCATCAACGGAAAACCAACCGAAAACGGAAAATCTACCGTTAACTGTCAAAGGGATTGGCAAGCATAGTCCCTGCATGCCCTGGAGTCCAACCTAGCTGGAATTAGATATTGAGAGGTGGGAGGTATAATTTTACTGTAACCCCCTTTGAATGTGTAGTGTATGGTTCTTTATTAGAGTGATTTTAAGTTTGACCTTGTACCTTTCCTTGTATTGTCCTTTATTAGAGTGATTGTTTGTTTGGCCTTGTATTTTCTTACTAGAGTAATAAGCCTGTATTACTTTGACTGTAATAAAAACGAAGTTCTCTTGCATCAAACCAGTGTCCTTTGCATTTTGTCACACCCTCCCAAATAAAGCCAGAGTACAGAACCCAAGAGAGTGGGAGCGATTTGAACCTCTCAAGTTGGTCAGAAGTAAACCTGACCCCCTCATAGAGACCACCCCCTTACAAGTCCCCTATGATTATTGTATTAGCTTTGTTACATGCATCTCTAATTTTCTGATTGATATTGTGCCCTACATTACCACTACTGTTTGGGGGCCTATAAACAACCCCCACCACTTTTTTCTGCCCTTTGTTGTTTCTTGGCTCCACCCAAACTGATTCTACTTCTTGATTTTCTGAGCTAAGATCCTTTTTCTCTACTGTCTTTATCCCATCCTGCATCAGGACTACCCCTCCTCCTTTTCCATTTTGCCTATCTCTTCTAAAAGTTAGGTATCCTGGAATATTTTGTTCCGAACCTTGGTCACTTTGTAACCACGTCTCCGTAATGGCTATTAGATCAAACCTATTAATTTCTAGCTACGTTATTAATTCATCTATTTTGTTGTGAATGCTTCACGCATTCAGATATAGTGCCTTTAGCTTTGACTTTTTTCTATTTTTCCCCAATGTCAACTTAGTCAGTAAAGCCCTATTACCTTTGTTACTCTCTTTGTCCCTTCCTGACCCACTCTGCTTATTTTTACCCAAAACTCTGCTCTCAAGCCTTGGCATTTCTCTTGCTGCTTTTAAAGTTTACGCTTTCCTGAATCTTCCACCTGGCACCCCCCGCGCTTGCTTTGGGAGTCTCGTGTCTGGCATGTGGACAATGTGGCCTGCCCAGTGGACTGATCAAATGTGGTCAGTGCTTCGATGCTGGGGATGTTGGCCTGGTCGAGGACGCTAATGTTGGTGCATCTGTCCTCCCAGGGGATTTGTAGAATCTTGCAGAGGCATCATTGGTGGTATTTATCCGCGACTTAAGGTGTCGACTGTACATGGTCCATGTCTCTGAGCCATACAGGAGGGCGGGTATTACTACAGCCCTGTAGACCATGAGCTTGTTGGTAGATTTGAGGGCCTGGTCTTCGAAAACTCTTTTCCTCAGACGGCCGAAGGCTGCGTTGAATCTCCTCATCAATGTCTGCTTTTGTTGATAAGAGGCTCCCAAGGTCTGGGAAATGGGTCCATGTTGTCCAGGGCCGCGCCGTGGATCTTGATGACTGGGGTGCAGTGCTGTGCAGCGCAGCGAGGACAGGCTGGTGGAAGACCTTTGTCTTACGGATGATTAGCGTCAGGCCTACGCCTGAGTAAATACGTCGACTATGTCCTGGAGTTCAGCCTCTGAATGTGCGCAGACGCAGGTGTCGTCCGCATACTGTAGCTCAACGACAGAGGTTGTGGTGGTCTTGGACCTGGCCTGGAGATGGTGAAGGTTGAACAGCTTCCCACTGGTTCTATAGTTTAGTTCCACTCTGGGGAGAGCTTGTTGACTGTGAGGTGGAGCATGGCAGCGAGGAAGATTGAGAAGAGGGTTGGGGCCCTGTTTGACCCTGGCCTGGATATGGATTGGGTCTGTAATGGATCTGTTGGTAAGGATCATGGCCTGCATGTCGTCGTGGAGCAGGCGGAGGATGCTGTCGAACTTTTGGGGGCATCCGAAACAGAGGAAGACGCTCGTGGTTGACAGTGTCAAAGACCTTTGTAAGGTTGAAGGCGGCCATGGATAAGGGCTGGCGCTGCTCCCTGCATTTTCCTGCAGCAAATATCATGTCCATTGTGCCCCGTAGGGGATGAAATCGGCACTGTGAATCCGGGAGGAGCTCCTCGGCCACAGGGAGAAGACGGTTAAGGAGAACTCTAGCAACAACTTTCCCGTGGCTGATAGCAGGGAGATTCCTCTATAGTTGCCGCAGTAGGACTTGTCCCCTTTTTTAAAGATGGTCACGATCACTGCATCTCGAAGATCTCCCGGTATGCTCTCCTCCCTCCAGATGAGAGATGAGGTCATGTATCCGCGCCAACAGTGCCTCTCCGCCATACTTTAGCACCTCAGCAGGGATTCCATCCGCTCCCGTAACCTTATTGCTCTGGAGCTGTCTTATCGTTTTTCCTACCTTGTGCAGTGTCGGGGTCCAGCGTCCAGCCTTCATCCCTATATCAATTGGCGCATGGTTCAGCTAATAATTCAGAAATTACCTTTGAGGTTTTGCTTTTTAATTTGGACCTCAACTCCTCAAACACTTTCAGCAGAACTTCATTATTCCTAGTTCTACCTGTCGTTGGTTCCTACGTGGACCACGACAACTAGATCTTCCCCCTCCTACTCCAAGTTCTTCTCCAGCCACGAGGAGATGTCGTTAACCCTGGCAGGCAACACAACCGTTGAAACTGCCTGTCGCAGCTGCAAAAAACAGTATCTATCCGACAATACTGTCCACTACCACAACTACATTCCCTTTCACTCGCACCACGTGAATGGCGTCCTGCACCAGGTCAGCCTGCTCATCCACACAGGCAACAAAAACCTCATACCTGTTAGATAAGGGCAAAAGTTCAGGTTCCTCCGAAACTGCACCTGGAGTTCCCTTACCTGCCTGAGTTGCAGTCCTGTCCCTGACACTAACCAGACCTGCACCACTATCTAACCCACGGAGTGTGACTGCCTCCTGGATCAAGGTGTCCAGGTAACTCTCCCCCTTCCTGATGCCCCGCAATATTTGCACCTCCAACTCCAGCTCAACAACTCTGAGCTGAAGTTCAAGATGCAGGCACTTATTGCAAACGTGCTTGTCCGAGATCACAACGCTCTCCACAAACTCACGTACTGCAGTTGCGGCACACCACCTGCACTGACATCCCTATATGACCTTGTTCTATTTAATTAAATGTAATTCAATTTGTATTTAAGTAACTTAGTTTACAGTTTTGATCCTCAACTTCTTAATTGATCTGGATTAAGTAATGGGCAATGAAATTCAGTATCGACCTGTAACACAAAGCACTACAAATAGTGTGGGCAAAAAGCTGCAACCCCTTCCCCCTCTTCTCCGAATTCCCACTCTTTCCAAATTCCCAAATAAACCACTCTGTTTAAGTCCACTCCCTTAAAGACCATTAGGATGTGGGGTTTAAAGCACAGCTCATGTTGAACAGACTGCCAAGATTGTCCTAAAAAAATTAGTGCTAAGGGATTTTAATCGACAGACGGGGATTTACAGTGGAGATATGAGCAAAGGAGATTACTGAAGTAAAGACATTTTCTTAAACAGCCGAGAGAACCCACAAGGGGCAAGGCAATATGAGGAGGGAGTAATAAGCTAAGTTAAAGTAAGGGAACTTTTGAAGTCTACTGATCATTAAAACTTGAATTTTAAACTTCAAGTGTAGATAAAACATAAAAACTAAAACTGGATTTCAGGAGAGTAGACTTCAGAGAATGAAATGCTATATGAAAGGAATAAAAATGCCAAGAAATATTTAAAATAATGCATGTAAATGGAAAATGGGCCAGCTTAAAGGATTTTTTTTTTACATTCAGGCAATTTATCCCAGAAACAAATTGATGCCAAAACGAGTGTGTAAAAATGATGGAGGAAATGGGAAGTCATGGAAGACATTAGAAGGGCATATCAAATTCTGAAACATGCAGGGAAGAAACAAGATAGGGAGGACCATAAAATCAAGCAGAGAACGGCCGAATATAGTGGAAAAATGAGGACAAAAAGTTCTTAATATAATAGAAGCGAGAGACATGTGCAGAGGGACATGAGTCTGGTTTTCTGTGGCAATGTAGAGGTAGTGTCAAAAGTCAGGAAGTGGTGGAATTGCTAAATATGGTTTTGCTATGGAAAGGGGATAGTTTAAAAAAAGGAGTACAAGGGATAGAGTAGATCAGAAACTCTTTGTACCACAAGACAAAGTAGAGTCAAAGGGTTTAGGAAGCTTAAGGTAAACAAAGGTTTGGGCTCTGACAATTTCCATTCAAGGGTGCTGGTAAAATTGGCTGCATCTCCTTAGCAATATCTTTCACAACTCAGTGGATTGGATAGTAGTAAATGTGACCTATTTTTTTTTTAAAAAAGGGGATGAACCTTTAAATTACAGCCTTGTAAGCCTTACATCAATTGTGGGGAAAGTGTTCAAGATATTGATAAGACATTGTAAGGAATCAACTAGAATGACCAGGTATGAGAGCCACCATGGGTTCAGATGGGACTGGTCCTATCTGACCACTTTACTAGATTTCTTTGAGGTGATTGCTGATCTGGTACAGAAAGGTGAGGCAGTGGATGTTACCCGCTTGTATTTCAGAAAGACATTTGACATTGTCCCACCGAGCAAACTAGCTTTTCGGGTGCAGTAGATAAAATAGTGGTGGTGCTCAGGAAGGTGGCGGAATGGAAACTGGTTTACTCGTGGTATCCCACAGGGGGCAGTGTTGAGGCGGCTATTGTTCATAATTTTTATAAATGACTTGAGGGCAGAATATTCTCCAAGGTAGATGGCACCAAGGTAGATGGCACCAAATTAACCACAGTGCAATAATCCAGAGGGAACTGAACAGGTTAGAGGTAGCAGATGATTTTCAAGACAAGTATAAAGTGATGAGATGAATAAACAAAAAGTGGAGCACAGGTTATGTGGTGAAATGCCTGAGGTAATAGGAGTTCTGGCTGTTTTGAACAGGCTATTAAAAGTGTTCCCAGGCAGTCAAGAAAGTAAATAAAATATTGGCATTTCATAGCTAGTCGTGTTGAATTACAAGTCAAAAGGAGCTGGTGTTGAAATTGTATCTGGCTTTGGTGGAACTGCACTTTGTTTGGTCTTCATATTACAAAAATAGAAATAGTGGAGGGAATCCAGACCAGACTTAGAAAGCTGATTGCTGAATTTAAGTTTCATTATGAGAAAACATTGCTCATTCTGGAACGGTATTCTCTTAAGAGGAAGATGAGTTGGGACTTCATTAGAGGTCCAAGATTTTCACAGGCATGGAGAAATTAGATCTCAAAGTTCTTCTTTGTGCACAAGATTCAAGGACAGTGAATACAGTCTACAGTTAAGGATGTCAATGGAAAATAGCAAGTTTAAACAATATTTCTTTAGTAAGAGGGTGATAGAATGGTGGAACAGATCATTAGCGGAGTAGTGGATCAGAAAAACCACAGCAAAGTTTGAAAAAAGGACTAGATGAATTCCAGTTAGTAAAAAGGTTTACAGAGCTATTAATTGCAGAATCAGGTAAGCAACCAGAGTGGAAGTTTGAAAGGGATGCCAAGATGGACTAATGATCTTCTCCTGCCCAAAACATTGCACAATAACATTTAACATTTCAGGTTAGACCAGCATTTAAAAAAAAATTCTCATTTGATTTTTTTTTTTAAGTTGCATTTTCCTGGCTACCATTTTGCCAGTATTTAAAATTCAATAGGTCGGATTTTATGGTCAGCGGCGAAATGACAGTGCTCACCGCTGACCACAAAATCCGGCCTATTGACATCACAGAACTTGTTAAAACATTGCAAGCCGTTTTCTTCGAGGCCAGAGGCGAAATGACAGTGCTCACCACTGGCCTCGAAGAAAACAGCTTGCAATATTTTAGCGAGTTCTGTGACGTCAATTTCCCCTTTTCCGACGTTAATTTAATTCTGTTCCATCTGTAGGGGATCTCTGGCGTCCAGCAACAGCGATGTCTTCAAGCAAGCCAAGCAGCCAATCACATTGAAAAATTCTCAGACAGCAAACCAGGAAGTAATTTTAATAATGTTACAGAAAGCAAAATAAAGATTGGGACATACACATGGGTTCAAGCAAGGTAGATGAAAAAAAAAATCAAACTTTGAAATAAAAATTAATTTATTATTTTGAAAATCGATGTAATTATCATGGAATCGATAAAATGACACTCCGCACTTATAAAATTAGTTTTCCAGGGCTAGAGAGTTTGTTCAGCACTAATTATGACTTAGTACACCATTAAAAACTCAGTTACATCTCATTCAACAAGGCTCAACCTTTTCAAAGGTTTTTACAATGAGAATAGAGCATAAAAAGTGACATTACGTTAATTCTGTAATTTCCATCTGTGAGGACTACAACGGTGCACCCTGTGGGGAGCAAGGCATCACTGACAGCAACTTCAGGATTTCCACATTTAATTGCGCACGTGCAGACTCCAGAAGTTGCTGTCAGTTTTAGAGTGTAATGAGGGTGAAAGCCGACAGCTTTGGTGTCATTACAATGCCAAATTCTGGGCCAATGTTTAAACTAGATTTCATTAGTTTTGCACCTCCACATTGCAGATAAATTTCCAATCTACCATAAATTGAATCCAGTTATTGCATCTGCCCTGGTGGACAGGCACATGCTGCAGTGTAATTAAAAAGAAGTTTTGGATTAGACTCAACAAGTTACTTTTCTCAGTGGCTTACCTGATGTGGTCTTCAGTACTTTTATTTATACAGCACCTTTAACGTAGTAAAACGTCCCAAGGTGCTTCACAGCAGTGTTACAAGACAAAACAGATAAATTTGACACCAAGCCACAAAAGAAGAAATGAAGGCAGATGACCAAAAGCTTGTTTAGAGATAGGTTTTAAGGATCGTCTTACAGAAGGAAAGAGCGGTAGAGAGGCAGAGAGGTTTACGGAGGGAGTTCCAGAGCTTAGGACCGAAACAGCTGACGGCACAGCCACCGATGGTTGAGTAGTTTATAATGAGGGATGTTCAAGAGGCCCGAATTTGGGGAGCGCAGACATCTTGTGGGGATGTGAGGCCGAAAAAGATTAGAGATAGGAAGGGGCAAGGCCATGGAGTGATTTGTAAACAAGGATGAGAAGTTTGAAATCGAGGTGGTTTAACCAATGCAGGTCAGAAAGCCCAGGGGTGATGGGTGATTGTGATGGTGCGAGTTAGGACACAGGCTGCTGGTTTTGGATGATCTCAAGTTTACGTAGTGTAGAATGTGAGAGGCCAGCCAGGAATGGGAGTAGTCAAGTCTAGAGGTAACAAAGGTATGAGGGTTTCAGCAACAAAAGATCTGAGGCAGGGGTGGAGGCGGGCAATGTTAGAGGTGGAAAAAGGCGGTTTTAATTATGCCGTGGATATGTGGCTGGAAACTCATTTCAGGGTCCAATATGACACCTAGGTTGCGAACAGTCTTGGTCACCCTCAGATTGATGCTAGGGGAAGAATGGAGTCAATAGTTAGGGAATGCAGTTTGTTGCATGGACCAGATAATGGCTTCAGTCTTCCCAATATTTAATTGGAGAAAATTTCTGCTCGTCCAGTACTGGATGTCAGACAAGCAATCTGACAATTTGGATACTAAACAGGGGTCAAGAGAGAGGTGTCATCAGTGTACATGACTCCATATTTTCGGATGGTATTGCCAAGGGGCAGCATATAGAGGAGAAATAAGAGGGAGCCACGGACAGATCTTTGGGGGACTCGAGACAACGATGAAACCGATGTAATCAAAGAATCAAATGCTGGCTAACGAGTCATTAGATGCTTCTTTGGTTTTCCTTTCATGATTTGTGGTCAAACCCAGTAAAAGCAAATAAATCGAGTTGCTGCTTTAGCCACAAAATTGCACTGGCTCTAAGCAATCTTTCTCTTACAGTCTACAGGTTTTTTTAAAAACTCAAAGTTTGAGGTCATTCAACCATAACTTCTTGATTCCTTTTGTTTTCTCTCCTACTCTTTTCAACCTTGCTTGTATACTCCACTGAGCCTTGGCCCTCCATGTAGATTTTTTTTTTTTTTAAAAAGACACCACAGGAACTTTTAATTCTAGATTTCATAGAAGTTTGATCGGAATCTAAAGCAATAACATTATGGTCTACAGGGAAGCACTGCTTGCGACCTGTTGATCGATATTTTGGCATTAATTGGTAATTAAAGAAAAAGTTGGAACTCAAACATACACTCCACAAAAATAAATTCAAACGTGGAGGCCAAACACAGGCTGAAGAGGGATTTCATGGGGCATGGTATACAGGATGGTATTTTTTTCCCCTCAGTAAAAGGAGAAAGTTAGTATTTTTCTCATTGGATTGCCCAAATTACCCAAATCAAGTAGAAACAGTGAATGGTACTTGTTCAACCTTTCATCTTCTGCATTACCTTGCTTTGGTTTTAAAAGGGCTGTTGTCTTGAAACATGAGAAAATTGGCACCATAATGTTGGGAAGGCCTAAACAGCTTAAGCTATTTCCATATAAAAAAGGTCTCTAACATCATTTGGCATATTGAACTGAGACCACTTAATATTGAGCATAAAAGCAGTAATACGAATTTATCAAAATCTATACAACCGATTTCACCTCCATCCAATTCGTAGGCCGATGTTTACAATTTTTCAGTAAAGTTAAGTCGTCCTGCTAATAGAAAACCTTTCCCAGACAGAACAGACGCAGACTTGATGGGCCGAATGCCCTCCTTCTGTGCTGCACTATTCTATGATTTTATGAACAACGACTTGTTTTTGAAAAAGCATTTGAATTTATTTCAGAATAGTTTATTGTATGGTCTCACTACAATGTCACACTTGGTAAGTCACATTCCAATTACAACAAAGAACTCTACAGGTATATTGAACAGCTGGAGTAGTTATTACCGTATGGAAAATATTCTTCATATAATTTTTCTACTTAACCTTACACAAGTGGTGAAGCATTTTAATACAAATAAGTAAATTTACCTAAACCTTTGAATTTGTGCTATAACATTCCCATTCCAAATCCCTTATACAGTGAAGACATGCATTCTTTTAGTTTGTAGTAGTATTGCTGAACAGAGTCAAGTAGGTTTTAAAAATGAAATCACAATAAAAACAATCACCCCTTTTATGCTGTAAACAGCAAATACATCTATAAATTAATGTACATCCCATTTGTACTTTTTATAAAAGTAACAATTACTGCTTGCATTCTTTTAGGTTTGGGTGGCTTTTGTACATATATTTGAACATTTAAAATAGTATGCAATTCTGAAAATAAGGCATACAAATACACAAAGGTTTACCAGTTCGAATACAAGTGCTTGCAAGGGCCATTGTTAGCAAACTGAGTTCACAGTGGATGATAATGGCAATATACAAAAAGCTGGCAATTGCCCAGGATTTAGCAAAACATGCAGGATGTAGAATAATTGTTATAAAAGTTCTATTTTGCCCTCACCCATAAACAATCCGTCATCAAGACCATGATAGGCACTTGATAATATTGGAAAGGACCATCAGTCGAACTGGTTAAGTCCTCACAGTGATGCGATATAAAAATCTCAATACAGAAAAAAGATTTTCATGGCTCCAAGTCCATACTTTCGGAGTCTAGCTCTGGTGGCACAAAGCTGACTACCTCTTCATAGGTTAACCCTGAACAGAAAAGAGAAACATATTAAACATCTTAGGAATTTTAATTGTGAATAAAAATATAGAATGAAAATGAGCATCACATTGAAGTTTCAAATACTGTATAATACTTGCACTCACAGACGCACGTAAATTCAGTCTTGCTCTGTAAACAAGCTCCACTCAAAAAGCAATGAAGGGAATTTATGTCATACTATTTTCTACTATAGGTGTCCTTTGTTGCATATTTCCATCACAATAGTCTTTAAAAAGGGTACACCCAAGACTGACAATAGGAGAACATTTTTATTGCTTTTATTTTTCCGAAGTCATTTTTACAGTATTAAAACAGTAATTAGCACATCATACATGACAGTAGACAGGGAATGCGCAACAATCAATTTGAGTCAAAGGGCTCCTTCAAACTAGTTTCCAACAGCAGCCTTCATAAAGATCACACAATTAATCCCATCAACAACCATTCCTATTCCTCAAAGAGTATTGATTTTTTAAACAATGTTTATGCCACTTTGTACATATACAGTTCTGTTATAGTAGTAGGAGAGCTTGTTGATGAATGCAAAACATCAGCAAATGCAACTAGTTTTGTTGTAAAATCACCGTATTTTAGGGATGAAGGAGCCCCCAGTGCCTTTTGAGCAATGTCAGGACATCTATGGCTTTCTTGCAAAATTTGGACTGGTTTGAAAGGCAAGATAGTTTCTTTGGGCCCAAGTTTCAGGCTGCGCCGTTCGACCTGGACGCCCGTTTTTCGCGCTACAAAGTGCGCCTAAAAAAAAAACTTACAGATTCTCCGACTCCCTGCTGGTCCTCTGGAGCCGGGCGCGGCGCAGCATGAGTTGTGGGGGGGCGGAGCTAGGTCCCTGCGCTGAAAACAGTGCCGGGACCTCTGCACATGCGCGCTACAGTGGGCGCGCATGTGCAGTAGCTCCAGGCGCCCAAACTGTGTGGGAGGGGCCCGAAGCACGCAGCCCCTAGCCCTGGCCGAATGGCCTCACTGGGGCTGCGTGCATAAGGCTGCCTCCCACGCCCAGCTCCTGCTTCCTCCCGACCCGACTCGACTCTCCCCCCCTGCCCCCGGACCCGACCCGAGCTCTCCCCCCCCCCCCCGGACCGGACCCCGACCCGACTCCCGCTTCGCCCCCCGGACTGGATCCGACCCGCTCTCTCTCCCCCCTCCACCCTCCCTCCCGACCCGCGCTCCCGACCCCCACCCCCTCCCCGACCGACCCGGACCCGACCCAACCTGACCTCCCTCCCCCGACACGAACCGAATCGCGCTCCCTCTCTTCCCCCTTCCCCCCCGCACTCGAACCGAACCAACCCGACCTCCCTCCGCCCCCCCCGACCCGACCCGCGCTCCCGGCCCCGGACCCAACCCAACGCCACCTACCTATAAATCTGGTGCTGGGGACGGGCCCTGCCCGAAGTCTTGGGCCCGGCCTGTTCAGCCTCCCTCCCCCTTCTTCCCCCCCCCTCTCCCTCTACTCCCCTCCTCCTCCTCCCCTCGCTGTCAGAAACACAGACACTGACAGAGAGTGAGAGACACACACACAGACAGACAGAGATAGAGACACTGACAGAGACACACTGAGGGTGGGGGGGGGGGGGGGGCATCCCAGCATGCTGTTGGAGGGCTCCCGGTGCTGCAGTCGGTAAGTAGAAAATGTTTTATTTATTGATTTTTTAAAAATTATTTTGTTAAGTTTTTTTGATTGATTTATTGGTTGATTTATTGATGTTTTTATCATTTATTATTGATGATGGCTCTTTATTTGTAAAACTGAAGTGTTTAATGTTTGTAAACTTCCCTTTAAACCCCTTTGTTAACCCGTGCCAAGTGTCTGTGCTCCTCTATTATTTTACATCTATTTCTCAATTTGTTTCTGTGTCTCTTTTTACTTGGTAGTTTCAGAATAAATTTTAAAAAATGGTCTAAGATTCAAATTTCATTGGGTGTCTAGTTCTAGCTATTCATAGTTCTGGAGCTGTCCTTCACAGGTTTTTCACAAGGAAGACCAAGTGTTGGTTCTACATTAGTAGCTTTCAATAAAGTAAATATTTATTGGGCTACTTTCAGGCTTGTTTTAATGATCACTGGGTTCCAACCATCCCCAAAATCTGGTAATACTGGTGAATACACACGTGAAACCACAATAGCATTCCTGAAAAAACATCCTGTTCATCGGTTTAAAAATCTATTAGCCTAAAGTAAATTGCAAATAGGCAGCAGATTGGATATCAAAAAGAACAAATTAAAACTATAAAAATACAGTTCAACATTCACCTACATTTGTCACCATCAGGTTTTGGACCAGTTATATTTAATATATCAAACTCCAGAAGCCCATTAAAAAGTATTTCCCCTTTTCTCCATTCATAGAGAACCGTACACCCTGTTGATCTAGCAACATCTTGGTATTATCTCATCGGGGGAAAATACCTACCAATATTCTATTGTTGCGCAGGCTGTGGTTAGCTGCAGATTTTAAATTTGCAGGCTTTAGCACATTTTACATTATCCCCAAAAGCTTCTTTGAAATATGTCAACACATACTGAAGCTGTTTTTAAATGCACAGGCCACAGCTCCTAAAGCGAGTGCCAATTTTACACTTTAAAACTATAAAATAATGTTTTTGGCTAATTTACATGGGGTATCATATATATATGTACTGGACTATTAATCATAAGGGAAATCTCACATGTTTGGGTCAGCTGGGCCTCCAACACGTGTGGAAACCCATCACCATGTTTAAAAGACTCCAAATCAAGCTACTGAAAAATTTACATTTGCCTGTAGGATTCTGGTTTGCGAGTATGGAGAACACATATTTCCCCCAATAGTAACAGATCCCACTTGCCCAACTTGAGATGCCTTAGGGCAGTTGGCAGAGCCAAAAATTAGTGATGCCCAAGTGTGTCCAGGTGCACTGTTGAAATTTAACCAGTAAAAATGACAGCTTACTGAAACTGCTTCCTAATTGTCCAGCCAGAAGTGCAGCAATATTTTCAGAATTGCTTGGAACAGACACACCGAAGCAGTTCATCCGATGAATTACCAGACCGGTAAGGATATCGAACAGGATGGGCAACAGTTGACAACACTTGCCTCCCTACTCTTTTGGTAGGTTTAATGAGTCGCTATTTTACACTTGCACAGATCCAAGAAATCCAACATTTGACTTTGAATTTTTATAGCACGCAGGTTCATTACGGGTGCTGCACGAGATACTACATTTAAAGCCTTACGAACATCAATCCTATTGTACCTTATGGGCTGCTACTTTATCCTACACAGAGCATTCCAAGAGCCAATGAATGATAGCAAGTTTTTAAAATCAGAGTAAATTTCTTAAATAGGGGACAAAAGCTGCTCTTCTACCATGATTAGTAATAGTCTTCACTCAGTTTGATAATCTTGAAGATGGATCTAGTTAAAAATGTCTGCTGTGTATACTTAAGCTCACCTGTACAAAAAACTTCATGGATCAAACAGGTTGATTTTACATTAGTGGAGTGCAGTAAATAAAACAGTATTCCTGCATTCAACATCACTAACATTTTAGTCTCTCCAATTCAAACAAAGGCAGAGCCACATTGCCTCTTTTAGCAGCGACAATTGCTGCCACTCAGCTGGATTAACAAAAACAGGAAAGGAATACCGGGGTCAACACTGCATAAAAGTTGTTGATCTCAGAGCATCATGTTTCCAGAACCACTTCGCAAAATGTAAAAAGAATAGTTTCACTTACTTTTCCATTCTTCTATTTCAAGCTCTCGGCTTTCAAATGACTGATCATAAGGGTCTGCTTCAGGCTCATCATCTGGGTCATGATACTGAGAGAAATAAGAATGAGCCAAAGCTTCCGCTGCTGTGATCCTCTTATCTGTGTCCAGCACAAGCATTTTCTCCAAAAGGTCAACAGCTAGACAACAAATAAATGTTTTTTTTTTTTACAAAACTTAAGGTTTTTTTTTTTGCACATTACCACTTGTGTGTTTCTATTCAATAGCAGCAACATTTTACATGGCCATATCAGTTGAATTTTTCACGTCAACGAAAACTGGAAGAATGTTAATCTTCAAAAAGTAACTGTGTACGAGACATTAATTAAGCTCCACCGTTGTTCCTTCTCATCCCCTCCCTTTCTTAAATCACAAAAATCATTTAGGTAAAAGAAAATAAACTCCTGAATATAAATAGTCCCCATTTATAGCGGGCACGATGGTGTTAATGTGATTTGGCCACTATAAGCATTGGACCATAAAACTATCATAGGTTGCAAGAATGAAACATTAGCCTGAGACACCCTCCAGAGGGTAGAGGATTTGAAGTGTAAACTGTTGGTTGTTTTAAACACACAAGGCGATTACCTATTAACTATCTCGCACACTATTAAATGGAAGCAGCTGTAGAATTCAGTACTTGGATCGATATAGCCCAATACTAACTTGGAATTTTTGAATCAATGACATCAGTGTATCAATGTAATTTTAGAAAAAGTAAAAATGAATTATTTGCTGTGATAAAAAGGAAAATAGGAAGCATGTGGCCCAAAACAGCTGTCGTGCTGAATAAGTATAGTATAAGCGGTGCCTTTGTAATTGACTCCTATGGTACTGGTAAATGGTTAGTGTTATTTGCCCAATATAGGCAGTTGCCTGTGATAAGCGTGGACGATGTATACTGTACAAGTGGCAAGGACTGTATACTATACTCATCATCGTCATAGGCAGTCCCTCGAATCGAGGATGACTTGCTTCCACGTCAAAAAGTTCACAGGTGTTTCAATGATGGGATCTAAAATTCCAGGTCCGAACTAAATCTTGAAGGGTGGAAGATGCCTGTGCCTGGATTTTTTTTAATGTGTAGTGACCGTTGCACACCAGCCACCACACTGGCTTGACAAAACTAGTAGCAAGGATTAACCAAGATGACTGGAGACCTGCTCTGCTGCACGGATCTAATGCACACACATATTGCAGTATGGGCAGGCCCGTGCTGCCGATGGGCACTCGCCCCATCTGGGTCCCGAACTTGCACCTCTCTTGGGCCCCGATCACGTCCCTCTACAATCTCTCACCGCTCCTTCATCCCGACCTCGCCGCTCCTGCAGTATCTGCCCACACCCCAATCACCGACCTGGACCTTGATGGCGTTACTCTTCACTGCCGTTACTTTCCTGCTACAGCATGTGCTGCTCCCTGGAGTGGTATGCTGCCACGCTGCTTCTTCCGCTCCCCGGCCTGCTCCGATGGTGCTCGCAGGCCGGGGGCCACGCAGACTGCTGGGCTAGTACTATCAAATGGTGGGAAACAAGTTTATGCCTGAAATTCCTAACATGGTGAATTTGGATATCAAAATCTTAATTGATTACTTCTCCACAAAAATAAAAATAAACATTAAACAACCACTCCGCTATTACACTTTCTCTTCTTGCTCCAACATGGGAAAGGTAAAGAACTGGAATAAATTGCTTACTATCTTTTCAAATCAGGAATAGAAAACTAAGTTGATTTATAAAGATATATATGAATAGATATTGAAATATAGTTACCTTGAGGATTAGCTCCAATGAATACATCTTCAAAGCTTTGTTTTGGCATGTGCTGTAATGATTGTATGTAGTTTCTAGCCTGTAGAAATAGTTTACATAGATTTACTGATATTCTGTTAATCAAAAATGATCTATATTCTCAATCCAAGCTGTTATATCACTTTTCCAGGTCTTTTAGACACATACTGAACACTATGGCTTGTGTGGAGCATAAATGCCGACATAGGCCAGTTGGGCCGAATGACCGGTTTCTGTGCTGTACACTCGATTTAACGACAATATTTATATTTTGGAACATTTTTAGTTCATAGTCACCTATCAAAATCTATTTAAGGTTAGAAATATCTCTGCAAATCCAATCACAATGTTGTTCATTTGGTTTTGAATTTGTGAAGCAGATAAAACTTAAAGATCACTTGAAAAGTGATACCACAAGTTAATATTCAAGAAAAATCAATTTTGAAACGTGTTATTTAGCAAACACTTCAAAAAAATTAGACATGCCACAGTACAGCATCAGGAAAATAACCAGAACTGGCCGTGATTAAGGTCATATACCAAAGGTTTGACAGTATTTTTAGTTGCTAAACTTCTGCAAAATTTACAAAAGTGAAACTAAGCTGAACTGAATCATTTTAGAGCTAACTTTTAACAAAATATTCATATAAACCTGAATCTCTCCCAACATAAAATAAAAGCTCAATTAAGAGATACAAAAATGAACAGTAATCAGAATTTTGCCATGTCCAATTTTTTGCAATATTTCATTAAAGTAAGCAATTTGAAGAACCTAAACTATTCACAATTAAAATTTGTATAATTTGAAGTATTTGACAAAATACGCAGAATTCTTATACCTGCAGTTTAACAAAAAAATCTCACCACTAATTACAATATATGAGGCGCAAGGTCGGAAACAAGGTCATTTTGCTCAACAGATACAAGCTTCCAAGCAAATTTTGAAGCCATATCAAAAATTTCATTGGACAATGAAAATAAAATTCGTGAACCAAAATAACCAACTACAAAGTGGGCAGAACTCAAAATTTAGAGTACGAATCTTAGAAAAGCATTCCCACCACTGACAGTTGTCTTTACAAAAAGATCCATCAGATCAGGTTTTTAAGGACAAATGGAGGTATTCTTCAGAATTAACATACATAAACTGTTTTGACACGCAAGACGATCAGAAAGCTATTAACCCAGTTTTGTAGATAGTGGAATTAATTAACCATTGTCCACCACTTGGTGTACAGTACAAGGACAATTTTGAATTCAAAACTCAAAAGGAAACAAGTGAATACATTGAAAAATAATTTGCATTGGCTAACTTAATTAGACAAGGTGTATAACTGCAGAGAAGCTAGAGCTTCCAAGGAGAAAAAATAGCTGTTGGAAACCAATTTTAAGCATCTTAGCCAAGTATTCTATAAATTTAGAGGCATACTTGTACTGATTATCTGCATCAAATAGATGCACTTTGGTAAATTGTAAAAAAAAAACTGTAAACAGAGTTGACTGCCACCTAAATGGAAACGACAACAATTAGGAGTACTCCCTTTAGAACTGAAAGGGATCAGTGTGTTGGGAATGGTGATGGATATGTATTATAATTTCAACATTACAGTCCATATTTAAAGGAGATATTTTGTACTAGTCAATCCGGGAAATTGTACATTACACATTGTACATTAATGATTTAGACGAGAGGATTAAATGTAGTATCTCCAAATTTGCGGATGACACGAAGTTGGGTGGCAGTGTGAGCTGCGAGGAGGATGCTATGAGGCTGCAGAGTGACTTGGATAGGTTAGGTGAGTGGGCAAATGCATGGCAGATGAAGTATAATGTGGATAAATGTGAGGTTATCCACTTTGGTGGTAAAAACAGAGACAGACTATTATCTGAATGGTGACAGATTAGGAAAAGGGGAGGTGCAACGAGACCTGGGTGTCATGGTACATCAGTCATTGAAGGTTGGCATGCAGGTACAGCAGGCGGTTAAGAAAGCAAATGGCATGTTGGCCTTCATAGCGAGGGGCTTTAAGTACAGGGGCAGGGAGGTGTTGCTACAGTTGTACAGGGCCTTGGTGAGGCCACACCTGGAGTATTGTGTACAGTTTTGGTCT
Source organism: Pristiophorus japonicus (assembly GCF_044704955.1). Taxonomy (NCBI): domain Eukaryota; kingdom Metazoa; phylum Chordata; class Chondrichthyes; family Pristiophoridae; genus Pristiophorus; species Pristiophorus japonicus. The sequence continues at coordinate 96,551,676 of NC_091993.1, read as the reverse complement.
CCTAACTTGAGGAAGGACATTCTTGCTATTGAGGGAGTGCAGCGAAGGTTCACCAGACTGATTCCCGGGATGGCGGGACTGACATATCAAGAAAGACTGGATCAACTGGGCTTGTATTCACTGGAGTTCAGAAGAATGAGAGGGGATCTCATAGAAACGTTTAAAATTCTGACAGGTTTAGACAGGTTAGATGCAGGAAGAATGATCCCAATGTTGGGAAGTCCAGAAACATGGGTCACAGCCGAAGGAAAAGGGGTAAGCCATTTAGGACCGAGATGAGGAGAAACTTCTTCACCCAGAGAATGGTGAACCTGTGGAATTCTCTACCACAGAAAGTTGTTGAGGCCAATTCACTAAATATATTCAAAAAGGAGTTAGATGTAGTCCTTACTACTAGCAGGATCAAGAGGTATGGCGAGAAAGCAGGAATGGGGTACTGAAGTTGCATGTTCAGCCATGAACTCATTGAATGGCGGTGCAGGCTCGAAGGGCCGAATGGCCGACTCCTACACCTATTTTCTATGTTTCTAAAAGCAAAGACAACTGAAAAAAATCTCAACCTCTGGGGATAAGTGCTTCATCGTACAATAGTCAAAGCACTGTAACACATTAACACTTGTATAAATAACTTCTATAAGTGATCAAGGCAGAAAGGATGTTTAGACATCATTTGCAGTATTGTGAGCACACGATGATTTACCAACATGTTACTTGGCTTGAGTGTAGTTGAGAGAAATGGTCTAGCGTGCATTGCGTGGAAACAAAGCTCTCCATTTGTGAAGAGGTGAAGGATGAGAATTTAAAAAAAACTTTTTTTAAACATATACTGAACTGCCAATAGGCAAGTACGATTTTCCATCCTCAATGCAGGCTCTAAAATTACAGAATTATATTGGACATGAGGGAGGAGTCCAGAGCCAGCCTAGCAATGAGAGCTAGGCTAGACTGTAGCTATGGTAAATCAACTTCAGTTTGAAGTCCATGTTTCGTGACAAACAAATGGCATCTATTCTTTTACGTAACAAGGAAGATAGAGTAATATTTATTTTACTGTGTGATACTGCTTACTGTTCATTCATCTGCCTTGCATAAATAAAACCATTAGTCTATTCTAAACGAGTGTTTGGTTTGGCAAGAATGAATATTCACTCTGCTTCTGTAGAAGAACCATATGGTAGCATGTGATACTTTCCAGTAGACTGTGTACAAAATGAGGATTCTCTTAACAATTCTTGGCCTTGTTATTGTTTACCTAAACACTTGGCAGAAACATCGCACTTCTGATTTTAAGGGAAGTCAAGTATGCTTACTGCAGTGTCCAGTAACACTGAACCCAAAGAAATATCGTGTATAAACATAATTCATCTTACTGCTGTGGAACCTTGCAATGTGCAAAATGAATGCCATGTTTGCCTACAAAACAACAGTGACTGCATTTTAACAGTAATTAATTGGCTGTGAAGTATTTTTGGATATCCCGGAGACATGAAAGGCACTATATAAATGCAAAGTTTATTCTCTTACTTTCTCAGTGATACACGATTGCCATTTCTCAGTATGGTGGGGAGGATATTTTCCTGCTAACACCACTGAGGGATCCCTTTCACATTACACTTCTACGTACTCTCCCTCAATTCTCGAAAGATAGTATCAGCGACTTAAGATGGAAACAATGCTATAATAGCAGATAATAGCTATTAATTGAACAAATGCAAAAATATTTAGAAATGTGATGTCCTCAGCCCACTGTGAAAACGTGATCTATAAACAGAAGTGCTGTGTGAAGCTAGATCGCAATAGTCTCTACATTTTTTGGACTGCTGCAGAAAGCAGAGGAACAGTTGCAATGACTATGATATTCCTAGCATAAGCATAGAGGTGTTATTAAAGGATTAGCTATTCACATAGTGTGGCTCCAGTGTTCAAGATTTTCTGCCCAGACAAATCTCTCTCAAATTGTAGATGAAATGATATGGGAAGGCTGCATCATTTCAGTCCATTGATTTGAACAGTGAAATTGCCTGTGGCAAACAGGGCGGCCCATCTCAAGAATTCCACACTTCTGCCGGCTTTGCTCTTTATTTGTCCCAGTTTAATTCAGATGCAATTACCAAAGAGCTGAACTGTATGTCTAACTAAAAAGCTCTCAATAACGCGGGGGTAACGTCAATGGCTAATCTTTTTTGTTATTGACATAGTCTTAATATTGAAGATAATTAGCTTATCCACCATTGAATTCTGTTCATATATGCCCAAAACAATTCAGTCACTGCTTGTCTTTAAAATGGTAAGTTACCATAAACAACCCTGGAACAGATGCTGGAAGTTGAAACATGCAAATAGTCTTGGTTGTCATTCCAGTACCAGTTTTAAAGAACAGACCTCAACAAAACATCTGCCAGGCGGTTAAAGACATGAAACAGAGGGACCTTGTGTAGGTGATGGAAAGATGTTTATTTATCATAAGACATTTGCAACCTCTGTGGCAGTTATATATCAAGTTCAAAAGCTCACACCAAGATAGGGAACAAGAGTGCAGGTCCTTAATACGACTGAAATCCTTCCGAAGGCTATTGACAGAACAAATCTTGTCAGCTTGTGGTACTGAAATTGAATTGGTGATTGAGTAGCAGGTCCTTGGGATTGAGAGGATACAATTTTTTGAATTGTTACTTAATTGATATTTCTCTCCTATAGGCATGCTCCTCACACCCCGCGAATTGGAGTTCATCTTCAGCTGCCCAATATTTTGATACCAAGTCCAAGGGTCAAGCAGATAACCCTCACCACTGTATTTCAGATTACTGGTTCCCTCACTTGCCCTCATGTAACAAAGTTTGGAAGGCACTCCAACTGTAGTAGAACAGACTGCCAGACTTCGTAAACGGTAACACGGATAAGTGAACACTAGCAAAGGTATATTGCAGATTTACAACAATTACATGCTGAACTATCCCTCCTCTGAAGATGAAAAGCAACAGTTGTGTCTGCAGCATTAAACGTCAATATATGTTGCCGGCTGGTATGGTGGGCGTTAACTCTCTGCACGCCTTCAAGAGGGACCTGGACCGGTTCTTAATTGGGGCAGAGATCGCATTATATAGAAGGCAAGTGTCTTAATAGATAATACTTGGTCCAGGTGATGTCCTGGACTGGTTTCAATTGCCTGAGGGGGTCAGAGAAGACTTTTCTCTCACTGATCCTGGGTTTTTTCACCTCTTCCAGGAGATGACGTGGCATGGGAAAGGGGGAGAATGGAAGGTGCGGTGGGAAGTGTTGAGTCATGATGCTCAAGTCATCATAAGATGTGGGGCAGGCTTGATGGATCAGCTGATCGTTTCCTGCCTGTCAATTTTGTATGTGCATATGAACTGGACGTGGCACAAGGTCAGTGAATATTAACCTTGCTGATCTTCCATGAACCAGCTCTGACGACTTTCAGACAGGCTACAGAAACAATTAAAGCTGAGAAGTTAAAGTTTTACCAGGACAAAGTAAATTTAAATATGTATTTCTTAAGCTCAATGGATTGCTAATCAAACATATTAAGCAAAATCCAGAACATGCTTATATTCTGGGTATCTGGAACAGAGGTAACAAGTTGAGAGTGTAAAATAGGGTTTTTAAACTTCCAATGCACCAGTAAAAAGAAACCAATCAATATCATGGTACAACAGACAAAAATGCTTCATGTTTCATTTTTGTCAGTTATTTATGCTTTCCATGAGCTTTGAAATACTTGGTAGTTGGAATAGCCATGTGTAGTTAAGCAGGGCCTGATTTTGTAATTACAGAACTTCCTACCTTTCAAAGAGTCACAGGAATTTAAAATATGACACTGTACAAAAAAAAGTTGGAATAATAAAATTACTATTTTGACTCCTATAAAACTTTAAATTTTCATGGAAGAATTATTAATAGTGGATATGTTCTTTTTGTAGAAATTCATTCTTGGAACATGTATCTCATTTCCAAGTTTAAAAAATACACAAGAAGATAACTTTATGGGTATAATTTTTAACTTTGTTATATACTTTAAGCATTCATAGTTAATTAATAACATGAAATGGTTGCTTGGCTAAACACTATACATTTAAATGTGATTAGAGAGACCCCATCAAAAACTGCTGTACACACTGACTAGGCCACACAACCTTAGAAGATTTACTCCCCCTCAATGCCGAAGAAAAATGTGCGGAAGAGACAGCCCATCATCTTAACACATGAAAGAATTGAAACCCACAAAAAGACTTGAACAATCCTCCACTCCAAAAGGCTGCATGAAGCACAAATTGTTTTTTTTATGTAAAAAGAGATCCATAACTATCCATGTTCCCAAGACTGCAGAAATAAACACAGTAATCTGAACCACCCAAATGCCTCAAATTACTGCTTGCAATTCTGACCCAAAGATGATTCATCTGTACAATTATCCTCATTTAGCAGTGGGTTTTCTATGTGGGGCATTTCTAGGAAACACTAGTTTAACAGTAGAACACCACAGGGACCTACAAAACCTTATATGGATATGTTGGCCCACAAATAATGCATATATCAAGTTGTTACATTGAAATCAGTTAAATTTTGTATTTTGCCCACAAATTAAGGAAACCGAAGACAATTCATCCCAAACAAGAATTGCTGACAGCTAAGTTTACTGTACAATTGACACCGTGCATCGGTCCATTGATCGGAAATATACAGAAAATACATGAGTAGCAACAAAAGTCCTCTCCATACGAGGAGTTCATTGGTAGCCTGTCTGTCTCACCTCATGGCTGGGCATCCTGTTAATTAAGGATGCAGGAGGGGTTCCTGTCAATCTCATGATCTGCTGAAGCTGGTTAATATCTTGAACGCCCAGGTCAAGGCGTTTATCCAGTTTTCAAAAGGGTTGTCAAAAGGTTTGAAAAGCTGAGTTTTCAACAACTTTAGTAACCATTTTAATGAAATTCATGTGCTGCTGGTTGTTGTATTAGAAAAGGACAGCAGGATGCAGTGGAAAATAAAAGACACAAACATGCAGAGGGGGAGGGGGAAAAGACCATGAGCATTGTCCCAGCATGCTATGAGGTTAGATTTATTAGTACTAAATGGATGTTATTGTATTAAAACTTTAAAAAAAAACTAGAGCACTTCATATATAATCAAACTGCAAACATTCATCAATATTTTATGTTGCCAAATCTCAACAAAAACATACAAAATCAATCGGGTAAGAAACGGAGGTACTTGTTATTTTAGGCTGGTTATGGATTAGGTTAAAACATTACCTACAATACTATTTCTGTATTAACTAAAATCAGCACAGCAATAAAAAAATATTTCTAGTAGAAAATCAAACCGTGCCAATTAATGTTGGTAAATTTGTGCTTTGGTGCTTTACTTTGAGGTGTTGCAAGAAGTGACTTACTAGGAATGGTCAATAACTATCAGCGGAAAGTACAGGCAATGCATTAAACTCACAGAATCAGATGATATTTTCATCAAAAGTTCTGGCCCTGGTGTTCCGACGAGCTGCATTATTAGCTTCAACTGATCAATATCTAACATTGTAACATAAAGGAAAACATAGGGGACAGGTTATAACAAAAACGGCCAATGCATTTTAGAGTTGTAACGATAATGGAGTTCGGAGGAATCTTGCGCCAATGTTCAGGTCATGGATGACAAACTGATGTAGTATTTTGGTAATTTCCGATAACTGAGGGCTTCAGAAATTGCACTGGCAGTGATTTTTGATGCAGGAAGAGAAAATCCATTCTGCTCAGCAACACAATTCAACTCTAGAGTAATACTTATTCTCATGGTTTGAAGTGACTACTTCAGAAGAATTAAAAACAGAAATTATTAATTTTAGGCTATTGTAGCCTGACAAAGTAGGAATTTCAGATAATGCCAATCATCAGCATTTACATATTGCTACATGTAGAAATATTGGTGGTGGAAAACAGAAAGAAACATGTACCTTTGGGTATAGAATTTCACAATTCTTCCAATGCTTTAAATTATTTTAGAAGTTTAATTTTAACTTTGTTTGTCCAGTTACTTTTCACCTACATTTTTTTCTCATTTGTCTTTATCTTTATTAGAAAGGGCAGTATCATGTGTGTAACCTGTGGCAACACTTGCAGGATACGAAAAACTGCTGCAGCATTGTATTGCTGTCATATTACCGATACAACTCTAAACCACTGCCAAAATAAAAATATCCTATTCAGACACACATTTTACTCCATTCTTTAATTTTCCCCTTCCCTCCATTTCCACCTCCTGTTTTCTGGGGACCCTCATGCTATTGCATTGACCACAACCAAGATGTCAGTTAAATGCTAAAACCAACCACTAGAAATGAAGCTATTATAGGACTAGATAGCAACCAGCAACATTTCCCTTTTATGATATCCAATCGAGTGGCATGGTTGGGATTTGTGGTACAGTACTCTAATTTAAGCAGTCTCAAATGAGACCACACAGGATTTAAGGCAAACACACTTCATTTCACCTCCAATCCTCCAACTGAAGTCAACAAAATGCTTATGCTTTGCACACCCATACATCCCAGTGCAGTCTATTGATGCTAGATGCACTTCACTACATAAACAATGACATTTATTTGAAGTATTCCCCCAATGTCAATTTTATGATCTATAAATAATAAATTTCAGAATTCTTGAAAGTAATGTATTTCCTATAGATATTTGAAACAAAAAATGTTTTGATTTATTTACTGCAGCATCAGAAGAGATCGAAAGAGCACAATAGTGAAGCAGCCAGTTCACAAAATTGATCAGCGTGTCAAGAATTCAATCCAAATTTTCACTAAACATAAAAGCAGAGTGAAAGCAAGAGATGTCACAGGAAGCTTCCCATAGACTTTAAAAGCTTTATAATTTAAAGTCAAGCATCTGTGATGCAGTCATTTTAAATCCTATTCTTTTGACAAAAGGAAATACAAACACTTGCACCAACATTATCAGTATTGTTTCATGGGTTAAAGGATTACTAAAATAATTTATTAAAAATCATCCCAATTTACACAAGGTGAAAATGGCCAGATTTAGCGTCAATTAAGAGTTAGAATGAACAACTATGCTATAACCACTGCTCCTTTACGTTGCCACAGTTCTACCAGCACGAGTAGCCCTCCAGCACCTTACCCAAGTGCCCTTCCTTTGTGAGTCAGACAGTTTTAACATGCTTTTCAATCATTAGTGCAATCAGGAGCAACCTGATCTTTTTCTCGCCCAATGTCCATACAAACGTACTTTTTAGCAACGGTTTCTGGATTGCTATTAAGAGCAGGAACCCTAACTATTCCCCACTAACGGTCAACTGTAGTAGCCCACTTGCTGCCCTAGCCGAGAACAGTTAGATCAGCACAGACTGAGAATTCTACTTGGAAGCTTCTAGTCTGAATGGCTCCGTGCTATTTGGTGGCTTTACTCACTAGAGTACCAGGAATCTCTGCAAGGCCTTTTCAATCAAATCATTTAATTGTTACTTACCCGTAGCACCTTTAAAGGGGATTTATTTATTCAATAATTAAGAAATGTTTCCAAAAAAATAAAGTACAAGTATTGGTGATTTTAATTATGAGATATACTCTTAATACAATCACAAGTCAAATCCTTGCTTCATAAAGTTTTAAACTTCAATTCAGCCCAATACGAGATTCAGTATGTAAGCTTGGTTAAAGACTGCATGCAAAAGGTAACCCACAAAGTTAATTTTCCTGTGACAAAAGCATTAAGAGGTCTAGCTAGTAATTAAAATGTTTGTCTGAGCAGGATTGGGTTAGTAAAGACAAAACACAAAGCACGAGTGTAAACACATGAAACTATTGCTCATGCAAATTTCAAGTAACCATGGGGTTATAAAATACTGGGGCACTTCCCTGTAACCAATTATGTGACATGCACAGTTGAGGTCACAGCTGTCGTCTTCCTTCTGAGCAAAAGAATAATTAACCAGGAGAGAATATAAGCATTGAGAAAATAGGTTAATTGCAAAACATTCCACATCAACACAAAGCATTAATCCATGCATAGAATACTAACAAATCTACAAATGATTTTATGATTAAAGTATGTTTGTAAATTATCAGCACACAGATCTGGCACACTCAAGTTAGCAATCAGAAAAATGAGCACAGCTCAAAAATTTGCTATTGATGGATAAGTTAGGGAATCACTCAAAAAGGCAAGACAAATATAATTACAGAACAATGCAGATATAACTGCACTGATGATCAAGAGGTTTTATTCAGTTCGATATCTCACTACACTAAAAACAAAACCACAAAATGTGTTTAAAAAATAGCCAATATGCTGTGCTAGGATAAAAGATTTATCTGCTAAAAAATCTGGCATTTGAGTTTCCTAGGTGGGAAAAGTTCACAACCATAAAAGGTATATCCTAGCAGATTGATCAGTACAGTAATTTTGTAAAGAAATCCAAGCACAAAATGTCAAAAATGGTGATGGTCTGAGAGGTATTTAAAGTTTATGAAGAGACCACAACAGTGTTCATTACAATGCAGTGGAGATACTTATTTTTCAACAGAAATTAGAACTGAAGTCAGTTATACTTCGGCAAAATGCAGTAATGAACAAAAAAATTGTTATGTAGACTGACTTGTGTCAGTCAGTGTGTAGTTGGCAGAGTCAGGAACCAAGAATAAAATGATTTTGGAAAAGGAATTAGATTTGCTTACTATATAAATACAAGCAGTTGTTATTGGAAACACTATCAGGACACTGGCTACTGAACAAAGTTTAGTTTCATTGGTCATAAAGCTATTTTTTGTTGGGTTGGTGGCGCAAACTTAACTGGTCAGATTTTATTTTGCAGCAAAGTTCTGCACGATCAGTGGAAGCCACAAAAACTTCCATCTGAAACAAACTGGATTGTTGTGTGATATTGGTAAAGGGAAGCTTTATGACGAGGAGAGAAATGCTGAGAAAGAGAATTGGGAATTATTATGTGAAAAGAAATTCTGTGGTTTGGCTATTGAAGGGATCTTATTCAAATATATTTAGTCAGATGAAGCATGTTGTGGTAGGACAGCTCACAACCTAGTGACATAATACTAAAGTAACCTCTTGTTACATGCAATTTACTGAGATTTTAACTATCACTACACAAACATTTTTGAACGTCAAAGTCAGACACCTAAAAGTTAAAAAAATGACTAAGCTGACCAGTTTTCTTTTCCACATTCTGCTTTGCTCAAAGCTTTTATAAATGTTTGGCATTAGCTCAGATTAGTTATGTCAGGATAAACTGAACTAAAAGGAGAGAATGCAATCAGTAATAAAAGATAATTAATGTGTCAGATGTGCAATAGCACAAATTTCAGATAGAATACAACAGTATCAGTGCTCCAATAGCAGAAAAAGAATCATCACCATGATATTGTTTCAATAAACAGTTTTCCAACAAAAGCTGGAAAGAGTTCATTCACCTAGTTCGGCGCACATATCTTGATTTGCCAAATTAGTATTCACGATACTTTACATTTTTATAGCAAGCAAAATGTTCCAGGTGCTTAAAACCAGGTTGAGTGTGGTGGTGGTGAGGTGGGGGGGGGGCGCAGCAAATGAGGGAATTGGAGAATGTGACCAAAAGCACAGAGGTTTTTTTGGAGGCTTTTGAGGGTGGAGTAGGTTCTAGAAGTTCAAAAGGGGAATTCCATAGTACAGGAGCAGAACAGCCGATACGCTGCCACTGACCATGAATCAGAAAATAAGGGGGAGCATCGGAGACGTGCAGTGGACCAGAGTTGGAAGAGCAGAGGGTTCTTGCTGGGATACAAGTTTGCAGAAAATTGCATTAGGTTAAGAAGAGAAAGTTGTAGAGGAATTTGAAAATAAGGATGAAGATTTTAGATCAATGTATTGGGAAACAGGGAGCCAAGGAAGGTTGGCAAGAACCAGGCACCTAGGAGTGCAGCATAATAGGATGTAGGTGACTCTGTTCTGGACTAAGTGGAGATTAAATAGGGTAAAGCCCAGGCAGATTGTTCTCCAGCATGCCCATTCCCAAAAGTATTTTGTATCTTCTGAAAAGACAACATCAGTTTTGTAAAAATACATTTTGAAATGGTGATGCAATTTGTTTAAAAGGCATTTGTAGAATTAACAAGTTTCATGCAAGTAATTAGCAATAAAGCTAAGTTTCCAATGCACCCATTTTGAAGAGAAATCTTGCACTTGATAAACCCATTTCATGAAAATATAAAATCTATTAAAATGTGAAGGGATTTTTTAAACTCAATGGCTTATGATTCAAAATCTGATGGATGCAGAGGAATACACAAACGACTCACTGTTTAAAAGGTAGTCAGTTTGTTCAGTGAATGCAGTGGTGTTTAAATTGAGGTGAAGTTACTATTTTTGCGAATACACTGCACTTATTAAATGCCTACCTTTGAAAAGAATCCTCTTCAGACACCAGATTGTGAAAATTTAATAAAGCACTTGTTACTGAGGTGACAACTTAGTATTTATGGCTAAAACAGAACATAAAATCTTTTCTCCTGCTCACAAACAAAAAAATTCAACAAGTGCCAAGTTTTTCTTATTAAAAAGGTAATCAAGGATACGGTCTGTGCCTGGAAACAGAGTCTTTCCCGTCAACAGTTCTGCCATAATGCACCCAACAGACCAAATATCAACTGGAGAGAGAGAGAGAAAGACAGTTAGTGTTTTAGTTTGATCCTGCATGGATTGATTAAAAAAATTTTTAAAAGACACATTTCATAACAAAATTTTCATTTACCTCGAATAGCTCAAAAAAAACCCAAGGGCTTTTTAAAATCGGTCAGCTGAAATCATTGCATAATATTTAATCAAGTTTTAAGACATATTATATAGCGTGCAAGAGCTGAAATATACCAAAAATAGCGATGTCAATTTGAACATATATGGGATGTAGACATCGCCAACATTAGTCATCAAAAACAATTGAGTGAAATATCAATTTCTATACTGCAATTAGTTTTTAAAAGTTTGCACAGCTTTGAACAGGCAAATTCAGAAAGCAGTTGTAGCTGCTTAAGAACATAAGAAATAGGAGCAGGAGTAGGCCATTTGGTCCCTCAAGCCTGCTCCGCCATTCAATATCATAACTGATCTGATCATGGACTCGTCTCCAATTCCCTGCCCGCTCCCCGTAACCCTTTACTCCCTTATCGCTCAAAAATCTGTCTATCTCCACCTTAAATACATGCAATGACCCAGCCTCCACAGCTCTCTGGGGCAGAGAATTCCATAGATTTACAAACCTCAAAAGAAATTTCTCCTCATCTAAGTTTTAAATGGGTGGCCCCTTATTCTAAGACTATGTCCCCCTAGTTTTAGTTTCCCCTATGAGTGGAAATATCCTCTCTGCAATCACCTTGTCGAGCCGCTCATTATCTTATGTTTCAATAAGATCACCTCTCATTCCTCTGAACTCCAACGAGTATAGGCCCAACCTACCTTCATAAGTCAACCCCTTCATCTCCAGAATCAACCTAGTGAACCTTCTCCTGAACAGCCTCCAATGCAAGGATATCCTTCCTCAAATATGGAGACCAAAACTGTACGCAGAACTCCAGGTGTGTCCTCACCAATACCCTGTACAGTTGTAGCAGGACTTCTCTGCTTTTATACTCGATCCCCCTTGCAATTAAGGCCAACATTCCATTTGCCTTTCTGATTACTTGCTGTACCTGTATAGTAACTGTGTGTTTCATGCACAAGGACCTCCAGGTCTTTCTGTACTGCAGCACTTTGCAATTTTTCTCCATTTAAATTATAATTTGCTTTTCTAATATTTCTGCCAGAGTGGATAACCTCACATTTTCCCACATTATGGGCCCCAAGTTTCGGCCTCAGTTGCTCCTGATTTTTTGGAGCAACTGGTGTAGAACGGAGTATCTTAGAAATTCAAATTCTCGGCATTTAGTTTGCTCCAGTTCTAGTCAGTTAGAACAGTTTCACTTTGGAACAGAATTTTTTTTTCAAAAGGGGGCGTGTCCGGCCACTTAAGCCTGTTTTCAAAGTTTCGCCAGTGAAAACTTACTCCAAACTAACTTAGAATGGAGTGATGATTTTTGTACGCTCGAAAAAACTTTGTCAACACTTTAGAAAATCAGGCGTAGGTTACAAATCAGGCATAGGGAATGGGGGGGGTTTAAAAGGGAAGTTTACAAACATTAAACACTTCAGTTTTACAAATAAAGAGCCATCATCAATAATAAATGATAAAAACATCAATAAATCAATCAAAAAAAATAAAGAAATAATTTTTTAAAAAATCAAATAAAACAAAACATTTTCTACTTACCGACTGCAGCACTGGGAGCCCTCCAACAGCGTGCTGGGATGCCCCCCCCCACCCCACCCCCACAGTGTCTCTCTCTCTCTCTGTCTGTCAGTGTCTGTGTTTCTGACAGCAGGGGGGGGGGGGGGGGAAGAAGAAGGGGGCGGGGGGGAAGGAGAAGGGGGCGGGGGGGGGGGAAGGAGAAGGGGGCGGGGGGGGGGAAGGAGAAGGGAGCGGGGGGGGGGAAGGAGAAGGGGGCGGGGGGGGGAAGGAGAAGGGGGCGGGGGGGGGAAGGAGAAGGGGGCGGGGGGGGGAAGGAGAAGGGGGCGGGGGGGGGAAGGAGAAGGGGGCGGGGGGGGGAAGGAGAAGGGGGCGGGGGGGGGAAGGAGAAGGGGGCGGGGGGGGAAGGAGAAGGGGGCGGGGGCGGGGGGGGGAAGGAGAAGGGGGCGGGGGGGGAAGGAGAAGGGGGCGGGGGGGGAAGGAGAAGGGGGCGGGGGGGGGGGGAAGGAGAAGGGGGCGGGGGGGGGGGAAGGAGAAGGGGGCGGGGGGGGGGGAAGGAGAAGGGGGCGGGGGGGGGGAAGGAGAAGGGGGCGGGGGGGGGGGAAGGAGAAGGGGGCGGGGGGGGGGGGGAAGGAGAAGGGGCCGGGGGGGGGGGAGGGGGGAAGGAGAAGGGGCCGGGGGGGGGGGAGGGGGGAAGGAGAAGGGGCCGGGGGGGGGGGGGGGGGGGAGGAAGGAGAAGTGGGTGGGGGGGGGGGGAGGAAGGAGAAGGGGCCGGGGGGGAAGGAGAAGGGGCCGGGGGGAAGGAGAAGGGGCCGGGGGGAAGGAGAAGGGGCCGGGGGGAAGGAGAAGGGGCCGGGGGGAAGGAGAAGGGGCCGGGGGGAAGGAGAAGGGGCCGGGGGGAAGGAGAAGGGGCCGGGGGGAAGGAGAAGGGGCCGGGGGGAAGGAGAAGGGGCCGGGGGGAAGGAGAAGGGGCCGGGGGGAAGGAGAAGGGGCCGGGGGGAAGAGAAGGGAGAGGTGAGAAGAGAGGAGAAGGGGGAGGCTGAACGGGTCGGGCCCAAGACTTCGGTCAGGGCCAGTCCCCAGCACCAGATTTACAGGTAGGTGGTGTTGGGTCGGGTCCGGGGTCGGGAGCGCAGGTCGGGTCAGGGGGAGCGTGGGTCGGGGTCATGTCGGGGCCGGTCCGGGGGTGGGGCGGTCGGGAGCACGGGTCGGGGGAAGGGAAGTCAGGTTGGGTCTGGTCTGGGTGGGGGGGAATCGGGAGCGCGGGTCGGGTCCAGTCCGGGGGGTCGGGTCGGGTCCGGCGGCGGGGGAGAAGCAGGAGTCGAGTCGGGTCGGGAGGAAGCAGGAGCTGGCCGTGGGAGGAGCCTTATGCACGCAGCCCCATTGAGGCCATTCGGCCAGGGCTAGGGGCTGCGTGCTTCGGGTCCCTCCCACACAGTTTTGGGCGCCTGGAGCTACTGGCACATGCGCGCCCTTTGTAGCGCACGTGCAGAGGTCACGGCACTGTTTTCAGCGCAGGGACCTCGCTCCGCCCCCTACAGCTCGTGCTGCGCCGCGCCGAGGGCCAGCAGGGAGCCGGAGAATCTGGAAGTTTTTTTAGGCGCACTTTGTGGCGTGAAAAACAGGCGTCCAGGTCAGGGCTGCGCCGTTCTAGGCACGGCCCGAAACATGGGCCCTATACTCCATCTGCCAAATTTTTGTCCATTCACTTAACCTGTCTGTATCCCTTTGCAGATTTTGTGTGTCCTCCTCACAATTTGCTTTCCCACCCACCTTTGTATCATCAGCAAACTTGGCTACATTACACTCCCTTCATCCAAGTCATTAATATAGATTGTAAATAGTTGAGGGCCCAGCACCAATCCCTGCGGCACCCCACTAGTCATTGTTTGCCAACCGGAAAATGACCCATTTATCCAGACTCTGTGTTTTCTGTTAGTTAGCCAATCCTCTATCCATGCTAATATATTACCCCCAACTACGTGAGCTTTTATCTTGTGCAGTAGCCTCTTATTTGGCACCTTATTGAATGCCTTCTGGAAATCCAAATATACCACATCCACTGGTTTCCCCTTATTCACGTCACATCCTCAAACAACTCCAGCAAATTTGTTAAACATAACAAATGTTCCCAGTCAACGATTGGCCTTTTACATTTTTGAAAAATAGTTTTGCATCTTAACGTAGGACAGCTGGTGTGTGACTGATGCACACTAAACAAAAAAAATACTGTATCCAATATGCGTTTCTGCCCATTATACCTGCAGATTTCTTTATAATTGTACCATACATGAAGTTTGAATCAAATGGCAATAAATCACAACTGAATAGGTGGGTAGCACACTAATCAAGTAGGAATGAAAGAAAATCATAAAAGTTCAAAAAGCCATATGAAAAAAAAGGGACATTTAGCAATAATTACCAATTTAAAAAGGTGAAAAAAAGCAATAGTTTAAAATATTTTTTTATAAAATCTATCTGGTATCATCTTGGGTTCTGACTGCTGAAAACAAGGTTTGTAAGAGACATTAAAATGACAAAAGTGCTTAAAACTTGCCTATACAACAGCACTTTTATTTAAAATGCAGTAACTAACTTTTTCCATTGCAGCTCTGTGCCTATGCGAGAAGTCTGAATCTCAAGTTCATGCAGATTCCCACACACATCACCATTGTTCAAGAGACTTATGCTAGCAGGCTACAATACAGACCTGCAACATCTGGAAGTTATGAAGTTATGAGTGAGAATGCAAAAACAGTGACTTTATGTAAACAAACAGGCAGCAACTGGCGGAAAGTCAGTACAATTAATAGAGAAAGTTCTGAATAAAAATGCTGAATTTAAATATTATCGAAAGGTTCTGCTTAAACACAAAGGCCCCAAGTTTCCACACGCTACAATACGGGTGCCCCTCCGAGCTGGGCGCCCGTTTTTCGCGCCGAAAACAGCGCCGGGAAAAAAACGCGCGATTCTGGAGCGCCCTGCAGCTCCATGTCTGCTTGGTGCGGCGCCCAGGGGGGCAGAGCCTAGCACTCGCGCCGATTTTGTAAGTGGGAGGGGCTGGGTACCATTAAAATTAGTTTTTTTCCTGCCGGCAACCCTGCGTGTGCGCATTGGAGCGTTCGCGCACGCGCAGTGTGAAAGAAACATTGGCACTTGGCCATTTTTGTAGTTCTTTGTAGCTGTTTAATTTTTGAACATTTTTTAATAAAAGCACATTGCCCTTCCATGATCAGCACTGAGGCTTCTTGCAGCAGTGAGAAGGCTGCAGGAAGCCTCAAAGTTGAGGCAGCCGTTTCCCGACGGCCTCCCCCCCCGCCGTCGGGAATGGCTGCTGAACTGGTGAGGCTTCCTGCAGCTTTCTCACTGTCTCCTTCCCCCCCCCCGCCCGCCGTCTGGAACGGCTTCCTCCCCCCCCCGCTGCGTTCGGTCGGGCCCGCACTCCCTCCGCCCCCCCCCCCCCCCCCCGCCGTCGGAAACGATCGGCTGCCTCAACTTGAGGCTTCCTGCAGCATTCTCTCTGCCTGAAGCACTTTCACACAGGTAGGAAGATGGTTTATTTAATCTTTGCTTATAAATTTTTATTCAGGTTGGATTTATTTGTAAAATATTTGTAGAAGTATAAATAAGGATTTATTATAGAATTTAATGACTTCCCTTCCCCCCCCTCTCCCCCCACCTTGTTCTGGATGCCTAATTTGTAACCTGCGCCTGATTTTTTTAATGTGTAGAACAGGTTTTTTCAGTTCTACAAAAATCTTCACTTGCTCCATTCTAAGTTAGTTTGGAGTAAGCTTTCACTGTGGAAACTTTGAAATCAGGCGTCAGTGTCCAGACACGCCCCCTTTTGAAGAAAAAATTCTGTTCCAAAGTGAAAATGTTCTAACTGACGAGAACTGCAGAAAAAAAGTGGAGAATTGCGATTTCTAAGATAGTCCGTTCTCCACCAGTTGCTCCTAAAAATCAGGCGCAAATCATGTGGAAACTTGTTGCCAAAGTACTATTGCCAAGAAATTTGGTAAAATAAGAAAAATGCAAGATTAAATTATATATTTCTTGGTCTTCATTATAAAAAGCCACACCTTGAACAGATGCACAGCAGAGAACTATTTTACTATATTCCATGTGTAACAAATGTAACTTAAATGACAAATTTTAAACGTGCATTCTTTATATTTTGTAATGTATTCTAAATTATTAAATCACCTGCCTTCCTTTAATTTGTTTATACTGAAAATTCAAATATTAAAAGCAATGCTATAGTCACAGGTACATGCTGTAACCTGCAGCGTGCTCGCTCAAGTTTCTTCAGCTAATGGCGATGAGTCTGGCAACTTACATTAATTTGACGCTCAGGCTTTCTACATAGGCATAGGGCGTAGAAGGAAAACGCTATTGTAAGCATGAGAGATTTACTTCTGTAATTATTTATCTACCCAAATCAAACCAGAGCACATGTGGAAAAACTACCAGAGGAACTACCAAGAACATGAAAATAATAAATTATGAGCAGTCTGCATAATCCATCAATAAAAGGCAAAAAACTAATTAAATCAAGTATTTTTTGAGAACTTATACAACACTTTCGGTGTTTAAAATGTGCCCAACATTTTCCATTGAAAGTCAATGCCCAAGAAGCCCAAAGCTTCATGAGGTTTGTCAAGCTATCACTTGGTCAGTTCAAAACACCCGTAAAAAGATAGCAGGCTACAGCTCCCAACAGCGGTGCTTAAACACTCTGGAGAAGACTGCCAGCATGTACCTGTGAAAACACGCACTGGTCGGGTTGGAAACAGAATAGATTTACCAAAACAATGACTAATCCAATCTTGTGGATAGATTAAAGGCTTATTCCTATACAGCAGCAAAAGGAATGAAAGGAGGAAAACATAACCTTTCAGCTGACAGGGTTGAGGGCAGGGGTGGGGCGCGCGGAAAGAACCAGTGCAGTGGCACAAGCTCTGTAGTTTTTCATAATGGGGGTAAAATTGCGGTTGGAGGCTTCCTTTGTACGAACGCATCAGACCCGAAAAAAAATCTACGAAAGTACCTGGTGTTCCCGGAGGAACGCAAGATCCCGATCGGAGGCCTAGATTCGCTACGCAGCGCAGGGGGAGATGACTGCGAGGTACGTATGTATATGCTGGAGTCATGTGGGCCTGGACCACCAATCACTATGCAGTATTTTCATTGATTAAAAATGGGAACTCCGTTGGTAATGGGAACTCTTAGTGAAAAAAACCCTAAAACACCGAAACAAAGCATAATAAATAAAAACACTTCACACATTTAAAATTAATTGTAATTAAATGTAATAGAAAAAATATATTTTTTTGAATTTTTGTGGTGTGTTTTAATGGTGTTAAAAATAAACTTACCTGAATGGACAGGGTTATTATTATAAAAATGAGTGCTTAAATTTAATTTTTATATATTTTAAAACTCTTATGCTGGTAAAAGCAAGCTATGCGCCCGTTTTTAACCAGACGTAAAATTTTGAAGGACATTCGCTGGGCATGAGTTGGCCAAATAGCCCAATCTCTCCCATGCGAACGTCCTTCTCCGGGGGGATGCGGAGGATCTGTCAGGAGAAATCGTGACAGATCAGAAAAGCCGGTTTTCGGCGCATGCGCATTATGCCCCGAAAACTGGCTTTTGCGAGGCCTTAATGAATTCGTGGGCACTTCGTACGGACCAGGCAAGACCAGAATTTTCAGCCCAATGTAGAAGTAGGAGACCAGTGCAGCAATAAAAAAAAATGTACAATTCAAAATTCAAACAGGTCTTTCCTCTTGTGCCAAAGAGATAGAGCGGTCAGCTATATTTTCTTTAATATAAAAATTCAAGAGTAATTATTGTTCAGATTTTAAAAGCAGAAACTGATTTGTCTATCACCATGTACCCCACCTGTTTGATTGTAATGCATCCAGTTTAGCATTATTTCTGGAGCTCTATACCACCTGGTGGCTACGTATCCAGTCATCTCATCATCAGTATGACGAGCCAATCCAAAGTCCAAAATCTAGAAGCATAAACAATTGTAGAAAGATCACAGAATTTAAAAACCTTTGAAAATTAAAGGGTTAAAATTATACCTAGGTTTTGCAAGTAAAGGGATTCCCAGTAATTAGCAGAGGGACAGAGGAGGAAATAAATAATTATAAATAGGCTGCTCGGGAAATTCAATTACTATATTGACAGAATATTACATTTATCCCAGTTTTCATGTCATTACATCCAGGTAACATCACACAAGAACACTGGGTGTTCAACTAGTGTGAGGTCAACTAGTGACTCAATTCTAGTCTCGAATAACATCTGCAAGCAGGGTTCTTCCTTGGGGCAAGTTTGGTAATACAAGGAGGCAGCACAATGGTCAAAGTACAGTATTGTTGCTGCATGGCTGAAGTATGCCTGTTGAGTTCACTAGTGAGCAACTAAAGATTTCTGACAGCAAAATACAAGAATTTATCCCAGTCTATACAAAACAAATTAAGTTTCTCTAAAATATTGGAACATTGTGTACCATGGTTTTTTTAAAAAATAAAATCATTAATTCATATTTTATTTCCGAGAAAATCTACCACCACTTTTAGAAAAAAAGTTGCGACCCAACAGTGCTGACGAAGGATCATCGACCTGAAATGTTAACTCTGTTTCTCTCTCCACAGATGCTGCCTGACCTGCTGAGTATTTCTAGCATATTCTGTTTTTATTTCAGATTCCAGCATCTGCAGTATTTTGCTTTTGTATTGGTATCCCCTGGCTGTGTAATGAGTTTTCATTAAAAACAGGTGCGAGACAAAGTTCACTGGAATTATGTCTGGGTAGGCCACTTCCATTTGCAAAACATGTGGACAAGTCAACAAACAGTGGAGAACATTTCTGCGGTTTTACTGCTCGAGACATTATATTTATTGTATATTTGTTTAAAAATAGAAAATGCGAGAAAACACTCATCATCTGTGGAGAGAGAAACAAAGCGTCTGGCATTTTGAAATTAAAACTAATTTTATCATAGTATATTTATTTACATCACAGCAGTAGGTATCCCAACAAAAAAGGTGCAGTATTGTAAAAGCAAATAGTGTTGGGATGGATTGGCAGAACAATTAAATACAAAATAAAAAAATACTCGTCTTTGTACAAGGCCTTGGTTAGGCCTCATTTAGAATCTGTGCCCAGTTTTGCCCTTCCTGTGATAGAAAACTAGGACTGTTTACTCCAGAAAAGCAGAAACTTTGAGATGATGTGATTGAGATCTTTAAAATAAAAAAATGACTACAGGCGTTTGAGTTAAGATAGGTTAGGGAGACAAGAGGACATGAGTATATGTAACTCCAGCATAGAATAAGGTTTGATGTCAGGAGCTGACCCATAGAACAAGCTGCTGGCTCATCTGGAGTGTGGATTTGTTGCGGCATTATTGCGGATTCTCTGCCCATCAACATGGTCTTCTGAAATGTTTGTTTGCCTTCAGGGGCTGGAGAGGAATTTCCCAGAGTTTTATTTCTAAATCAGTCCAAGGGGGTTTTGTTTTTTCTTGCCTCTCCTGAGGTTACGTGGCTGTTTTTTTTCTTTGGGGGGGGGGGGGGGGGCAGGGGAAGGAGGGGGAGTGAAAAAGAGATGAAAGAGGAGGAAGGATTAATTGCTTGCGTATATTGCACCATCACCATTTGGAACTGGCTCAAGAAACCAGCTGGTCTTTCCCTGTCTTTAATATAAAATAAACATTTTACATAGAATTGCGACTTGAAGACATTCACAATAATCATAGAAAATTGCTTGTGCAATTACAATGTTGTAAGCCATTAACACCAAGTCACTACTGTGTGTATTGCCTGCAGGGGTATCCATATTGTGAACTAGTCTTGGGGTGGGAAGAGAGAAGAGTTCTTTGTCTCGCCACAGATGCTGCATAACCTGCTGAGATTTCCAGCATTTTCTGCTTTTATTTCAGGCTCCAGCATCCGCAGTATTTTTCTTTTGTCTTTGTTTTGAGGACTGTGCACTGCAGCACATGCTGGTCCAGAAGCAATCTAGCCCACAAATACCATCCTCTTCTATAATGAAACCCACTAAAGGTGCCAGCAATAATTCCACACAATCAAACTAATTTAATTTATTTCAATAGTTTATTTTGGTTCCAAGGCTCTCCCATCTCCAGTTATCCACTTAAGAACATAACATTATTCTGTACATTCTGGTCAAGAAAGTTTTGAAGTCAGCTAACAATTGAATGATAAAAAATATTTTGTCTCCTTACCTTTAACTCACAATCTTCATTTACTGCTAGATTGCTGGGTTTCAAATCCTATCACAAAACAAAATAAGAAATAACTTTTTCAAATGATCTTGCAAGTGGCTGAAATATATTCTGAACCATAATCGTAAACTAAATATGCCATGGGCTAAGAGCCTGCCTAAACAAGGGCCAAGACAACATTCTGCCATTTTGGTCCACATAGGCATAACGCTAAAAGTTTGCCTTCAAGCTCTGATTTAATCCCAGTAATCGCTGTTGCCTCTAGCCTGGATTGCTACGTAGATTCCCTAATCCCACATTTACAAAGTCGAAAGCTTTCAAAGCTTAATAAGATACAATGAACTGAGCTCTTGTTTGTTTAAGCACAATATGCCAATCTTCAAAATGTAGTAATCTTCCATATAACAAAAATAAATCCCTGGAGATGCTTGTCCCTCAAGACATTTAGCAGCAAGCAGTTGTTTGCCTCATTATATAATTCTCCAGGTGGTTCTACTCCTTGACCAAAAGGACAACTAGAGCATAGACAACTGAATTCTCTCATCTCCACTGCTCAAACAATTGACCCTCAACTGAGTAATTTTGTTTGGAATTCAAATATTTAAAAATAAGCTCTCGAAGTAGAAACATGTTTAACCAAATTCCTCTTAATTCCACTTTCTTTCCCCAAAGTGTTTACTAGAATTAAAATATGTATAGACATTTATATGGTCCTCCAGTCAGGAAGGCAGTATCTGACTTGTGTTTGTGTATCTCAGTGCAATCTCCACTATCCCCATCTCGGGGACTCTAAATTAAGATCAAGACCGTGGTAAAAAAAACCCTTGTTTGCCGCTTCCTTACCCACATTCGACTGCCTGTCCTTTCATATAAACTTTCCTATCTATATCCATGGACATCACCTCGATTTTGCACCTCCCATGATCTCTCACCACCCACATTCCCTTCTCTTCCGCCCTACAAAAAAAAAACTCCACGTCACTTCCATCTGCACTTTCAAACTTGCAACTATTTTCCATGATACTACTACAGCCATGGATTTGTTCAACCTTACCCCCACCTCTGTTTTTGAAGCCCTGGTCCCCAGTAAAAATTTTCATTCTGTCCCAGCCCATTCATTCCTCAGTTTTTGCTCCCTCCAGTACAACAAGTGTAAACTTCATATCTGGCACACTAGCTTAACCATCCATCACCAGATCTGGATGGATCAATTGGGCTTTGCTCTCCTCTGAAAAAACTGCTCATGTCTCAAGATTCATCATGGAAAGCAAAGATAACATCGGCTGTCTTTTCTCCACTACCAACTGTCCTCTTAAATCCCTCACCCCTGCCATCTTTGTCACTAACACCAAGTCCATTCTTTCGATTAATGCTGCTGTTTGCCCCACTTTCTTCCAACCCAAGCTCTCTGGACTTTGCCTTCTTATTTATGCCCCTACATAGAAACAGTGTGCACTCCATATTGAACAAACAGAAATCATACACGTGGGTATAGATTTTTGGGAAGCTTGAATTGATGGGTTTCAAAGCATGTCAGACACCTAACTGACCTAAAATTAAAAAGCAGGAGATCCCAGAGTGCTTCACCTGGAGAAGGAGGCCATTAATTGTAATATTGTGCTTTTGAAAGCTTTGTAAGCTACATCTAGGGCCAGCGGCTCCCACATTGAGAATGAATTAAAATATCAGTAAGGAGAAGGAAAACTAAGGCGCTTCAGTTCTTCTTTCCTCTTTACACGTAGTCTTGCTTCACAGATGTCAACATGAACCACAAGAAAAAGGAATTGGATATCTGTCGAAACCAACTCTCTTTCCCAGTGTCTTGGCCAATTTACATTTATAATGATAATAAAAAAGTGGCATTTCCTTTGTTTAATCAAGAAATAAAACTGCATTACAGCCTTCCTACTCTAGGTCCCTTTGAAGACTCTTTCTTCAACCTTCTATAGAAGCATCACAACAAAACTCTCAGAAGCAAAGCTGCACTGTTAGATTTGGTGAAAACTACAGGTCGTATGCAAATATTTAGAAACATAGAAAATAGGTGCAGGAGCAGGCCATTCAGCCCTTCTAGCCTGCACCGCCATTCAATGAGATCATGGCTGAACATGCAACTTCAGTACCCCCTTCCTGCTTTCTCGCCATCCCCCCGCCCCCACCCCCGAGTAGTAAGGACTTCATCTAACTCCCTTTTGAATATATTTAGTGAATTGGCCTCAACAACTTTCTGTGGTAGAGAATTCCACAGGTTCACCACTCTCTGGGTGAAGAAGTTTCTCCTCATCTCGGTCCTAAATGGCTTACCCCTTATCCTTAGACTGTGACCCCTGGTTCTGGACTTCCCAACATCGGGAACATTCTTCCTGCATCTAACCTGTCTAAACCCGTCAGAATTTTAAACGTTTCTATGAGGTCCCCTCTCACTCTTCTGAACTCCAGTGAATACAAGCCCAGTTGATCCAGTCTTTCTTGATAGGTCAGTCCCACCATCCCGGGAATCAGTCTGGTGAATCTTCGCTGCACTCCCTCAATAGCAAGAATGTCCTTCCTCAAGTTAGGAGACCAAAACTGTACACAATACACCAGGTGTGGCCTCACCAAGGCCCTGTACAATTCTGATACTATTGCTCAATACTTCAAGTCTTAAATTAAATTACCTTCTTTGAGACTACACCCACATACACTGATAAAACTATTTCAGTGCATGTCTTAAACGCTGTAAATGTTAAAGTACAAACGAATCTGCCACACTGCCTACACACTTAAAAACGCATCAATAACTACTGTCCTGTCAATGCTTCTGTAAATGGCACTTAATAAAACAAAATTATACATGCACAATGCAAAATACTTACTCTGTGAATGATTCCAGCTGAATGGATATACTGTCAAGAAGAGAGCAAAATTAGATACTGTTGCAGTTTTGAAGTCAAACCATATTCTGCAAATTAGATGTTGCAATTAGACATTATTTAAAATGAACAAGTTTTGCAACTGTTTAGAAGGCATTCTATATATAGAAAAAGTGAGCTGTGGTTTGCTTTCACTTCTCACAAAGGACCTTATTTAGAGTTGTGAAAGTTACTGAATTGAAAATTCTAAACCAATTACCGTATATACTCGCGTATCATGCGACTTTTGAAGACCTAAATTGTAACCTAAATTTGGGGGGTCGCATGATACGCGAGATACAAAATTTGCGGGTGTGAAGTGCTGGCCAAGATTAGGCCGTTAGTCTGTTAAGCAGACCGTATCCACGCTGAATCTCGGCAGGTATCTCCTGGGCGGGATTGCAGCCTCTATTGTCGCTTGTACTGTATCGGGGGGGATGAGAGAGAGTCGCGGAGGTCGGGGGGGTGGGGGAGGAAAGAGACCGGACCAGATCCGACCTGACCCCCGCGACCCGACCTCCGCTCCCCCAACTCCCCCCCCCCCCCCACCCGGCAACCCGACCTCCGCTTCCCCCCGGTGACCCAACCCGACCTCCTCTTCACCCCCCCCCACCCCACCCCCCCGGCGACCCGACCTCCGCCACCCACAACTCCCAAACACAGTAGAGGCTGTGGCTGAACGACGCAAGTCAAGCCAGCTGGAACGATTGCAGTATCTGTGTTCGATTCGCGAACAGCTTTCACAGCAGAATCCACTCGATGTTTCATGTTAAGGTCTGTATTCGATCTCAAAAAAGTGACTCGCATGATACATGAGATATATGGTAAAATCATGTTTTGGGGACAAATATTTAGGGGTCGCATGATACGCGAGATCGCAGGATACGCGAGTATATACGGTACTTGGCTTCTGTGTTGAAGTGGTACAATCCTTTGATCTGCTTTTGCACATACTATTTGGGAGCGTTAACTAAACAAGGACTTGCATTAGCCGAAAATGAGTGAACAAGTTGGCATTCATTCAACAGAACATTATTTTGAAAAAAACACCTTACCAGATTTTGCCATTTATCAGATCAGAATAGTCAAATCATTATTCGAAAATAGGTATACTGCAGCTGAACCATATATTCTCCAATTTAGGGCTGTGTTCAAGTAAGCCAGGCACCATTAAACAGTGGGGCGGACGATAATCAAGGGAATAATGGAGGTATGTGAAAAAGGAACGGCAGTAACCATGGGGGATTTTAACCTACATATCGATTGGTCAAATCAAATTGCACGGGGTAGCCTGGAGGAGGAATTCATAGAATGCATACGGGATTGTTTCTTAGAACAGTATGTTACAGAACCTACAAGGGAGCAAGCTATCTTAGATCTAGTCCTGTGTAATGAGACAGGAATAATAAACGATCTCCTAGTAAAAGATCCTCTCGGAATGAGTGATCACAGTATGGTTGAATTTGTAATACAGATTGAGGGTGAGGAAGTAGTGTCTCAAACGAGCGTACTATGCTTAAACAAAGGGGACTACAGTGGGATGAGGGCAGAGTTGGCTAAAGTAGACTGGAAACACAGACTAAACAGTAGCACAATTGAGGAACAGTGGAGGACTTTTAAGGAGCTCTTTCACAGTGCTCAACAAAAATATATTCCAGTGAAAAAGAAGGGTGGTAAGAGAAGGGATAACCAGCCGTGGATAACCAAGGAAATAAAGGACAGTATCAAATTAAAAACCAATGCATATAAGATGGCCAAGATTAGTGGGAAACTAGAAGATTGGGACAATTTTAAACGACAGCAAAGAATGACTAAGAAAGCAATAAAGAAAGGAAAGATAGATTACGAAAGTAAACTTGCGCAAAACATAAAAACAGATAGTAAAAGCTTTAACCGATATATAAAACGGAAAAGAATGATTAAAGTAAATGTTGGTCCCTTAGGAGATGAGAAGGGGGATTTAATAATGGGAAATGTGGAAATGGCTGAGACCGTAAACAATTATTTTGCTTCGGTCTTCACAGTGGAAGACACAAAAACCATGCCAAAAATTGCTGGTCACGGGAATGTGGGAAGGGAGGACCTTGAGATAATCACTATCACTAGGGGGGTAGTGCTGGATAGGCTAATGGGACTCAAGGTAGACAAGTCCCCGGGTCCTGATGAAATGCATCCCAGGGTATTAAAAGAGATGGAAGTTATAGCAGATGCATTTGGTATAATCTACCAAAATTCTCTGGACACTGGGGATGTACCATCGGATTGGAAAGCAGCTAATGTAACGCCTCTGTTTAAAAAAAAGGGGGTAGACAAAAGGCAGGTCACTATAGGCTGGTTAGTTTAACATCTGTAGTGGGGAAAATGCTTGAAGCTATCATTAAGGAAGAAATAGCGGGACATCTAGATAGGAATAATGCAATCAGACGCAACATGGATTCATGAAGGGGAAATCATGTTTAACTAATTTACTGGAATTCTTTGAGGATATAACGAGCATGGTGGATAGAGGTGTACTGATGGATGTGGTGTATTTAGATTTCCAAAAGGCATTCGATAAGGTGCCACACAAAAGGTTACTGCAGAAGATAAAGGTACGCGGAAGTCAGAGAAAATGTATTAGCATGGATCGAGAATTGGCTGGCTAACAAAGCAGAGAGTCGGGATAAATGGGTCCTTTTCGGGTTGGAAATCGGTGGTTAGTGGTGTGCCACAGGGATCGGTGCTGGGACCACAACTGTTTACAATATACATAGATGACCTGGAAGAGGGGACAGAGTGTAGTGTAACAAAATTTGCAGATGACACAAAGATTAGTGGGAAAGCGGATTGTGTGGAGGACACAGAGAGGCTGCAAAAAGATTTAGATAGGTTAAGCGAATGGGCTAAGGTTTGGCAGATGGATTACAATGTCGGAAAATGTGAGGTCATCCACCGTGGAAAAAAGAGTAAAAGGGATTATTATTTGAATGGGGAGAAATTACAACATGCTGCGGTGCAGAGGGACCTGGGGGTCCTTGTGCATGAAACTCTTTTGAGTAAAAATAGCATGAATCCCAAAAAGTTAGTTTGCAGGTGCAGCAGGTAATCAGGAAGGCGAATGGAATGTTGGCCTTCATTGCGAGAGGGATGGAGTACAAAAGCAGGGAGGTCCTGCAGCAAATTTACAGGGTATTGGTGAGGCCGCACCTGGAGTACTGCGTGCAGTTTTGGTCACCTTACTTAAGGAAGGATATACTAGCTTTGGAAGGGGTACAGAGACGATTCACTAGGCTGATTCCGGAGATGAGGGGTTACCTTATGATGATAGATTGAGTAGACTGGGTCTTTACTCGTTGGGAGTTCAGAAGGATGAGGAGTGATCTTATCGAAACATTTAAAATAATGAAAGGGATAGACAAGATAGAGGCAGAGAAGTTGTTTCCACTGGTCGGGGAGACTAGAACTAGGGGGCACAGCCTCAAAATACGGGGGAGCCAATTTAAAACAGAGTTGAGAAGGAATTTCTTCTCCGAGGGTTGTGAATCTGTGGAATTCTCTGCCCAGGGAAGCAGTTGAGGCTAGCTCATTGAATGCATTCAAATCACAGATAGATAGATTTTTAACCAATAAGGGAATTAAGGGTTATGGGGAGCGGGCGGGTAAGTGGAGCTGAGTCCACGGCCAGATCAGCCATGATCTTGTTGAGTGGCAGAGCAGGCTCGAGAGGCTAGATGGCCTACTCCTGTTCCTAATTCTTATGTTCTTATGATACTGGGGACAATTGCACCTTTTAAGTAATATACCCTGGGATATGAATCTAATTGCCTCATGTTGAAGTTTTTCGATTAAACAACAGAGGGTCGTTGAAGGTACTGCAGTTGTGAATATGGATTTTCAAAAGGCATTTTATAAAGTAACACATAAGAGAGTTGTAAACAAAATTGAAGCCTGTGGAATTAAAGGGGTAGTGGCAGCATGGGTACAAAATTGGCTAAGTGACAGAAACCAGAGATTAGTGGCGAATGACCGGGGTTGGCATCAGAACCACAGCTCTGATGTATATTAATGACCTGGACTTGGTTAGAGAGGGCATAACTTCAAAGATTGCAGATGACAAAACTTGGAAATATAGTAAAGAGTGAGGAGGATAGTAACAGACTTCAGGAGGATATAGACTGGTGAAATGGGCAGACACAAACATTGCAGTTGCAACTTCATAGAGAAGTGTGAAGTGATACATTTTGGAAGAATGAATGAGACACACAATATAAACTAAATTGCAAAAGGGAGTGCAAAATGGGGAGGGGGGGGTAGAGAAGAGAGGCGGGGAGGGGGTGATTACGCACATAAATCTTTGCAAGTGCCAGGACAAGTTGATAAAGCTGTTACAAAAGTATATGAGATCCGTGGCTTTATAAATAGAGGCAGAGTACAAAATCAAGGAAGTTATTATGCTACACTTTAATAAATCAATGGTTAGGCTTCAGCTGGAGTATTGTATCCAATTCTGGGCACAACACTAAGATATCAAGATGCAGAGGAGATTTATGGAATGGTACCACAGGTGAGGGACTTCAGTTATGTGGAGAAACTAGAGAAGCTGGAATTGATCCCCTTCGAGCAGAGACATTTAATGGAAGATTTAATAGAGGTTTTATTAGAGTAAATAAGGAGAAGCTGGTTCCACCAGCAGGAAGGTCAGTAACAAGAGGACACAGATTTAAGATAATTGGAAAACCAGAGGGAAGATGAAGAGATTTTTCTTTATGTTGCAAGTTATTGTAGGGGCCAAGTTTCGGCCTGAGTTGCTCCTGTTTTTTTTTGGAGCAACTGGAGTATCTTAGAAATTGCAATTCTCGGCATTTAGTTTGCTCCAGTTCTAGTCAGTTAGAACAGTTTCAGTTTGGAACAGATTTTTTTTTTCAAAAGGGGGCGTGTCCGGCCACTTACGCCCGATTTGAAAGTTTAGGCAGTGAAAACTTACTCCAAACTAACTTAGAATGGAGTAAGTATAGATTTTTGTACGCTCAAAAAAACCTTGCCTACACTTAGAAAATCAGGCGTAGGTTACAAATCAGGCGTAGGGAATTGGGGGGGGGGGGTTTAAAAGGGAAGTTTACAAACATTAAACACTTCAGTCTTACAAATAAAGAGCCATCATCAATAATAAATGCTAAATACATCAATAAATCAAGCAAAAAAAAAATAGTTTTTTAAAAATTAATAAAACATTTTTTAATTACCGACTGCAGCACCGGGAGCCCTCCAACAGCGTGCTGGGACGGCGTCCCCCCCCCCCCCACACACAATGTCTCTGACAGTGTCTCTCTCGCTGTCTGTGTTTCTGGAGTGGAGGCGAGGAGGGGGGGAGTGGAGGCGAGGAGGGGGGGAGTGGAGGCGAGGAGGGGGGGAGTGGAGGCGAGGAGGGGGGGAGTGGAGGCGAGGAGGGGGGGAGTGGAGGCGAGGAGGGGGGAGTGGAGGCGAGGAGGGGGGGAGTGGAGGCGAGGAGGGGGGGAGTGGAGGCGAGGAGGGGGGGAGTGGAGGCGAGGAGGGGGGGAGTGGAGGCGAGGAGGGGGGGAGTGGAGGCGAGGAGGGGGGGAGTGGAGGCGAGGAGGGGGGAGTGGAGGCGAGGAGGGGGGGAGTGGAGGCGAGGAGGGGGGGAGTGGAGGCGAGGAGGGGGGGAGTGGAGGCGAGGAGGGGGGGAGTGGAGGCGAGGAGGGGGGGAGTGGAGGCGAGGAGGGGGGAGTGGAGGCGAGGAGGGGGGGAGTGGAGGCGAGGAGGGGGGGAGTGGAGGCGAGGAGGGGGGGAGTGGAGGCGAGGAGGGGGGGAGTGGAGGCGAGGAGGGGGGAGTGGAGGCGAGGAGGGGGGGAGTGGAGGCGAGGAGGGGGGGAGTGGAGGCGAGGAGGGGGGGAGTGGAGGCGAGGAGGGGGGAGTGGAGGCGAGGAGGGGGGGAGTGGAGGCGAGGAGGGGGGGAGTGGAGGCGAGGAGGGGGGGAGTGGAGGCGAGGAGGGGGGGAGTGGAGGCGAGGAGGGGGGGGAGTGGAGGCGAGGAGGGGGGGGAGTGGAGGCGAGGAGGGGGGGGAGTGGAGGCGAGGAGGGGGGGGAGTGGAGGCGAGGAGGGGGGGAGTGGAGGCGAGGAGGGGGGGGAGTGGAGGCGAGGAGGGGGGGAGTGGAGGCGAGGAGGGGGGAGTGGAGGCGAGGAGGGGGGGAGTGGAGGCGAGGAGGGGGGAGTGGAGGCGAGGAGGGGGGGAGTGGAGGCGAGGAGGGGGGGAGTGGAGGCGAGGAGGGGGGGAGTGGAGGCGAGGAGGGGGGGAGTGGAGGCGAGGAGGGGGGGAGTGGAGGCGAGGAGGGGGGGAGTGGAGGCGAGGAGGGGGGGAGTGGAGGCGAGGAGGGGGGGAGTGGAGGCGAGGAGGGGGGGAGTGGAGGCGAGGAGGGGGGGAGTGGAGGCGAGGAGGGGGGAGTGGAGGCGAGGAGGGGGGGAGTGGAGGCGAGGAGGGGGGAGTGGAGGCGAGGAGGGGGGGAGTGGAGGCGAGGAGGGGGGGAGTGGAGGCGAGGAGGGGGGGAGTGGAGGCGAGGAGGGGGGGAGTGGAGGCGAGGAGGGGGGGAGTGGAGGCGAGGAGGGGGGAGTGGAGGCGAGGAGGGGGGGAGTGGAGGCGAGGAGGGGGGGAGTGGAGGCGAGGAGGGGGGAGTGGAGGCGAGGAGGGGGGAGTGGAGGCGAGGAGGGGGGAGTGGAGGCGAGGAGGGGGGAGTGGAGGCGAGGAGGGGGGAGTGGAGGCGAGGAGGGGGGAGTGGAGGCGAGGAGGGGGGAGTGGAGTGGAGGCGAGGAGGAGGGGGGGGGAGTGGAAGCGAGGAGGAGGGGGGGGAGTGGAAGCGAGGAGGAGGGGGGGGGAGTGGAGGCGAGGAGGGGGGCAGTGGAGGCGAGGAGGGGGGCAGTGGAGGCGAGGAGGGGGGCAGTGGAGGCGAGGAGGTGGGGGGGGGGGAGTGGAGGCGAGGGCGGGGGAGTGGAGAGAGTGGAGGGAGAAGGGAGAGGGAGAAGGGAGGGAGGAGAGGGAGGCTGAATGGGCCGGGCCCAAGATTTGATTGAAAGGTAGGTGGCCAGGGGTTGGGTCAGGTCCGGGGAGGGGGAGGGAGCGCGGGTCCGGTCCGGGGGCCGGGAGAGTCTGTTCGGGTCGAGTCGGGTCCGGGGGCGGAAGCGCGGGTCGGGTCGGGGGTCGAGTTGGGTCGGGAGGAAGCATGAGCTGGGCGTGGGAAGCGCAGCCTGATCCACGCAGCCCCAGTGAGGCCATTCGGCCAGGGCTAGGGGCTGCGTGCTTCGGGCCCCTCCCACACAGTTTTGGGCGTCTGGAGCTGCTGCACATGCGCCCTTTGTAGTGCGCATGTGCAGTGGTCCCGGCACTGTTTTCAGTGCAGGGACCTGGCTCCGCCCACCACAGCTCGTGCTGCGCCCAGCTCCAGAGGACCTGCAGGGAGCCAGAGAATAGTTAAGTATTTTTTAGGCGCACTTTGTGGCGCGAAAACGGGCGCCCAGGTCGGGCCTGCGCCGTTCTAGGCGCGGCCCGCAACTTGGGCCCCGTGATCTGGAATGCACTGCCTGAAAGGGTGGTGGAAGCAGATTCAATCGTAACCTTGAAAAGGAAATTGGATATATACTTAAAAGGAAAACATTGCAGGACTATAGGGAAAGAGCAGAGAGTGGGACTAATTGGATAGCACTTTCAAAGAGCCATTACAGCCACAATGGGCCAAACGGCCTCCTCCTGTGCTGCATGATTCAATTACATTTTTTTTTTTAAAAACACACAAATAGCAAGATTGGTACTAATAAAAATGAAATTCTTTCCATCAAGTTTATCTAGTTACCCACACCCCTGCAGAGTCATTAGCCCAGAAAGGGGAGATGAGGCAAATAAAAAATTCTCACCTTAAGGCCCCGAAGTATCTGATAAATTAGGAACTGTACATGGTCATCTGTGAGCTTCTGACATTTAACTATATTGTTTAGGTCTGCTCCCATTAGGTGCGTCACCAAATACCTGTGTAGAAAACATCAAACTCAAAATAAGCTACATGTAGCGACTTATTTTAAAGATGGAAGCCATATCAGACTATGCAGGAATCAGCCTCGCTGCAAAAACATTTAAAACCCATTTAAGTAAAACCATGTTATTCTGTGCCGTTGCCATTCGGATTCTGGGATACCACTGTCCATTATTTACACCATTAAATCGGGTCCCTTATCCTCGTGGTAAACCTGTAAGCACAAGATAAACTGAATCCGAGGTCCATCGCTGGGATGAGGAAAATGCATTTAGCATTGTAAAAGCTAGGAACCAGCTCTCAGTGCTAACACATGCACATGACATCTAGCTTTCTAGGACATTTGAAAGGATAAATGAGTAAGAGTGTAGCTGAAACCAATTAGCCACTCACTTCAGTTAGAAACTGAGTGTGACCAGTTAACTAGGATGAACAACATTGTAGCTAGATTAATAAGAGGCATAGGGATTGGTTCCCAACTTCTACCTGCAGCAGAGGAGGCCAATTCAGATCTTCCAGTATACATCTCACCTGACCCAGGTAGGAGAGGCAACAGAATTGTGGCTGTTGGGCATATTTCTGCATTCATTCTAGTTCTGCTGCACCCTTCAGTCCTTCTGGTCAGAAGGCCTGGAGGTCACTTGAGCAATTGCCAGTTTACACAGATCTTGTTCCCACCCACAAGATGACGCATTCTCCTGCTGTGGAACAATCAAATACTCCCTACAAGAATCACGTGGTTTCAGCAAATGGAGAGGGGGGGGGGGGGGGGGGGGGGGAAGTGGCAGTTAAGTGCGAGTAATGCATGGACTGTGCATGGAGATGCAGAAACATTAGGAGATAGGGGCATACTTCCTTAAGGCCAGTCAATACTTCAGGCCCTCACAAGCAGACCAGCTCCAGGGCTACCTGTGGGTACAATCCTCAGTGCCAAGAACTATTTCTGCTTTAACTTATTGCAGCATCTCATCCTCTCCCCAAAATCTCCCAGCACCTTGACCAGGGATGACCACGGCCCCGTTATCAATCATCTTTATTTTAATATAGGGTTCTGCAGTTATGTGGGACACTCATTGCATTTACCTACAAGTACTGTGAAAGGCCTACTACTGTATGAAACCATGACGTGAAAACATGTGATCATGTATAAAATAAAAAAGCTCACTTTTTTTTTTATGTAAGCCAACTCGTTTATTAGAAACAGAACACCATAGTTGAGATTTTCAGCCTATTTTCCAATAATTTAGCACTTCAAAACTATTCAAACATATTTGAAGCCCAACACTTTGCAATCTCCAATACAAGGTACTGCCAGTTCTCCCCAACGAGGTAAACATTGAGGCATTCATTTAGGATGTGGGAGCCTCTTTACACCAAGTATACTGGAATACAAAGCACATTTTCCAAATTGATTTTTTTGTCTAAGATAACTTGAAAATTAAACTTTGCAAATTAAATTTAATTAAGTCGCAATTGTGGGGAACTGGGTGGCACAGAAAAAAAACATGGTTCTTTCACCTCGGATACCTTAAATCCAGCCCAGGGTGGCAGGTAGGAAATCAGGTAGGAAAGCTGTAAAAAGTCAAAGATGTAATTAATTTTGCAGTTTCAACAGTTTCGAGTTGATTCAAGATCACACCACAAAACTGCCCATAATTGTGCACTAAATTATTGGTCTTACTTAAAACATATATTGTGGATAGATGTTGAGGATGATCATTAAGGAAATAAAAATTACACACTGGTGCATTCAGCCCAAGGTGAAGTATTGGAATATGTACTCAATACATGACTTATGCTTTCCCCAACAGATCATTTGATGCCGACAACCGATGTTAAGAACTGGAGCATAAGAACATAGAAATAGGAGGAGCAGGCCATTTGGCCCCTCAAGCTTCTCCGCCATTCAATAAGATCATGGTTGATCTGATCAAGAACTTGGCTCCACTTCCCTGCCCACTGCCCATAACCCTTTACTCCTTTTATCGCTCAAAAATCTGTCCCTCGCCGCCTTAAATATATTCAATGACCCAGCCTCCACAGCTCTCTGGGGCAGAGAATTCCATAGATTTACAACCCTCAGAAGAAATTTCTCCTCATCTTAGTTTTAAATAGCGACCCCTTATTCTAAGACTATGTCCCCTAGTTTTAGTTTCCCGAGTGGAAATATCCCCACTGCATCCACCTTGTCGAGCCCCCTCATTATCTTATGTTTCAATAAGATCACCTCTCATTCTTCTGAACTCCAATGAGTATAGGCCCAACCTACTCAACCTATCTTGATAAGTGAACTCCCTCATCTCCGGAATCAGCCTAATGAACCTTATCTAGACAGCCTCCAATACAAGTATTCCTTCCTTAAATACGGAGACCAAAACTGTACGCAGTACTCTAGATGTGGCCTTACCAATACCCTGTACAGTTTGTAGCAGGTGTTCTCTGCTTTTATACTCTATCCCCCTTGTAATAAAAGCCAACATTCCATTTGCCTTCCTGATTACTCGCTGTATCTGCATACTAACTTTTTGCATTTCATGCACAAGGATCCCCAGGTCCCTCTGGACTGCAGCACTTTGGCAGAAATAATAGAAAAGCACATTTCTATTTTTCTCCATTTAAATTATAAAGTGGATAACCTCACATTTTCCAATATACTCCATCTGCCAAATTTTTGCCCACTCACTTAGCCTGTATATATTCCTTTGCAGATTTTGTGTCCTCCTCACAATTTGCTTTCCCACCCATCTTTGTATCATCAGCAAACTTGGCTACATTACACCCCGTCCCTTCATCCAAGTCATTAATATAGATTGCAAATAGTTGAGGACCCAGCACTGATCCCTGCGGCACCCCACTAGTCATTGTTTGCCAACCAGAAAATGACCCATTTATCCCGACTCTCTGTTTTCTGTTAGTTAGCCAATCCTCTATCCATGCTAATATATTATCCCCAACCCTGTGAACTTTTATCTTGCACAGTAACCTTTTATGTGGCACCTTATCGAATGCCTTCTGGAAATCCAAATACACCACATCCACTGGTTCCCCCTTATTCACCCTGCTCGCTACATCCTCAAAGAACTCCAGCAAATGTCAAACATGATTTCCCTTTCATGAAGCCATGCTGACTTTGCTTGATTGGAAAAGCATAATTCAAATGTCCCACTACTGCTTCCTTAATAATGGACTCCAACATTTTCCCAATAACAGATGTTAGGCTAACTGGTCTATAGTTTCCTGCTTTTTGTCTGCCTCCTTTTTTAGCGTTCTATTCCCGTATAATTTGCTTTTTTGACGTGCACGTACAAGCTTCATCAAGGATGATAGGAACTTGTAAAATACATGAATTACAATTTTAATTGTTTCAACTCTAACACTCCAAAATTTGATGGTGAAAAGAAAAAAAAAACACAGAAAATGACAACACCACTCTTATCGGTTTTCATATCACAGGTCAAACTGCTGATGGAGAGAGCATGATTGATAGGTTTTAATTTTGGGACTAGCTAAATGGAGTGCAGTCTTTTCCACTCCTGTACTTTCCTATTGTTTTATTCAGCCTCCTTTTGCAGATTTCCAGTATTAACTTCAAATGTAAATTATGGCTCATAATTTGCAGCCCCTGCCCGTATGGGCCGCGTATATCCCAGGTTTTCACGTGCGATGAGCATGCATGAAAACCCAGATCTTGCAATCTGTCCCTGGGAACAGGGCATCCGCAGACGGAGTTGGGCTAACTCTGCCCAGCAAATTCCCATGCAATTCTTACGCCTGCTTTAACCAACATCGAGTTTTAAAAAAAAAATTTCTTTAAATCATTTATACATTAAAAAACCCGTGCAATAAAGGTACATTTATTTTTAGCTCCTTTAAAACATTTTTAATTAATTAAATTTGTTTTAAATATTTAATTAAATGGCATTTTAATTATAAATGTAATTTAAAAAAAATGTATTTGATGTATAGATGTATTTTGGGGGTATTCCCATTCATGCTTATGGGGAATCCATATATACAGAATCCCGATAAGCATGAACGGGGGTTCCCTTTTATTGGTTGGGCTGGCCCACGTGATCCCAGGGGCGCTTGCAATTCACCTGCACCCCTGGGATACGTGAGCCTCCAGCCGCAGGTTCCCCGAGGCGCCCAGGACTGCGAATCTCCGTGCTGCCCAGACCACCAGATACACGGGCATTTTATTTGCAGATCGGAGACATTTCCCCATGGGAAGCCTCCGACCACAAATTCAGGACCAATGTATTTATGCTTCCTCCTGGCTACTCACAACCTTTCTCCTTTATTCCCCTCAGTTAGATACATGATTCTAAAATATATTGTTTTCCCCCAGTGTTGAGTCTGCAAACTCCAACATCTGAACAAGTGATCATTGGCCATGATCTGGGCCTGGCTTTGAACTTATAAACAATGCATTTTGTAAGGAGGAGAGTCTATGTTATTGTTGGCCTTTCTGACTCCATTCTCTTACAATGCCTCCACATCTGGTGATTCAAAATAGTCAGCTTACCATACCTTGGATCTAATAATGTGATCAAAATCACAAACCTTTTCTTACTGCAGTCGTTTAATTTAACTTTATGTATCAATAGCTGAGAGTTAAATAACTAGAATTGGTACAACAAATGTGTTGGAAAAGCACTTCAGTGGTTAACAGTTAAAATAAAATAAGGTTGCAAAATGCCTTTATTTCAGATAAAATCAAAGGGAAACATAGTAATGTTCTCCATGATTTCATAGTGTTAACTTGTTAAATGGTTACTTGCAGCTACTTCCACACAGGAAACTGCTTTTATTTAAGGGAAGGATGACTGATTATTTTTTTTTTAAAATAAGAGTAGTCAGTAAACTACCCTTTTATGGGTTGGAGAAATGGAAAACAGTTATGATATACAAAGTCCAGCCCCTGCCAAAAAAAACTCTGCTTAGAAAAACAGCACAATTTATAAAGTATCATACTTACACATCTGTAAACTCTTCCAACGTTGTTGCTGGTGTAAAAACATCCAGTAGGCCAATCACCTATGAAAACAAAAACTAAGTCAAAGGATAACACGCGAGATGCAGATGTTTTACTTAAGATGCATAACCTCAATTTTAGAGTGCTCTAAAAGCCTTATGCACTCAGGTGGGATATATTTAAAATGCTACTTTGCTAGAATCTTAATCAAATTTATTCTGCTAGTCATTCATCTTTTTGGCAAAATCTTCTACTGATTACAAAGTGAAGTGTATATAAACTGACCATTCCATCGACATCAATGACGTGAAGCAGATGCACAATTAAATAGTAACGAGGGACCCAATCCCTCTGTTGATCATCACTCCAGCTCTCTTAAAACCCATGGCTGGTAGAATCTATGGGCCCAAGTTTTGGATACCCGGTAGAACGGCACACCTCGAAGAGGCCCGCCTATTTTCTCGAACTCAAAAAGCGGCTAAAATATACCTCACGATATCTATAGGCCCGTTTCCAGCGCAGCGCAGCAGAGCTGGTGGGGGCGGAGCAAACGCCATTCTGAGCAAGCACTGTTGGCAGGGAGCGGGGCTAGGGCCCAGCATCAGTTTGAGTGCCGGCAGCGTCGTGCATGTGCTATGGCACACAAACATTGGCAATCGGCCATACAGAAGGGACATACAGAAAAGTGATTTTTGGATGTGTAGAGCTGTGCAAAGCCTGGAGTGATTTTTTGTGCCTGAAAGAGTGCTGTTAGCAATACTGTGGAAGAAATCAACTGCTGGAATCAGTGAGTGCTGTTTGTTGCTGCTAAACTTCCAGAACAAGTGCTGCATAGGTGCATGCAAAATACGGACTGTGTGTTTTGAAAAATCACTGAGTGTCAATTCAGTACAGCAATGGAACAACGTCCACCAAGAATAAACAATTTCTTGCATGAGGAAGTGGAGATACTAGTTAATGTCATTAAGAGATGGCAGGAGCTGGATACCAGCAACAGAGGTCGCACAAAAGTGCCACCCAAAGAAATGAAGAAACGCTGGAACCTAGTTGTAGAAGATTACTGCACAGTAGTGCATACCAGGAGATCTGGAAGCCAGCGTAAAAAAAAATGGCACGACCTTGGTCAAGTAGTTAGTGTAAGTAATATTTTCATTTTTCAATGGAATCTCAATTGTAAATGTGACCATCTGTATATGTCCCACCCTGCAGAAAGACGCACTCTGTAAAAAGTTATATTCTAATCTTTGCAGAAGAAATTGGCTCACAACAAAAGGGAAAGAACTCGAACAGGAGGAGGCGTGCCAAATCTGCATCCACTGACACCCTTGGAACAGAGGGTCGCTGCTTTGATGAGTCGTACCTGGAGAAAAGCAATCAGTACTGCACAAACTGGGACCACACAAAAGGGAGAGAGCAAGTCCTGAAAATGCATCGTGGCCCTTCAAATCAACCTGCTGCCTGGCCTGCTATGTGAGAGACTACTCATGCCACCCATCCTGCCCCCTCCTGTGCTGCCAGCCATTTGACTATTGTGTTATATTTTGCAGAAGATGATGTCAATCCTGAAGAAGAACCAGAAGCGGATGATCCAGACCAAGGGTGGGTGCAGGGGTTGACTGAAATGTCTTCAGGGGAGATTTTTGAACTTAATATGGATCAGTCCACATTAATGGACATCAGTGTTTCAAACATTTGCATTGGTTCTGGTCCAACATTCGATGGTTTCACAGATTCCGAGGTTGCGGGTCCCAGTGGTGCTGGCGGCGGTGTAATGCAGCATTTTACACCCAGTGCCCCACCGTCCCAGCCTGCGTCTCCCACTGGAGTGGTGCCGCCTGCAAAACCCAGTGCCCCACCATCCCAGCCTGTGCCTCCCATTGGAGTGGTGCCCCCTGCAAAACCCAGTGCCCCACCATCCCAGCCTGTGCCTCCCATTGGAGTGGTGCGGCGAGGCAGACCCAGGCCGAGCAGGGGAATCGAAACACGCTCTCCTGAGATGCAGCGTGCAACAGATGTGGGTCAGGTTGTGGCATTGGGTGTGGAGAGCAATGATCTTACCCAAATCACTCGTGGGCAGCGTCAGTGCCTTGGGTGAAGAGGTAACGGTACTGACAGGAGTAATAGCAGTAATGACACGGGTAATAAGGGAGGGAATGTCAGAGGGAGTGCAAGTGACGGCACAGGCCCTCATGGAGGTAGCTGCTGCAATAAGGGCACACAACCCAGCCAATCAAATTACACCCCAATCAAATTTGCAGCCTTTCTTTGCTGCTTTTGTTCTTGTTCTTGATGTAACTGTAGTAACTTTTTTCAAATTGAAATAGTTTTGTAAGTTTTGTAACTTTACAAGTGATTTTAGGGTTTTTAAGTGATTTTAAAGAGTCGTATTAAAGTTTGATGCAACAAATATTTTATTACACTGACGTGCAGTACATTGTGAACTTTTCAATAAAATATTTTTTCATTAAAACTGAATCATGTTCCATTAACACAACACAACATAGGAACAACTCTTTTTTAAAAAAAAAACAAACATGTCCATGCGGAACATTTGTCGCTGAGCCCACCGGCATCAGTAATTGAAGCGTTCGCGGATGAGCTGCTGGCGCAGGGCTCGAGCAATCGTTAAAGGAGCACAATGGACCGCCCTCCTCAGATGTCGTGCTCCAGCATCAGGTACTTGCATGCTTTCCTGATCGTCGTCATCATCTTCATCTTGCTCTTCCAAATTACTAATCAGGCACTTTCACCTCATGTGGGTCTTCTGGTTCCACTACCAGCTCCTGCTGCCTCATGATGGCTAAGTTATGCAGCATGCAGCACACAACAGTGAAGTGACCGACAATCTCAGGGGAGTATTGCAAGTGGCCTCCGAAATGGTCCAGGCATCGGAAACGCTGTTTCAAATGTCAATAGTCCTCTCTATGATGCTGCACGTCGCAATGTGCGCCATGTTGTATTGATGGTTAGCTTTCGTCAGTGTTAAGAGTAGGGGCGTCAAAAGCCAGGTGGCGAGGCCGCAACCTTTGTCTCCCAGTAGCCAGCTCTGCCCTTCTGGCTGCTGTTCAAACATGTCAGATATAACGCTGTCACGTAGGATAAACACATCATGGGTGCTGCCAGGATATCATGCACCGACTGACATGATGTGCTGCATGTTGTCACACACGAGCTGCACATTAATGGAGTGGAAACCTTTTCTATTCCTGTACTGCTCGGCATCCTCCACAGGTGCTCGCAAGGCGATATGGGTACAATCAATGCAGCCCTGTACCTTTGGGAAGCCAGTAATCTTTGAGAACCCCAGAGCCCTGTCATGCACAGCTTGGTCGGACATTGGAAACTTGAAGAAGTGCAGCAGTGACCTGGTGAACGCGGGTATGTATTGCACGTTGAGATGGCGTACACATCTCCAGTTGTAGCTTGAAACGATCCCGAGGCATAGAAGGAAAGTGCAGCTGTAACCTTCACTTCAACAGACAAGGCAGTCGATGTTCTGCTTCTCGGCTGTAAATCTGCTCTCAGCATATCACAGATCTCAACGACAACTTCTCTGCGGAAACGCAGCCTTTTGACACAATCAGCCTCACTCATGTCCAGGTACAAACGCCTGACTCGATATTGCCGACATGGGTAAGACCTCCTGCCTATCAGTCTACGGGCTATGACGTTCCTGGTGCGGTGAGCTCTAATCAATTCTCTCCTATGTAGCGAATTAGAAACATAGAAAATAGGTGCAGGAGTAGGCCATTCGGCACTTCAAGCCTGCACCACCATTCAATAAGTTCATGGCTGAACGTACAACTTCAGTACCCCATTCCTGCTTTCTCGCCATACCCCTTGATCCCCCGAGTAGAAAGGACTACATCTAACTCCTTTTTGAATATATTTAGTGAATTGGCCTCAACAACTTTCTGTGGTAGAGAATTCCACAGGTTCACCACTCTCTGGGTGAAGAAGTTTCTCCTCATCTCGGTCCTAAATGGCTTACCCCTTATCCTTAGATTGTGTCCCCTGGTTCTGGACTTCCCCAACATTGGGAACATTCTTCCTGCATCTAACCTGTCTAAATCCATCAGAATTTTAAACGTTTCTATGAGATCCCCTCTCATTCTTCTGAGCTCC
The DNA here is from genome assembly GCF_044704955.1 of Pristiophorus japonicus. Classification (NCBI taxonomy): domain Eukaryota; kingdom Metazoa; phylum Chordata; class Chondrichthyes; family Pristiophoridae; genus Pristiophorus; species Pristiophorus japonicus. The sequence goes on along the minus strand of NC_091993.1, from coordinate 96,511,095 downwards.
AGTGAATACAAGCCCAGTTGATCCAGTCTTTCTTGATATATCAGTCTCGCCATCCCGGGAATTAGTCTGGTGAACCTTCGCTGCACTCCCTCAATAGCAAGAATGTCCTTCCTCAAGTTAGGAGACAAAAACTGTACACAATACTCCAGGTGTGGCCTCACCAAGGCCCTGTACCACTGTAGTAACACCTCCCTGCCCCTGTACTTAAATCCTCTCGCGATGAAGGCCAACATGCCATTTGCTTTCTTAACTGCCTGCTGTACTTGCATGCCAACCTTCAATGACTGATGTACCATGAAACCCAGGTCTCATTGCACTGCCCCTTTTCCTAATCTGTCACCATTCAGATAATAGTCTGTCTCTCTGTTTTTACCACCCAAAGTGGATAACCTCACATTTATCCACATTATACTTCAATTGATGGAGAACCATTGCATAATCCGTGGCGTTGATGATGCAGCACCTATACTTGAAGTAAAACTCAAACTTTCAAAAGGTGCGTGCTGCCTGGCTCTCCCTCCCAGTGTTTTCCAGGTCGCCCCTACCCCCTGGCCTAACGGCCGAAAGATTGCAGCTCAGTGCTTGCTGCCTGCATGCGTGCTCCCCCTCGGTGTTTTCCAGGCCGCTCCTATCCCTTGGCCGAACGATCGCAGCTCGATGCCTGCTGCCGCTGCTTGATGGTGAGGCAGGAATATTACATTTTTTATTTCTCGATTTATCATTTATTATTGATGATGGCTCTTTATTGGTAAAGATGCTTTGTAAAATCCCCTAACTTCCCTCTAATTTCCCTTCCCCCCATCTGTCGTTCCCTGCACCTAATTTCTAAAATGTAGGCAAGGTTTTTCTGAGCGTAAAAAATCGACACTTACTCCGTTCTAAGTTAGCTTGGAGTAACTTTTCGCTGCCTAAACTTGCAAAACAGGCGTAAGTGGCTGGTAACAGCCCCTTTTGAAAAAAAACTGTACTGAAACAAAACTATTCTAACTAACTAGAATTTGAGCAAACTAAATGCCGAGAATTCCGATTTCTAAGATAGTCCATACTAAACTAGTTGCTCAAAAAAAATAGGAGCAACTTGAGCCGAAACTTGGGCCCACTTGGAGCAGCTTTTCAAATTAAACTTTGTGCATGTTTGTTAGCCCCACTCCAAATACTCAATATTGTCGAAGAAAGGGAAAGGTTCTTCGGAGTAACACATGTTGGCGGAGTACTCAGCAATTTAAAAATCACTTGCAATAGAATTACCAAAATTCTGGGTGGGTTTTACAATTAGGAAATGCTAGAATTCCTTAAAATCGAGCTTAGCTGAATAAACACGAGGCAAGTCAACATATATGGAAGCAAAAATCCCGTATAGAAAGTCACCACATTTGACAAAATACCCAAGCAAACCAATCTGCCTGCTAGCAATATGCAAATACCAGACAACAATTCCTTTATTCTTAAAGCTGCGGATCAAAAATTCCCAAACTAGTACAAATTATAAGCAAGTATTCGGAAGTACAATGAACTGTAAAGTAAGACTAAAACAGTCAATGCTCCACTGGTTCACTTGCTAAGACAGAACAAAATAGGCTTTATGTTTCTTTGATAAACCACAATGTTGCTAGTCTAGAGGAAGACATTGGGAGTCACTCCAAATATGGGTAAATGAGACTTTAGTTTACAGATATATTTGCACATTACCTAAAAAGGTTGTATTAAAATAAAACATCTTTGATGCTCTATGATTAACCTTACTGGTAAAGCCAGAAGTGGGCATTTGTATTTATTTATATGCATTACAGCAGCAGCTTAATTTGAGAAAGAGCACTCACGTTTAAGGCAATGTGAGTGTTTGGGAGAATAGGACGGTTGTGCTCTAAAATATACAAGTGGTGGGCAATGCGTTAGATGTGTATATGTACGTGGTCGTGGTATGGGGCAATTACAGGGTCTGGCAGTATAGGTGCGACCTCCCAAACCCGGAAACCTCGGGACCAAGGCCGTTCTGGGTATTTCCGGATTTCAGAACATATTTTCGACGTCACGAATCTGGAAATGTCTGGGCCGAGGTTCCAGTATTTCCGGATTTCGGAGACGAAATCCGACATCCTGAATCCAGAAACCTATTTAGCTCAGCGGTGACCCGTAGTTAGTAAGAAAAAAAACACCCAGGAAAAGCCTGCATTGCAGCCCTTGGGACAGCAATAGGTATGAAGACCTGCAAAAAAGTTTAAATTTTTGTAATTCTTTCGCAGCGATTCGATAGTTAAGTGTCTTGTGAATGTTTTGTGATTTTTTTTATTTTTTGCAATTTTTTTTTGCCGTGTGTCTGTGCAGGGGAGGGGGGAGCGGGGAGGAGGGGTTATTTACTGTTGTGTTGTCTGGATATTGGATCATTTTTACGGATTTCGGATGACCCTCCACCAATCTCCGTGATGTCTGGAGTTTGGAACTCCGGATTTGGGAGGTCGCACCTGTAGTTGAAGTGTAATGCCAGGATGTGGGAGAAGGGAGAGTGGGATTTAGGAATAGTAGAGATGGTTTCACAATGTAGAACGACTGGAGTGGGGTTATGGAATGAGAGAGCATTGGGGACCGGGTGGTGCGTTAGGGAGGACAACGTGGAGTGTTGGCAACAGTCCCATAAATGATGCAGGATGGCAGTCGTAGAATGTCAGAATAGTGGGGTGCTGTGGTAACTGGAAGAGGGGTTTTGATAGAGTAGATAAGGTGAAACAGTTTCTATTGGCAAGTGGATCGGTAACCAAAGGACGCAGATTTTAGATCATTGGCAAAAGAATCAAGAGTTGAGATTTTTTTTTTTTAAAACATAGCGAGTTGCTATGATCCGGAATGTACTGCCTGAAAGAGTGTTGGAATTAGATTCAATAGTAACTTGAAAAGGAAACATTTGCAGAGCTCTGGGGAAAGAGCAGGGAGCGGTACTAATTAGGTAGCTCTTTCAAAGAGCCGGCACAGGCACAGTATCATAAATACATTTTCCAGCTCAAGCAAAAGTTTGGTTTTTTGTGCATGCGTGTGTGGCGGGGGAGGAAGGAAGGAGAATAAGGGAAGAGGAGCTTGAGATACACACACGCATTTTCATGTATCTTAAGAGTTAAACTGTTAAGAAATTAGCAATTCCCCTAGCTATATTAAATTCATAATCTCTGTTCATTTACATTTTCAGCATTGCCATGAGAACGTTAAGCTAATCAGACAAAAGGACCTACTTTTAAAAAGTCTGCAAATCATATCTAGCAATACAGCATCTTATTCCAAGATTCATAAAACCATGTTGCGCTTACAACGTTACTTTAGCACTAAAGTTGCCATACCGCACAGATGAATGTAACAGCTTTGAACATTTGCAAAACTATAAATCGGCTTCATTATTCGAATAGTTGCTTTGGAATGTTAGGACAGAATTTGACATTACTTACACTCACATGAAGTACTTACATTTTCATGTTTCATATGTTTCAACAATCGTAGCTCTCTGTATGTTCGTTTTGCATGAATGATAGATTGAAATGGTCGGGAAAGTTTTTTCACTGCCACTCGAACACCCGCTTTTGTGTCAAAAGAAGAGCTACAAAAATATAAGTGAAGCTCATTAATGTTCAGCTATTGCTGCCATCAATATAATTACATTGTATGATGAACTCAAAAATGAAACTGAAATATTAAGCCATTGAACATTTGACCATCAAGACTTTTCCAAGTAGTGCTCTACACTCAGCACTAACTTTCTCATGATTGAGCTAATTGTTTTTCCATAATTTTGCATCAACATTTTAAATTTTTTTTAAATTCCAGATGAATAGTTATACTGATTATATTTTCACACTTTTTAAAATAAATGCTGCATATATTTCAACAGTTGCAGCCTAACCCGTTTTAATATTTTAATAAAATAGCTGGCCAATACCATGAACTGTAAAACAGGATCCCACTCAATCCGCCCCACAGTCTTTCCCCATCTGAACTCAGCTATGCAATATCCCTTGCTATAATTGCTCATGCCCAATCTTGGATGGGATCTTTCAAATTTGTGCCTTTTCAACCTGTCTGACTGTGCTACACTAGTAAAGCTTGGTTTTAGCAATATCAGAAAATAGCACACAAATACACAGTGCATCACAGGCCACTGTCAAGGCAATAGGGAATGGAAGATTGCCCACATGTGAAAATATGCAGATTGGTCTTACACTTTCATCCTAAATCAGACTGGCTTGCCTATTTAACTTCTGATAGCCATATATATATAAAATATATATTTATAGTTTCCTGTAGCTCAGAGGAGCTTTCAGTTGCTATTATGAAACTATTACTACTTGGGTAACAAACCAGTCTGTCTGGAAACGACAGACAGAAAATATATTTTCCTTCTTGTAAATTGTGGAAACTGCCCACTGCATTTAATTGAATTTAAGTAGCAAGTATTGTTTATTAGATTGGGAAATCATCGGCAAGTAGTCTTTAGTGCTACCCAATAAGTATAGCAACTACAGGTAGAGCATCCAAAGTTCCAAAAACTGGAATGTTCCGAAAACGACCATGCACATCGCACGAGTCGACGTCCGGAATCTGGAAATCGGTTCTGAAAACTGGACCCTTTTTTTTCCATTCACAATAGTGATATAAATGGCATAAAATTAAAGTAGTAAAATTTCCAGAAATGAATATTTGGTATTCTGATCAGCATTCTGTAAATAATCCCCCCTTCCGCCCACACCCCCCCCCTCCACACACACACACACACACAACCACCACCCAACCCCCCCACCGCCTTGCTGTTCCTCCAGGTGTCTAAGGGTGATTGAGTGTTCTCCTGTCGGTTGGATTGTTGCATAGATTTCTGATGCGATAACAGTCACATGAATAAATCAACATTATTTGCAAAAAGCTCTGTGTTTCCAACTGTGGTCTTACTGCAGGGGTTGGTGGGGGGGGTTACTGATTACATTATAGTAGGGACGGAATGATAGAGAAGGGGGCCCCATTTGAGCCCTAAGCACGGGGCGGCACTTGCAGACAAACTCATTTGAGGGGTTCCGACCGCACTCGATGCTGAATGAGGCGGGCAGCGGGGAGGAAGCGGTACAAGAGCTGATCTTTTAAGGGAGAGGTTGGGGGTGAATTATTTCATCATGCCGCTCTCGAAAGCTCCCTTCAGAGACTGTGCATCTGATCTGGTGCCAGCCTTGGATGCAGTCCTGCCAGATCACACCAGGTGCCCGTGCGGTCAATACAGAGCAATAGTAATCCAAAACAAGGTTAAGCATAATAAAACAATTTTTTTTTAATCACCCCTGCAGGTATCTGATTTTGAATCACCCACAGCTGCTGTCCCCGTCTCCGAAATCCAGAAATACCTGAAACTCGGCCCAGGGGTTTCCGGATTTGGGTCGTGGGATTTCCCCGAAATCCGGAAAAACCCAAAAACCGGAATAGCCTCGGTCCCAAGGTTTCTGGATTTCGGAGGTTGCACCTGTATTTGATTTGGCCATGGAAAGGCAAATGCTGAGATGCTCAAGAACAGATGGGTTTGATACACAATAGGTTAAAAGCTGTAGCTTGCATCAGTTCAGCAGTCCGGTCATGGTCTCAGCTCGGCATCATGAAATAAGCACACAGCCAGTGAGCAGTCATCAGGCATTTAGCAATGACAAAAGGATGTCAATCAAGTGACATCTCAATAATGAAAATCTGAATCTGTGCCTTTATATTTATTATTCGAGTGCATCAATATGGTGGAACTGGACATCTACATTTGATAGCACTTCTGGCCTCTGAAGGAAAATTACAACTTCCATTTAATCAATATTAAACAGAGCACTCGAATACCTAATTATTGGTACTGCTCTATCATTTACAGCGTAAAAAAGGTTAACTTTTGTTTTTGTAACTCAGCCACGGAGTGTTGTAGAGTAGCAGTCCATCACAAGAGGATATTTCCATGGCAGTTAGCTACTGCTAGTTAAATACATGAGGAAACAAATTAGTGGTATCTGTACGAAAGGTACTGTACTAAAATTTGACAGTTTCTTCCTTTGGTGTAATTAAATAAATTCAGTTTCTGTGAATTAACTCTAAACACACAAAACTCCTACTGTCAGCGGTAGCTCAATGGGTAGCACCCTTGCCTCCATGTCAGAAGCTTGTAGGACTTCAGCACAAAAAAAAAATCTAGGCTGACACTCCACTGCAGAACAGAGAATGCTGCACTGTCGGAGGTACCGTCTTTCAGATTAAATCTTAAACCGAGGCCCCGTCTGCTCTCTCAGATCCTACGGTGCTATTTCGAAGAAGATCAGGGTAGTTATTCCCAGTGTCCTTGACAATATTTATCGCTCATTATCTTTTTATCTCATTGCCGTTTGTCGGAGCTTGCTTTGTGCAAAATAGCTGCCATGTTTCCTACATTACAAGTGACTACACTTCAAAGTACTTAATTGCCTGTAAAGCGCTTTGGGACATCCGGTAGTCGTGAAAGGCGCTATAAATGCAAGTCTTTCTTTCCATATTAATTTCTTTGTCTAGTAAGCATTGTGACATTATCCCTGACAATGGAGAAATACTAACATTCTTCAGAACAGTTAACTATCAAATAATTAAGAACCATTCATTCTGAATTTGTTTTATAAATCGCTTTACAAATGAGAAGTTCTCTCTGCTGTTTGTCCTTAGTGGACAGTTGTTTTTTGATTACCATGGAAATATTAAGTACAAATGTATGTTATGTAACAAGTGAAATATTTGCTACTAAATTAGCAGTAACGTGTCTTTGACAACTTCATCTACACGTTTGTAGCCCTGCGGATTACTTTGGTCAAGATTTGAATTTTTACTTGTAGAAACAGTTTTGGAGCTTATTTTATAATTGCACTAATAGCAACACTCTCCAATGGTACACGTACAACCCAGAAGCCAAGCCAGTAAAATATTGGTTGTCCGATTTATTGGTGGCAACACTGAAATATGGGTGCATTTCATTGACCAGGCTGATGCATCAAGGAACAGCACAGTCACCTCTCAAAAGAGTTGGTGTCCAAGACCCACTCGAGAACCTGAACACATAATCTAGGCTGTCACTTCAGTGCAATACTGAGGGAGTGATGTATTTATTGCGGTCTTTCAGATGAGACTGGTTCCGATCAAATAAAATATCCTGTAACATTATTCAAAGCAGGGGATTTCCCAGTCCCCCAACCAACATTCCACCTTCAACCAAAACCACCTAAACAGATTAATTTATTTGTTTTGTGCACGAGTTCTGTCTATAAAACAGTGACTGCACTTTAAAAGTACTGTACTTCATTTAATTTGCTATGAGGTGGTCACATCACTTTGTAAATGCAAGTTCGTTCTTTTGATTATTTACATTTGGTCAATCGGACAGTAGATTGACAATTTAACAGAGAGCACCATTTCTGCCAATCATTAATTTTTGCCCTATGGACATGTGCTGCGTTGACACCCAGATGCACAAAATCCATGAAGCCCCACTTTCAGATGTGATTACTAGGATTTAACATAATATGAACACACCACTAGGCATGAATCTATACAGATAAGACTTGTTGCCATAAACAAGTCATTTTGTTGTAAGTAATTCTTAAAAATTACTTACAGCAGGAAGCAAGTACAAATTTTCGCTCCTATGGAGTGTTACATGGAGTTTAGGGATCAATAGTGACTGGGAAATTATTTAAGTACCAACTCAGTAGTTTCCAGAATGCTAGCTAAATTTAGGCATGTAATAGTTTACACTTACAATAGCTCATCATGCAATTTATTTTATATTCTATAGTGGTACAGCAGTAACTGGCCTGCAAGCTTCCAAAGAGGATAAGTCATTTATATTTTAATCAACTGGCAATACTGCTCGGATGTGAACAAACTGGCATTAATTCTTTTGTTCCTCTTTCCTCAGGCCCATTTTTTAAAAAGTAAAAAATACCACTGACTTTTGTAATTATTCCAAACTTAAAACACTAAATTAGGCAGCTTAAACATATTTATCATTATTCAGAGCTCCGAGTATCTGACTCAGTATACAAGCAGAGAAAAATGATGTAGATCTGAGGTGTCTGTGAGAGAGCAATCAACAGCAAGGCTCTTCAATCAGATTAAAGAATCCTCATAGACATGCAGAGCCTGAACCAGGAATTATAAATTAAATTTAAAATCATGTAGAGAAAGCAAAATAAAGATTGGGAAAGAAAGGTGGGATTGAGATAAAAGAGACAAAGTTTAAAAAAAATGTACTTATCCTCTTTGGAAGCTTGTAGGCCAGTTACTGCTGTACCACTATAGAATTTTTTTTTTTTTTTAAGAACCTCCAACACTAATTAAATTCAGATGGAATGATAGTTCACACTGTAGAGTGAAATTTTCAGGCCTAGATAGGTTGTTTGGCACTAATGACGACTGATCACGCTGTTAAAAATTCACTTATACCTGAACGCACCAGCTCTAGCTTTTTTTGCCATGTTTAGTAGGCAAGTACCAAACCTTTACGCCCGTACGCGGATTTTAACTACAAATGTGTGGGCGAGGTCCTGTTATGGCACAGTCTGTCGAAGAGGGGTAACTCGGACCATAACTTCTAGATTTCCACATTTAACTACATGTGTACACCAGAAGATTGTCAGATTTACTCCATAGCAATGGTGAGCACCGTTAGCCTCACTGTTATTCTCAATGCAAAATCCAGGCCAAGTGTGAGAACAGGACAGGGTACTAATAATAATCCAAAGACCGGGATTAATAATCCAGAACACGCAAGGTCAAACCCCCATGACAGTTTGAGAAATTACATTCAATTCTGGAAGCTCTCATATTGTTGTAAACCAACCAACTAATGTCCTTTAGTTAAGGAAACTAGCCATCTTTGCCCAGTTTGGCCCATACGTGATTCCAGTCCCACACCAACATGGTTGACTCTTAATTGCCTAGCTGTAGCAAACCATCAGCGGTTCAGAAAGGCCCATCGCCACCTTCGCATGGCAACTAGGGATAGGCAACAAATGCCAACCTTGCCAGGGACACCCACATGCCAAGTATTAATAAAAATATGTATCTGCAGTAAGACAATTTAGAAAGAAATTTAAGTGCTGGCAGCCAAGCGAGGTTTGTCACAGATCAGTATTGCATGCTGGAACGGGAATGTTAATTTGAGAAACTATTTTACAATACTATAAACAAAGTGAAAATAAAGAGCTTCTCCAACTTGCATTTACAGCACACAATTCGAAGCAACTATTTGTACTCATCATCAAAGGCAGTCCCTCGGAATCGAGGAAGACTTGCTACCACTCCTGAAGCGAGTTCTTTGGTGGCTGAACAGTCCAATACGAGAACCACAGTCCCTGTTACAGGTGGGACAGACAGTCGTTGGGTGGAACTGGTTTGCCACGCGCTCTTTCCGCTGTCTGCGCTTGATTTCTGCATGCTCTCGGCATTGAGACTCGAGGTGCTCAGCGCTCTCCCCAATGCATTCGTTCCACTTAGGGCAGTCTTTGGCCAAGGGACTCCCAGGTGTCAGTGGGGATGTCGCACTTTATCAGGAAGGCCGAGGGTGTCCTTGTGATGTTTCCTCTGCCCATCTTTGGCCCGTTTGCTGTGAAGGAGCTCTGCATAGTGCGCTTGCTTTGGGAGTCTCGTGTCTGTCATGCGAACTATGTGGGTACTCTACTTCTTTTGACAGACAAGTGCCTGTCAAGCCCCACCTCCACTGAACTTTTTTAAACAGATGGGAGACAAGCCCCACACCCCTCCCGACCCGAATCATTCCATGCACGTGGTGCCGAGAAGCAGGACCTGACTTTCTTCTCTCCTCCCCTACCCCCAGACCAGCGTGTGTGCAGAGAGATGGGGGAGGAAGAGAGAGAGATGGCAGGGGGAGGAGAGAGAGAGATGGGGGGGGGGGGCGGAGAGAGGAGAGAGAGAGAGAGAGAGAGAGAGAGAGAGAGAGGAGAGAGAGATGGGGGGGGGGGGATCGACCCCG